>NC_068567.1:39484113-40109458 GCF_025698545.1 Gossypium raimondii | reverse complement strand
TTTTATTAATGTCATCTTCTTCAAAATCTTAAGGTGCTTTAATGGTGGATCTTGAATTTTGAGAGGAAATCCACAAATCAATGGATGTTCCAACTCAAAATGGATCTATTAGAAATTTCTTAAGATTCTTGAATCAAGATTTTCAATCAAAGAATTTAAAACGAATCAAAGGTAATTATTATTTCTAAACTTATTTTTATGATGATTAGAAGCATATTTACATGATTTGAGTGATAATTGCATGATTTTTATTAATGTCATCTTCTTCAAAATCTTAAGGTGCTTTAATGGTGGATCTTGAATTTTGAGAGGAAATCCACAAATCAATGGATGTTCCAACTCAAAATGGATCTATTAGAAATTTCTTAAGATTCTTGAATCAAGATTTTCAATCAAAGAATTTAAAACGAATCAAAGGTAATTATTATTTCTAAACTTATTTTTATGATGATTAGAAGCATATTTACATGATTTGAGTGATAATTGCATGATTTTTATTAGTGTCATCTTCTTCAAAATCTTAAGGTGCTTTAATGGTGGATCTTGAATTTTGAGAGGAAATCCACAAATCAATGGATGTTCCAACTCAAAATGGATCTATTAGAAATTTCTTAAGATTCTTGAATCAAGATTTTCAATCAAAGAATTTAAAACGAATCAAAGGTAATTATTATTTCTAAACTTATTTTTATGATGATTAGAAGCATATTTACATGATTTGAGTGATAATTGCATGATTTTTATTAATGTCATCTTCTTCAAAATCTTAAGGTGCTTTAATGGTGGATCTTGAATTTTGAGAGGAAATCCACAAATCAATGGATGTTCCAACTCAAAATGGATCTATTAGAAATTTCTTAAGATTCTTGAATCAAGATTTTCAATCAAAGAATTTAAAACGAATCAAAGGTAATTATTATTTCTAAACTTATTTTTATGATGATTAGAAGCATATTTACATGATTTGAGTGATAATTGCATGATTTTTATTAATGTCATCTTCTTCAAAATCTTAAGGTGCTTTAATGGTGGATCTTGAATTTTGAGAGGAAATCCACAAATCAATGGATGTTCCAACTCAAAATGGATCTATTAGAAATTTCTTAAGATTCTTGAATCAAGATTTTCAATCAAAGAATTTAAAACGAATCAAAGGTAATTATTATTTCTAAACTTATTTTTATGATGATTAGAAGCATATTTACATGATTTGAGTGATAATTGCATGATTTTTATTAATGTCATCTTCTTCAAAATCTTAAGGTGCTTTAATGGTGGATCTTGAATTTTGAGAGGAAATCCACAAATCAATGGATGTTCCAACTCAAAATGGATCTATTAGAAATTTCTTAAGATTCTTGAATCAAGATTTTCAATCAAAGAATTTAAAACGAATCAAAGGTAATTATTATTTCTAAACTTATTTTTATGATGATTAGAAGCATATTTACATGATTTGAGTGATAATTGCATGATTTTTATTAATGTCATCTTCTTCAAAATCTTAAGGTGCTTTAATGGTGGATCTTGAATTTTGAGAGGAAATCCACAAATCAATGGATGTTCCAACTCAAAATGGATCTATTAGAAATTTCTTAAGATTCTTGAATCAAGATTTTCAATCAAAGAATTTAAAACGAATCAAAGGTAATTATTATTTCTAAACTTATTTTTATGATGATTAGAAGCATATTTACATGATTTGAGTGATAATTGCATGATTTTTATTAGTGTCATCTTCTTCAAAATCTTAAGGTGCTTTAATGGTGGATCTTGAATTTTGAGAGGAAATCCACAAATCAATGGATGTTCCAACTCAAAATGGATCTATTAGAAATTTCTTAAGATTCTTGAATCAAGATTTTCAATCAAAGAATTTAAAACGAATCAAAGGTAATTATTATTTCTAAACTTATTTTTATGATGATTAGAAGCATATTTACATGATTTGAGTGATAATTGCATGATTTTTATTAATGTCATCTTCTTCAAAATCTTAAGGTGCTTTAATGGTGGATCTTGAATTTTGAGAGGAAATCCACAAATCAATGGATGTTCCAACTCAAAATGGATCTATTAGAAATTTCTTAAGATTCTTGAATCAAGATTTTCAATCAAAGAATTTAAAACGAATCAAAGGTAATTATTATTTCTAAACTTATTTTTATGATGATTAGAAGCATATTTACATGATTTGAGTGATAATTGCATGATTTTTATTAATGTCATCTTCTTCAAAATCTTAAGGTGCTTTAATGGTGGATCTTGAATTTTGAGAGGAAATCCACAAATCAATGGATGTTCCAACTCAAAATGGATCTATTAGAAATTTCTTAAGATTCTTGAATCAAGATTTTCAATCAAAGAATTTAAAACGAATCAAAGGTAATTATTATTTCTAAACTTATTTTTATGATGATTAGAAGCATATTTACATGATTTGAGTGATAATTGCATGATTTTTATTAATGTCATCTTCTTCAAAATCTTAAGGTGCTTTAATGGTGGATCTTGAATTTTGAGAGGAAATCCACAAATCAATGGATGTTCCAACTCAAAATGGATCTATTAGAAATTTCTTAAGATTCTTGAATCAAGATTTTCAATCAAAGAATTTAAAACGAATCAAAGGTAATTATTATTTCTAAACTTATTTTTATGATGATTAGAAGCATATTTACATGATTTGAGTGATAATTGCATGATTTTTATTAATGTCATCTTCTTCAAAATCTTAAGGTGCTTTAATGGTGGATCTTGAATTTTGAGAGGAAATCCACAAATCAATGGATGTTCCAACTCAAAATGGATCTATTAGAAATTTCTTAAGATTCTTGAATCAAGATTTTCAATCAAAGAATTTAAAACGAATCAAAGGTAATTATTATTTCTAAACTTATTTTATGATGATTAGAAGCATATTTACATGATTTGAGTGATAATTGCATGATTTTTATTAGTGTCATCTTCTTCAAAATCTTAAGGTGCTTTAATGGTGGATCTTGAATTTTGAGAGGAAATCCACAAATCAATGGATGTTCCAACTCAAAATGGATCTATTAGAAATTTCTTAAGATTCTTGAATCAAGATTTTCAATCAAAGAATTTAAAACGAATCAAAGGTAATTATTATTTCTAAACTTATTTTTATGATGATTAGAAGCATATTTACATGATTTGAGTGATAATTGCATGATTTTTATTAATGTCATCTTCTTCAAAATCTTAAGGTGCTTTAATGGTGGATCTTGAATTTTGAGAGGAAATCCACAAATCAATGGATGTTCCAACTCAAAATGGATCTATTAGAAATTTCTTAAGATTCTTGAATCAAGATTTTCAATCAAAGAATTTAAAACGAATCAAAGGTAATTATTATTTCTAAACTTATTTTTATGATGATTAGAAGCATATTTACATGATTTGAGTGATAATTGCATGATTTTTATTAATGTCATCTTCTTCAAAATCTTAAGGTGCTTTAATGGTGGATCTTGAATTTTGAGAGAGGAAATCCACAAATCAATGGATGTTCCAACTCAAAATGGATCTATTAGAAATTTCTTAAGATTCTTGAATCAAGATTTTCAATCAAAGAATTTAAAACGAATCAAAGGTAATTATTATTTCTAAACTTATTTTTATGATGATTAGAAGCATATTTACATGATTTGAGTGATAATTGCATGATTTTTATTAATGTCATCTTCTTCAAAATCTTAAGGTGCTTTAATGGTGGATCTTGAATTTTGAGAGGAAATCCACAAATCAATGGATGTTCCAACTCAAAATGGATCTATTAGAAATTTCTTAAGATTCTTGAATCAAGATTTTCAATCAAAGAATTTAAAACGAATCAAAGGTAATTATTATTTCTAAACTTATTTTTATGATGATTAGAAGCATATTTACATGATTTGAGTGATAATTGCATGATTTTTATTAGTGTCATCTTCTTCAAAATCTTAAGGTGCTTTAATGGTGGATCTTGAATTTTGAGAGGAAATCCACAAATCAATGGATGTTCCAACTCAAAATGGATCTATTAGAAATTTCTTAAGATTCTTGAATCAAGATTTTCAATCAAAGAATTTAAAACGAATCAAAGGTAATTATTATTTCTAAACTTATTTTTATGATGATTAGAAGCATATTTACATGATTTGAGTGATAATTGCATGATTTTTATTAATGTCATCTTCTTCAAAATCTTAAGGTGCTTTAATGGTGGATCTTGAATTTTGAGAGGAAATCCACAAATCAATGGATGTTCCAACTCAAAATGGATCTATTAGAAATTTCTTAAGATTCTTGAATCAAGATTTTCAATCAAAGAATTTAAAACGAATCAAAGGTAATTATTATTTCTAAACTTATTTTTATGATGATTAGAAGCATATTTACATGATTTGAGTGATAATTGCATGATTTTTATTAATGTCATCTTCTTCAAAATCTTAAGGTGCTTTAATGGTGGATCTTGAATTTTGAGAGGAAATCCACAAATCAATGGATGTTCCAACTCAAAATGGATCTATTAGAAATTTCTTAAGATTCTTGAATCAAGATTTTCAATCAAAGAATTTAAAACGAATCAAAGGTAATTATTATTTCTAAACTTATTTTTATGATGATTAGAAGCATATTTACATGATTTGAGTGATAATTGCATGATTTTTATTAATGTCATCTTCTTCAAAATCTTAAGGTGCTTTAATGGTGGATCTTGAATTTTGAGAGGAAATCCACAAATCAATGGATGTTCCAACTCAAAATGGATCTATTAGAAATTTCTTAAGATTCTTGAATCAAGATTTTCAATCAAAGAATTTAAAACGAATCAAAGGTAATTATTATTTCTAAACTTATTTTTATGATGATTAGAAGCATATTTACATGATTTGAGTGATAATTGCATGATTTTTATTAATGTCATCTTCTTCAAAATCTTAAGGTGCTTTAATGGTGGATCTTGAATTTTGAGAGGAAATCCACAAATCAATGGATGTTCCAACTCAAAATGGATCTATTAGAAATTTCTTAAGATTCTTGAATCAAGATTTTCAATCAAAGAATTTAAAACGAATCAAAGGTAATTATTATTTCTAAACTTATTTTTATGATGATTAGAAGCATATTTACATGATTTGAGTGATAATTGCATGATTTTTATTAGTGTCATCTTCTTCAAAATCTTAAGGTGCTTTAATGGTGGATCTTGAATTTTGAGAGGAAATCCACAAATCAATGGATGTTCCAACTCAAAATGGATCTATTAGAAATTTCTTAAGATTCTTGAATCAAGATTTTCAATCAAAGAATTTAAAACGAATCAAAGGTAATTATTATTTCTAAACTTATTTTTATGATGATTAGAAGCATATTTACATGATTTGAGTGATAATTGCATGATTTTTATTAATGTCATCTTCTTCAAAATCTTAAGGTGCTTTAATGGTGGATCTTGAATTTTGAGAGGAAATCCACAAATCAATGGATGTTCCAACTCAAAATGGATCTATTAGAAATTTCTTAAGATTCTTGAATCAAGATTTTCAATCAAAGAATTTAAAACGAATCAAAGGTAATTATTATTTCTAAACTTATTTTTATGATGATTAGAAGCATATTTACATGATTTGAGTGATAATTGCATGATTTTTATTAATGTCATCTTCTTCAAAATCTTAAGGTGCTTTAATGGTGGATCTTGAATTTTGAGAGGAAATCCACAAATCAATGGATGTTCCAACTCAAAATGGATCTATTAGAAATTTCTTAAGATTCTTGAATCAAGATTTTCAATCAAAGAATTTAAAACGAATCAAAGGTAATTATTATTTCTAAACTTATTTTATGATGATTAGAAGCATATTTACATGATTTGAGTGATAATTGCATGATTTTTATTAATGTCATCTTCTTCAAAATCTTAAGGTGCTTTAATGGTGGATCTTGAATTTTGAGAGGAAATCCACAAATCAATGGATGTTCCAACTCAAAATGGATCTATTAGAAATTTCTTAAGATTCTTGAATCAAGATTTTCAATCAAAGAATTTAAAACGAATCAAAGGTAATTATTATTTCTAAACTTATTTTTATGATGATTAGAAGCATATTTACATGATTTGAGTGATAATTGCATGATTTTTATTAATGTCATCTTCTTCAAAATCTTAAGGTGCTTTAATGGTGGATCTTGAATTTTGAGAGGAAATCCACAAATCAATGGATGTTCCAACTCAAAATGGATCTATTAGAAATTTCTTAAGATTCTTGAATCAAGATTTTCAATCAAAGAATTTAAAACGAATCAAAGGTAATTATTATTTCTAAACTTATTTTTATGATGATTAGAAGCATATTTACATGATTTGAGTGATAATTGCATGATTTTTATTAGTGTCATCTTCTTCAAAATCTTAAGGTGCTTTAATGGTGGATCTTGAATTTTGAGAGGAAATCCACAAATCAATGGATGTTCCAACTCAAAATGGATCTATTAGAAATTTCTTAAGATTCTTGAATCAAGATTTTCAATCAAAGAATTTAAAACGAATCAAAGGTAATTATTATTTCTAAACTTATTTTATGATGATTAGAAGCATATTTACATGATTTGAGTGATAATTGCATGATTTTTATTAATGTCATCTTCTTCAAAATCTTAAGGTGCTTTAATGGTGGATCTTGAATTTTGAGAGGAAATCCACAAATCAATGGATGTTCCAACTCAAAATGGATCTATTAGAAATTTCTTAAGATTCTTGAATCAAGATTTTCAATCAAAGAATTTAAAACGAATCAAAGGTAATTATTATTTCTAAACTTATTTTTATGATGATTAGAAGCATATTTACATGATTTGAGTGATAATTGCATGATTTTTATTAATGTCATCTTCTTCAAAATCTTAAGGTGCTTTAATGGTGGATCTTGAATTTTGAGAGGAAATCCACAAATCAATGGATGTTCCAACTCAAAATGGATCTATTAGAAATTTCTTAAGATTCTTGAATCAAGATTTTCAATCAAAGAATTTAAAACGAATCAAAGGTAATTATTATTTCTAAACTTATTTTTATGATGATTAGAAGCATATTTACATGATTTGAGTGATAATTGCATGATTTTTATTAATGTCATCTTCTTCAAAATCTTAAGGTGCTTTAATGGTGGATCTTGAATTTTGAGAGGAAATCCACAAATCAATGGATGTTCCAACTCAAAATGGATCTATTAGAAATTTCTTAAGATTCTTGAATCAAGATTTTCAATCAAAGAATTTAAAACGAATCAAAGGTAATTATTATTTCTAAACTTATTTTTATGATGATTAGAAGCATATTTACATGATTTGAGTGATAATTGCATGATTTTTATTAATGTCATCTTCTTCAAAATCTTAAGGTGCTTTAATGGTGGATCTTGAATTTTGAGAGGAAATCCACAAATCAATGGATGTTCCAACTCAAAATGGATCTATTAGAAATTTCTTAAGATTCTTGAATCAAGATTTTCAATCAAAGAATTTAAAACGAATCAAAGGTAATTATTATTTCTAAACTTATTTTTATGATGATTAGAAGCATATTTACATGATTTGAGTGATAATTGCATGATTTTTATTAGTGTCATCTTCTTCAAAATCTTAAGGTGCTTTAATGGTGGATCTTGAATTTTGAGAGGAAATCCACAAATCAATGGATGTTCCAACTCAAAATGGATCTATTAGAAATTTCTTAAGATTCTTGAATCAAGATTTTCAATCAAAGAATTTAAAACGAATCAAAGGTAATTATTATTTCTAAACTTATTTTTATGATGATTAGAAGCATATTTACATGATTTGAGTGATAATTGCATGATTTTTATTAATGTCATCTTCTTCAAAATCTTAAGGTGCTTTAATGGTGGATCTTGAATTTTGAGAGGAAATCCACAAATCAATGGATGTTCCAACTCAAAATGGATCTATTAGAAATTTCTTAAGATTCTTGAATCAAGATTTTCAATCAAAGAATTTAAAACGAATCAAAGGTAATTATTATTTCTAAACTTATTTTTATGATGATTAGAAGCATATTTACATGATTTGAGTGATAATTGCATGATTTTTATTAATGTCATCTTCTTCAAAATCTTAAGGTGCTTTAATGGTGGATCTTGAATTTTGAGAGGAAATCCACAAATCAATGGATGTTCCAACTCAAAATGGATCTATTAGAAATTTCTTAAGATTCTTGAATCAAGATTTTCAATCAAAGAATTTAAAACGAATCAAAGGTAATTATTATTTCTAAACTTATTTTTATGATGATTAGAAGCATATTTACATGATTTGAGTGATAATTGCATGATTTTTATTAATGTCATCTTCTTCAAAATCTTAAGGTGCTTTAATGGTGGATCTTGAATTTTGAGAGGAAATCCACAAATCAATGGATGTTCCAACTCAAAATGGATCTATTAGAAATTTCTTAAGATTCTTGAATCAAGATTTTCAATCAAAGAATTTAAAACGAATCAAAGGTAATTATTATTTCTAAACTTATTTTTATGATGATTAGAAGCATATTTACATGATTTGAGTGATAATTGCATGATTTTTATTAATGTCATCTTCTTCAAAATCTTAAGGTGCTTTAATGGTGGATCTTGAATTTTGAGAGGAAATCCACAAATCAATGGATGTTCCAACTCAAAATGGATCTATTAGAAATTTCTTAAGATTCTTGAATCAAGATTTTCAATCAAAGAATTTAAAACGAATCAAAGGTAATTATTATTTCTAAACTTATTTTTATGATGATTAGAAGCATATTTACATGATTTGAGTGATAATTGCATGATTTTTTATTAATGTCATCTTCTTCAAAATCTTAAGGTGCTTTAATGGTGGATCTTGAATTTTGAGAGGAAATCCACAAATCAATGGATGTTCCAACTCAAAATGGATCTATTAGAAATTTCTTAAGATTCTTGAATCAAGATTTTCAATCAAAGAATTTAAAACGAATCAAAGGTAATTATTATTTCTAAACTTATTTTTATGATGATTAGAAGCATATTTACATGATTTGAGTGATAATTGCATGATTTTTATTAATGTCATCTTCTTCAAAATCTTAAGGTGCTTTAATGGTGGATCTTGAATTTTGAGAGGAAATCCACAAATCAATGGATGTTCCAACTCAAAATGGATCTATTAGAAATTTCTTAAGATTCTTGAATCAAGATTTTCAATCAAAGAATTTAAAACGAATCAAAGGTAATTATTATTTCTAAACTTATTTTTATGATGATTAGAAGCATATTTACATGATTTGAGTGATAATTGCATGATTTTTTATTAATGTCATCTTCTTCAAAATCTTAAGGTGCTTTAATGGTGGATCTTGAATTTTGAGAGGAAATCCACAAATCAATGGATGTTCCAACTCAAAATGGATCTATTAGAAATTTCTTAAGATTCTTGAATCAAGATTTTCAATCAAAGAATTTAAAACGAATCAAAGGTAATTATTATTTCTAAACTTATTTTTATGATGATTAGAAGCATATTTACATGATTTGAGTGATAATTGCATGATTTTTATTAATGTCATCTTCTTCAAAATCTTAAGGTGCTTTAATGGTGGATCTTGAATTTTGAGAGGAAATCCACAAATCAATGGATGTTCCAACTCAAAATGGATCTATTAGAAATTTCTTAAGATTCTTGAATCAAGATTTTCAATCAAAGAATTTAAAACGAATCAAAGGTAATTATTATTTCTAAACTTATTTTTATGATGATTAGAAGCATATTTACATGATTTGAGTGATAATTGCATGATTTTTATTAATGTCATCTTCTTCAAAATCTTAAGGTGCTTTAATGGTGGATCTTGAATTTTGAGAGGAAATCCACAAATCAATGGATGTTCCAACTCAAAATGGATCTATTAGAAATTTCTTAAGATTCTTGAATCAAGATTTTCAATCAAAGAATTTAAAACGAATCAAAGGTAATTATTATTTCTAAACTTATTTTATGATGATTAGAAGCATATTTACATGATTTGAGTGATAATTGCATGATTTTTATTAGTGTCATCTTCTTCAAAATCTTAAGGTGCTTTAATGGTGGATCTTGAATTTTGAGAGGAAATCCACAAATCAATGGATGTTCCAACTCAAAATGGATCTATTAGAAATTTCTTAAGATTCTTGAATCAAGATTTTCAATCAAAGAATTTAAAACGAATCAAAGGTAATTATTATTTCTAAACTTATTTTTATGATGATTAGAAGCATATTTACATGATTTGAGTGATAATTGCATGATTTTTATTAGTGTCATCTTCTTCAAAATCTTAAGGTGCTTTAATGGTGGATCTTGAATTTTGAGAGGAAATCCACAAATCAATGGATGTTCCAACTCAAAATGGATCTATTAGAAATTTCTTAAGATTCTTGAATCAAGATTTTCAATCAAAGAATTTAAAACGAATCAAAGGTAATTATTATTTCTAAACTTATTTTTATGATGATTAGAAGCATATTTACATGATTTGAGTGATAATTGCATGATTTTTATTAATGTCATCTTCTTCAAAATCTTAAGGTGCTTTAATGGTGGATCTTGAATTTTGAGAGGAAATCCACAAATCAATGGATGTTCCAACTCAAAATGGATCTATTAGAAATTTCTTAAGATTCTTGAATCAAGATTTTCAATCAAAGAATTTAAAACGAATCAAAGGTAATTATTATTTCTAAACTTATTTTTATGATGATTAGAAGCATATTTACATGATTTGAGTGATAATTGCATGATTTTTATTAGTGTCATCTTCTTCAAAATCTTAAGGTGCTTTAATGGTGGATCTTGAATTTTGAGAGGAAATCCACAAATCAATGGATGTTCCAACTCAAAATGGATCTATTAGAAATTTCTTAAGATTCTTGAATCAAGATTTTCAATCAAAGAATTTAAAACGAATCAAAGGTAATTATTATTTCTAAACTTATTTTTATGATGATTAGAAGCATATTTACATGATTTGAGTGATAATTGCATGATTTTTATTAATGTCATCTTCTTCAAAATTGTAAGATGCTTTAATGGTGAATCTTGAATTTTGAGAGGAAATCCACAAATCAATGGATGTTCCAACTCAAAACGGATCTATTAGAAATTTCTCAAGATTCTCAAAACGAATCAATGGTAATTATTATTTGTACACTTATTTTTATGATGATTAGAAGCATATTTACATGATTTGAGTGATAATTGCATGATTTTTAATTAGTGTCATCTTCTTCAAAATCTTAAGGTGCTTTAATGGTGGATCTTGAATTTTGATAGAAAATCCACAAATCAATGGATGTTCCAACTCAAAATGGATCTATTAGAAATTTCTTAAGATTCTTGAATCAAGATTTTCAATCAAAGAATTTAAAACGAATCAAAGGTAATTATTATTTCTAAACTTATTTTTATGATGATTAGAAGCATATTTACATGATTTGAGTGATAATTGCATGATTTTTTATTAATGTCATCTTCTTCAAAATCTTAAGGTGCTTTAATGGTGGATCTTGAATTTTGAGAGGAAATCCACAAATCAATGGATGTTCCAACTCAAAATGGATCTATTAGAAATTTCTTAAGATTCTTGAATCAAGATTTTCAATCAAAGAATTTAAAACGAATCAAAGGTAATTATTATTTCTAAACTTATTTTTATGATGATTAGAATCATATTTACATGATTTGAGTGATAATTGCATGATTTTTAATTAGTGTCATCTTCTTCAAAATCTTAAGGTGCTTTAATGGTGGATCTTGAATTTTGAGAGGAAATCCACAAATCAATGGATGTTCCAACTCAAAATGGATCTATTAGAAATTTCTTAAGATTCTTGAATCAAGATTTTCAATCAAAGAATTTAAAACGAATCAAAGGTAATTATTATTTCTAAACTTATTTTTATGATGATTAGAAGCATATTTACATGATTTGAGTGATAATTGCATGATTTTTAATTAGTGTCATCTTCTTCAAAATCTTAAGGTGCTTTAATCGTGGATCTTGAATTTTGAGAGGAAATCCACAAATCAATGGATGTTCCAACTCAAAATGGATCTGTTAGAAATTTCTCAAGATTCTAGAATCAAGATTTTCAATCAAAGAATTTAAAACGAATCAAAGGTAATTATTATTTCTAAACTTATTTTTATGATGATTAGAAGCATATTTACATGATTTGAGTGATAATTGCATGATTTTTATTAATGTCATCTTCTTCAAAATCTTAAGGTGCTTTAATGGTGGATCTTGAATTTTGAGAGGAAATCCACAAATCAATGGATGTTCCAACTCAAAATGGATCTATTAGAAATTTCTTAAGATTCTTGAATCAAGATTTTCAATCAAAGAATTTAAAACGAATCAAAGGTAATTATTATTTCTAAACTTATTTTTATGATGATTAGAAGCATATTTACATGATTTGAGTGATAATTGCATGATTTTTATTAATGTCATCTTCTTCAAAATCTTAAGGTGCTTTAATGGTGGATCTTGAATTTTGAGAGGAAATCCACAAATCAATGGATGTTCCAACTCAAAATGGATCTATTAGAAATTTCTTAAGATTCTTGAATCAAGATTTTCAATCAAAGAATTTAAAACGAATCAAAGGTAATTATTATTTCTAAACTTATTTTTATGATGATTAGAAGCATATTTACATGATTTGAGTGATAATTGCATGATTTTTATTAATGTCATCTTCTTCAAAATCTTAAGGTGCTTTAATGGTGGATCTTGAATTTTGAGAGGAAATCCACAAATCAATGGATGTTCCAACTCAAAATGGATCTATTAGAAATTTCTTAAGATTCTTGAATCAAGATTTTCAATCAAAGAATTTAAAACGAATCAAAGGTAATTATTATTTCTAAACTTATTTTATGATGATTAGAAGCATATTTACATGATTTGAGTGATAATTGCATGATTTTTATTAGTGTCATCTTCTTCAAAATCTTAAGGTGCTTTAATGGTGGATCTTGAATTTTGAGAGGAAATCCACAAATCAATGGATGTTCCAACTCAAAATGGATCTATTAGAAATTTCTTAAGATTCTTGAATCAAGATTTTCAATCAAAGAATTTAAAACGAATCAAAGGTAATTATTATTTCTAAACTTATTTTTATGATGATTAGAAGCATATTTACATGATTTGAGTGATAATTGCATGATTTTTATTAATGTCATCTTCTTCAAAATCTTAAGGTGCTTTAATGGTGGATCTTGAATTTTGAGAGGAAATCCACAAATCAATGGATGTTCCAACTCAAAATGGATCTATTAGAAATTTCTTAAGATTCTTGAATCAAGATTTTCAATCAAAGAATTTAAAACGAATCAAAGGTAATTATTATTTCTAAACTTATTTTTATGATGATTAGAAGCATATTTACATGATTTGAGTGATAATTGCATGATTTTTTATTAATGTCATCTTCTTCAAAATCTTAAGGTGCTTTAATGGTGGATCTTGAATTTTGAGAGGAAATCCACAAATCAATGGATGTTCCAACTCAAAATGGATCTATTAGAAATTTCTTAAGATTCTTGAATCAAGATTTTCAATCAAAGAATTTAAAACGAATCAAAGGTAATTATTATTTCTAAACTTATTTTTATGATGATTAGAAGCATATTTACATGATTTGAGTGATAATTGCATGATTTTTAATTAGTGTCATCTTCTTCAAAATCTTAAGGTGCTTTAATGGTGGATCTTGAATTTTGAGAGGAAATCCACAAATCAATGGATGTTCCAACTCAAAATGGATCTATTAGAAATTTCTCAAGATTCTTGAATCAAGATTTTCAATCAAAGGATTTAGAACGAATTAAATGTGATTATTATTTCTAAACTTATTTTTGTGATGATTAGAAGCATATTTACATGATTTGAGATATAATTGCATGATTTTTTATTACTGTCATATTCTTCAAAAGCGTAAGATGCTTTAATGGTGATCTTGAATTTTGAGAGGAAATCCACAAATCAATGGATGTTCCAACTCAAAATGGATCTATTAGAAATTTCTTAAGATTCTTGAATCAAGATTTTCAATCAAAGAATTTAAAACGAATCAAAGGTAATTATTATTTCTAAACTTATTTTTATGATGATTAGAAGCATATTTACATGATTTGAGTGATAATTGCATGATTTTTTATTAATGTCATCTTCTTCAAAATCTTAAGGTGCTTTAATGGTGGATCTTGAATTTTGAGAGGAAATCCACAAATCAATGGATGTTCCAACTCAAAATGGATCTATTAGAAATTTCTTAAGATTCTTGAATCAAGATTTTCAATCAAAGAATTTAAAACGAATCAAAGGTAATTATTATTTCTAAACTTATTTTTATGATGATTAGAAGCATATTTACATGATTTGAGTGATAATTGCATGATTTTTATTAATGTCATCTTCTTCAAAATCTTAAGGTGCTTTAATGGTGGATCTTGAATTTTGAGAGGAAATCCACAAATCAATGGATGTTCCAACTCAAAATGGATCTATTAGAAATTTCTTAAGATTCTTGAATCAAGATTTTCAATCAAAGAATTTAAAACGAATCAAAGGTAATTATTATTTCTAAACTTATTTTTATGATGATTAGAAGCATATTTACATGATTTGAGTGATAATTGCATGATTTTTATTAGTGTCATCTTCTTCAAAATCTTAAGGTGCTTTAATGGTGGATCTTGAATTTTGAGAGGAAATCCACAAATCAATGGATGTTCCAACTCAAAATGGATCTATTAGAAATTTCTTAAGATTCTTGAATCAAGATTTTCAATCAAAGAATTTAAAACGAATCAAAGGTAATTATTATTTCTAAACTTATTTTTATGATGATTAGAAGCATATTTACATGATTTGAGTGATAATTGCATGATTTTTATTAATGTCATCTTCTTCAAAATCTTAAGGTGCTTTAATGGTGGATCTTGAATTTTGAGAGGAAATCCACAAATCAATGGATGTTCCAACTCAAAATGGATCTATTAGAAATTTCTTAAGATTCTTGAATCAAGATTTTCAATCAAAGAATTTAAAACGAATCAAAGGTAATTATTATTTCTAAACTTATTTTTATGATGATTAGAAGCATATTTACATGATTTGAGTGATAATTGCATGATTTTTTATTAATGTCATCTTCTTCAAAATCGTAAGGTGCTTTAATGGTGGATCTTGAATTTTGAGAGAAAATCCACAAATCAATGGATGTTCCAACTCAAAATGGATCTATTAGAAATTTCTTAAGATTCTTGAATCAAGATTTTCAATCAAAGAATTTAAAACGAATCAAAGGTAATTATTATTTCTAAACTTATTTTTATGATGATTAGAAGCATATTTACATGATTTGAGTGATAATTGCATGATTTTTTATTAGTGTCATCTTCTTCAAAATCTTAAGGTGCTTTAATGGTGGATCTTGAATTTTGAGAGGAAATCCACAAATCAATGGATGTTCCAACTCAAAATGGATCTATAAGAAATTTAGAACGAATTAAATGTAATAATTACTTCTAAACTTATTTTTGTGATGATTAGAAGCATATTTACATGATTTGAGATATGATTGCATGATTTTTTATTACTGCCATATTCTTCAAAAGCGTAAGATGCTTTAATGGTGATCTTGAATCTTGAGAGGAAATACACAAATCAATGGATGTTCCAACTCAAAATGGATCTATTAGAAATTTCTTAAGATTATTGAATCAAGATTTTCAATCAAAGAATTTAAAACGAATGAAAGGTAATTATTATTTCTAAACTTATTTTTATGATGATTAGAAGCATATTTACATGATTTGAGTGATAATTGCATGATTTTTATTAATGTCATCTTCTTCAAAATCTTAAGGTGCTTTAATGGTGGATCTTGAATTTTGAGAGGAAATCCACAAATCAATGGATGTTCCAACTCAAAATGGATCTATTAGAAATTTCTTAAGATTCTTGAATCAAGATTTTCAATCAAAGAATTTAAAACGAATCAAAGGTAATTATTATTTCTAAACTTATTTTTATGATGATTAGAAGCATATTTACATGATTTGAGTGATAATTGCATGATTTTTTATTAATGTCATCTTCTTCAAAATCTTAAGGTGCTTTAATGGTGGATCTTGAATTTTGAGAGGAAATCCACAAATCAATGGATGTTCCAACTCAAAATGGATCTATTAGAAATTTCTTAAGATTCTTGAATCAAGATTTTCAATCAAAGAATTTAAAACGAATCAAAGGTAATTATTATTTCTAAACTTATTTTATTGATGATTAGAAGCATATTTACATAATTTGAGTGATAATTGCATGATTTTTTATTAGTGTCATCTTTTTCAAAATCTTAAGGTGCTTTAATGGTGGATCTTGAATTTTGAGAGGAAATTCACAAATCAATGGATGTTCCAACTCAAAATGGATCTATTAGAAATTTCTTAAGATTCTTGAATCAAGATTTTCAATCAAAGAATTTAAAACGAATCAAAGGTAATTATTATTTCTAAACTTATTTTTATGATGATTAGAAGCATATTTACATGATTTGAGTGATAATTGCATGATTTTTTATTAATGTCATCTTCTTCAAAATCTTAAGGTGCTTTAATGGTGGATCTTGAATTTTGAGAGGAAATCCACAAATCAATGGATGTTCCAACTCAAAATGGATCTATTAGAAATTTCTTAAGATTCTTGAATCAAGATTTTCAATCAAAGAATTTAAAACGAATCAAAGGTAATTATTATTTCTAAACTTATTTTTATGATGATTAGAAGCATATTTACATGATTTGAGTGATAATTGCATGATTTTTATTAGTGTCATCTTCTTCAAAATCTTAAGGTGCTTTAATGGTGGATCTTGAATTTTGAGAGGAAATCCACAAATCAATGGATGTTCCAACTCAAAATGGATCTATTAGAAATTTCTTAAGATTCTTGAATCAAGATTTTCAATCAAAGAATTTAAAACGAATCAAAGGTAATTATTATTTCTAAACTTATTTTATGATGATTAGAAGCATATTTACATGATTTGAGTGATAATTGCATGATTTTTATTAATGTCATCTTCTTCAAAATCTTAAGGTGCTTTAATGGTGGATCTTGAATTTTGAGAGGAAATCCACAAATCAATGGATGTTCCAACTCAAAATGGATCTATTAGAAATTTCTTAAGATTCTTGAATCAAGATTTTCAATCAAAGAATTTAAAACGAATCAAAGGTAATTATTATTTCTAAACTTATTTTTATGATGATTAGAAGCATATTTACATGATTTGAGTGATAATTGCATGATTTTTATTAGTGTCATCTTCTTCAAAATCTTAAGGTGCTTTAATGGTGGATCTTGAATTTTGAGAGGAAATCCACAAATCAATGGATGTTCCAACTCAAAATGGATCTATTAGAAATTTCTTAAGATTCTTGAATCAAGATTTTCAATCAAAGAATTTAAAACGAATCAAAGGTAATTATTATTTCTAAACTTATTTTTATGATGATTAGAAGCATATTTACATGATTTGAGTGATAATTGCATGATTTTTATTAATGTCATCTTCTTCAAAATCTTAAGGTGCTTTAATGGTGGATCTTGAATTTTGAGAGAAAATCCACAAATCAATGGATGTTCCAACTCAAAATGGATCTATTAGAAATTTCTTAAGATTCTTGAATCAAGATTTTCAATCAAAGAATTTAAAACGGATCAAAGGTAATTATTATTTCTAAACTTATTTTTATGATGATTAGAAGCATATTTACATGATTTGAGTGATAATTGCATAATTTTTTTATTAATGTCATCTTCTTCAAAATCTTAAGGTGCTTTAATGGTGGATCTTGAATTTTGAGAGGAAATCCACAAATCAATGGATGTTCCAACTCAAAATGGATCTATTAGAAATTTCTTAAGATTCTTGAATCAAGATTTTCAATCAAAGAATTTAAAACGAATCAAAGGTAATTATTATTTCTAAACTTATTTTTATGATGATTAGAAGCATATTTACATGATTTGAGTGATAATTGCATGATTTTTTATTAGTGTCATCTTCTTCAAAATCTTAAGGTGCTTTAATGGTGGATCTTGAATTTTGAGAGGAAATCCACAAATCAATGGATGTTCCAACTCAAAATGGATCTATTAGAAATTTCTTAAGATTCTTGAATCAAGATTTTCAATCAAAGAATTTAAAACGAATCAAAGGTAATTATTATTTCTAAACTTATTTTTATGATGATTAGAAGCATATTTACATGATTTGAGTGATAATTGCATGATTTTTTATTAGTGTCATCTTCTTCAAAATCTTAAGGTGCTTTAATGGTGGATCTTGAATTTTGAGAGGAAATTCACAAATCAATGGATGTTCCAACTCAAAATGGATCTATTAGAAATTTCCCAAGATTCTTGAATCAAGATTTTCAATCAAAGAATTTAAAACGAATCAAAGGTAATTATTATTTCTAAACTTATTTTTATGATGATTAGAAGCATATTTACATGATTTGAGTGATAATTGCATGATTTTTAATTAGTGTCATCTTCTTCAAAATCTTAAGGTGCTTTAATGGTGGATCTTGAATTTTGAGAGGAAATCCACAAATCAATGGATGTTCCAACTCAAAATGGATCTATTAGAAATTTCTTAAGATTCTTGAATCAAGATTTTCAATCAAAGAATTTAAAACGAATCAAAGGTAATTATTATTTCTAAACTTATTTTTATGATGATTAGAAGCATATTTACATGATTTGAGTGATAATTGCATGATTTTTATTAATGTCATCTTCTTCAAAATCTTAAGGTGCTTTAATGGTGGATCTTGAATTTTGAGAGAAATCCAAAAATCAATGGATGTTCCAACTCAAAATGGATCTATTAGAAATTTCTTAAGATTCTTGAATCAAGATTTTCAATCAAAGAATTTAAAACGAATCAAAGGTAATTATTATTTCTAAACTTATTTTTATGATGATTAGAATCATATTTACATGATTTGAGATATAATTGCATGATTTTTTTTAGTGTCATCTTCTTCAAAATCTTAAGGTGCTTTAATGGTGGATCTTGAATTTTGAGAGGAAATCCACAAATCAATGGATGTTCCAACTCAAAATGGATTTATTAGAAATTTCTTAAGATTATTGAATCAAGATTTTCAATCAAAGAATTTAAAACGAATCAAAGGTAATTATTATTTCTAAACTTATTTTTATGATGATTAGAAGCATATTTACATGATTTGAGTGATAATTGCATGATTTTTAATTAGTGTCATCTTCTTCAAAATCTTAAGGTGCTTTAATGGTGGATCTTGAATTTTGAGAGGAAATCCACAAATCAATGGATGTTCCAACTCAAAATGGATCTATTAGAAATTTCTCAAGATTCTTGAATCAAGATTTTCAATCAAAGGATTTAGAACGAATTAAATGTGATTATTATTTCTAAACTTATTTTATGATGATTAGAAGCATATTTACATGATTTGAGATATAATTGCATGATTTTTTATTACTGTCATATTCTTCAAAAGCGTAAGATGCTTTAATGGTGATCTTGAATTTTTAGAGGAAATCCACAAATCAATGGATGTTCCAACTCAAAATGGATCTATTAGAAATTTCTTAAGATTCTTGAATCAAGATTTTCAATCAAAGAATTTAAAACGGATCAAAGGTAATTATTATTTCTAAACTTATTTTTATGATGATTAGAAGCATATTTACATGATTTGAGTGATAATTGCATGATTTTTTATTAATGTCATCTTCTTCAAAATCTTAAGGTGCTTTAATGGTGGATCTTGAATTTTGAGAGGAAATCCACAAATCAATGGATGTTCCAACTCAAAATGGATCTATTAGAAATTTCTTAAGATTCTTGAATCAAGATTTTCAATCAAAGAATTTAAAACGAATCAAAGGTAATTATTATTTCTAAACTTATTTTTATGATGATTAGAAGCATATTTACATGATTTGAGTGATAATTGCATGATTTTTATTAATGTCATCTTCTTCAAAATCTTAAGGTGCTTTAATGGTGGATCTTGAATTTTGAGAGGAAATCCACAAATCAATGGATGTTCCAACTCAAAATGGATCTATTAGAAATTTCTTAAGATTCTTGAATCAAGATTTTCAATCAAAGAATTTAAAACGAATCAAAGGTAATTATTATTTCTAAACTTATTTTTATGATGATTAGAAGCATATTTACATGATTTGAGTGATAATTGCATGATTTTTATTAGTGTCATCTTCTTCAAAATCTTAAGGTGCTTTAATGGTGGATCTTGAATTTTGAGAGGAAATCCACAAATCAATGGATGTTCCAACTCAAAATGGATCTATTAGAAATTTCTTAAGATTCTTGAATCAAGATTTTCAATCAAAGAATTTAAAACGAATCAAAGGTAATTATTATTTCTAAACTTATTTTTATGATGATTAGAAGCATATTTACATGATTTGAGTGATAATTGCATGATTTTTATTAGTGTCATCTTCTTCAAAATCTTAAGGTGCTTTAATGGTGGATCTTGAATTTTGAGAGGAAATCCACAAATCAATGGATGTTCCAACTCAAAATGGATCTATTAGAAATTTCTTAAGATTCTTGAATCAAGATTTTCAATCAAAGAATTTAAAACGAATCAAAGGTAATTATTATTTCTAAACTTATTTTTATGATGATTAGAAGCATATTTACATGATTTGAGTGATAATTGCATGATTTTTATTAATGTCATCTTCTTCAAAATCTTAAGGTGCTTTAATGGTGGATCTTGAATTTTGAGAGGAAATCCACAAATCAATGGATGTTCCAACTCAAAATGGATCTATTAGAAATTTCTTAAGATTCTTGAATCAAGATTTTCAATCAAAGAATTTAAAACGAATCAAAGGTAATTATTATTTCTAAACTTATTTTTATGATGATTAGAAGCATATTTACATGATTTGAGTGATAATTGCATGATTTTTATTAATGTCATCTTCTTCAAAATCTTAAGGTGCTTTAATGGTGGATCTTGAATTTTGAGGGAAATCCACAAATCAATGGATGTTCCACCTCAAAATGGATCTATTAGAAATTTCTTAAGATTCTTGAATCAAGATTTTCAATCAAAGAATTTAAAACGAATCAAAGGTAATTATTATTTCTAAACTTATTTTTATGATGATTAGAAGCATATTTACATGATTTGAGTGATAATTGCATGATTTTTTATTAATGCCATCTTCTTCAAAATCTTAAGGTGGTTTAATGGTGGATCTTGAATTTTGATGGGAAATCCACAAATCAATGGATGTTCCAACTCAAAATGTATCTATTAGAAATTTCTCAAGATTCTTGAATCAAGATTTTCAATCAAAGGATTTAGAACGAATTAAATGTAATTATTATTTCTAAACTTATTGTTGTGATGATTAGAAGCTTATTTACATGATTTGAGATATAATTGCATGATTTTTTATTACTGTCATATTCTTCAAAAGCTTAAGGTGCTTTAATGGTGATCTTGATTTTTTAGAGGAAGTCTACAAATCAATGGATGTTCCAAGTCAAAATGGATCTATTTGAAGGTTTTTGATCTTATTTATCAAGATTAAACATGTTTTGTAAGGTAATTTAAAGAAATTCAAATTTCATTATCTTCATGAACCGATTTTCTGGATTTTTGTGAAATTGATTTAAATGTGAAATTGATGCTTAGTATATGCTTATTGGGTTAGCATATGCTTATTGGGTCTAATATTGATGTTTGGAAGTGATTAGAAGGGCTGGAGTGATCGATTTTGTGAGGAATCGAGTTTTCAACCTGACGATAGAAATCCGGTAAGGTAACTTTGAGTGAGAATTTAGTGTAGCCTAATTGATGAAGATTTGTGTTTATTATATCTTTTGAAAGGTGGTAATATCTATTTTATCTCTGTTGAAGCTCCGAATCTTGAAGAGGATCAAGCTAATCGAAATTGAAGCTTGGATTTGCTTGGTTGATTACTTGGTTGTGGTTGAGTTAGTTGTGTGGTGAGTGTTATTAAAGGGCGATTTGGTAAATTGACCCTCACCTATACTCAATTGGATGATTAATTACTGATCGCAAAAATTTAATTGAGTTTTGGTTAGTTAATTTTGCAAGATTATTGATATATGTTCAAGTGATGAAATTTTTGTTAAGTGTTGGTAAGTGAGCATCTAGTGATTTTATGTGTTTGATTTGATTGATTATAATGGTGAACTAAGCAAGCATGCTGGAGTTTTTGGTTCATGGTATGTTGATATTTTAATTGATAAATGAACATTGATAATTGGAAATTGGTATGCTAGATTTAATTTGACATTAAAATAGCTATGTTACATGATTCACATATGCACTTTGGCACTTTAAATTGAGCACATTATTGACTGAAATTATGTTATGATTGATTGATTATGTAACACCCCCATACCCGACCCGATCGTCGAGTCAAGGCATCAGGATGTTACATTCATCGCCGAAGCAACTATTGAAAATTAAGATCAATTTATCATATTATTTAATTAATGTAGATCATTAACTCATTTTAGTAATAATTGAATTTACGATAGAACTAATAATGAGTTAAAGGAGCTCATTAAAACATCCACAATTGATCAAAGGCCAAATTGTAAAGTTCATCAAAATTTCTGAACTGTCGTCGTGACGTTGGGGTTTCCACGTCGTGACATGGCGAACTTGTCATCATGATGTCGTCTCCATTTTCTTACAAGTTCCACGCTTTATTTTTATTTATTTATTTTTATATATCATTACCTGAATATATATTCTGATGTCATAACCGCCACTTCATTTTACATACCATCCACTTACATCTATTTCTAATATCAAGTTCTTATAAAAACATGATATTCAATCAAAGATAAAAAGTATATAAAATTAACACAAATATTAAAGTTTTACAAATAAGACCATTGGAGGACTTGCACTTTCAAAAGTAGTTTACACACTTTATGTATATTTGATTTTTTCTAAATTGCGCCAATCAATTTAATTCTTCGTAAAATTTTAACAAGAATTCAATATCACATCAATTAACAATTATTCACTTATTATTTTATCAATTCGTTTAAACATATTCACATGTATTAATCATTCCATCACTTACAACAATTTGAAACATTTCAAATTCATCTACTATATATATATTCATATATATATTTTCCTCCTCCTCCTCTCCATTCCACATCCTTTATGTATATATTTATTAGAATCTTTAGCTTTTAGTATATAAAATGCTTATATGTAACATTGTCTATAATTCCACTATTTACTTATATGTTCATATCAAAGTTGTCCACTTGAGTCATAGTCACTAAATTATTTATATCTTGAACTACGAATTTGAAATTAAGATCCACTTGATTTTTTGAAACTAGACTTAAATATATTTTTACCATAAAAATTTAGAATTTATAATTTAGCCAATTAGTACAGTAAATTATTCAAATTTGTCCCTATTCGTTGCTTGACAATTTTGACCTTTCTTTACTAAAATTAATTATCTCTTAGTACGTGATTTGGATTATTTTTCGTTTGCTTCTATTGAAAATAGACTCATTAATAATTGAAACATATAAATTTAAACTCATAATCATTTTTACAATTTTTATGATTTTCCAAACTCGAATAGGGAACTGAATCCACTATGACCTTGTTTCACAAAATTAATATATCTCAAACTATAAAATCCTGTTTCTTTCACCGTTTCTTCCATATGAAACTAGAATCAATAAGATTTAATTCCATATTTAATTCAATCTCCAACTAAATTTCTATAATTTTAGTTGAATTTTCAAAATTAAGTCACTATCGCTATCCAAACTATTTTAATGAAAATATTTTCTTTCCAAGGTTCTTTGCACTATCTTTCATTCAATCACACATAATTGTCATACTTTTGATTACTATACAATTTAGTCACTTATATTTATGTGTAGATTACATATTAATTTCTTAATCTTAGTACTTTTCACCATACAAATCACATTCTCTCTTACTAATTTAGTGTTTTAAGTCTCTATTTTCATCAAATACTTTCTATTTCTAGTATTTAGATTAAATACATGTTTCATACATCTCACTCAAAACATCTTTAACTTAATCTTTTGAAATACAAGTAGGTTTAGTATGAAACTTATCTCATTTGTCAAGAATTTCTTCATTTCTTCTTCATTTCTATGCATTTCTCATCTTCACCACATTCCTTCCTTTTTCTTCTCATTTTCTCCACTTTCATCTACTATTTTCTTACTTCTAAATTGATAAACATATTCTCTAGAATCTCTACTTCATCTTCTCTCTTTAATATTTAAGGAAATTTTCAAAATCTTGGGTAAAAGGTAAATTTTCATGGCAAATGACTAAATTATAAAGAAAATAAAACTTCTTTTCTCATCCTTTCACTTATGTTGGAAGGATGATAAGTTTTCTTCATCCTTCCTTTCTTTTTATACTACCATTTTCTAAATAAAATATAAAATAATATTTAACTAATTAATTTAAAAAATCACCAAAATATCATCAACATCATCATTACATTCTAGAATTCTTCCTCTTGCTAATAGACCATTTTACCCTTTATGATATTTCAAAATTCCATCCTTGAATCATCACTTAATTTGGTAAAATTACGATTTAGACCCCCACAATTCTTCACCTATTCAATTTGGTCCCTGCATGCCAATTCCATATATTAGTAAATTGGATTATTTTCACTTTTGATCCTTCAAATTTCTCATTTTACACTTGGATCCCCTAAATTTTGAATGTTTACACTTGAGCCAAAAACTTTTCACATATTTACGATTTAATCCCTTCCTTAATACATCATGTCATGCTTCTTGATTTGACTCTCTTTTGATATATTGCAACTTTCATTTTCTTTGATCTCATATTATTTATGACCAAGGGGGTTTTGAGGATGTTACAGATTATATTAGCATTATAGCATGGTGGATCCAATGCATATAGTTGGCATGCCATAGGGTTTGTGAGTACCCACCATATTGATATGTTATTTGTGAGCAATGAGGCTTTCGGCAGACTGATTTGGAGTAGATAAGGGAGTGTTGAGCTTGTGCCTCCACTCAACGGGACTGATTTGAGGCGATATAAGGAAGCGTGTGGCCTTGGCCCGCTCAATCCAGGATTGATTCTGATTCTGATTAGGAGTAAGGAAATCTATTTATTCGATGTATGATCACTTGATTAAGCCATGTTTGTATATGCCAATATAAATGTTTGAAATGTTATATGCTAAATTGATGATTATATGCTATGATTAATTATGATTTTTGATACATGGTTAAGCATATGACATTAAACTATTATGGATTGATATTGTGATTGAAAATTTGTATTTGACTGGTTTCAATTTAAGCATGATTTGGGTGCTAATTTACTCATCATTTTATTAGCATTCATTGAGCTTTTTAAGCTTACACCCTCACATTCGTACAGTTAACTAACGGGATTGAGGACCTGAGGAGCCGAGCAAGAGAGTTCCAAGAGATTAAGGCTCGATAGAGATTTAGTTACACATTTTAGAGATGTTAACATGACATTGTGGAACTTTTGGGACTTAGTTGTAATTGGACTTGGAAATTGGACATTTTTAATTTTGGATGGTTTTATAATATCATATATGCATGTTTGAGTTTTGAATAATTTATTGTATATTGTTGCTTGATAACACGGTGATTGATAACATGGTGTGTGAGGCATGATAACAAGTCAAAGTCAAAGTTATGTTTTGGTCTAAGTGGGGATAGCATTTCTCTTCTGCATGTCCATGGAGTTTTGAAAAATCCAAACATCTCAGAGATAGATAGAGAGGTAGGAATTAATCGAACGAACCGCACTTCTTCGTATACGTCAGGAGTCCATTGATGAGAAGGGGCTAGGGAAAGCTTGAACCCAATTCCTACAGTGATGAATATAAGCGCAATTGAAATTCCTATTTACACTAACCATTGTTTAAATGAAGCTTCTATGGAGCGGGTTACTAGCGATTAAGGTACGCCACTTGTTTGAATTAAGTAGTAGGTGATATGCATGAAATTGAATGTTTAATTCTATTTAATTGAGGCTTAATTGGGACCATTTTACCAATTAAGGCCCATTTTCAACTTTATTTATGGAAATGGGCCAATTTTTTCATTATTTACTAGAAAGGGCCGAAAACTACAAAACGTGTCCACGTAGAAGCATTTTAGAGGGAAATTTCAGCAAATCGCGTCCCTGAGAGAGCGATTTTTCCATGTCAACACAAAACGCGCTGACATGGACGCGCTTTACCCCATGTCAACAAAAGTAAAAACGCGCTGACGTAGGCGCACTTTTGCCTATTCTCGAATTAAATTTTCAAGAAAGGTCATTTTAAAAAAATTTATAAAAATAGACCAAAGTTTTTGAATATTTACGAGAATAAGCCTTTATAAAGACCTGAAGGGGCAACACCATTTTTTTTATTTTAAGGTGTCATCAATTAATATGGAAATAAAACTTACAAAACAGATCTTTATATAGACCCAAAGTCTCATTTCCCTTGTTTTCTTAAGCAATGTGGGATATGAGACATGTATATATATAGACTCATGATTAGGTTTGCAGTTTGTTTCTAAATAATGTGGGATTCCTTCATCTTTTAACTAACAACATAAGATTAAAGGTTACACTATATTTTATATTTTTTACTTATAGAGTTTAAATTTTTTCACAAAAGTTAACATTTGTTACTTATAATTAAAAATTTTAAAATCTATAAGTAAAAAATTATAAAATATAAAATGAGTATGGTAAAATATTAAAAATAAATATTTAAAAATTACTAATAGTTGAGTGATCATTTTGTAAGTTTTTATAATTCGATAGCCAAAAATCATAGTTAAGTTAGTACTAATGTAATTTAATCTAGATATAAAAATATGAAAAATAATTATTATATTATATTTTATGTATATTATATAATTCTATAAAAAACTTATTTAACATAATTATATACTATGTTTAAATAGATTATCTAATATGTTTAAATAGATTATCTATCTAGTCAAAATACATCGAAATAAATTTATCAAGATTCGTTAGGTGATGAAAATTAAATTAAAATTAGTATTAAAAATTAATGAGTATAGTAACATATTAAAAATAAATAAATATTTAAAAAGATATATCAATTTTAAAATTACAACAAATACTATTTGAGTACCAAATACTCACCATTTATTTATTAATCAAACATTCATAATATAATATAAAATAAATAATAAAAATTTAAAAGTATAACTTCTAAATTTAAATAATGGAAAATTATTTTAAAAATTAGAATTGCATGGATATTAACTTCAAACATTTAAAATTGAATAGAAGATTATTGCATGTACAAGTTTCATATGTGCAATTTATTCTTTTTAATAGTCCTTTTGTATATGCTACCAATTCTAAAATGCAACAAAATTAAATATCTCAAAATATAATTTTATAATATGAGAAAATGTTAACAAAATATTAAAAATAGAAATTTTTGTAAAAAATTATAAAATATAGTGGAGCATTTAATCTTATGTTGTTAGTTAAAAGAGGAAGGAATCTCATATTGTTTAGGAACAAGCTGCAAACCTATTCATGAGTCTATATATACACATATCTCATATCCCATATTGCTTAAGAAAACAAGGGAAATGAGACTTTGGGTCTACATAAAGATCTGCTTTGTAAGTTTTATTTTCATATTAATTAGTGACACTTTAAAAAAAAATGGTGTTACCACTTTGGGTCTTTATAAAAGCTTATTTTTGTAAATTTTCAAAAAAGTTTGTCTTTTTTATAATTTTTTTAAAAAAATGACCTTTTTTGAAAATTTAATTCGAGAACGAGCAAAAGCATGCCCAAGTCAGTATGGTTTTGCTGACACAGGGTAAAGCGCGTCCATGTCAGCGCGTTTTGTGCTGACATGGCAAAATCGCTCCCTTAGGGACGCGATTTGCTGAAATTTCCCCCAAAAATGCTCCTACGTGGATGCGTTTTGTAATTTTTGGCCATTTTCAGTAAATAATGAAAAAATTAGCCCATTTTTGTAAATAAAGTTGGAAATGGGTCTTTATTGGTAAAATGATCCTTAATTGGTGTTAATAGATTCAATTGAAGGTGTATGAATATGTATGATATTTAATTGTAGCTAATTCAAGTTTAATTGACCATTAAAATGCTCAAAATTGGGTTTAAAATCAAATTTTTCGCATAAAAAAAATTGTAGTGGACTGTTAGGGGTTTGAATTCTGGTCTTTATAAATTGGTTGTCTAGTCCGTTTAAATTACAAAATAGTCCTGTAACTTGATAAGTCTAATTAGAGCCTTAAATGATAAGGCAACTTGATAAAATTTTAGGATTAGAATTTTAATTGATAAAATTTGTTAGAAACACACTCAATTTAATATTCAAGTATAGTACTGATAGTTTGAAATTGTTACGATTTAGTCCTTAATGATAAAACTTGAATTAAACATAGAAGATAAACTTGGATTAAGTTGAAATTTTTAGGGCTTCCATAAATTGACTAAAAGAGGGTTGGTAAATGTATAGATGTAAATTCAGGTTAGTTTAACCGTAGGTGGTAAAATGACAAAAATGCCCTTAGGATAAATTACTTATAAAAAGTTTAAAATTGGTTCACAAATTGTTTCTGCATTAATAAATAACTAATAAATGGATAAGATTGAGGTGTTATAAGGTTGAGGTGTGTCTTGGGAGGTCGTTAGCCAGAGAGTCACTTAGGTGGCTAATGTAACTCTTCGAATTCGGTCGATTCATCTCAATCGGGTTTGGGGGTCACATTCATGGCCCGGGAAGCTTGTGCATCACTTGTCCCAAGTTCCTACGTTAATTTTTCATAAAATTAGGCCTCTTGTACACTTAAATACACAAACTAATCCTACCTAAGGCTGTGTCGACCTAATAGGTCATCAACACTAAAAAATATGTTAAAACACTTATTTTTATTAATTTTTAATCATAACTACTAAATACCAAAAATGTAATAATAAATGCTAAAATGATTATAAAACAAGATCATTAAGTGTGGAAATAGACTACAATTATTACTGCATTTGACATCAGGTCATTCTCCTCGAAGTATCACATGATAGAGATCGAAGAGTTGTCCCACTTACCTTTGCCATTTTCGAGGGTGAAACCACTGAAGCATATAGTTTTTTTTATTAAGGAATTTATGGAGGTACATTGTGAAGAAGGAAAATGTATGCTTCATATCTAAAAGAGCCCTAGGCATACTTCCTACAATGGAATGTGAAGAGAATAAATGGACTCCTCTGAATGCTTACATGTTTTTTGCATTCAATATATAAGAGAAAACTTTATGAAGGAATTCAAGAACAAGATTTGGTATAAGGAAGTCGTTAAACCTGGTATGATTTATTTATTGTATTTTAAGGTAGAATGTATTCATGTGGTATAGGTAATCTAGGGTCTGTTTGTTTCTTGTAAAAGGTTTTACTAAAAACATTTTCATTGTTTTCCCACATTTGTTTGGTGGAAAATGAGTTGCCCAAGGTAATTCATTTTCCAAAACATGGTAAAATTAAATCTTTTTTTTAAGGAAAATGTCTTATGCTTTCTAATATTGTAAGACATTTTCCAACCTTTACTGTATTGGGTTTGGTGTCCTAAGTGTAATATATTCGTTTTGTATACTGTATTTTTTCAAAGAAATTGGTTTAATAAAATTATCCATAAATTACATTAATATCCTTTGTATATTATCCTCAATGGTTTTTGCATGCAAAGTAAAATGGAAACAAATATTAGTTCCTTTGGTTATCTAATGTTTAACTAATACTAAGCGGTATTACATGGTCAGATTGTAACACAGAAAGAAAACTTATATTAGTAGATAAACCTAAAACATGTCCTTAGTCTAATCGAAAATGAGTAAACTGATTGAAAGATTAATATGCTGTCTATAAACTCTAATTGGGGAGATGCTTTATCTAGAGCATCAGAGTGGATGACTCCCAGAAGATAGAGACATAAATGAGACTGACTAGACTGACAGTACATTGAACATGACCCAAGTAGAATAGATATTGAATCCGTTTATAGATTACTAGACTGATAGTAATTGACTTTTCATAAAGGAAGATGTAATGGTTACCATGAGATAAAATAAGATCATATTAGGAGAATGAATTTATTTAAATAGATTAAAGTTATCCTATGAGGGTAACACACTTATGAAAATGTCATTGGACGAGCATTGGTCGAGTAGTTTTCATAATGGTATGTAATTAGGTAGAGCTCCATCACGATACTATAGTGGAATGATTTCGTGACTAAATGAGTTTATAATTAATAGGCGAAAAGCTTGAACTTAATTATAAATAATTTGAGCCTTAATTATACATATCCAATTGGTCCTTATGCTAGCTTGTTGAAACAAAAAATGAATTGCATGAAGAATCAAATGAACAAAAATAGATGGAAAAAATAAAGTTAGAAAACGAGTTACATTCGAAACCAATGTGTTTTCTTACTAAGTATGAAAATGACTTGAGAATTAATTTGAATTTTTAAATTATTATTTAATCAAATAACTAAAGTTCGAAAATAAAATAAAATTAATTAGTCATTTTGAATTAGTTGAATATGAAAATTAAATATATTTTCTCTAAGATTTTTTATGGTAAAATTATCATGACTTATGAAATTAGAATTGGGTTGAGAAAATTATTTAATTGAAAAATTAATTTATCTAATTAAATTATTTCAACAAATAATATTTATTTTGAGAAATATAAAAATATGTATTGAATTGGACTAAATTATAAAGTGCTGGATTAAAAGTTTAGGAAGCACATATAATTAGACCCAATACAAGAGAGGCCCCAAAACCCCTAATGAAACATATCAGGGGCGACAACCCTAGTATATTTAACTGGGGTGTGTCACCCCCTTCTCTTAGTTGAACTAAGAGACTAGTTTTTTTCTGTAAAATAAGTATTATTTGTGTTCTACTAATTCAACCAAGATTCTTCTATCTCTCTATAAATAGATGACACCAGTAGAGCTAAAAAAACACAATTTTGAGATATTGTTGTTTTACCCGAAAATAATGAGAATTTATTTTTTAAGTATAAATTTTATTTTTTGGTAATAACAATTCTACTAGTTTCTATTGAAAGAGAATTACTTTCCTATAGAAAGTAAGAATTTGTTTCTAGTTCTGTGTTCGATTTTTGATTATTTGAGCCCACACTTGAAGTGATTCATGGCACAAAAATAGTGGAGAAGATTGTTCGATTAAAAACTGGGAACATCTAGGATTTGTCTTGGCAAAAGCACATTAAATTTTCAAGAAAACTTTATTCCTATAAATATCACAAACCGACTCAATTTTCAAAATTTTAAATTTCTCTTGTGCAGAAAACTGTTTTTAAACCAAATTTTTTCCAACATACTCCTCTAAGCCATTACCATTAAAACATCTTAGATTGTCTTTCGATCAAGAATCATCATCGATGTTGGTGCTTCTCCCTCTCCGACGGCGAGAACTCTAGTGAGATATCTTTTCCTTTCATCTTTCCTTTAACAAATTTGGTGTAAATCTTGAGATTTTTTCTGTTGAAAATCTAAAAAATTTGTTTTTATTTATTTATTTATAAATTTCTAGACCTTAGTATACTTGGTTGTAAGAGCAAAAACCATTCCAAATATTTAGTTTTGCATTTGAAATCACGTATGGTTTTCATAGTCTAAGTCATTTTCTTTTCCTTTTGTCATCTATTGTTTTCTCTAATTTATACTAGAAACTCTATTTTTCTTTTTCTTTTTGTCCATGTTCATTGGTTTAGTGGTCACATTATCCATACTTTAAATGTTCAACTCTCAAAGGTAACAAGCAAAAGTTCAAACATACAACCTCATGAAGAGAATACTAACATCATTTATTGTACAATAAGTATTAACATAATTTAGCCCAATTCATATATGATAAGTTCACTCTTTCCACCTGATTAAAAATATACATCATTATATCTATTAGCATTTCTAGTGTTGTGCGGTTTACTTACCCCTCCATAATCTTAGTAAAATGGGACTCGGACACGAATTTCATTCCATGCAACCAATATGCATATAAGAATAAAAAAAATGTGCATTCCAACCCTACACAACCAAGATATAAACATTAAGAGTGTTCTGACCCTACACAACTAAGGTTCTCATGAGAGAATGTTCTTAGGTCCACATAGAAATCTTAAGCCAAGGTGGAACGACAAAAATGTGCAAGTGTACACAATCGCAACAAGTAATAAAGTGACAAGTAAATGTCGAGTTATCGTACCCACAGGGACTGTAAAAAGGAATATTTATGAAATTAATGTTAAAACACTTTGGTGATGGAAAATATTTTGGTTTAAAGATGATTAAAAACTAAGGGTTAAAAACTAAGTAAAAAAATTTAAAAATAAAAAGGTTCTAATGCAATATTTCAAATAAGGTTTAATCAAGATGATATAATTGTGTTGGATTAATTACATTCCTTTAACTTAGAATTATTAATCTTATGTTTATATTGCTGCGAACAAATTCACGGTAACTCGGTAATTTGCTAACTACTTCTCATACAAACTTATGAAATTAATCAATCTCTTGAACATTTTTCAATGTCAATCCAAGCGATTAATCAAACTTCACAAGCATATAAAAGATCAAGTGAGGTAAGAGAGTATTTCTACTTTGAAATAGTTTAATCACAATAATCTTGCAAGTTATGCAAGGCATATGTATCGCCAAATACAATGCTAAATTAACTTCAGCTACCTTAGAAGAATAAACATGCACTGATTAAGTATTGTGTCAATTAATTACAATTTCAATACGATTTAATAATTAATTCATTAGTTATCTAACAATTAATTTTGCAAGAATAACTTAGGCATGATTTTACTTAATCAATCATCTTACCGAGGCCAATAACAGAACAAACACAATTTCAATAATTCAAGCAGGCAAAATATAATCAACCCAACACGGATTAAATTCAAGCTAGATTGATTAAAATAACCATTTCAATAGCATAAATATTCATAAACATGTTTGTCAAAAAAACAAAGAAATTTAAAGAGATAGGGAACAAGAAGCAAATCCGGTGTTTCTCTGTGGCTTGACTAATTTCTCCATTCTTCGTTCTCCGTTGTCCTTGGCTATCAAGGCGGCTTATGAATAATTTAATTGTTGCTCGAAAATGGCTTATGAAGACCTATTTCCCAAGAGAAGAAATCGACACTTGAACAAAAGGGAAAATGGGAAGGAAAAGTTGAGAGAAAGTGAGAGAGGAGAAGAGAGAATGAGAGTGTGAGGGATGAGTTGAATGATCCGCAAGGGGTGGCTTGTATAGCTGATTTTGGCTGCGAAAAATAGCAAATTCCATCAGCCAAAGAGACCCACCTTGGCTGGCCACACAGATGGCAAAGTGAGAGATTCAACTTTGCTAAAAATAGCCTGGGGCAAATCCTTAAAGCCATATTTTTTGGAGGGGTTTGAATGCAAGGTTGAAAGTTCTTCAAGGGCTTCTTTGCAAGCTTATTTAGTCAGCTAAAATGCTGATTTAGGTCAGCATATGGACGGTTCTGGGTAGCCCAACTGGTAGCTGGTTCGATTCACTAGATTTGGTTCAACCAATGCGGTTCAACTGGACCCTTTTTTCTCCATAATTAATTAATAATAATTTATTTAGCCCAAATTAAATTGGGAATAAATTAAAATTAATTATATTATGAATTAACACACATTTTTGGACCAGCTTAGGCTGGAAATAAATTTGCCTCGATGCTTCAAATTGCTTCTCGGTTTTATTCTTCAAGCATTGTCTGCCGAGCCCTTTGTGTGAATCTGTGGAAAATAGTCAAAATTAATCAAAATTAACTATAAAATTAATTAAAATTCATCATGTTCATATTTTTAACATAATTTAATTATTTTATAATATTTAATTATTTTTTGATAAGAATTTAATCGAAATAGTATGATTTTAAGTTAAAAAGGGCATGTAAAAGCACAAAATTTTCGTGTTTCCACACCCTCAAACTTAATTCGTTGCTCATCCCGAGTAATGCACAAATTTGAAAAGATTTTTCTCGAAAACACTTTTTGAAAAACTCCTTCAGAACAACATTCTTCCCAAAATCATGAAATCAATATACTTATGCTCAAAAACAAGAAATTTGATAATTATGCTACTCAAGTATATATATCGTTAAAATTAATCTCAACAATTACTACAATAGCAAAATTAGACTAAATGTTTCTTAATAAAGACATGTTAATCCATACCAATTTGATTTTAATCCCTTATTCAAAATTAAATTGCAACCATTAAGCTTAATGATGTCTTCATATGTTGAACAAAGCAATTTCTCTCCACTAATGTAGGTAACATTGAAACTTTGAATCAATAGGTCTTTAACAAGGTTGTAGCGTGGCTGGGCTTAGGGGTAGGTAAAAGATAGATAATTTTAGGTTTAAAAAAAACCCTAGACTCAGCTTGTATCGGACCTTGCGAAATAATTACCTTCAATACATCAACTTTTCTTTCCTTTTCACATGCTCTTTAGTGCAATTTACTTCAAGTACATATGTTTTTTTCGAGTATTTTACTGTATGTACTACAATTTTTAGAGCATTTCATACTTCTTTGCAACTCCCCCAAACTTATTTTCAAAGAATACTCTGAATAGTACTGAGTCTAGTGTTTCGGACATTTTTAAGATAATTAAGAAAAGTGATGGCTAACTTTGTAAGGGTTCAAATAAAATTAGGCCATAAGTCTCAAAGTTGGGTTTCAAAGAATAAAAATTTCATCACGGTTGGCTTGAAAGGCTCAAACGGTCCAAACAACAGTTGCCTAAATCATTTTCAACGTTCCATGCTTTCTGGGATTTCGCCTCAAGAAACTACTAAGTCAATTCTAAATACTTAAACTTTCATGCATGCCTACCTTTCCTAAAGGACTAAAATTTTATGGTATGATTTGCATGCTTTATTAGAAATACATTTCATGTCATTATTAAGCTAACATAACAATTTATTGAAATAATCAAACTTTATTCATACTTAAATTTAGCATACTTAACAATATTCAAATTTATTGAACAAAAATATATCATATTCATAATTAAAAGAAAAATTTTATTCTGAGTGGAAATAATTTCAATTTTCGGTCCCCCCAACTTAAAATGAACAATGTCCTCATTGTTTAAAGTGAATAGATACTATACACCAGGTAGGATTCCAGAAAAGAGGAGGTGAGTCAATTTGACTGCTTAAGTACGAAGCTCTTCCTAGATCCAATCCTAGACATGTATATACCTATTGCCACACTTTAGACTTTACTACTTGTCCATAATTACTTTTGATTCTCATCTCTTATTTTATTGTGCAGAAATAAAAAATTCCTAATTAATCCTATTTCTAAGCTAAGTTGATAAAATTAATATATAAATTATAAATAATATAATTATATATTAAAGTTTATCAAATTATTAATAATATTAAAGATATTTATTCTAGATGCTTTTGAAAATATTCACAAAGAAAGGCACCTAGTTTTTTTATTTACTAAAAAGCGACTAAATTTTAAAATAATTCAATTAAGTCCCTAGACTTAATGATAATTTAAAATTGAGTTACAAATTAAAATTTGGATCAAAATTGACCCTTTTATTTGAAACTAAAAATTTATTTTTCCATTTAAAGGATAATTTCTTGGAAAGTTATGTCAAAATAAATTCCCAGGAAAGATTGGAGGGGTCACAAATGGTCCCGCTTAAGTTCCAATCTCCTAGAGAGAATTTATTTAAACATACGTTACCCGAAAATATACTCTAAATCATTTATTCAAAAAGAAAAATGAAAAATTAAGTATCCGAGAAAATGAACGAGATTTTATCTCGTTCAATTTTACCTCCCCAATAATGTTTCAGGCACTGAGCATTAACTCAGAAATTACCTCCCTTACCTTGGAGTTCAACAAATCCGTATGGATAGAATTGGTGAATTGTAAATGGACCGGACCAACGTGATTTTAGCTTACCTGGAAAGAACTTCAATCTGGAATTGAACAAGGCTTGCTAACCTGCTTCAAATTCTCGAACTCGAATGTGGCTTTCATGCCATTTCTTGAGTCTTTCTTTAAGTAATTTGACATTTTCATATGAGAACATTCAGAACTCTTCTAACTCATTGAGTTGGAAAATCCGTTTCTCTTTCGTGAGCTTAGGATCCAAATTAAGCCGTTGAAGAGCCTAGTAAGTTTTGTGCTCTAACTCCAATGGTAGATGGCAGGCTTTCCCAAAGACCAACCTAAAGGGTGGCATCCCTAACGGTGTCTTGTATGATGTTCTTTAAGCCCATAAAGCATCATCTAATATTGTGGACCAATCTCGTCGGTTCTGGCAGACTACCTTCTGAAGTATGCCTTTGATCTCCTTATTTGCCAGTTCAGCTTGCCCATTTGTCTGCGGATGGTAAGCTGTTGCAACCTTGTGTTTCACTCCGTGCTCGTCTAATAGCCATTTTAATCACTTATTCACAAAGTGGGATCCTTCATCACTAATGATAGCTCTTGGGGTTCCAAACCTTGTGAACACATGCTTCTGTAGAAACTTCATCACAACCTTAGCATCGTTTGTCAGATATGCCTCAGCCTCAACCCACTTAGACACATAGTCTACTGCTACTAGTATGTACTTGTGATCGCAAGACGGAGGAAAATGACCAAAAAAGTCAATACCTCATACATCGAATAACTCTACCTTAATGATGTTTATTCGAGGCATCTCATTTCTGTTGGTGACATTTCCAACCCTTTGACATCGATCACAGCTCTTCACATAAGCATATGCATCCTTGAATAGTGTTAGCCAAAAAAATCTGGCTTGCAATTAGCCAAAAAAATCTGGCTTGCAATACTTTGGCTGCTGTACATGTACCTCCGAAGTGTCCCCCACTTGGAGCTGAGCGATAGTGGTATAAAATCTTTGGTATTTCATCTTCTACCATGCATCTCCTGATCATCTGATTTGCACACCTTTTAAACACATATGGCTCTTCCCAGAAATAGTATTTTTTCATTTGTTGATACGTCTTATCAATTGACATCAAACCACAAGCTAAATAGTTTGCAATATCAGTGAACCAATGGGTATTATAGACATGATTTACCTTAAGGATATGTTCGTCTGGAAACCTCTCCTGAATTGGTATAAGAGGAGAATTCCCTTCTTGTGGCTCCAATCTGGACAAGTGATTTGCTACTTGATTTTCGAATCCCTTTTGATCTTGAATTTCTAGATCGAAATCTTGAAGTAGAATGATCAGCCTCAGCTTAGCGTCTTTCTTCGCAAGTAAATACTTAATTATCGAGTGGTCTGTATAGGCAGTCACTTTGGTACCGACCAGATAAGATCGAAACTTGTCGAAAGCAGACACAATAGCAAGTAACTCTTTTTTTGTTACCGTATAATTCAGTTGAGCTCTTGTTAGGGTTCGACTTGCATAGTAGATGGGATGAAAAACTTTGTTCCTTCGCTGGCTCAAGACAGCTCCAATTGCGAAGTCACTTGCGTCACACATCAATTCGCATGGCAAATCCCAGTCTGGTGTGACGATTATGGGTGCCGTGACTAATCAACTCTTCAAATCGTTGAAGGCTTTTAAGCATTCCTCATCAAACTTGAATATAGAGTCCTTATCCAATAATTTGCATAAGGGTTTAGCAACTTTGGAGAAGTTCTTGATAAATCTTCGATAAAAACAGGTGTGGCCCAAAAAGCTCCTAACACCCTTTACAGATGTTGGAGGTAGGAGTCTCTTAGTAACGTCTACCTTTGCTTTGTCTACCTTGATCCCTTGTCTCATTATCCGATGCCCTAGCACAACTCCTTCTCGTACTGTAAAATGACACTTTTCCCAGTTGAGTACAAGATTCGTTTCTTCGCATCGCCTTAGTACTTTAGTTAGATTGGCTAAGCAATCATCATAAGTATCTCCGAATACTGAAGGATCATCCATAAGAACTTCTAAATATTTCTCAACCATGTCAGTAAAAATAAGCATCATACATCTTTGAAATGTAGCAGGTGAATTACATAAACCAAATGGCATGCGTCTAAATGCAAACGTCTTTGTCGGACGGTGAATTTTTTGTGTTGATCTTAGGTGCTCTCGTAATCGATTATACCCTGAGAATCCATCGAGAAAACAGTAGTAATCTCGTCCTACGAGTCTATCCAGCATTTGGTCCAAGAACGGCAAAGGAAAGTGATCTTTCCTAGTCGCTTTGTTTAGTTTCCAGTAATCGATGCAGATTCTCCATCCCGTAACCATTCTAGTCTGTATCAACTCATTGTTCTCATTCTCTACGACTGTGATACCTTTTTTTTTGGCACATACTGGATCGGGCTTACCCATGAACTGTCTGAGATGGGATAGATGATACTTACATCTAACCACTTGATGATCTATTTTTTTTACTACGTCCTTCATGATTGGGTTTAGTCTCCATTGTCCATCGATCGTCCCTTTTTTCCCATCTTCCAGGATAATATTGTGCATGCATACAGATGGACTAATACCGTGAATGTCGGCTATGGTCCATCCGATGGCCTTCTTGAATTGTTTCAGAACTAAGATAGTTTCTCTTCTTGCTTAGTGGTCAATTTTGCTGAAACAATTGCAGGCAGAGTAGAAGCGTTACCTAAATAAACGTATTTTAAATGAGAAGGTAATACCTTGAGTTCTAATTTAGGTGGCTCCTTGATCGACGCTTTTGGTTGGGAATAGTCCCTCTTTTTTAACTCCAAAGATTCAAAATGGGATTGCAGATTAAATCCCCTTTGATTAGCTTCTAGCAATGCTAAGTATTCATCCTCCTCTTCATCATTTGGAGGATCCAATGTCAAAATTCTTTCCAGTGGGTCCTCAACAAAGTTGATTTCCTTCTCCACTATTAAATCCTCTAAATCGGAACTGCAGAGCAATCATCCATTGTGTCAGGAAATTGCATAGACTTAAAGACGTTAAATGTTACTTGATCATCCTGAACATGCATAGTGAACTCGCCCTTCTGCACATCAATAAGGGTTCTTCCGGTTTCTAGGAACGATCTTCCTAGGATGATTGGTAGTTCTTTGTCTACTTCAAAATCTAGAATTACAAAGTCAACAGGAAAGATAAACTTATCTACACGTACCAATACGTATTCGATTTTTCCTTCTGGATGTGCTAAGGATCGATCTACTAATTGAAGCGTAACTGTAGTTAGTCGAACTTCTTTTATCCCTAACTTCCTAAATATTGACATAGACATCAAGTTGATACTTACACCTAAGTCACATAATGCCTTACCACAATATGTTTATCCAATGTTGTACGGTATGGTAAAACATCCAAGATCCTTCAATTTTGGGGGTAGTTTGTCTTAAAGATATGCACTGCATTCCTTCGTTAGAGCTACCCTCTCAAATTCTCCAAGTCTTCGTTTCTTAGACAAGATATCTTTCATGAACTTGACGTAGTTCGACATTTGCTCAAGTGCTTCAACCAATGAGATGTTGATGTGAAGTTGCTTGAGTATGTCAAGGAACTTCTTGAATTGAATCTCCTGCTTCTGTTTCTGAAGTCTTTGAGGGTAGGGTGGTGGTGGTTTCATTACTAGGACTGATTTTGTTTGATTCGTCTTTGGCAATAATTCTGCATCTAACGACATTGTTAGTTGACCAGAATTATCTAGTCCTGAGGTTACTTTGTCGAGTTTTGCAGAGTCTGGTTTAGGTGGAACTGGAATTTCAAGACGTGGTTGAACTTCTTCTAAATCTTGAGCGTCAGCTGGCTTCTTTTCAATTTCGACAGTGTTGGGCTCTCCTGTCTTTCCGCTCCTCAATGTTAACGCTTTACAATGTTCCTTCCCTACATTTCTCAGATTCTCCTTGTCACTAGGTAGAGTACCTTGTGGTCAATTCCTTAGAATGGCATTATTTTTTTCCATGTATGCCTTCAATAGATTCTCTAAGCTATTGGATGGTTCCGCTTGGGTTGGTTTCTAAAATTGTTGGGGGAAACTAGGCGGCTGATTTGGTCTAGGTTGGGCGTAAGTGTTACTGGTTCCAATCCCTTGGTTACTTCAGGAAAAATTCGGGTGATTTCGCCACGATGAGTTATAAAAGTTGGATTGCAGTCCTTGCCTCCCTCGGTTTTGGTTTTGGTTACCTATGTAATATACGGATTCGGGGTTCGATAGACATTCTTTAAACAAATGTCCTTCCTCAAAATACGCATAGGCTATATTCTCAAATTGCTTAGGTGGTTGGGCTGCAAAACTGTTAGACCCATTAGTGGTAAGATTCTTAAGCATTGAGGATATTGAAGCTACTGAGATGCGAGTGAAGTGAGAGCGTCCACTTCATGTATTCCAGCGACTCGTCTGCCTGACGCTGCTCAATTGGTTGGCCATTGATAATTATTGCTAGCAATCCTCTCAATAATTTTGTAAGCCTCATTATAAGACTTAGAAAGGAGAGCACCATTAGTAGAGGCGTCCACTACGATCCTTGTGTGAGCGTTGAGACCATTATAGAATGCCTCAAGTTGAATGCATTTTCATTGGTTGGGATTCCATGATCAGGGCACTTTCGTAATAACTCTTCGTACCTTTCCCATGCCTCATACAGGGACTCATCATCCATTTTTTGGAAGGCAATGATCTCATTCCTCAACTTGGCATTCTTGCTCGGCGGGAAATACTTCATGAGGAATCTCTCGGCTAAATCTTGCCATGTAAAAATGGAGTTCGGTGGCAATGAGTTCAACCAAGCACGAGCTCTGTCCCTCAGCGAATATGGGAACAGCTTCAGTCGTAATGCATCTTCGGGTACTCTGGCTAACTTGAAAGAATTGCTCACTTCCATAAATAGTCTTAAGAGAAGATAAGGATCTTCAGTAGGCATTCCACTGAATTGGCCTACAGTCTGAAGCATCTGAAACATGGCTGACTTCAGCTCGAATTGTTGTGCCTCGATTTTGGGTCTCCTAATGCCCGTATTAAGATCGTTAAATATTGGCATGGCATACTATCGTAAAGCTCTATCCCTATCATCAGCAATAAGGATAGGATTCTGAGCAAGGTTTGCTCCGTTTCCTTGATTCATATTCTCAAAGTTTCTCTTCGGTCCTTCTTTGGTTCGCTTGTCTTCTTCCCTGTCAAAAGGTTCATTATATTTTAGGGTCCACAGGGAGTAAGCCGATAATCTGGTCAATACTCATAAACACCTAAAATAATCACAGAAAGATTAAGTAAGTAAAGATTTAAACAGGAAAATAAATAAACCAAAATATAAAAACAGATTCACAAATAATAGCTTTTTTTTAAAATAGTCCTCGGCAACGGCACCAAAAACTTGGAACGACGAAAATGTGTAAGTGTACACAATCACAAAAAGTAATAAAGTGACAAGTAAATGTCGAGTTATCGTACCCACAGGGACTGTAAAAAGGAATATTTATGAAATTAATGTTAAAACACTTTGGTGATGGAAAATATTTTGGTTTAAAGATGATTAAAAACTAAGGGTTAAAAACTAAGTAAAAAAAATTTAAAAATAAAAAGGTTCTAATGTACAATTTCAAATAAGGTTTAATCAAGATGATATAATTGTATTAGATTAATTACATTCCTTTAACTTAGAATTATTAAACTTATGTTTATACTGTTACGAACAAATTCACGGCAACTCGGTAATTTGCTAACTACTGCTCATACATACTTATTAAATTTATCAATATCTTGAACATTTTTCAATGTCAATCCAAGAGATTAATCAATCTTCACAAGCGTATAAAAGATCAAGTGAGGTAAGAGAGTATTTCTACTTTGAAACAGTTTAATCACAATAATCTTGCAAGTTATGCAAGGCATATGTATCGCCAAATACAATGCTAAATTAACTTTAGCTACCTTAGAAGAATAAACATGCACTAAAAATTTCAATATGATTTAATAATTAATTCATTAGTTATTTAACAATTAATATTACAAGAATAACTTAGGCATGATTTTACTTAATCAAGCATCTTACCGAGGCCTATAACAGCACAAACACAATTTCAATAATTCAAGCAGGCAAACTATAACCAACCCAACATGGATTAAATTCAAGCAAGATTGATTAATAACCATTTCAATAGCATAAATATTGATAAACATGTTTGTCAAAAAAACAAAGAAATTTAAAGAGTTAGGGAACAAGAAGCAAATCTGGTGTTTCTCCGTGGCTTGACTGATTTCTCCGTTCTTCGTTCTCCGTTGTCCTCGGCTATCAAGGTGGCTTATGAATAATTTAATTGTTGCTAAGAAATGGCTGATGAATACCTCTTTCCCAAGTGAAGAAATCGACATTTGAACAAAAGAGAAAATGGAAACGAAAAGTTGAGAGAAAATGAGAGAGAAGAAGAGAGAATGAGAGTGTGAGGGATGAGTTGAATGATCAGTTATGGGTGGCTTTTATAGCTTATTGTGGCTGCTAAAAATAGAAAATTCCATCAGCCAAAAGATATCCCCCTTGGCTGGTCATACACATGGAAAAGTTGAGAGATTCAACTTTGCTAAAAATAGCCTAGGGCAAATCCATAAAGCCACATTTTTTGGAAGGGTTTGAATGCAAGGTTGAAAGCTCTTCAAGGGATTCTTTGCAAGCTTATTTAGTCAGCTAAAATGCTGATTTGGGTCAGCATATGGATGGTTCTGGGCAGCCCAATTGGTGGCTAGTTCTGTTCACTAGATTCGGTTCAACCAATGCGGTTCAATTAGACCATTTTTTTCCATAATTAATTAATAATAATTTATTTAACCCAAATTAAATTGGGAATAAATTAAAATTAATTATATTATGAATTAACACACATTTTTGGACCATCTTAGGCTGGAAATAATTTTTCCTCGATGCTTCAAATTGCTTCTAGATTTTATTCTTCGAGCATTGTCTGCCGAGCCAATTTTTGCCCTTTGTGCGAATCTGTGGAAAATTGTCAAAATTAATCAAAATTAACTATAAAATTAATTAAAATTCATCATGTTCATATTTTTAACATAATTTAATTATTTTATAATATTTAATTATTTTTTACAAGAATTTAACCGAAATAACATGATTTTAAGTTAAAAAGGGCATGTAAAAACACATAAATTTTCGTGTTTCCACAAGGTAACATAACAGATCTCCAAATCTCCACATTACCTATTCAAGCTCTAATAACCCCTATTGGCATGCCAACCATATCCCAACCCTTCTAACAAGTTTACAAGGGCATTTTACATAATAAAATGTATAAGATTTAACACTTCGAAAATAAAATTTCATTCACTCAAAGATTTCATATGTCCAAGTCAATATGGAACATTGTTTAATTATAAGTAAAGTTCATATTTCATATTTACATTCTCCCTTCATAATCATGTCTAAAGGTTATTATAAATTTTTGAACAACTTTGAGTTCAAATATTCCATTTAACACTCCATGTACATATATAAACATATTCACACACACATATTCACAATATTGGTTACATTAACTATCTAAATTTCAATTCACCTATATAATAACTTTTTAAATATATTTATTTAATATTTACTAACTCAGTTTACAAAAACGAGGTCTTAAAACTGTAATTTTTGGTACCACTGGAAACGAGGTCGTTACAGTTCTCCCCTTATTAAGAAATTTCATCCCTAAAATTTACCTGAAATGTGATAGGGGAGATGTACTATTGAACCGGCTTCTCTTCGTTGACTACCCCTTGCAACTGAACCACCATGGTCAATTCTCCAACCTCTAGTTGCAGGAGCAGATCTTTGGGTAATAGCAGGAATATCATTAACATTTCTCGAAGAATTTTGAGCAATATGTTCTAAAGATCCGCAATAGAAACAGGGTCACATTTTCTTCCAACATTCAGTTCAATGTTTTCTTCCACAAATTTTATAGTTCAAAATACTTACGTCCTTATTCGACTTTTCAATGTTGCCAATAGATACTGACTGTTGTCTAACCTAGTATTTCTCGGATTCAACATTCAATGGAATGTATTTCTAAGAAATTCGAGACTCCCTAGCTCGCTTAGGTAGGGGTTGTGAACTAGTAATCTTGACTCTCATTCCAATTATTCAGATAGACTTGCCTTTTTTATCTAGGCCCAAGGCTTGTTTAACCAATTTCGCTCGTTCGGCTAGATAAAAAATTCCTTAAGCTTATGTGAGACTAACTGAACTAGAAGCTCATCTCGCAATCCCCGAAGAAATCTCTTACAACTTTCCTCTTCTGTAGGCACTAACTCGATAACATACTTGTTGAGTCACAAGAACTCTCATTTGTAGTTGACTACTAGCTTATTATCTTGCTTCAACATCATAAATTCTTGCATTCCATATTATAAATACAATTCACTAATATTCTTCTTTTGAATATCAGACAAAAAGATTGTCCAAGTGACCTGATTCACTGGCACATGGCATGTGATAGTTAGCCACCATTGATAAGCTTTTTTTTAAGAGAGATATCATACAAAGGACACACTCCGGTGGTGAAAATTCCAACTGTTCGCCTAGCTGTAGCTACTGGCGCAATTTGCGGAGCAGCTCCTACTATTCTCTGACAGATTTTCGTTATCATGTAGAGTAAATTCTCATCATATCAACCTTCTCATCGAGGTCTATAAACTTTTTTCTGTCGAGCACTGGCTAGATCAACACCAGGTCTTCAATCCCAATCCTATTCTCATTCTCAACAGAGTGATAATTTCTATTTATATCATTATGAACATAATTTTTCAATTCCTCCAACATCTTCAGCTATAAAACAGATAAATTTCATAACTAGAATCTAAATCCTGACTCAGACTTGACTCGACTTTAGCATGTACCTTTAGACTCAATTTTGAGCTTGATTTAGTTTGAGAATCAACTAAACCTATAGCTTTGATACCACTAAATGTAACATCCTATACTTGTCCCGATCATCGGGTTTGACCTACGAGATGTCACATTCATTGTTGAAGCAAATATGATTGAATTATATTCCATTAATACCAATTAACATGAAAAATACAATTAATATGAGCATATGTTATGACTTATAATCATTCCCAAATTTTTGTACGAGCTTACAAAATCTCTAATGCTAACCCGAGGTTGAATTAGGACTAAATTGTAATGTTGAAAAAAAAATCAGGTTGACATTGCGACATAGGGAGTTCCTTATCATGAGTGACATACTATTTTAGCCTCGTCAAGCAACCAAGTCTGATGTCGCACTGTGGCCAGAGGTTTTGATCTTATCGTGATAACTCTCGCATGACGTCGCAACATCACATATTTTCTCTGCAATGATTGTTGAACATTAACCTACAATCTTCCCAAACAAATTCTAAACACATTCAACTCGTGATCAACCAACATATGCAACATGCTAACATCAATTTATATACTATAATACCTTATTCAATATTATGTCAATGCCTTATCACCTATAAGCTAATTATCTATTGCAACTCATTCAATTCATGTATATTCATACTTATTTCAATCAAGGTAATTAACATTATAGCAAATCACACGATTTCGAATCAAATTGAAATCCATTTACAATCCATATTCAATTAACTAAGTTCATACATTAACCTCTTAAACAAAAATTGCATATATACATAGTTATGAACCAACTTTGATTCAACCTAGGTACGTAGCGTGTAACCAACAAAGGAAACTATACAAATATTGTTGAGTCTGAGATTGATCTACCATAATTTGATATGTGAAATTAGGCTCCCCATTACACTGTACAAGCAATTTATATATTTTTTAAAGTTTTTATTTAGTTTTCATTTTTGTCTTTAATAAATGAAATATTGTGTTTTTACTAATTTTGAGACTCAAAATGTCAAATGTGCCATTGAGGAAATAATGGTTGGTTGAGTGTTGTAGGGATTCATCAAAGGCTTGAACGAGAGCGGAAACATCGCCTAGAAGGAGGGTACCATGACATCGAAGCATGAAATTTGTGATACCTCAGACAACGATAAATTAAAGATGATTGAGGCCCTTCACAGTGATATCGGGATATATAAGCATGGGTATCATGATATCCAACTCCCAAGGGATCCCCCAAGTCGAAACTGACGATGATATCCCGACACTAGACTATGGGTATAGCGTCATCCTTGACGAGACAAACAAATGATGACACAGGGGCAATCCTTGTCCAACATGTCCCCCAACAAAAATTACACATTTGAGGGCAATTTGGTTAAAAATTTTGGGTTGTAATTAGATATTAAAAAGCCAATTTTGGCTGAGAACAAGTTTTTAGTAGTGTACAGGGGCTTTTAGTTTTAGGGTATCTTCATATTTTAATTTTGGTTTAGGGTAGTTTTCTTCTCTATAGCTATAGGATTTAGTTTTTCTACAACTTCCTTATTTTCCTTGCATTTTCTTAGTTATTTAACTTAGTTTTTACTATAGCTAAGGTTTATTTGCATGTTTAGTACTTTAAACTATGTTGTAATCACAGTTTAATCTCTAGTTTAAGGCCACTTTCAATTTGCTTTCTTTTCATCTATTAAAAATCTCATCTTTATTGTTCTTTCTCATTTAGTTTGCTGTTAGTTGCTTTTTTTTAATTCTTGCCAAGTAAAAATCACAACTTTTATCTTCTTGTTCAAGTTTTATGCCAGTGGATTTCACGTGTTCTTTTTTTTTGTTAGCTTAAAAATGGTGTGAGTGGCTAAATATTTAGGGGTTGGATGATGGAAATGTTAGGTAATTGATTTTTAGATTCGAGGACTAAATTTCAAAATTGGACTAAATCAAATAAACTTAAAAACTTAGGGTTGGTGTCCCTAAGGGAAAATCAAGGTAAGTGAGACCGAGAGGAGATATTATTGGGCACCAATTTTGTTATTCTCGGGTTAGTCAGTAAGGTCAAGAGATAAATTATACTAATTTGTCTAACTTGGTAAAGTTGAAGTCGAGAGGTAAAATGGAACCAATTTAGGAGTAATAATAATTTAGATTCCCATTTCGAAAGTTAACCAACCACATGGAAATCAACCAACCACTCTCTGTTATCGTGTTTACTTGTATTTGATAGTTGTGTAGTTTGTTTTCTTTAAAATTTAGTTCTTTGTAAATTTTAGCTAGTTAGTTAATACAACCAAACTCTTGAATGGCTTGTCAAATTATAGCATATAGCGAGTAGTTGTTTAGACTCTTTAGTTATATGTTTTTCGCTAGAATTCACTTAATCGCCGACTTCTTTGGGTTCGATCGGAGTACTCCTATACTCTGTTGTACAAATATATTACAACTAACCTATCACACTTGCAGACACCACACTTATTATTTGATTGATTATTACCGTATTCGTGTTGATTTCTCTCGGTTCCAATGTTCTCATGTCGCTCATCGAGAGGCGGTTGATAGCGCTTGAAAAGAGTTATATTTCATGCCTTTAGACTTAGCTAATTGCTTGTACTTAGGTACATTTAGTTTCATTTTAGGACATTTCATTCATATTTTCATCATTTCATTAGGAGCTTGGACTATGTTTAAGTATTAGGTACTTTTAATTGCTTGTGGTAGGGTTGTGTTTGGTGGTTTGGCAGGTGCAGGTTGAGGAACGAGAAAAAAAGGAGTGAAGGTTTGCCGGGGTAAAAGGTTGGAAATTTTTTCAACACGAATGTCGTGGCAATTTTAAGAAGACCGAGTCAACACTCAACGCATACCAGTTTCAGACCAACTATACTTGTACCAGAAAAATCTTCCTAAAAAAGAGGAGATGATAAACATGGGTTGCTGGATTTACCCTAGGGAAAAAAATATAAAAAGCCAAAGGAGGAAAACCTAATGGAGAAATAAGAGGGAGAGATCCTTAGGCAAGAATGGAAGGTAGTGACTGACCAGTGACGAGAAGAGGAAGACAAGGGCAGTCTTTATCAACCATCATAGGACACTGTGTTGCTGGAGTTTGAACTGGACACGTGAAAGTTGTCTTCTCGAAGTCTTCTGTATTCTTTACTTTTCCTTTCATGAATCAAATGATGAAAATAGTGTTGGATGTTATTTTGGTTTTGAATTTTATGTGCCAACCCACGAGCTAAATCTCATAAGGTTAGGATTACATGATGAAACCTTTATTTTCTTTAATGGTTGAAGCATATATCTGAATTAATTTACTATTTCATACAATTTTTTTATTTCTAAATTGTATGTGTGCAATCCCTAGACATAGACTACTGTGCAACATGCCTATAAACTAATTTAATTCTGAAAAGGTTGGATTAGTTGGACCGAAATTGAATGGTATGAGCAAGTACTCGGCAGATACTTTTAGTAGACTCTAGACATAGAGAAACATTCATACAGAAAGAAACAGTGCAGGGTACCGTATTAAAGGCCTATAGACACAGGCAAGGTAACTTGAGGTTTTTGCTCTCGAAAGAAGCAGACCACTTTAGCTCTTCTAAGCAGTAGATTGAGTACGATTTTTTCGAAGCATTTCTAACAGTAAGGGTAGATTCTTAGTAATTCCAACATTCCATATCAACATCATATATCCCTTATCCCTTGCCGTAGTATCTTTTCTATCACATTCTTAGTTTTTTATTTGTTTAGTTACATATTATTCGTATAATCATTTTCATAATTGACATTGCATTTATACTCTTGCGTTGCCATAACATTTTCAATTATTCATTAGTTACGAATTTTGTTCACATTAATATTCCTTTTGTTTACCATTGCATTCTTATATTATTTTGCAATAACATTAATCTAACTTTATTATAATAACTTGACCATTTATATACCTAGTCCGATCCTTGTAGAGACTATCTCACTTATCACTTTATTACTTGATCTAGTGTGTATATTTGCACAATTCACATATCATTTTCACATGTGACAGTGGTCAGGGATCTTTATCTGTATGCTGGAGTTGATGCTCGGGACCTCGATATGTCCATAACCTACGAAAGAAAAGCAAAACGTACGTTGTGCGATAAAGCTCAGTGGTATTTCCATGATTCAAGTCAAAACATTATAAGATTGTATCAAATATATACATCCAACTCAATTACCATTAATAATCAATTCATAAACCGTGATAACCTTTAATCACTCATCTACATACATATCTATATACCACAAGTGCACCCAAATGAATCAATTAGATATTCATATACTTATTCAATTTAACATATTCAATTAAATCCACATTTTAATTCTGAATCGAATCAATCATTCTTGATCTTACCACATAAGTCATCAGGCTCGTTAATTGGTTCGCATGGTCTTTCACGTGCTAATGATAATCGAATATCATTTATAAATACCTGTGATTCAATTGTATAAAGTTTGATCATTTTTTTCAAATACCAGCCAACCAATTCACAATTTATATTCCCTATTAACCTAACTCGAATTTTAAGATTGATACACAAAATAAACAAATTGCATCTCAATCTGGCACCGTATTGCATCATTAGATATACCCAAGAAAGGTTACTGGAACACATAGTGCATCATCGAGCAAGTTGGTATAATTATACTAACACACGAGGTGCATCATCGGATAAACTGGAGCAATCATTTTGACATTAAAGTGCATTATCGGATATATCAGAGCAATTATATTAGCACGCAAGTGCATCATCGGATATATCGAACCAATTTCCAATTTCATCACATAGTTCAATTTAAATCCCATCATTCTCAATTCAACATCAATTTATCAATTCATCATATAATATAACATAATTTAGCTCAATTTCAAACCAATTTCATACCAATTTCCTATATCAGGTAACTATACTCTAAAAGGGTTGGTTGATAGAGATGGAAGCTAATTTTTGGATGAGGGACTAAGTGTAATAAATTAGACTAAATTGAATAAACCTAAAAACTTAAGATTGACAGCTTTAACGGAATATCTAGGTAAGTGAGACAGAGAGGTAATCTTGTTAAGCATCAATTTGTTAGTCCTGGGTTAGCCGGTGAGATCGAGAGATAAACTGAACCAAATTGTCTAATTTGGTAAAGTTGAGACCGAGAGGTAAAACAAAACCACTTTAAGAGTTTATGTAACTTAGATCCCTAATTCGAACATTAGTGAACCACATCAAAATCAAACAACCACCATTTATTATTCATTGGTTAAGTTAGTAACTTTGCATATTTTACAATTTAGTCATTGCGTTAATTTGTTGGTAAATTATTATAATTACTCTTGATTTTTTGGCCTATCGTACTACAGTTTAACAATTAGTTTGTTAGACTCTTTATTTTCCATGCTTGTAGCTAGAATTTGCTCAATCGTCGACTCTTTTGGATTCGATCTTCGAAGTACTCTGTACCTCGTTATACAATTATATTACAACTGACTTGTCACACTTGCAGACACCGCGCTTAGATTTTATTTGATTGTTGTCTTTATTTGTTGATTTCCTCTCCATCGTTCGTGAGGGCGACGATAGGGCGGTCACTAAGCCATTTATACTTGCCAATATCGAACCATTTCTTCCACATTATTGAGAGAGAAGGAAGACGAGAGAGGAAATAGAAGGTGGTGAGCTTGGGGGAATTGTGATCAATGCCATGTGTTATACTATTCATAGTTCTTGAACTACTTTGAGCTGATCTTTTTATTGAAATCATACCAACCCAAGCCTCAAAACGTCACAAGCCAAAAAAGCCTATGTGACCTTAGCATCGAAAATTATAAAACTAAAACTTGCAAAACTTAATAAGAAATGAATAAGTTAGATTATTTCTTATATATATACACATCATATCCGCATATTTTATTAAGAAATAATAGTGTATTACAATACAATACAATTATTCAATACAATTCAGAACAATTATTCAAAAATAATACTAACCTTCAATAACTCAAATTAGCAATAGTGAAATACACTTATGGGCCTTAAATTGAGTCTACGATACCCTAAAAATAGATTGGAAACATTCAGGGATTGTTTTAATATGAAACAAAAAAATTTTAAAAATTTTAAAAACAGAGGTCACACGGCTGTGTGACAAAGGCCAGCCCGTGTGACCCCACACACGACCGTGTAGCTAACTCACATGCTCGTGTGACCACCCTACATGCCTATGTCTCAGACTGTGTAACTCATTGACTTTGTACACACGGCCGTGTCTCAGATCGTGTGAAACTTGCACCTAAAATAAAAAGTGACACATGGCCATGTTATAGCTTGTGTCCCAGGCCATGTGCAGCACAAAAGACCCTTAAATAAGCCATTTTCAACTCACAAGTCTTAACACCAAGTCAAACCATTCTTACAAACATTCAAATGACCAAAACACATTCAAATGCACTCCAAAACATACCAAAACAACCATTACTAGTCACTTTTAAAAGAGCATACATAAGAATTTAACTTCAAATATCTACACTATGTTTACAACCATCAACAAAAAGGCATTTAAAACACAAATTGACTTGCCAATTAACCAAAACAAACCAAGACAACATTCAAGCCTTATTACATGCCATTTATAACCTTAACCAAAGTAACCCAAAGCTACCAAATCGAAGATTGGATAGTGTGATTTGCTCCACTATTCGATGATCTATAAGAAAGGAAAGACAAATACATAAGCATATAATGCTTAGTAAGCTCGGATAAAACTTAAACAATAACTTACCAAATAAGCTCAATTTATAAAGTTAATGCATCATTCCATTACCATGCTTTTATGCATAACCAATGCCAAGTTATCAATTACCATTCTCAAAAGTTAGTGAACTTATACATAACACATTCAACATATACCCAATGTAATATTTATACATATCAATCATTTGCTTAAAACTTTAATACCCGTTGAACCAAACAAATCTTCGTAGGATACATGGGAACCAGGATCACACAAAGTGTGTCTATATTGGTAAGTATAACCGTATCTTGTAATGCTCACACGAGATGTGAAATGGGCCTGCTCACATGAGCTGTGGTCCGGATGTTAAACTACACAATGCTGCTCACACGAGCAGTGGAGAATCCGTTACAAATGTAGAACCTCAACCATCAATAGGACATCCAAGACTAGCACCCGAAAACGTATAATCCCTAATGACGTGTCATTTGTATCCTAAGTATTCATAAGGTTCCAACGGGGCATGCTTTCATACCATTCCATAATTCTCAACATTTTACACATTATCTTAAATTACGTAAAACTTACTATATCGACAAAATAAAAAATCAAAAATTTATAGACAAAAAAATTATACGAGGTACAACATTAATAAATTTTCCATCAAATTAAAAAATTAATTAATTTACCATTAGACGAACTTACCTTAACTACACGATTGAACAAAAAGGTACCAACGACTAATTTAAAACTTTAGCCTTTCCACGATTCAAGTCTGGTTCTTGCGTATCTTGATCTAAATAATAATTTTATTCAATTTAATCATTCAATATCAACTTAAACTAACTAATTCAAATCCATAATCCTTTTTAATGTGGTTTTACAAAATTACCCTCAACACTTTAACATTTGTACAATTAAGTCCTTAAACCAAAATTCACAATTTAACCACAATCCAAGCAAGACCCAACTAGCCAACTTTTCTACGTGTTCATTTCAGCCCAAATTTTCTACCATTTCATATTATTCACATTGCACTTTACTATACTCTCAAACAGGTCCTTAAACTCAAAATCAACAAAAATCATTTAATAAAATACTTATACTTAACCTTTATACTCAAGGATTTAACAACTAATTACACAAATACATTTATCTCATTCATGGTAAGTCTATAAACTTCTAACGATTTCACCAATCAACCTTTAGGTTAGCTAGATTAAGCTAAAACGAACTCAGAAACATAAAAATAAATAGAAATGGACTTCAAAAACTCACCCAAGTAAGGAAGGAAGCTTGGCTAAAACTTTGCTTGTTCAACCATGGTGTTTCATGTTTATGGGAAGAAGGACAAGTAAAACAATCCAATTTTGTCTTCTTTTTCTCACATAATACCACTCATTACCATATTTTGAATTAAAATAAAAATTTTAATCACCCAAATATCTAAAATTGGTGACCCAACCGTTCACCATTCTTTGATATGGTGTAATCACTATTTTAGTACACCTAATCCCTTGGTTGATAAATACAATTAGTTAATAGAACTCAACTATTGTAGCTTTTACAGTTTTGTCCTATTTACTTAATTAACGTTTCAAACATTTAAATTTCTTAAATAAAATTTAATATGACTTTAATAAATGTTCATAAATATTAAATTAATAATATTTACTAACTCTTTTGTCAAAGTTGAGGTCCCAAAACCACCATTTTCGACAACATTAAAATCGGGCTATTACAACTCTCACCCTTAAGGAATTTTCATCCTCGAAAATCTTATTAGAGAACAAGTACGGGTATTGTAATTTCATATCTTCTTTTGGTTCACAGGTAGCTTCCTCAATCCCACAACAGTGCCAAAGAATGCGTTTATTTCTCAACTCTTTGACTTCTCGGGCCAAAATTTTAACTAGTTCCTCACTATAAGACATATCCGGCTGTATCTTGGAATCGATTGACGAAATCACATGTGAAGGATAAGATTTATATTGTTGCAACATTGTCACATGAAAAACATTATAAATTTTCTCTAACTCTGATGGTAAGGTTTAATGGTAAGCTACCGACCCAAGTCTCTCAATAATCTTTTACGGCCAGATGAAACGCGGACTAAGCTTTCCTTTATGGCCAAATCGAAGAATTTTCTTCCAAGGCGATACTTTCAAGAACACTCTGTTGTCAAATTAGAGTTTAATATCCTTTTTTTTCAAATCCGCATAAGACTTATGACGATTGGAAGCAGCTTTTAAACAATATCGTATCACTTTAACTTTTTATTTGGTTTTACGGATCAGATTGGCTCCAAAAATCTTCTTTTCACTTAATTCTCGACCATATAGTGCTTTATACAGGGCCATTTTAATACTCGACTGGTAACTGTTATTATACGCAAACTCAACCAATGGAAGAAATTTCTCCCAGCTACCTTCGAATTTTAGAATACAACAATGGAGCATGTCTTCTAGTATCTGAATCACTTGTTTAGATTGGTTGTCTATCTATGGATGAAACGCAATACTAAAATGCAACTTAGTTCCCAGTGCTTCATGAAACTTACTCCAGAATCTAGAAGTAAATTGTGGGTCCTGATAAAAAATAATTGACAACGACACCCCGCGTAATCTGACAATCTCAGCAACACATAACTCTACCAATTTCTTCAGTGAATAACCCATATGCATTAAAGTAAAATGTGCAGATTTCATCAAACGATCCATAAAAACCCAAATGGTGTCCTTTTTCCTCAGAGACAATGACAATCTTGACACGAAATCCATGGTAACCCATTCTCATTTCCACTCTGGAATCATAACAAGCTGCATTAATCCCAAAGATAATTGATGTTCGGCTTTAACTTACTAACAAACCAAACATTTCGATATAAATTCTGAGACCTCACGTTCCATAGTTGACCACCAGTACATCTATTTCAAAACATTATACATTTTAATACTACCAGGATGAATCGAGTAACTGCTGTTGTGAACTTCCTGTAGAATGTTCTATTTAACTTGAAAATTCCTTGGAACACATATTCTGTTTCAAAAATACAAACTATCATCTATACCAATGTGAAAGTCTGAATCTGATGACTTTTCAATCTGTCCTCGTTTATCAATCAACTCAGGATCAGTTTTCTAAGTTTCATAGATCTGTTGCACATACATCGGTTTAGTTTTTAGTTCAACTAAAATATATTCGTCATCAACAAGCATCAAATGAGTATTTAAAGCTCTCAAAAAAACTAATTATTTTTTACTTAAATCATCTGCAACAACATTTGCTTTTCTTGGGTGATAGTCGATAATCAGATCATAATCTTTTAACAGCTCCAACCATCTATGCTGTCACAAATTCAATTCTTTTTGAGACATCAAGTATTTTAAACTCTTGTGATCCATGAAAATGTGGCATTTTCTCCCGTATAAGTAGTGTCACCAAAATTTTAAGGCAAAAACAGTAGTTGCAAACTCTAAGTCATGTGTCGAGTAATTTTCTCGTGCGGTTCAACTGTCGAGAGGCATAAGCTACAAATTTTTCCTCTTACATCAAAACATAGCCCAAACCACTAAGTGAAGCATCATTGTAAAACACAAATTCTCTACCGGTCTCTGGCTGAATTAATATAGGGGCTTCAGTTAACATTGCTTTTAATTGATCAAAACTCCACTGATATTTATCAAACCAAACAAACTTCACATCTTTCTGAAATGGCTTTGTCAATGGTGAAACAATTATCGAAAACCATTTTATGAAACATCATTAATATACAGCCAAACCTAGAAAACTTCTAATCTCAATGCCATTTCGCGGAGTCTTCCAGTCCAAAACAGCTGATATTTTACTCGGATCCACTCTACTTCCATCTGTAGACACCACGTGACCCAAAACCCGACTTCTCGAAGCCAGAACTCACATTTACTGAATTTTCCAAATAACTGCTTATCACGTAAAGCCTGTAAAATAATACTCAGATGTCGGGCATGTTCGGTCTCATCTTTCAAGTAAATCAGTATATCATTGATGAAAAGTACCACAGATCTATCTAAACACGACCGAAATATCCTGTTCATCAAATAGGTGTTTGTTAAACCAAACAGCATAACCAAAAATTCATAGTGCCCGTACCTGGATCTAAAAGTTGTTTTTGGTACATCTGAATCTTTAACTCGAAGTTAATAATATCCCAAGCGAAGGTCAATTTTTGAAAACATTATCGCACCTTTCAACTGATCAAATAAATCATCAATACGAGGCAAGGATACTTGTTCGTAATTGTGACTTTATATAAATTTTGATAATCAATACACAACCGCATCGACCCGTCCTTTTTCTTAACAAATAAAACAGGCGCACCCTAGGGAGAAAAACTAAGCCAAACAAATCCTCTATCTGAAAACTCTTGAAATTGTGTTTTCAACTCTCTTAACTCAGCTAGTGTCACTCTATATGAAGCAATCAATATCAGAGAAGTTCCTGGTACCGATTTAATAACAAATTTAACTTCTCTGACTGGCGGTAACCCTAGCAACTCTTCTGAAAATACATTCGCAAAATCACAAATAGTTGGAACTAATTCCAACTTTGATTCTGAAAGTTTGGTGTCTAAAATATATGTTAGGTATGCCTCGCACCCTTTTCAGACACATTTCTGGGCTGTCAAAGCAGTAATAATATTGGCAGCACTGCCAAATCTGTCTGAGTCAACTTTAATTGTTTCACCATTCTGGCATTTCAATAAAATCTACTTTCATCTACAATTCACAAAGGCATCATGCAAAGTCAACCAATCCATGCTGAGAATAACATCAAATTCATCAAAAGGTAATAACATCAAATCAGCTGGAAAGTCACAATTCTGAATTTTCAATGGACAATATTTACACACTTTATCAACTAACACATAAAAGCTTAACGGACTAGTTACCTTGACTATAAACTCAGTCGACTCTACTAGTATTTTCTTATCTGAAACAAGAGTAGTGCATATATATGAATGTGTTGACCCCAGGTCAATTAGAGCATAAGCATTAACATTAAAGAGAGAAAATGTACCAACAATCACATCAGATGCTGCAACATCTTCACGGGCTCGAATTGCGTAAGCTCTAGTTGATGCCTGAGCTTCTGACCAAATCGCAAACTCCTTCGTTCCACTTCTACTATTTCCCATAATGCCACTATTCTTCGACGGTCTACCCTTAGATCGTGTACCCCCAGATCGAGCACTTTGGACTTTTTCTCTATCAAATCTCGAAGGAAATGTCTTCTGTTACAAAGTTGGCATTTGAGCTTGTTGACTTTACGAACACTACCAACATTAGCTACAGAGGTAGTATAGGGCCCCGATCTAACTTGTTTTCCTCGATATCTCCTTAAAAATCCAGATGGAGCTGACATACGACTGTAAGATTCTCTCACTTTCTTCGTTGTAGAAGAAAAAGATTTCCCCACTAGTCGTTTACCCATGTCTCAGACCTTTGAATCCGCTTTGCTTTTTGCTTTGCTACGTTCTTCAGCCTTATGTGCCCGATCCACTAAAATCACAAACTCTTTTAACTCAAGTATCACGACGAGAAATTTGATATATTTGTTCAAACCATCTTCAAATCAGGTACACATGACGAATTTATTTGGACTACGTTCACGAGCATACTTACTAAGTCATACGAATTCTCTTTCGTATTCAGCTACAGTTTTATGAACTTGTTTCAATTATAGAAACTCTTTCCTCTTCCTATCAAGATAACTTTGAATGACGTATATCTTTTTTAATTTAGTTTGAAAGAAATCCCAGGTTACGCGATCTTTCCTACCACTTCTATTAGAGTGTTCCACCACTAATACGTTGAGTCTGTTAACAAAGGTATCGCACATTTTAAACAATCACTAGAAGAAAAAGACAACTCATCAAACACTCAAATAGTATTCTCTAACTAGAATTAAGCTTTTTTGGGTCGTCTTCAGCTGTACCATAAAATTCTTTTGCCCTATATTTACGAATTTTACCTATTGGAGGCATGTTCACACGTGCCTATTTAGAACCTTGAGGAATAGGAAGAATTGGTTGGGGTATAGGGGTGGAGGTTGTTGAGCCATCAGATTCATTTTCATAAAATCAAAAACCATTCAGACATCATATGGAAGAAGGCTTCTCGCGCCTCACTTCATCGGCCCTCAGAAACAGGCTTACTATGGGCTGCCCCTTGAATAGAGGCTTCAGCATTGCTCTCAACTTCATCAGAATTAGCTAAGTTGGACGACATCTTTCATCAAAATGAAAAATCAGAATTAGTTTAGGTCAGTAAACATCACATTATCATACTATCATATTTACTTAATTAACGATTCAAACATTTAAATTTCTTAACTAAAATTTAATATGACTTTACTAAATGTTCCTAAATATTAAATTAATAATATTTACTGACTCTCTTGTTAAAGTTGTGGTCCCAAAACCACCATTTCCGAAACCATTGAAAATTGGGTTGTTACATGTCAAATCCATTCATTGTTCAACGTTTTTTATGCATGTTTTGTGTGTTTGCTTGAGGACAAGTAAAGACTTAAGTGTGGGGGAGTTTGACCTGCCGTAAATTGACGTATGAAATTAGGCTCCCCATTACACTTTTGAGCTTATTTTTGAGCAATTTATATATTTTTGTCATGTTTTTATTTAGTTTTCATTTTTGGCTTAATAAATGAAATGTTGTGTTTTTACTACATTTGAGACCCAAAATGGTCAAATGTGCCATCGAGGACCTAATGGTTGGTTGAGTGTTGTAGAGAGTCATCGACGGCCCGAACATGAGTAAAAACATCACCTAGAAGGAGAGTATCATGACATCGAAGTATGAAAGTTGTGATGTAACACCCTGTACCTGACCCAAATTACCGGATCCGGATACTAGGTGCTACAAGACTTCACACTCAACAAAAAAAAACTAGTGTAACCCAATTACAACAACTTCTTATCAACTATTTAAAGGGAGTGTTTGTTAAATACAAGAAAACTTTAAATGTTGTATACAAGTCATTACAAGTTAAAACCTTGTTAAAGACAGACTCATACATGGCGTAAGATACAATTTGCCATATTTCTATAGTGTCTTCTATATGTATAATATTGCTACTCAAACTGCCTCCTTGGCACATTCCTAGCTTGGTCCATCCTAGCGTACCAATTCTTTAATCAGAACCTGAGTCATAAATAGACGCTTGTAAGTTTAAACGAACTTAATGAATTTTAATCCAGGTTACCTTTGAATGTTTATTGTTGAATTCCTTAACTTGAAGATTTTGGATTTCTTTTTAGTCTTTGGAAGATACTTTCCTAATATCAGGTGCATACCTATACACCAATACCCATACTTGACCACCATATATGCAATTCACTCATTAGGCAAATGACAAATTGCACCACTTAATACAGTTCTCATTTGCTCTTCAAAAAATGGATGCATTCTTCGGAAGGATATTCATACAGAATCTACCTTCAACGGATTCTCACACAGACAAGTGTTGACCACTTCACCCAAGATGGTGTACTTCTTGGCGGATACTTATACTAACTATTATTTTAAGATGAACCTTATACGGATCCTACCTTTGGCAGATTCTCATACTGGATTTAGCAGCTATCAGAATACCAGTTAGATCATATATTAAAATCAACCCAGACCACAACTTATTCTAATGGATGATATATTCTAAGTCATCCATGGAATCTCAGACAACAATGTTACATTTCATGAGAATGCCCAAGTTTGGAGGATGGCTTAGACCACCCAATATTACGAATACGTCAAGTTCTTTGTACTGACGAGCTACTAAGGCGGATTCACTCTTCAGAAAAATTGTTGAAAACTCTTTCAGGAAATACCCCTAAGGAAAATTAAAATTTCGTCACAAGGCTCTCCAAACAGGGATATCTTCAAACTTACCCAGATCTCTACCATAGAGTCAGCCAGAGGAGAAGTCTTAAAGCTTACCAAAATCTTACCACAAAGATGGTTAACCAGATTTCGCCTCTAGGGCATTACAAAATACACCACAAAGGCATCACATAATACGCCACAAATGTGCCATAAATGCATCACAGAATATGCCACACAAGCTTTCTAGAGAATTCTGTGTTTATTGTTCGGCAAACCATCTCTGTGGGTGCCATGGAGCTTCTCCCACATTGTCTTACACATATCTTCATGTTGTGTTCTGCCAGTTCCATTTACATCTCACCGGAGGCTACACCATGAATATTGTCATATAATGCCATGGGTTTCTACCACCTAGTCTTACATATATCTTCATGATGTGATCTGCCAGTCTGGTTAGCATTATAGTTATCCTACCGGAGGCATCACATCCATAATTACATATATCACGTCATATACTGACATTCCATCGAACCCCTATTTCTCTAACATTCTCAACCACAGATCATACATATAGCATAAGTACACATTCATATAGACTTCACTCATACCTATAACAAAATCATATTTTCGTGCATGCTTACCACACATTATCATGTTCAATCAACACAGTATACGCTTCATGTACAAACATATAATTGTTTCCCAGAAAACACTTACACTCACGCATACCACACATCATACAATTTCACTCATGCAGATGCTTCACGAGGCTCACACACATACATTCAGTTACCTTAAGAGACATGCACCATTACAGGAACATCAGTCATATGAAGATTCTATTAGAATGACATGCAGGGGTAAAAACTAGGGACTCACCTAAAACTCACCTTTGTTGCAACTCAGAGTTCCTAAGCCGATCGTCCTTCTCGAACCAACAACAACAAATGCTTAAAATGACATGAAATTTCCATTAAAACCCCATTTTCAGAAAATTTACTAATACATTAATCATATACGACCCCCATGCAGGGTCTCCTATTCACTTCATATAGTATTTATGTCTTTTAACATCCTTAGTCTTTCCAAATCATAACATGCAGAGCTATCAGACTTACCAAGAGGTTGAAACATCCACCGTTTAACCCAAAAACCTTAGCTTCCAATTTATCGAAGAAGAGAAAATTTAGGTTTAAGAAGAATAACCAAAATGTAGAACAAAAGAAAAACTATTTGAATTTTCCCTTATTACTATATATATACTTAGTTCTCTCTTAGTAGATCTTGACAAGTGTCAAATGTTTACAGAAATTGTCCCTTAAATGCCCTACCAAAGTCGAGAAAAATATGAAAAGGAAATACAGATGCAGATACTATTTGACTAGTCAAGTCCATTCAGTTGACTCTTAACCAATCCCATTGCAGGACCCATTTGCACAGTGTTCAAGCAAACCGGTTGTATCATACCTTTGGCGATAACTCTCATAAGGCATGTTCTAAAAGATGATTTAATCCTCTACAACTTTCTCATATACTGGGTAAGCACGTCATGCACGTCATGCACAACTTCCTCTACAACTTTTGGTTGCCGTGCTCTTTCTTCAATTAGAAAACAACTCGAGATAAAATCATTAGATACTACACAGGCAGATACATTAAGCACCAGGATTTTAACTTGCCAAAATTCTAAAAAATGGCAGACTTACTACAATAGTGCGCCAAAATAGATAACATTCATATCTACTTGTCTACTTATTTGATTCACCAAATTTTTTATGTGACACGTGATACACTGGACAATGATGAATTGAAGATGATTAAGGCCCTTCACACTGATATTGAGATATCTAAGCATGGGTATCACGATATCCAACTTCTAAGGGTTCCCCCAAGTCAAAACTGATGAGGATATCGCAATACCAGACCATGGGTATCGCGATATCCCTGACGAGGCAAACAAAAAATAAGTACAGGGGCAATCCTTGTCCATCATGTCCGCCAACCAAAATTAGACGTCTAAGGGCAATTTTGTCTAAAATTTTGGGTTGTAATAAGATATTAAAAGCCATTTTTGGTTCTGGCTAAGAACAAGTGTAGAGTAGTGTAGAGGGAGCTTTTAGTTTTAGGTTATCTTTATATTTTAGTTTAGATTTAGGGTAGTTTCTTCTCCATAGCTGTAGGATTTAGTTTTTCTGCAACTTCCTTATTTTCATGGCATTTTCTTAGTTATTTAAGTTAGTTTTTACTATAACTAAGGTTTATTTGCATGTTTAGTATTTTAAAATTTGTTGTAATCACACTTTAATCTCTAGCTTAATGCTACTTCAATTTGCTTTCTTTTTATCCATTAAAAATCTCATCTTTGTTGTTCTTTCTCATTTACTTTGCTGCTAGTTGCTTTTATTTTAAATCTTGCCAAGTATAAATCACATTTTTCCTCTTTTTGTTTTAGTTTTATGCCAATGGATTTCATGTTTTCTTTTTTGTTGTTTGTTAGCTTAAAAATGGTGTGAGTGGCTAAATATTTAAGGGTTGGTTGATGAAAATGTTGGGTAATTGATTTTGGATTCGGGGACTAAATTGCAAAATTGGAATAAATCGAATAGACTTAAAAACTTATGATTGACGTATCTAAGGGAAAATCAAGACAAGTGAGACCGAGAGAAGATATTATTGGGCACCAATTTGATTATTCCCGCGTTAGTCAGTAAGGTCGAGAGATAAATCAGACTAATTTGTCTAACTTGGTAAAGTTGAGGTCGAGAGGTAAAATGGAGTCAATTTAGGATTAATAGCAATTTAGATTCCCAAATAGAAATTTAACCAACCACATAGAAATCAACCAACCGCTCAATGTTATCGTATTTACTTGTATTCGATAGTTGTGTAGTTTATTTTCTTTACAATTTAGTCTTTTCCAAATTTTAGCTAGTTAGTTTATACAATCAAACTCTTGAATGGCTTGTCATACTATAACATATAACGAGTAGTTGTTTATAATCTTTAATTGTATGTTTGTCGTTAGAATTCACTTTAATCGTCAACTTCTTTGGGTTCGATCCTCGGAGTACTCATGTACCCAGTTGTACATATTTATTATAACTAACCTATCACACTTGCAGACACCAGACTTCATATTTAATTGATTATTTTTGTATTCGTTTTGGTTTCTCTCGATTCCAACGTTCGCGTGTCGAACGCCGAGAGGCGGTTAGAGATCTTTATCTGGATGCTGGACTCGATGCTCAGGACCTCGATATGTATATAACCTACGTACGAAAAGTAAAACGTACATTTAGTGATAAAACTCAGTAGTATTTCCATGATTCAAGTCAAAACATTATAAGATTATATCACATATATATACATCCAACTCAATTACCATTAATAATAAATTCATACATAAACCATGCTAACCTTTAATCACACATCAACATACATATATATATATGCCACAAGTGCACCCAAATGAATCAATTAGATATTACTTCAAAAATAAGCTAGTTTACTATACCATACTAGCATCATTAATATTCATATACTTATTCAATTTAACACATTGAATTAAATTCACATTTCAATTCTGAATCGAATCAATCATTCCTGATCTTACCACATCTATCCTTAGGCTCGTTAATCAGTTTGCATGGTCTTTCACGTGCTAAAGATAATTGAATATCATTTGTAAATACCTATGATTAAATTTCATAGCGTTTGATCATTTTTTTCAAATACCAATCAACCAATTCACAATTTATATTCCTTATTAACCTAATTTGAATTTCAAGATTGATACACAAAATAGACAAACTACATCTCAATCTAGCACCGTATTGCATCATTAGATATACCCAAGAAAAGTTACTAAAACACATAGTGCAACATCGGGCAAGCCGAAGTAATTATATTGACACACGAGGTGCTTCATCAAATAAACTAGAGCAATCATTCTAGCACGTAAGTGCATCATCGGATATATCGAAGCAATTATACTAGCACACAAGTGCATCATAAGATATACCGAAGCAATTATACTGGCACATAAGTGCATCATCAGCTAAATCGAAGTATAACTTGTAGAGTTAATAGAGTAACCAATTTCCAATTTCATCACATAGGTCAATTCAAATCCCATCATTCTCAATTCATCATCAATTTATCAATTCGTCATATAATATAACATAATTCAACTCAATTTCATACTAATTTCAACAATAGCATTTCAACTCGATAACCATTAACAACTCACCTCAACATTATATAATGCAAAATGTGATGAATATGCAGTAAATAGATTGATCTCGAACCATAGAGATACAAACCGAAAGCTTGCGTCACTCATCATCGACTCTCGCCTTTCCTGTCCCTCTCAATGGTCTTGTGTTGTCTTTAGCTATAAGTAATAATAAAATAATAATACAATAGAAAATTTCAACCAAATCATAATTAAATACTAAATCTCACATATTTTACAAATTATCCAATTTAGTCCCTAAAAACGAACAAGCATAACTTCTGATGCAGGGCCTCAAATTAAAATCTAATTTCACCAAAACTCATTAGGGACCCTCTATTTTCTAACCATACCAACAATTCTTGACATTTTTTTATTTTATTCAATTTGGTCCCCAATGTACGAAATTAACAACTAGGTTTTACAATTTAGTCCTTTTCACATATTAGGCTTAATTTCTAACAATTTGACACCTAAATAATTCAATTTTCAACAATGAGAACTTTCTAAAACTTTAAAATTTTCACAAATTGGTCTATGGGCTAACTAAATCAAGCTTTTGTGACATCAAATCTATAAAAAAAAATACAAGAAAATGACCTAAATGAACTTACCAATTTATGGTCGAATGCTTCAAAAATGAAAGGTTTATTTGGTTCAACAATGGTGATTGGTTTAGGTGGAGAAGGAAGTAATTTGTTTTCTCTTTCTTTCCATTGAAATCACCTTTTATACATGGGTTAATGTTTTATTAATTTGGTTAATTATATTTTACTTATAATTAATCTTAATTTCACTTATTTAATTTAATAGCATCATACCGTCCACTAAGTCTTAATTAAGTATGGTCTAATTGTTATTTTGGATTTTGGTTTATTACAATTTAAGTCCCCAAATCATTTACTAATTAAAAATCTATAGCGGTTAGACTTTACAATTTAATCTCTAGGCCTTAATTAATCATAATATCGACTAAATTAACTATCCAAGTTTCAATTAACCTATATAATAACTTTGTAAATATCTTTATTTAATATTTAAGCACTCGATTTACGAAAAAGGAATCTTGAAACCACAATTCCTGGTACCATTAGAAACCGAGTAGTTATAGATGTAAAATTATGAGAACTCACCTTGATCTTCACTTTCTCACTCTAACCAAATTTTCTCTAATGAAACCATAGAACCTAAGTATGGTTGATGAAAATGATGTGAAAATAGTGAACAAAAATGCTCAAATATGATGGTCAAATAAATTGATGGTGGATTGAAGAGATAACGGAAGGGAAATGGCAAAAGAAGAGACAAGAGTGCTTCTTCTTCCCTTTCTAAGTGACCAGCTGGTAAGTGATGAGAATGGGGTTCTCCCCAAGTTTTTTTTATCATTTTTATATTATTATTATTAGTCAAAAGGTCAAAAATATCAAGTCATGTGACCATAATTTATTTTTAAGTCAAAAATTGAGTTATAATATTCTAAAATCATCCCATCACCGTACATACTTATCAAATTTAACATTTAATCACAATTATGCATCAATTGACTAAAATACCCTTCATGGTAAAATTATCCCTCAACTCATATATTTACGTAATTAAGCCCGAAACTTTAAAAATACTTTAATATGTTCCTACTAACTTCACAACAATCCCAAAATTTAATTCCTGAAAATTGAATTTTCTCATTGGATATGCGGATAAAGTTCTTGGCAACATCTTGTACGGAAAATTGAAAATTGTATATCTTTTAAGTGGAAGAAGTAAAGATCAATTAAAAAGATTTTAAGAGATATTATTGATCCAAATAATAAGTGAATTAGTGAAACAAGAATATACTTAAAATGTCGTGTGATTAACAAGTGAAATGAATATGAATGATACATTCATAAGCCCCTAATAAGGGAAGCTATGTAATCACTCGTGTAAAATGAACATAATACAATCAATGAGTAAAAGAATTGGCATAAAACTCTATTATTGTAAAAAAAAAAGAAAGAATGTCAACTTAGTAATATAGTGAATGATACAATGTATTATCATCGATTCAGAAATTTCTCCAATCTCATATTTTTAAATAGAATATAAATATATTATAGATAGATTATAAATATATTATCAGTCTTGATGTCTATATATATATATTTGGATAATTTGATGTCTAACTTAGTATTTATAGGGACGTGATTATTTGAGTTGCAATGTTTACACTTTGTGAACCAAATAGAGTTAGTTTGATATGCTGCCTTCCCTAATCGGCTACAAATTCTACTCTGCAAATACATTATCTATATTTTCTGTTTGATATGATCTTAGTATCTAATAGATTACACGGCACAATATCTGCAAAACTGCTCACCAATTGTTATTTCATTTTATTAAATATTAAAAGTTGTTTGATTTAAAAGAAACCCAAGAAACTTATGATCCAATTTAGGCAACCCAGCCAACGTGAATTGAATCTAGATTATTATCTAATCTATTAATTTAAAATTTTAATTATTTTAATTAAATTACAACTCTAATTTTTAATTATGTTCTAAATACGTGATTTCTGTTTGTTCAAATCTCCGGTGAGGAAAATCTCGAACACACGAACGAAACTCGAACAGAAAAAAAATAGGACAAGGCTCCTGGGCGTGTATCAAGTCACTATCTTTAAGGTTATATTCGCCCCCACCTATCTTCGGTGTGCAAATGAGTTCCAAGAAAATTAACCGCAAGGATACAATGAAGCCAATGACTATTTACATTTTGCACTGACGAGAATAGTCCACTACGCACTAAGCAATGTATAACAAAAACTCAATTTCTACAAAGGATTTCTGCAGTAATACTTTATAGAATAATCTAATAATATTAGAAAATGAAGGAAAGAAAGAATATTAGAATTTGTTGGTATGTTTTCCAAATGAAATCTCATTCCTTTTTATAGAAATTTTCATGTCTCTTCATAGAGACATCTTTCATCAATAGGTGTCTTTCTGAATAATAATGTCTTTAAAATAAACACATAATTATTCATTTAATATTATAACTGTTCAAATAATATTATTTAAATATTTATAATTTTTTCAAAAATCAAATAATATAATCTTTTGATTAATTACACCCATTCATTTATAGTTATTGGAACACCATAAATATTTGAAAATGTTCCAACAATCTTCCCCATTTTCAAAATATTTTAGATTTTGATATTCTTGGAAATCAATTTGCATAAATGAAGGTATCTTACGATTGAACCTTCACTTAGTGAATATATGCTAAAGTTAATCGAAATTGCATGGTAGACTAAGCTTTGAACCAACTATTCCATCTGATTAACTGAACACATCTCACACAATGATTTCAACATCGGTTAATGCATAGTATCTAGGGACACTATTCTAGCCATGTGTCTTTGTCCTCTTTTCATGAGTGTTGTCAGAGCCAAGCCCTTGAGCTCTTAAAAACGGCCACACTTCCACTCACATAGGTAGATCCCATCAAGAGTGTTCTCGTAATTATAACACTCTGACATATTTATGTTATGGGTCCATTAAGAGTACATTACTCATCCTTCCTTTATCATTACGGGTACCTAACACTTTAATCTTAGGATCGATTTATTTATAGTGCTAACGGTCACATACTAATGATGTACTTTGTCTTATTCATTATACCAAGCATTGAGTCAAGTTTCCATCATGGGTGACTCTAATTAACGGTCTTGAGTCCCATCCCTTTTGAGGTCCTTTTTACTACATCTCTAGCAAGACTTTTTGTCAAAGGATCTACCAAATTTTCACTTGACCTCACATAATTAATAGTGATCACTCCATCAGAGATTAATTGTTGGACATAACTATGTCTTAATCCAATGTGTCTAGACTTTCCATTATATACTTGGCTATAAGCCTTTGCTAGAGTAGCCTTACTATCACAACGGATAGAAATAGGTGAAATTGGCTTAGGCCATAAAAGTACATCATAAAGCAAAATTTTTAACCATTCTGCTTCTTTAGATGCAGCGGCTAATGCAATAAATTCTGCTGCCATGGTGGAATCAGTAATATATATTTGTTTCTTGGAATCCCAAGAAATAGCTCTTCCACTAAGAATGAAGATCCATCCACTAATAGATGCATGATCTTCCAAACTTGTAATCCAACTAGCATACGAATACCCTTCTAAAACTAGAGGATATCCATTATAACACAATCCATAGTTAATAGTTTTCTTTAAGTACCTAAGTACTCTATTCAAAGCTTGCCAATGCAAACTAGTTGGAATACTTGTGTACCTACTCATTTTCCAATAGCATGCATGTGTAATATCTAGTCTTGTACAAGTCATTATGTACATAAGACAACCAATTAGACTTGCATATTTCAATTGATTAATTTTCCTACCAGCATTAGATACTAATTTTATTTGAGGATCCATGGGTGTAGATGCTGGTATACAATTGAAAAGATCAAACTTTTTAAGCACATTTTCAATGTAATGTGATTATGATAAAGCTATAGTGTTTTCATCTCGGGTTATTTTAATCTTAAGAATAACATCTGCTACACTCATATCCTTCATAGCAAAGTTATTTAACAAGAATTTCTTTGTGTTTTCTATTTGTTCCAAATTCGTGCCAAAAATGAGCATGTCATCTATATATAAGCAAATTATGACACCTTTTCCATTTTCAAATTTGATATATATGCACTTATCAGATTCATTTAATTTATAGCCGTTAGCTAAAACAACCTTGTCAAACTTTTGGTGCCATTTTTTTGGTGCTTGTTTAAGCCCATATAAAGATTTAACAAGCTTACATACCTTATGCTCTTGTCCTGGAACAACAAATCCTTTCGGTTGCTCTATATACACTTCCTCTTCTAATTCACCATTTAAAAATGCAATTTTAACATCCATTTGGTGAACAACCAAATTATATATAGAGGTAAGTGATATTAAGAGTCTAATTGTAGCAATTCTTGCTATTGGAGCATAGGTATCAAAGTAATCAATACATTGTTTTTGTGTAAAACCTTTGGCTACCAACCTTGCTTTAAATTTATCAATGGTTCCATCGACCTTCATTTTGTTTTTGAAGATCCATTTACAACCTATTGGTTTGGAACCTGGTGGAAGATCAACTAAGATCCAAGTTTGATTTCCATTATTGAATCCATCTCATCATTTATTGCTTCTTTCTAAAAAGCAGAGTCTTGAGATTTCATTGCCTCTTCAAATGTAATAGGATCAAATTTCATATTATAACAATAATGTAACTTATTACATATACTTTCACATTTTCCTTCTACAAGAAACATAATGAAAGCTGGTCCAAAATCTTTGACCTTTTTAGTCCTCTTACTTCTTCTTAATTCTTGACAAGATTCATCATTATTATCAATTTGTTCCAATGGAATCTCATTCTCATTTGAAGAATGAATCAATTATTGTGGTTGTACTTGTCTTGATATAGAATTAAATCTATTTTCATCAAAAATAGCATCTCTTGATTCAATAACAGTATTAATTGAAATTGAATCATTTGGTTCAATTAACATGAACATATATGCCTTGCTATTATGTGCATAACCTATAAATATACATTCAATTCCTCTTTCACCTAATTGTTTACGTTTAGGTGTTGAACTTTGACAATAGTTCTACAACCCCAAACCTTCAAATAATTAAGGTTTGGTTTCCTTTTCTTCCATTGTTCGTAGGGGTTATTTTAGTTTAATTAGTAGGAACTCTATTCAATATATGACAAGCTGTTAGAACAGCTTCTCCCTAAAAACCTTGTCCAAGACCTGAATATGATAACATTGATGAATTTATCATTTCAGTCATGACTATTTTTTCTTTCAGCTACATCATTTTATTGTGGTGTGTAAGGGGCTGAAACTTGATGGACAATTCCAGTAGATTCAAAATAACTTGGATTATAGTATTCTCCACCTCTATCCAATCTTAAGCACTTGATAGATGATTCACACTGAAGTTCAACTTCAGATGTATACACTTTAAATTTATCAAGTGCTTCATCTTTTGAATGCAATAAATATACATAACAATATCTAGAACAATCATTAATAAAAGTAACAAAATATTTTTTTCCACCTAATGTAGGAGTATTATGCATGTCACATAAATCACTATGTATCAAATCAAGCAATTTTGTTTTCCTTTTAACCTTAGGGAATGGGTTTCTTGTAATTTTAGTCAACATACATGTATTGTATTTTTAATATTATTATTAAAAATAGGAATTAAATCTAACTTATACATGTCATTCAATTTTCTATAATTCAAATGACCTAATCTATAATGCTACAAATAAAAAGATTCAACCATATAAGTAGAAATAGTATTTTTATTCTTATTAATAATATTGAGTTTGAACATACTCTCATGCATATACCCTTTCTCCACAAAAATTCCTCCCTTAGACAAAATAAGCTTATCTACCTCAAAAACAAGTTTGAAACCAAACTTATTCAATGACTTAGGACACTAAATTGGCCCTAACTTATGGTACATAATATACATCATTTAAGGTTAAAACCTTTCCAGAAGTGAATTGTAGTTCAACAGACCCTTTGCCTTTGATTGCTGCGGTGGAAGAATTTCCCATGTACAAGACATTGTCATTTTCACATTGTGTGAACTTTTTGAACATGCTTTTGTCTTTGCACACATGTTTTGTTGCTTCGGTATCAATCCTCCATGTATTATCATTTTGTGCCATATTAATTTCATATATGATTGCAACGAACTTTTCATTATTATCAGTCTTAGAAGATGATTTCTTCTTTAAAAATCAACATTCATTCTTAAAATGTCCTGACTTTCCAAAATGATAGCATTAGCCCTTTTATTTCTTTTTGAACTTAGGTGCTCTATCAGTCTGTTTGAACTTTCTCTTGAGTGGTTTAGTAGTCTGCACTTTCTCCGTAACATGCATTTTTGCATTTTCAAAATTTAGGTTCTGATCTTGTTTTCATATTCTTCTTCAATATGAAGATGAGTTGCCAAAGTCTCAAGAGATATTTCCTCTTTTTTATGTTTTAGACTTCTTTTAAAGTCTTTCCAAGATGGAGAAAGTTTGTCTATTATGGAGGATACAACAATCATTTCATCCATTTTCATATCATATTGCTTGAATTGATTCAACATCTTTTCGATATCACGGAATTGTTCCATAACAGAACGACCATCAACCATTTGATAATTATTGAAACGACTGATAAGAAATTTCTTACTTATAACATCTTCGGTCATGTATCTTGTCTCCAATTTGTCGCATAATTCTTTAGCGGGGACCTCGTTTTGGTAGGTGTCGAACAAACCATTAGATAAACCATTCAATATGTGGCCCATGCACATGTAATCAGCATTGTCCCATTTTTGTCTTTCTCGGGTTGCAGCAATAGATTCATTTTCATTCTCTTCAGGTCTTGGAGTATCCAAAACATAAGCAATATTCAAAGTTGATAATAAAAAGTGTATCTTTTTCTGCCATCGTCGAAAATTGCCACCATCAAACCAATCAAGTTTGACAAAGTTGGAAGCTAACTCCCTTAGTGTTCCACTTTCATGTGTTGTGGTAGTCATCATGAATATTATAACCTTAAAATTGTTAGTTCAAATCTCTGATGAGGAAAATCTTGAACACACGAACGAAACTCAAACAGAAAAAAATAGGACAAGGCTTCTAGGCGTGTATCAAGCCACTATCTTTAAGGTTATATTCGCCCCCACCTATCTTCGGTGTGTAAATGAGTTCCAAGAAAATTAACCTCGAGGATACAATGAAGCCAATGACTATTTGCGTTTTGCACTGACGAGAATAGTCCACTACGCACTGAGCAATGTATAACAAAAACTCAATTTCTACAAAGGATTTCTGCAGTAATACTTTGTAGAGTAATCTAATAATATTAGAAAATGAAGGAAAGAAAGAATATTAGAATTTGTTGGTGTATTTTCCAAATGAAATCTCATTCCTATTTATAGGAATTTTCATGTCTCTTCATAGAGACATCTTTCATCAATAGGTGTCTTTCGAATAATAATGTCTTTAAAATAAACACATAATTATTCATTTAATATTATAACTATTCAAATAATATTATTTAAATATTTATAATTTTTTAAAAATCAAATAATATACTCTTTTGATTAATTACACCCATTCATTTATAGTTATTGGAACACTATAAATATTTGAAAATATTCCAACAATTTCCACACGCATACACTTGTGATAAAATTTCTAGTATTAATAATATTGTTGATTGAGCCGATGTCACAAATTAACTCGACAACCCAACTTAGGATTGATACCACAATGATAAACAATTATATTCATTTAGTATTCTTCATATAATGTATTTATGTGTTTAAATTTCATTTTACTTAAAATTTAATCTAATTTTTTATTTTAATATCGTACATATTTTGCATGTTATTATTTATTAGAACCATACATTTCATTATTTATTTGTATGTTATTTTAAGCACACATCGTATTCTAAATATGTAGTTTTCACATGCATATATGTATGATAAAATTTATAGTATCTATACTATTATTTAAGCCCTTGACTGAATTGATGTTGTGAGTCAATCGAGCACTAAATTGGTTAAGAAAATTATAGAAATATCCTTTCGTGATTAAATCAAGTTATATTATTGGAGGGTATTTTAGAAATTTTATTAAAAAAGCCAATAAAAATTTACATATGGTGGGACTTGAACCGTGTTTTTAAATCAATAAAATATTAATAATATCACTAAACCAAAGTTTTATTTTAGTATAATATTTATATTTTAATTTTATTATGCATACTTTATTACCTCTATGAATTGTATCTATACTATAATTTAAGCTCTTGCACGAGTTGATGTCATGAGTCAATTAGGCACCAACTCGATTAGGGAAATTATGGAAATACATTTTTGTAATTAAAACAAGTTATATTATTCAAGAGTACGGTTAACATTTTTATTTAAAAGTAATAAAAATATGCATATGGTGATATTCGAACTCATGTTAATTATATTAGTAAAACCTTTAATCTACCACCTAGCTAAAGCTTTATTTTAATATTGTTATACATTTTAATGTTATTATGTACACTTTATTACCTCCATCAATTGTATATATCTAATTTATTATTTAGGGTTCGTTTATTTACATGTAGAAGGTTTACTGAAAATGTTTTCTACATTTTCCTATATTTGTTTCAAAGAAAACAACTTAGTCAACGGAGAATGACTTACAAAACATAAAATAAGCTTTTTTTCCTGTAAAATGACTTGCTATTTTGAAAAACGTAAGTTATTTTCTAGAAAAAATCTCATCTATAGCTAATTTTATTTTTATATGAAAATTAACTTAAATCAAACATAATATTATTATATTGATAATAAATTTTATTTTTAAAATATTTAAAATTATTAATATAAAATATTACATTTTCAATATTATTAAACATACATATTTAATTATTTATATTTAATCATATAATAAATTATTAACATAATTTATTATTTTAATAAATTATTTAATATTTTTATTTTATTTTAATAATACTTTTTAAAAATTATAATTTTAAATAATATTATTCATATATTATTGAAAAGATTCAATATTAATATTTTAATAATACATATTTATTACAATTATAAATATATTAATAATAAATGTTTTGTATTATAAATGTTAAAATATGTCATAAGTTTATGTATTCTTCACAAATTTGCAATTTAGTCTCTATGCTTTTATTTTCAAGAATTTAGTCCATCTACTTTTCGATTTGAAAATCAAGTTCAATGGTTGACATTGTTAATTTTTTTTCAATTTTGTTGATGTCACGAGTCAACTGAAAACCAACTCGATTAGGAAAATTATGAAAATGTCTTTCGTAATTAAAATAAGTTATATTATTTGAGGGTATTTTAGTTTTTATTTAAAAACCAATAAAAATATGGATATGTTGATATTCAATCACACATAAATTACATTAGTAAAACCTTCAATCTACCACTTAGCTAAAATTTTATTTTGATTTTCTATAACATTTTAATTTTATTTTGCATACTTTATTACCTCCATTAATTGTAAGTATTAATAATATCATACATATTTCATGTGTTATTATTGTCAATTAGTTTCAAACCATACGTTTCATTATCTATTATATGTTTATTTTAAACACACATTTATATTCCAAATTTGTGGTTTCCACATACATATACGTGTGATAGGATGACAACACCGGGATAAACAATTGTAGTGCATTTAATATTCTTAATATGATGTATTTACATGTTTAAATTTTATTTTACTCACAATTTAATATATTTTTTATTTTAATATCATATATATTTAATGTGTCATTATTAATTAATATCAAACCATACATTTCACTATTTATTATATGTCATATTTAAACACCCCTATGTGTCCTCAATATGTGGTTTTCATACACATGCGCTTGTGATAGAATTTCTAGTATGACTAAATTAAGATAGTGTCACAAATTAACTTTATGTCAACTTAAGATTGATGACAACCCTATGATAAATAATTGCATTCATTTAGTAATCTTAATCTGATTTATTCATGCATTTAAATTTTATTTTACTTACACTTTAATCTAATTTATTTTTATTTTAATGGAATACATATTTAATGTGTTATTATTATTAATTAATTTCAAATCATACATTTCATTATTATTTTATGTTATTTTTAAACACAAAATTGTATTCTAAATACATGGTTTCACACACACGCGTGTGTGATAGAGTTTCTAGTTTAATTTAAACTCCTAATTATGTAAAATCTAAAGGATGAGTACTTAGTACATTAGTAGTGTGATTTTCTTATTCCACAAACAACCTTAAAAAATTGACATGTGTTTTTTTAAAATATATATATTTAAATATTTTGACACTTGTCAATTCCTTAACTCTGTTTGTGGAGTCTAAAACCTCCGATGACCTGTCTCTCAAATATTTTCCCAGATCTAAATTATTATCCAACCTATTAATTAAATTCCTAATTATCACATCTAAATTAAAATCTAATTATCCTAGTGTAATTTAAACTCCTAAATATCTTAATTTAAATCTAAAATATTATCTAATATATTAATTTAAATTAGAACTCTAATTATCCTAATTTAATTTAAAATCCCAATTATCTTAATTAAAATTTATCTAACCTATTAATTAAATTTGTAATTATCTTATCTAAATTAAAACTCTAATGATCCTAATTTATTTTAAACTCCTAATTATCTTAATCTACCCAAAATCTAATCTAAACTGTTTAAAATCACATTATTTTTTTGACATTTTGAAAAAATAATATAAGTTTTGGAATATTTTATTCCTATAAATAGAATAATTAATTTAAAATGTCGATGACAATTAAATTACTTAATTTCATTTACATATTTAGTACTATAAATGTTATATTTATATTAAATTTTATTTATATATGCAATTAATTCGTACAAAACTGATTGTTTTAGTATCATTAAATCCACCAAAAAAATTAAATTCTATAAAATTTGACGTTCCTTTTAACATCAAAAGAAGAAAACCACAATATTGGATGAAATGAAAATGTCGAACACTTGCATTTCACATCATCGGAATTTGATGACGTCATTACCAATATAATAAATTATGACAGAATCACACAACACTGTACAAATTAAGCAATTTGTCTGAAGATAAGTAGCAAATTAAGAAAAATCTCGACGCCCACTTGCTGATTACAAACTTCATAATGCATAAAAACTACCATCTTCAATTACATTCTTCTTATTTTGAATTAAATCCGAAAAAAGAAATTAATTAACCACAGGATAACAAGAAAAGGAACCCAGTCTAAGGAGGATGTTCATGCACATGTATGAGAAATGGCACTGACGATTAATTCCTTGTAACTCAAACCTCAGCTGCTGTCTGCTTCAAACAATCAACATTGCACAATCCAACAGATCGTACCATATCTCCCAGCCTGCCATTACAAGAAGTTAAACACGCATCAAAATAATGCAAAGAAGGGTTCATATATGCATGTACATGTATTTTATGTATATTATATATCTAACCGGTCAAAACTGTTTCTTGCTCTCTCTGAATGATCAGTGCTGTTCCTAGCTTTGAAACTGCGATCAATGCTCTTTCTTGATTTCTCTCTTTTGTCAATGCTGGCTCTTGCTTTGTCTCTACTGTCTGTGCTTAGCCTGGATTTTTCTCTATGCCCAAAACTTGGCCTACCCTTTTCTCTATAGTCAATGCTTGGCCTGGATTTCTCCTTGCTTTGCTCGGTAACATTGTTCGAAGCTTGCTCCGTCTGATCCTTAGGTTTCAGGTCCGGTGCATCGCGGGGACGTTGAAGCTTCTCAATGGCCGATATGAACTTCCTAAGGTGCCTTAAGTACTCAGGGTAGAGTTCCAAATCACAATGGTTTCCCCCTTTGAGCCACAAAGGTTCATACTTCTCTTTGCATAGTTCCCAAAGTTGCTTCCCATGAGAGAAGTTCACCACTTCATCTTCAGTTCCCTGCAAAACAGTGTTAACTAATAACCACTCAAGTACCCTTATAACAACTGATCAAATTGAAAACTCGGTACCGTGTTTCATTTTAACAAGGAACGATTCGGATGGAGAAAAAGGACTCACATGAATTACCAAAACAGGGCAGTCAACTAGAGGAATTTTATCAATGTTCTGCAATAATAATAATTAAACAACAAAAGAGAACCATTGTCACATCTTGAAACAGTAAAAGTTTTGAGTATAGTCCAAGTTTGTGAATAGAGATTGAAGGAAGCAAAAAGCAGACCTTATAAATGTCAAACCATAATGTACGCTTGACTGGATACATGACACGAAGGCCAGACAAGATTGGACTGTGGAGAATTACAGCCCTCAAGTGAGGCAACCGAATGGCTAGTTCTAAAGCAGGTCCACTCCCAACTGATTGCCCATACAATATTGTGTCTTCCTGTTTTATTCCATACATCTCTTCCAAGCATTTGTTAGCTGCCTCTATGTCTGCGTATGTGTCTTGCTCGCTTGGCTAAACATGTGGCATATATATATATATACACACTCATCAGAATAGTATCTCTCAAGTCTCCGTTAATATAGAAGCTAAAAAACACCAAGGTTAACATGGAATTTTGCTACTGTACTAGGAGAAGATTGTCACATGATAATAAATACTATAAATTGACAATAAAAAAGGATTTCAGTTCATGTTCCTATTTCATATCTCCAGTCTTTCTCTCTCTCTTTTGACTTTCCACAATCTCATCAGACTAAGCACACGTGTTCATTCATATATCTTGGTTTGATCCTCAGTTTTTCAGAAAAATCCTACATTGAAATGAATGGATATAAGAATAGATTATACCTTTCCACTGGATTGTCCATATCCTGAGTAATCATATCTGCATCAACAGAAAAAAAGAAAATTTCTAAATTTGCAATTTCTGTATGTTCTCAAGGTCTTTTTTTTCAGGGTTAATCTAAAGGAAAAATGATTGAACATTTGATATACAATTGAAACTGACCCCATAAGATTAACATTAAGGTGGACACTGAGCTCAGTGAAAATATGATACATCTGACCAATATCAGCAGCGTTTCCATGAGAATATAGCACTGTGAGTGAAGCAGATGGGTTCTTCACATACATAGCCACAATCTCATTCCCTCTCTTGGTACTCAGCTTCAATACATCCACGTTATCTCTCTGGTAATTAACATCTGAGAACCTCATTTTCCCACTTGCTTCATTCACAGTTATGTTGTAGGAAGGCGGGTTCGGCGGGAAAAATGCAAACTTGGCTGCCATGGATGATGTTGCAGTCCCCATTTTTGATCCACAAACATTAAAAAAAAAAAAATTTGATGGTGATTAAATGTTCTTGGTGTCACTAGTTTATTAAAATTTGCATAGTATAAGACTCTTGGAGACTTAAGACTATGCTTTAGATTTTAGATTGGCTTTGTTTAAAAGACCAGAGAGTGAAAGAGATAAAAGACAGAAGTGAAGATTAAGGAATTAAAGATTCTGGGATTTGGTTGTGGAGAAAATTTTGGCACGAAAGGGAGATTGTGGGAGGAAGCAAACATGGAAAGCATTAAGTCAAGAGTGAAGAATTTCTTGTCGGTTATTAATCAAGAGTGATTTCCGGCCTCAAAAAATGGGTTCTAATTACAAAAAGTTAATATTGCAATCTTTATTTTGTTGTCTTTTTATTAATTAGTAGTAATTTTTTAGATAAATTGGGTCAAAAATTATTTTTGAATTTCGAATTCCAATTATATAACACCTTGCTATGCTATGATACAGTGGGCCAAGCTGGTTTAGTGATAATTCAGTGGCAGACGTATTACATGTTCTATCTTCCCTGTTTTCTTGTCCTTATGGAACAGTGCTTAAGAAATAATAGGCTCAATTATAATTAAAAAGAAAAAACAAACAAACTGAACTCAATTCAAGTTTCATTTATTTTTATTGCAATCACTTGAACTCTCTATTTTCAGTCATTAAGATCAATGACAATGTCAGAATGGACAAATTGGTTAAAAAGCATGCTTGCTTAGAGTAGCCTTTTTTCCATTTCTTTTTACCAAAGCCTATATATAAGGGCTAAGGCTATAAAGTGTCCAAATTAGGCCTTTCATTCTTTAACCTAAATAGATTCCATTCAGGAGGTTGCACTGATCCACTGATGGTTCGGCAGAAAAAAAGCATTTCGAAATTTGTGGGAAAAAAAAAGGGGGATTTTAGAATTGTTATGAACAGAAAAAGTAGATGAATGATGAAGTGGTGGGGCTAATGACCAAAGATATGTAAAAAAAGAAATTTGTATGAGGTGGGTCTAGTTTTGGAGAAAGGAGAGGGAACATTCATGATTTCATATAACTACATTTGATGATCTTTGTTTGACTTTGAAGCATCCCACTACCATGTTTTTAGATTATTTGGGTTGCTCAGTGAGAACAAGAATGACTTGGATTCAAAACCCTTTGTTTAGTTTACTTGTATCCATGGTTAAGCTTGCTTTTTACAAACAGGATCTTCCTATTAACCGTACAAAACACTCGATATGCTTCTACTCTACCTTGGATCATGAAATGATGAAAACAACAATAATTTGGCTTCTCTCTCCTAGTTCCACTCGATTGCAGGATTTTGGTTGTCTTTTAGCTCACAAAGTTTAGATGTCTTCTCAATGGGTCCTCTATGGTGCAAGTCAGGGCTTCATGTAAACATGCAATGGAAAAGCTTTTAATCCAGATTATCATTAGTAATTCAGTATCATGACAGTGTTTTGGTTTGGGCCAAAAGAAACCATGATTTCTTATAATAACTTCATTAATTTCTGTCCAAATGAGCCTCATCCTTGTTAAGCAAACCTATGGTTTACAAATTGCAATTAAAGATTCCAGATTGATGTCCTCCATCTGCATGAAACCAAATGGTCCACTCGACACAAAAGAATCAATTACAGGCAGCAGCAAAAATCTAGTGATATTTTTGGTTGAAATCAAAGCATTTACTTTACGGAATTACTATATGTATCTGCCATTCCCCTCCAATCTGGATATGATAGCAAGTAGTAATAACTAACTTAGTGGCTAAAAGAAGAAACAGGCCATTATACTTCTCATTCTTTCATACTCACCAAGTCATAACACATTGACATGCCTCCACTTTGATAGAGCTGTGTGTTTCTTTACTCTTTAGTCTCTGGCATCCAGCCTCCAATCTCCGCCGCCTATTTGTCAATGCTCAATTGTCAAGACAGTTGACATATTCATCTTCTTCCACCCAAACCATCTTTTCCTAATATGTCTCTTCACTGAGCATATCAACCAACTACCATTTCCACTGTTGCCAGCCCAAACCCAACCCCCCAAATCCTGGTCTTCCCATACCCTGTCCCAAGGCAACATGCTGGCTTTTCTTGACCTCAATCAACCCTCTTCCTAAAGCAATAAGTCAGAAGAAATGGAGCTTTATTCAAGTTACATGTATGCATATTGCCTGCGTGTGTACATATGCATATATATATAATTAGCAATCCTTGATTAAAATATTTTGTATCATACTTTTTCATCTTTTTAACATAACTTCCCTTAACTGGGGGTGGTTATCATGAAACCAAAAAAAAGTCTTCTGAGCTAAACGGAAATGGGTTAGGCCCTATAGATAAGTAGCCTTAAAATATTGTCAACAATCACAAAACACTATTCTACATTGGAGGAGATATTCAACTTTCCAACCCCAATGAGACATTACCTTCACTTCGTTCAAACATTAAATAAACAAGCAATCTTTTACATGAGAGACAAGTATAACTCATCCTGTATTATATGGCAACTCTTAACACATTAATGTGGATCAAAGTAGGCATTCAGACATGCAGAAGTAACCTTCTTATTGTCATGACTCTACATCCTCCATTTTCAATTATAACATGAACTAATGAATCAGAGAGAACAACCTCTTTTAGGCTACAAAATAATTTCAAGCTTTTATCAGAACCACTTGTTTTATTTTAGAATGACAAGGCCTAGATTTTTCTCCTCCTTTCTTTTCATTTTATGTGTGTCTTATTGGCTCTTAAGATGTTATCTATTTATTTTGAAGCTATCGTTATGAATAAACTACAGTTCCTACGTAGTAGAAAGCGAGCAGAAAAGCACTTACCTATCACGCAGTTGGCAGCTCCAAAAGCTGATTACACTTGGGCAAATGAATTTTGCTGATGTAAGCTTGATATCATGCCAATTTCTTTTCATTCCTCATTTGATCCTATAAGTAAGCAGACATCTTCAAACATCTAGCAAAATAGATTCACTAAATGAAGATAGTTCAATAGACTCAACATAGTTTCAATTAAGAAATTTATATTTATTATTATTTTTTTTTTTTTTGGGCGGGGGGGTGGGGGGACATAGGAAGCATTCAACCATCCCCAATCTTTATGATACATATGACAATTAATAAGGTATCCCTCAGCCTATCCTTTCAAACATCACACCATTCATGAATAAAGAATGCAGAATAGTTTTAAATTTCCAAGCAATTAGTAGAATTTGATATTTAATGGGCAGCAATTATTTTCATTCGAAGCACGATTCCTCAAAACTTTAAGCATAATTTAAGTTGCCTTCTATCAGCCTAACCGTTGTCATTTTCACAGTATAGATTGTTCCTTTATTAATATTAAGAGGGGAGAAAAGGATAATTTGTTTCATAAGGACCATTTAACTTGAATCTGCAGTAAAAAACCATAAGAAACTTATATTTATGATCTAATGTTATGTACCTTGAAGTGACAAACCTCAGTTCACCAATTAGGCAGTTCCTTCTCAATGAAAATCATTATTTCTCATTATCTCCGAGGAAGTAAGCCAGCTTTGATTGTCAATGCAAGCATTTGATAACCAGATATGATATCACCACATTGCTGGTAAGCATTGAGCAAAGCTTCACAAATTTCTTGATCTGGAGAAATGCCATGAAATAACATGATAGAGAAAAACTGTTGAGCCTCAGTTATCAAACACCTTTTGCCCAATCTATTGATAAGTGCAGTATAATCTTTTATTGAAATTTCAAAGCCCATCTCCATCATTAGGTGGAAAAACGTGAATGCACAGTGCACATCACCCTTCACACAATGTGCTTTGATTATTTGAGTGTAACCAACTCTGGTCAATTTGATATTTTGTTCATGAAGAGAAATCAGCAACTTATTAGCATCCTTAAGGTTACCATAGACACAGAGACCATTTATAAGAATGCTATATGTAACTGGTGTAGGCTCAAGATTATTTAGCCACATTTCATTGAGTAACTTAAAAGCAGTTTTAATGTTTCGAGCTTTGCAGAAGTATTGTATGATGGTATTGTATGTTACTTGATCTGGGTTTAGACCCTTAATACGCATATCCTCAAGCAATTGGACAGCTTCGTGTAACTTCTGCTGTTTGCATAGCCCTTTGATAATTACAGTGTAAGTAACATGAGTTGGCCTGATACAGTTTGCATGCATTTCTTGAAGCAACTCCATCATGCAGCGCAGATTTCCATCTTTGCAATATGCATTCATAAGAGTGGTGTATGTCACAGCAGTTGGTTCCAAGCCAAGCAACCTTATAGTCTCCATCAATCTTCTTGCCTCAGTAAAGTTTCTTCTTTTGCAGAACCCATAAATGAGAGAATTAAAAGTCACTGTAGTAGGAGTAATCCCTTTTTCAGTTATTAGCCTATATAACTCTACAGCCTCCTCAAGATTGCCATGCTTCACATACCCATCAATCATAATATTATAGAGAACAATATCATGGGCAGAGTCATTCATTACCAGAGAATCAAAATACATTCTTGCCTCCAATACCATCCCATTCTTACATAAACTCAATAGAATGGCCCCAGCTGAATGTGAATTTGGGGGAATGCTCTTTGAGCACATTTCTTTGTACAGTAGAAGAGCGCTTTGCACTTCTCCTTGCTTGCAGAGCCCATGAATAAGGATGGAATATGTTATATGATCTGGTTCCACACCATGATTTTCCATTTCATAAAACAACACCAGCGCCTCATGAACCTGTCCGATCTTACACAAACTGCTGAGCAATACGCTGTATGAGAGGGCACTCAACTGAAATCCACGTGAAAGCATCTCTTCCTGCAACTTTAATCCTTCCTCGACATTCCCATTCTGACAGTGGCCACATATGAGCATCATATATGTTACAACATCTGGATTCAACCCTTTATCTAGCATTCTTTGAATGACCATCCAAGCCCCACCCATCTGACCAAGTAGATCGAATCCTTTCATGAGAATGTTATATGTCACTATATCAGGCTCTACACCATGCTTCTCCATGTCACTTGTGAACTCTAATGCTTCCTCCATGGAACCAGCTATACAAAGTCCATGAATAAGAATATTGTAACTATACACATCAGGAAGTAGTCCATACTTGAGCATCATGCAAAAAAATGATTTTGCAACATCAGTGAAGCCTAATTTGCAATATCTTGACATAATTGTATTTAATGAAACAACAGAAGGACCGAGCCCCTTTGCTTCAGTCTCTCGCAGGAATGAAACTGCATCTTGTAGCTTGGATTGGCTACAAAGGCCATCTATGACTATAGAATTAGTTTGCTTGCTCTGAGTAGCTCCAGCAACTTTGATTTCATTATAAACGTCCCACATGATATAAGCATGCCTCAAATTGTATAAAAGACTATTATAGGTCAGAATTGAAGCACGCAATTTGAGGTCCTTCATCTTCGCAAGAACATAGAGAGCATCGTGAACCATCTCAAATCTTGAATAAACAAAAGCCAACATATCCCATACTAAACTTTTCTGGTCCCAGTCTCTAAAGCCATTCAAAAGGAGCTCACAAAGTGAAGGAGCAGAGCCAGAGCCTATCAGAAATCACACAAAATCTATAAACAAAAAGAAATAAGCATTTCAAATTTTTGAACACTCCCTGATGCAACTAAAAAATAAATAAATAAATAAAAGAAGAACTTTGTAACTAAAAAACATTTGGCAAATCATCTGGTTAAAACAATATTGCACCCTGATGCAAAGCAAGCTTAGTTTGACACAAGTCCAACAATTGCAACCACCAACAACATATATCACTAAGAAAATGTCATGAAAAATACAAGAAATTTACTATGTATAGAAGCCAAAAAACCCAATTTAAAGTTAAAATCCAACAAAAAATGCACCAAAGAGAAAAATGAACAATTAATCAAATACCCTAAACAAGTACCTTCCTCTTTTAACATTTGTTCGACAACAAACCGCAACTCTTTGTGCCGCCTCTGTCCCGCCAAAACATGGGCCACAACGAACCGAGAAAACCTCGAATGCCGAAACCAATACTCATTCCTCATTAAATCAAAGAAAACTACTGCAAAATCAGGGCTTTCAACTCTCAGAGAATTTATAATTTTATCAACCTGTAACTGATCCAAACTCAAAACAACGTTCCTAAAGTAATCCCCAGCTAAAAACCTCCTAAAGCCCATTTTTTTCAACCCAGAAAGGATCTCGGAAACAGGGTCTTTAGGAGAGTGGGAAAGAGAGGGCTCTTCTTCTACCAGCCTGGCAACGGAGACTGAAGGTTTGAAGAATGTTAGGGAAGAAAGAAGGGAGCAAACATGAGGTTTTGCTAGGAAACTGAAGGGTTTCCATTTATTCAGCATTGAAAACCAGAGTCTTAAAGTTTTCTTTCTTTCTTTTTCTTTTTTTTTTTTCTTTTGGGGGAGGGGGAGAGAAATTGACAAATTGTTTTGAATTAGGGATTTAGGGTTTAAGAGAGCCGTTAATTTCCCGGTAATTTCAGTGACTCAGAGATGAAGGGATGGCTACGTCGCCAACGAGGAATATGACTCATCATCTATCCTAGGGAAATTATAAACGGCGTGACTCTTGTACACTTCGTTAGGATAAATTAAAAAATTCTAATAATTTTTTTGTAAATTAAAACATATTTATAAAATTTTAAAAATAAAAGTATAAAACTTTATAATTTAAAAATATAAAAAGGAAAAGTAAAATATTTAGTAAATATATTGAATCGTTGGAAAATTAGATGAAAAGTTCAAAAAATATCTACCAGTGATTTTTAAACTAAATTAAAGATTTCAAATAAAAAATTTAACTTTCCAAATCAAATCTTAATTTCAATCTAAACTAAAAAATTTAAAATTACATTTACACCTTTAACCCCATTAATAATTATGCTTCCAAGCTCTCCATGTTGAATATATTGTTAATCCATTTATTTTTAGTGTTGAATCTCGTATGTCTACTTAATGGCTTGTTTGTGCCATGGTAACTCTTGAGCAGGTCAAGCCTGTAAAGAATATAGATTTTAAAAATAATAATTTTTTGGCTGTAGGAAGTTTTTTTATTATCATCTAGTGGAATCAAACACTAAAATACTACTTGTGGGATCTCATTTGCTATAATTATTCTATTTTATAATATCATTTTAAATTGAATATTTTATTTTTTAATAGTAATAAAAATATTATTAAACTTTTCAAAATAATTTTCCATAATACTTTTCAAAACCACTTTTAAACCTTAATAATAAATTGGTCTTTACTTTAAAACTCAATTTTAAAAAAATAAAAAAATCTCTAAGTTATAACCATTGATTTCATTGTTCTTTTTTTATCGTCCTGTTCGTGTCATCTATTCTAAAACAAGTTTTCTATAAAACCTTCAATTTTAGCGATAAAACTTCTTGAAACTCCTTTGTAGCAACATATTCCTTTCATCAGATTTTGATAATTGTTAATCTCTGTTTCTTTATAATCAAATAATCATTTTAGTATTTAATTCAACTAATTCAAGTAATCACTCTTTACTTTATTGTTTGAACCTAGGTTTTAGAAAAATTGTTATATAACAATATGCTCCATTGAAGGCAAATGTCCAATTATTGATATGGTGTTGCTTCCCCCTCTTTAACTCGATGCTAATGGAACTTCGGTAATACAAATAATTTGTCACAATGTTCATTTCTTATCTTTTATTTTCTTTAAGCTAATTGCAATCGACCATTTCCTCCAAACTATTGGTGCGTACAGATAAAATAAATTTATGAGAAATTAATCGAAGGTTTCAGGGTATTTGTAACTATGCTACTTTCTTTAATATTCTATTCACCGCAACTTATATTTTGGTATGCAAAAGAGTCACAAGTGTTGAGGAAAATTGTGCTGAGAGTTGTTGAATGGCACTCGGTAGTGTCAACAACAGACTGCCATTGAAGTGGTTAAATACTTGTCTTATCTGGTTTGACAATTTAATGAAGAAAATCATTGGACCTAGTTATGTGCTATTTAATTGAAAATCTTTTTGTCTGTCTATGGAAACCAATCCTTGTCTATTGGAGATTGGATTGGATTCAAGTGAATCAAATTAACCTTTGGAATGTGAAAAATCGATAAATATTATGCTACTATTTTGGAAGTAAGAACTTCAATTGGTTGTTCTTTGATTAGTGTGATTATATTAGATATTTTCAAGGAGTTACTTTGTATTCACTTAGATTTTATGTTAGCAAGCCAAATGGGATATGTGGAGAGACTTGTATACGTTATGTATGAGAGCTTATTGAGTGCATTCAAATCACTTCATTAAGGAATTTTTTGTGAGAGAGTGCAAATTATATTGTAAACATTATTGAGAATGTTTACTGCCTAAGTTCTTAGGGGGAGGATTTGGAGGTAGTGTTCTAGTCTTTAGGTGCAAAGGTGAGATCTTTATACATAGGGAATGATAGAGTGTGAATCATTTGTTATAGTTTGGTTAAAGAAAGTGGAATTACTCACTGAGCTAAGCTTTGCAGACGTAGGGAGACTAAACTGCATAAACAAACCTCTATGTTATTTCCATTTTGTTACATAGGTTTTCTTAATGCCAAACCGTAGTGGCCACTGCAATTTGACACTTCCATTATAGTTTTGCATTTTAGCAAACGAGCAACTAGAGGTAGCAACAATTGGTATCAAAGAAGACACTTAACGCATTTAATGGTGAATCTTGATGTTGCTTTTTGCTAATAATGGAAGGTTCATCTTTTACTCGTCCCCCTATGCTTGAGAATGACAATTATCCCTACAGGAAGGCAAGAATGAAAACCTAGATTAAGTCTGTCGATGAAAAGGCATGGAGCTCTGTAGTCACTGGTTGACAAGCTCTTACTATTGATACAAATGTTGGAAAGGTTCCCAAGTTGTGTGACTTGTCCAATCTTTTGCTTTTGTTGAAGAGTATTTGAATTCTAAATTGGTGAGAAAGGTCTTAAGGTCACTGCTAGGAAAATTCTCTATTAAAGTGACTGCCATTTAAAAGACTAGAGATCTAGAGAGCTTAAAGATTGATGAGTTGATAAGATCTCTACAAATGTTCAATTTGAACCTGGACGAATCCAAGAAGGTTAATGTAATGACCCAATAGTCACGGGTGTCGAAAAGTGTATTGTTGGGACTCTGTTTTCGTAAAACAGATTCGTAAATATTTATTTAAATTATTTATGAAGTTAGTTGTGAAGTTAATTAGGTTTTGGTTAGGTGAAATTGCTTGAATTAAGAGTAATTAGGTAAAAGGACTAAATTGTATAAAGGGTAAAAGTTGAATTATAGATTAAAGAAAATTAAGGGGACCAAAGGAGCAATTATGCAAATGGTCATAATTGAGGCGCATAAGTGTATATATATTATGAAGTTTTAAAGTTAAAATATATATTATAATATTAAAATATTAAAACTTAAAATTTAAATATATATTATATTATATTATAATAATTAAATAAAGAAAAGAATAGAAAAAGAGAGCATAGAAATGAAGCGAGAAGAGAAAAGGAAAGAAAATGAGAAAGAAGGAAATTAGGGTTTCAAGGGTTCAAAGCTCAAATTGGTTAGTTAATTTAGTCTCATTTCTTATAATTTTATGTTTTAGAATCTCGGTATTAAAAACTACTCGACCTATGTCAAAATTTTAGAAATTATTAAGTTTTAAATATTGTCTGTGTCGAATAATTAGAGTATTAGTTTAAAGTGGAAATTGAATGAAATTATAGAATAAATGTAAAGAAATAAAGTTAGTCTCGGTTTAGGGACTAAATTGGGATTTAGGCAAATGTTGAATAAAAATTGAAATATTCAATGTGAAAATTGAATTGTATTGAATTGATGAATTTTAATTGTTTTAATTTCGTAGCTAACGTTGTGCCGAAAACCTCGACTAAGAACAGAAAAGATAAAGTCGACGAGGAATAGCTCGGAAGTTCTAGTTTATATTTCTATAATCCGAATTTAATTATTAATTGTTGTATTTTGATTTAAATGTTTATGGTAAGTAATTAAGGTGAGTGTTAGCATCTTGATATTAAATTGAATTTATATGAATATGTGATTAATGTGGAAATTGAATATTGGATATTTGTCGCAATTGAAAAGTGAATTGAAACCCTATTAACTGTATCGGGCCGAGTCGGATATAGATGGCATGCCATAGGATTTGGAAGAGTTCAGGGATTCTTCGACCTCGAGTCGATGAGACACTGGGTGTCAATCTATTACTTCGGATTAATTCGATGAGGCATTAGGTGCCAATTTACTTTGGTTTAGCCGATGAGACACTGGGTGTCAACTTATTACTTTGAATTATCCGATGAGGCACTGGATGCCAAACTAGTGTGTTTTGGTTGGATCCGTGTATCCGTCAAATTTCGAGTCGTGTTAATAGGGGTAATTAAATGAAATGATACCATGATTGATATTGGAAAATATTGAATTGTCATTATATTGTGCAAAGCTATTTGAATAGCAAATATGATATTTGAAATAGCAAGTGGTAAGAATTGAATATGTTATGAATGATATGTTTATGAAAATTGATTAATTGAATGACTAAAGTTATGGTGTGATTAAATGTATAAATATTGTAATATCATGCCTTTAAATTGTTTGGATTATAGAAATACCACTGAGTTCATACTCAGCATACGGTTTTGTTTCCCGTGCGCAGGTTAGGTATTTAAGTGTGATAGTTGATTCAGCATCCATCAACGATCCCGATCTCAAACGTGGAGATGTATATCTCTTTTGTGTTGGCATGTACCTAGGGTGTCTAAATGTTAACTATTTTGTGGTTTAGTTGTAAATAAGATTATAATTTTAATATTGGTTGGTATATATCTATAAGCATGTGTTTGTGTTTGAAGCTTTAAATTGGTATGTCAAATTGATGTTTAAGTGTTCATGATTTAGGTAAAAATTTGATTGAAATTGGTATGTTATTAATATGGATTAAATAGATATTTTGATGATATGTATAATATTAATGTGAAATCTATGAGGGAACATTGGATAGGCATCTAAGTTGATTGTTTTGATATGTTTTTAAGGTATTTGATTATGTTTTGAATTGGTTGAATGATTGGTTTTTGAGTTGCTTGGTGTCCAAGATTGCAGGGAATGGTAAACTTGATGTTTAAGGTTCATTTTGAGTCCACACGGCCAGACACACGGGCGTGTGACTGGACTGTGTGAGACACAAGGCTAACACATGGGCGTGTGTGGTTTGGTCGTGTGTCCCTTGCAACATTAAAATTTCAAAATAGAATGCTTAGGTATTTTCACATGGGCGTGTAACTTGGCCATGTAACTCAAGTCAGTATACACCTAAATTTGGATACGGGCTGGGACACGGTCGTGTGGCCCTATTTTGAATGCCCATACGGCCTAAGACACAAGCGTGTCTCTTGACCGTGTGAGCCACATAGCCTGGCCACACGGGCGTGTCTCTTGACCGTGTAAGCAACACAAGCGTGTGTCCCCTGTTTCTTTGAAAATTTTTGATGTTTTCGGAAAAATTTCCTGAGTACCTGGTTTAGTCCCGATTTGATTCTAGCACATATTTTTGGGCCTCGAGGGCTCATAAAAGAGACAATCTGATTAATTTATATGTATGCTAAATGATATATATATAATGTTTGTATTTGATCTGAAAAGTTCGATAATGCTCTGTAACTCTATTCCGGCGACGGATAATGTAACACCCCTAACCCATATCCGTCGCCAGATTAGGGTTACAAGGCATTACCGAACAAAAAATAGTTCAGCATAGTCATTTATTAAAAATGCAAGCACAAAGTAAATTATTCTTCTTTACAATTTTTTTTGAACTCAATTAATAACCAACCTCTTATTCCTACAAGTCAAATTCGTATATTAAACCAAATCAACCCATAACACATGGCATATTATTTATTAGCATATAAGACAATAGCTAACATTGCAACAGGGCCAAATATACTTTTAATACTACTAATTTATACGCAATTATCCAGAATAACAATAGCTATTTCTAAGCTCAATTACCGAACCAAACATACCAAATTCATCACGCCAAAATTTCATAAACACAAACAATTCATTTCTCATTTATCCGGCTAGAAAATTAGCCTTAAAACTCATACCAATTCCACCATTCAATATTAAGTTAATTATACTATTTCATAACCTAATACAAACATTAATATGTAACTCTATAACTATATATATATAACCAATGAAACATACCTAAAACATAATCATTATTTACCATTTAAAACCGTACCTAAATAACCAACCAATCAATCATAGAACATATTCATTCTTTGCCATCATAAACCACACCTAAATAACCAATACACAATCAATATGTATATTCGTCATATAACCTATAGGAACATACACCATGAGTAAAAAATAATACATCCATCATTTACCTCATTACTCAAGCCGAATTATATGAACATCCACACAAGATATACCATATAACATACTTCCAAAATAAGCTAATTACATGGCCGATTTATACATCATACTTAACATTACTTTCAAGCCATTTCGTATGGCCATATGTATACCATTCAAAACAAAGCATATCAAAAATAGCTTATACATCATTTACAAGCCAACTCACATGGCTAATTTCATATCTTAAAACATATCCTATTGGCACTAGCCTCTACATGCCATATACCATATATACACAACTCAAAAGTACCAAGTAGATGGTTGGATAGTGTGACGTAGTCTCTGACGATTCCAGAATTCGAGCTAGCCTTGAATTCACTATAAAACACAGGAAAAACAAACAAGGTAAGCTACAAAGCTTAGTAAGTTCGTATTAAATATACTCAACAATTCATAAAACACAAATCATCAATTTGAACAAATTAACGTATAATTCATGATAATACCAAACCTTCCATAAGCATATTCATATACTTATATGCAAAGTTTTAACCTTTTCTATTTGAACTTCATACTTACATGTACATACCTATACAAATTCATAACGAATTCATACCTTCTCGTAACACTATCGAATACTTAATGTTTCGCACACTAAATGCAATTGCATAGCCGAAGCTATTATAATCTCGCACACTAAGTGCCTTACATAGCCGAACCTATCTCAGTCTCGCACACTAAGTGCCATATATAGCTGAAGCTATTCCCAATCGCACACTAAGTGTCATAAATAGCCGAAGCTATCTCAAATCGCACACTAAGTGCTAAACATAGTCGATCAATCGTCAAACATGACCGTATTCTCGTGCATACAATTTATGCAATATAAAAGCATTAAAAGCATAATTGTAACAATGTTTATCACATACGAACTTACCTGGGATGTCAAAACGGCGAATCGAGTCGTATAGTCGATAATTTTAGTTTTCCCCCGATCTAGGTCCAAATTTTGCTTTCCTTGATCTATATAATATCAAATTCAACTTATTCAATCACTACTTTATTCAATTTAATCCAAAACAAAAATTTGGGCATGTTTACACTTTATCCTCCAAAGTTTCACATTTTTACAATTTAGCCCTATTTCACAAATACACAAAATTCATGAATTTAATACCTTTCTAAGCTAACCGAATTTTCCTAGTGCACATATCAGCCCATATTTATCATTTATTCACACATTTAACCACACATTTTCACAAATAAATCCCTATTTGACATTTTTGTCAAAAATAACTTAACAAAATATGATAATCTATCAACAAATATCCATTTTTCATCATCAAACATTTAAAAGCTTAAAAATTCATCAATGGCACTTCACAAAAACATTGTCAATCAAAAATTAAGGCATGATCTAGCTAGAATACAAAGCAACAATATCAAAAACGTAAAATCATCAAAACCCGAGCTCAAAACACTTACCAATTAAGCTCCCAATTGACCGAACCCTAAAATGAACTAAATTTTCCTTCTTCCACCATATTCGCCAAAGAAAGATGAAATGAAGCTTAGTTTTTGTTTTGTTTTAATTTAATTTAATTTAAATCATAATTTACTTAATTAACCTTAATGAAATAACATTAAATATATATAATGGTTGTCCATAAATGTCCACTTACACAACCAATGGTCTAATATCATCATAAGAACCCTTGGTTTAATAAATCATAGCAATTAAACACATTTAACATATAGAATACCACTTTTGCATTTTACACGATTAAGTCTTTTTTTCTCAAATTGAGCTATTAAACGATAAAATTAAATCACGAAAATTTCACACATATATAATCGCATCTTGTAAACACCAAAATAATATTAAAATAATTTTCCAACCTCGATTTGTGGTTTCAAAATTACTATTTCGATTTAGCTAAACTGGCTATTACAGATAAGGGTTAGGGTGTTACAGTTAATACTAAAGGAGAAAGGAGCATTGCAAGTACAAGTTGCGGATGAAGTGCCAATTCCCAATACCTCTACCATAGAAGAGCTCCAAGAGCAAATTGTAGTGCTAACTCAAATTTTCAATAAAGCCTTTAAGAAGAAAGTTAGTAGGTTTAAGAAGTTTGGAACAAGAAGATGTTGGAAAAAATCATGTTCGAAAATGGTTTTCTTCCACAGTGAAAAATTAAAATTTTTAAAATTGAGTCGGTTTGTGATATTTATAGAATAAACTTTTTCCAAAATTGCACTTGTGTTTTCAGCTAGATGAATCCTTGTTGTTCTCTACTTTAACCGAACAACCTTTTCCTCTATTCTCATACCACCAATTGTTTCGAGTGTGGGCTCAAACGAATTCGAATCAGACACAGAACAAAAAAATATTTACTTTACTTTCAGTGGGAAAGAAAAAATCTCTCTTTAATTGTTATTTCGAAAAATGAAATTTATAGTTAGAAATAAATTCTCACAATTTTTGGGTAGAATTACAATATCTCAAAGTTGTATAAAACTTATTTTGTATTTAGCCCTACTGATGCCATCTATTTATAGGGAGAAGAATTGAAACCCTTGTTGAATTAGTAGAAGCCTATTTAATAGAAAATAACTTCCTAATCGAGCTAGGAGAGAGAGAGGCTAATAGGATGTGCTTCCCATTATATGTATTATGATGAAAATTCGAGCCTCTCCTATATTGGGTCCAATTATATGTGCTTCCTGAATTTTTAACCCAACACTTTATAATTTAATCTAACCCAATACATATTTTTCTATTTATCAAAATAGACATTATTTAAATTAATTTTAATTAATTAATTTTCCAATTCAAAATTTCAACCTAATAATTCCATTAAAATTATGACAACTTTACTAGAAAATAATCTATAAGAAAATATATTTAATTTCTATATTCAACGAATTTCATAATAACTAATTAATTTAATTCTATTTTCAAACTTCAATTATTTAATTAAATAATAATTCAAAAACTCAAATTAATTCTTAGGTCATTTCTATACCAAGTGAGAAACCACATTCATTTCCGAGTGTAACCAATTTCTTTGATTTTATCATTTCTATCCATTTCTATTCATTTCATCATCATACAATTCATTTTGGTTTCAACAACCTAGTGGAGGGACAAATTGAATATATCGATTAGAGCTCAAATGATTTATAATTAAGTTTCACTTTTTACCTATTAATTATAAACTTATTTAGTCACGAAGTCATTCCACTATAGTATTGTGACTAATCTCTCCCCAATTACATACCATTATGAAAGCTACTCGATGAGTGTTCATCCAATGACCTTGTCATCGTTGTTTTACCCTCTTAGGATATCCTTAATCTCATTGAGATAAATCCACTAAGCTAACCGAATTTTCCTAGTGCACATATCAGCCCATATTTATCATTTATTCACACATTTAACCACACATTTTCACAAATAAATCCCTATTTGACATTTTTGTCAAAAATAACTTAACAAAATATGATAATCTATCAACAAATATCCATTTTTCATCATCAAACATTTAAAAGCTTAAAAATTCATCAATGGCACTTCACAAAAACATTGTCAATCAAAAATTAAGGCATGATCTAGCTAGAATACAAAGCAACAATATCAAAAACGTAAAAATCATCAAAACCCGAGCTCAAAACACTTACCAATTAAGCTCCCAATTGACCGAACCCTAAAATGAACTAAATTTTTCCTTCTTCCACCATATTCGGCCAAAGAAAGATGAAATGAAGCTTAGTTTTTGTTTTGTTTTAATTTAATTTAATTTAAATCATAATTTACTTAATTAACCTTAATGAAATAACATTAAATATATATAATGGTTGTCCATAAATGTCCACTTACACAACCAATGGTCTAATATCATCATAAGAACCCTTGGTTTAATAAATCATAGCAATTAAACACATTTAACATATAGAATACCACTTTTGCATTTTACACGATTAAGTCTTTTTTTTTCTCAAATTGAGCTATTAAACGATAAAATTAAATCACGAAAATTTCACACATATATAATCGCATGCTGTAAACACCAAAAATAATATTAAAATAATTTTCCAACCTCAGATTTGTGGTTTCAAAATTACTATTTCGATTTAGCTAAAACTGGGCTATTACAGATAAGGGTTAGGGGTGTTACAGTTAATACTAAAGGAGAAAGGAGCATTGCAGTACAAGTTGCGGATGAAGTGCCAATTCCCAATACCTCTACCATAGAAGAGCTCCAAGAGCAAATTGTAGTGCTAACTCAAATTTTCAATAAAGCCTTTAAGAAGAAAGTTAGTAGGTTTAAGAAGTTTGGAACAAGAAGATGTTGGAAAAAATCATGTTCGAAAATGGTTTTCTTCCACAGTGAAAAATTAAAATTTTTAAAATTGAGTCGGTTTGTGATATTTATAGAATAAACTTTTTCCAAAATTGCACTTGTGTTTTCAGCTAGATGAATCCTTGTTGTTCTCTACTTTAACCGAACAACCTTTTCCTCTATTCTCATACCACCAATTGTTTCGAGTGTGGGCTCAAACGAATTGAATCGATACGAACAAAAAATATTTACTTTACTTTCAGTGGGAAAGAAAAAATCTCTCTTTAATTGTTATTTCGAAAAATGAAATTTATAGTTAGAAATAAATTCTCACAATTTTTGGGTAGAATTACAATATCTCAAAGTTGTATAAAACTTATTTTGTATTTAGCCCCACTGATGCCATCTATTTATAGGAGAAGAATTGAAACCCTTGTTGAATTAGTAGAAGCCTATTTAATAGAAAATAACTTCCTAATCGAGCTAGGAGAGAGAGGCTAATAGGATGTGCTTCCCATTATATGTATTATGATGAAAATTGAGCCTCTCCTATATTGGGTCCAATTATATGTGCTTCCTAATTTTAACCCAACACTTTATAATTTAATCTAACCCAATACATATTTTTCTATTTATCAAAATAGACATTATTTAAATTAATTTTAATTAATTAATTTTCCAATTCAAAATTTCAACCTAATAATTCCATTAAAATTATGACAACTTTACTAGAAAATAATCTATAAGAAAATATATTTAATTTCTATATTCAACGAATTTCATAATAACTAATTAATTTAATTCTATTTTCAAACTTCAATTATTTAATTAAATAATAATTCAAAAACTCAAATTAATTCTTAGGTCATTTCTATACCAAGTGAGAAACCACATTCATTTCCGAGTGTAACCAATTTCTTTGATTTTATCATTTCTATCCATTTCTATTCATTTCATCATCATACAATTCATTTTTGGTTTCAACAACCTAGTGGAGGGACAAATTGAATATATCTGATTAGAGCTCAAATGATTTATAATTAAGTTTCAGCTTTTTACCTATTAATTATAAACTTATTTAGTCACGAAGTCATTCCACTATAGTATTGTGACTAATCTCTCCCCAATTACATACCATTATGAAAGCTACTCGATGAGTGTTCATCCAATGACCTTGTCATCAGTGTTTTACCCTCTTAGGATATCCTTAATCTCATTGAGATAAATCCACTCTCCCAATATGATTCTATTTTATTTCATGGTAACCGTTACATCTTCCTTCATGAAAAGCCAATTACTATCAAATAGTAATTAAGTCATTCATCACACAGACGAATGACCCGTAACCACATTTACTTTTCATCTATCATGTAATGCCAATAAGAGGATATCATTTACCTATGTCTTGGGCTATAAATTCCACTATTATGAATGATGCTACATACTGCAAAAGTCGTATACCTAACACACTGACTTTTAGTTCCTTATATATTTGAACTCAATCTTTTAATTACATCAAAGTATATAAGTCATGCATACATAGTCCATCATCCATTAAAGATTAATGTATGCCACACTATGAACGTCACAATTGAATAAATCCATAAACGGATTCAAGATCTATTCTTCTTGGGTCCATTCTGATGTACTGTCAGTCCAGTCAGTCACATTTATGTCTCTATCTTCTGGGAGTCATCCGCTCTGATGCCTAAGAAAAGACATCTCCCTAATTGGACTTGATAGTCGACATATGAGTCTTTCAATCGGTTAATACATTTCCAATTAAACTAAGGACATGTTTAAGTCGTCTACTAATATAAGTTTTCTTTCTGTATTATGCTCCGAACACGTAATATAACTTAGTATTAGTTTAAATGTTGAGTCAATATTTGCTTCTATTTTGCATTGCATGCAAAAACCACATGAGGACATTATAAAAAGTATATTAATGTAATCCATGAATTATTTTATTAACCAATTCGTTCGAAAAAAATTACAAGTTTAAAAAAGAATATACGACACTTAAGGCTTCAGATCCAATAGTCTCTCACTTGTCCCCAAATTCTAACGCTCTCTATGTGTTTCTCAAAACTCCTAGCTTATGACTACATCCACGATTTCATCTACTACTGCCTCCCTTATGATATGATACTTTCTATCAATATATTTTGTTCTCTTGTGGTTTCTGGTTTCCTTGGTATTAGCTATTGCCACATTGTCATCATAATACATCTTGATAGCTTTTTCAATACATGGAATTACTTCAAGATCCATAAGAAACTTTTGAAACCATATTGTTTATTTTGTTGTGTCAAAAGCAACCACATATTCGACCTCCATAGTGGAGTAAACAATACAAATCTACTTTACACTTCACAACCAATAGACCCGTTGCCTAGGACAAAAACATAGCCCGACGTCGATTTCCTCAAATCCCGACACATTTGGAAATCAAAATCAATATATCCAATAGGAGTAAGAACTCTTCTGTAATATAAAAGCATATAATCCCTCGTTCTTTGTAAATACTTGAGTATATGCTTAATTTCTTGCCAATGCTTGGTCCTGGATTCGACTAATATCGGCTCACCAGCCCCACTGAGAAACAAATATTTGGATGTGTGCATAACATAGCATAGATGAGACTTCCTATTGCAGAAGAATAAGGAACCTTTCTTATGTTTCTTCCTTCTTCTACTATCTTAGGACAATCCTCCAAAGAAAGATGAAATCCTTATACAGAAGGTTGATTTCCCTTCTTCAAATTAGTCATTTTCTTGTTGGAAAAAATATTCGAAAAAGGTTTTCTTGCATAACGAATTTTTTTTCTTGAAAATCGAGCTGAATTGTGATTTTTATAGTAATAAAAAATCTAGTTTTCTTGTATCAAGAACTGGTTCGAGTTTGGGCTTGAACGAATTCGAATCAAAGACAAAATCAAAAATTATTTACTTTACTTTCAGTGGGAAAACAAAAAATCTCTCATTAATAGAAATCGATAGAATTATTATTTTAGAAACTAAAATTTATACTTAAAAATAAATTCTCACTATTTTCAGGCAGAATAACAATATCTTAAAGTTGTGTGTTTAACCCTATCAGTGCTATCTATTTATACAGAGAAGAAGTGAAACCCTTGTTGAATTAGTAGAATTCTATTTCAATAGAAAAACAAAATCCAAATCCAACTAGGAGAGAGAGGGGCAACAATAACAGTTAAATATACTAGGGTTTGTTGTCCCATATATTAACATGAGGGGTTTTTGGGCTTTGGACATCTCCCGTATCGGGTCTAATTATAAGTGTTTCCTAGACTTTTAACCCAACACTTTATAATTCAATCCAACCCAATACATGTTTTTCTCTTTTTCAAAATACACATCATAAATGAATTTAAATAAATAAATTTCCAAATTAAATAATTTTCTCAATGTGATTCTAATTTCGTTAAAATAATGATAACTTTATCGTAAAAGAATCTATAAGAAAATATATTTAATATTTCTACATTCAATAGATTTATTATGACAAATTAATTTAATTCCATTTTCAAACTTAAATTAATTAATTAAATAATAATTCAAAAAGTCATAAATTAATTTTTCAGTTCATTTCCATTTAGTGAGAAAACTGCATTCATTTTCAAATGTTTCTCATTTCTCCAACTTAGCTATTTTTATCCATTTTTGTTCATTGAATTCAACATGAAAATCATTTTTGGTTTCAACAATCTAGCTGAGGGATCAATTGGACATATGTGATTAAGGCGTCAATGATTTATAATTAAGTTCCAACTTGTCTCCTATTAATTATAAACTCATTTAGTCATGAAGTCATTCCACTATAGTATCATGAATAAGCTCTCCTTAATGACATAACATTACGAAAATAACTTGATCAATGCTCATCTGATAACCTTGTCATAAGTGTGTTACCCTCATAGAATATCCTTAATATTTTTGGGGTAAATCCGCTCTCCTAATATGATCCTATTTTATTTCATGGTAACCATTACATATTTCTTTATGAAAAGTCAATTACTATCAAATAGTAATCAAGTCATTCATCTCAAAGACAAACGACCCATGGCCACATTTACTTTTCATCTATAATGAAATGCCAATGAGAGGATATCATTTACCTATGTCTTAGGTTATGAATTCCACTATTATGAATGATGTTACATACTGTAGAAGTCATATGCCTAATGCACCAACTTTCAATACCTTATCTATTTGAACTTAGGCTTTTACTTACATCAATGTGTACAAGTCACGCACACATAGTCCATCATCCACTCAGGATTAAGGTATGCTACACTTTAAATGTCACAAGTTAATAAATCCATAAATAGATATAGGATCTATTCTTTTCTAGTCCAATCCGATGTACTATCAGTCTAATTAATTACATCTATGTCTCTATTTTCTGAGAGTCATCCGCTCCAATGCCCAAGACAAGGGATCTCCCCAATTGGAGTTGATAGACAACATATTAGTCTTTCAATCGGTTTGCTCATTGTCGATTAGACTAAGGACATGTTTAGCTTCGTCTACTAATTTAAGCTATCTTTCCGTATTACGATCCGACCACATAATACCGCTTAGTATTATTTTAAATGTTAGACAACTAGTGAGCCAATATTTTTTTTTCTATTTTGCTTTGCATACAAAAACCATATGAGGACATTATACAAAGTTTATTAATGTAATCCATGAATTATTTTATTAATCAATTTGTTCAAAAAAACTACAAGTTTAAAAATGAATATACTACACTTAGGACACTAGATCCAACATGCATAATGTTCCAATATATTGTCTATGTATGAAGCTTGCGATTACGCTATCAGTTTGTTCTTTTAATCCCTTAGTATTTGAATTCCCCCAAAAAAATTAGTTTCCCCAAGTTCTTCATGCTAAACTGTTGGGTTAACCACAATTTAACTGATGAAAATGAACCTACATTATTCCTATTGAGTAGAATGTTATCGACATATAGAATGAGAAAGCCCACCTTTCAATCCCCAATACGTTTAAAACAAAAGGTTTATCTATGTTTTGCTCAAATCCAAAATTCTTGATTGTTTAATCAAATATTTGATTCTATGAGCGAGATGCTTACTTAAGTCCATATATGGATATAAGTAATTTGCAAACTTTATGCTCATTTCTTTTAGCTATATATTAGGTGGGTTGCATCATATAGATGCTCTCTTCAAGATAGCCATTCAAAAAATTGTCACACTGGTTTTCCTTAAGCTTGAAATTTAGGAATAATTGAGAGTTAAATTGAAAGCAGCCATAAGTTGGCGGCCTCTACTGAAAAATCAAGAAAATTTTAGTGGCTGATTTGGTCATAGTTGGGTTCCAATTCTAGTTTGATTGGATTAAGGGCCTGTTTTGCAGTGCTTAAAAAAAGCACTTCTGGGTCCAAAAGCACTTCTGGAAGAAAAGCTATGCTAAACGCTGCTTTTGGCTGAAATTTTTAGCTTTTTAGAAGTGTTTTTCATAAGCACTTCTGAAAAGGAGAAGCTAAAATTTTTAGCTTTTCCTCTCCCAAAAACACTTTTAGGGTTTAATTACTTTTTCACCCTTCCAATAACATAGTACTTTCCCTTTTTTTTTCTTGGTGCTTAATTACAAATGTGTTAAAATCATTAATTAAAATAATTCTAAAAATACTAATTACAAATATTTAATGGTTATATTTAAATATTTAAAATATAGTTTATATATTCTAATTAAATTTTATAAATAATTAATATTTATTGCTTAAAACATTTAAAATTTATATTTCATATATTAAAATATTAACAAGTTATAATAATTTTTTTTATATTCTTACTAACATATAATAATATTAACTAATTTAAATATTATTTAAATACATATTTGTTACTTGATAATAACATGTCTAAAATGAACATTTTATTTCTCAAAAGAACTTTTTGACAGCAATGCTAAACACTTAAATTTTAAACCAAACTTTTCAAAAGCACTTTTCCGCAGCACTTTTCAAAAGCACTTTTCAAAAGCATTGCCAAACTAGCCCTAAAACCAACTGGTTCCTTAGTGGGAGATAAAATGATTACCAACGTACAGTTTTGATGGGGTTGATAACTAGGCGTGAAGGGCTATAAATAGTAGGGAAATGAATTCCTGAGGTGAATTCTTTTCAACCCTGTTTTGTTCTCTCCGTCATCTTCTTCTGTTACTCTGAAGAAGAAGAAGAAAAAGATAAGGGAGCTTTGCATGAGCAATATTCTTGTAGATTGAGTCAAAAGGATAGATAAGCAAGGGGACTGGTAAGCTTCTAAGTCTTTCGATGTTCATAAATTTGAGAAAATGAAGTTAAGAATTTTCAGAACCTTGTGGGGTTCTGCATGCTTCTAGAAATAGAGTTTTTCAGCTAGAATGCTGAGTTCAACTTATGAATTTGGTCTTAATGCTTAGCTTCCAAGAGAATGGAAGCTTTAGAATTCGAAAAAGCTAAGTTGAGGAGGAAAATAACCATCAGGTGAGTTTTTATACTCCATTCCTGGGATGTTGTATGGCCGTCATGAATTCGTGTTGAGTTTAGAGAGAGTTCTATGATTATGTATGATCTATGTTTATTGAGAATGCTTTGAATTTATAAGATTGTGTAGGTATATGAGTATCCATAAATGTATTCTGATATGCATGAAATGGTTATGATTTCATGCCTAAAAAGTACCGTACTCTATGATAATATTTTTATGAAATGCATTTATTGCATGTTTATAACGGTAGAGTACAAAGGGAAAATTATTGACAGTTTAGATGAAGTTAGGATTTGGCATTGTGAAGGGTTGGGCGGATGGTTTGAGAAATGGAGTTTCCATTTATCATAATCCGAAATTATTGGGTACAAACCGTGATGTGCAAAGCTTTGGGCCTTACGGAGGGGACACTATGGTGTTCGAGCATTAAGGTTAGAAGTGAGGCAGAATGGATAAGCTATAATGGGGTATAACATGTAAGACCATAGCTCCGCTATGACAACATAGAGAGTCCGCTAGGCCATTAAACATAGGGTATGATGTGCAAGACCATAGTTTGACTATGACAACATAGAGAGTCTACCAGGATATTAAACATGGGGTATGATGTGTAAGACCATAGCCCAACTATGACAGCATATGGAATCCACCTAGACAATAAAAACGGAGTAGTCCGCTAGGACAGTAAACATGAGATAGTCCACCGGGGTAGAAAAAATGGGGTAGTCTACCAGGACGATAATCATAGAAAATCACGCAAACGAGGAAAAAGGGTTAGAGGAAAAATGCAAGTGTTGACAAGTGATAGCTAGCCAACAGGTTTGAGGAATCCGCTGAAAAAGTGAAAAATAATAGTGATAGGAAAAGTCTGCCAAAACGAGTAAACATTGAAGCTGGTAGGGCATATGGTGGTAACCTAACAAGAATCAGATATGGGAATGATGTGACAGTAATGTCTTGTATATAGGCAAACGAAAGAATATTATCAAATTATCACAAATAAGGATCTGCCATTAAGAACGGTCGGAAAGGGCTTAAAGAAATTTTGTATGTAGAGGGAGGTCTTGGAAGAGTAACGAGAAATTCACTCCCAGTATAAGGCTTCGTTAAAATCGTAGTTTATACGGGGAGGTTCAATTGTATGTGCTCCGAATAGCCTAATCTGTAAAGAGGGGTTTGTTGGAACCTATTGATAGAAAGATGTACTAATAAAGATTATCCAAGTGACAATTATGTCTATCAAGACTATTCCTCTTTGAGGAAAATCTATTACAAGTATACCCACCATAGAGTTAGTTCCATACGGAATGATCATATAAGAGAGATCGTAAACTTAAATGGTCGCTCGGATAATAGTCTGCTAGATACTGTAGGCCAAAATAATCCATTGCAAACAAATATGTTACACCTTAAAAGTAAGGTATCACAAATAGGGCGGATTACAAGGGAGTAATCCAAACAACATTTCAGCCCGAGTGTAGGGTAGAAGTAGAAAAGATAAAATAGGGTTAAGTCTACCAGTGTGGCATGAGTTTTTTTTTACTAGTGGCCTTAGGAGTGGAATGTTAGTAAATTTGCCAAAACTATTATGAGATAAGAGAATCAGCTAAAGGGTATCATGTAATGGGAGTTATATTAAGGATAGAGAGTACAATTAAGGATAGAGAGTACAATCAGACTTGCATTCAAGGATGACGATATGGGCAATTACTCTCTAAGTTTCAAAATTATGGGTTTACGAGTCAGGAGAAAGGTAAGTGGTTGTTCATGACCAGAAATATGTGGAAAAAGGGGAAGAAGGTAAAATGTGCAAGGTAAAATTAAGAATCCAGAAGTATAACGAAACATCTTGAAATCACCAAACCACCCGACTAGTCATAAGCTCAACTAGGTAATGCTCGTTTAGATCTATCCGTAAATAAAGAAATGCAAAAGTTGTATCGAAGTTCACCACTCTAGATAAAGTATGAATGCCTAAGTAAAACATGGAGTTAGCGTGTTTGTTTTTATTTTTAGTTAATACCTCAGTAAGATTATGGCTTAGTTTTATATATTAGCAAAGAAACTCACTAAGTTCTTTTGAACTTACATGATTTTTGGCCTTTGTTTACAAGACTCGTTGGGTGAATAAAGAACTTAAGGAGGGGCCAAGCTAGACCTTGTAAAATCAAGAAACATCATCAGTAAGATGTCATGCACATAAATAGGTACCTTCAGAGGCTTCGCCTAGAGGTTAGATATATTATAATTAAGTAGTTTTCTTAGAATTTGAATTTTCAAGGTAATCAAAATACATTTGGTTTAAGGTTCTTGTTGTAAGAAATATTAGTAATAAAGTAATAAAATCTTTTGGCAAATTTTCTGATTAAAGTTTGATGTTAAACAAAATCGGTTCAATTGTGATACTCTACACCCAGACTCGGTGATCGAGTCAGGTAATGGCATTGCAAGAATGTTGTCTTGACATCTATTTTCCAGATCTTGCAATCGAGAGCTGCTACAATGGATAACAATATACAGATTGACTTGAGCATGGCAACTGGAGAGAAGGTTTCTTTGTAATTGATACCTTATTTCTGAGTATAACATTTTGCTATAAGTTTGGACTTGTAAGTTTCCACTTTTTCATCCATATTTTTTTTCTTCTTGCAGATCCATTTACAGCCTATGTGTTTTATCCGTTCTGGTAAGTCTATAAGTTCTAATACTAAGTTGGAATCCATAAAATCTATCTCAGCTTCCATAGCTATTTCTTAGAGCTTGGAATCAACACTTTGCATCGCTTCATCATATATAAGTGCGTCATCATCTTCCTGTTTAAAACACTTCTGCCAAATTGGAAGAAGTTATGCTGTGAGAGACCTTCCCATTGCAACAAAACACCCAATGCAACTGATCATTTGTAGGTCTACTATTAGTAGTTGGTTTTGGAACCATTTCTTTAGGGCTTTGTGTATTTCCCGAAAGTTCATTGATTACTTCTTTACTTCGAGGTTTAAAGTCATTTATACCATTTTTCTCAAGAAAAGTAGCATGAGTTGAAACTAATACAGTTTACTCTTTCAGGTTATAAAACAAACCACCTTTTGTTCCTTTTAGATATCCCACAAACATGCACAATTCTATTCATGAATCCAACTTCCTTGCATCTTTATCTGATATGTAGGTCAGACATCCCCAAATCCTTAAATATTTATATTTGGCTTCATACATGCCATAATTCATATGGAGTTTTAGATGCTACCTTAGTTGGTACATTATTCAGATGAGTAGATGCTACCAATATCATTTTGAGGATATTTATTACAAATGACTTGCTATATTCTGAATAATGTACCATCTGATAAGTATTCCCCACCTCGAGCAGGTCAAAGTGACATTATGGGTAAACCTAGTTGTTTCTCCACTTTCGCACGAAACTCTTTCAATTTATCAAAGGTTTCACTCTTGTGGTGCATTAGGTACACATACTTATATCTAGAATAATTATCAATAAATATGACATAATACCTATGACCACCTATTGTACTAATGTTCATGAGGCCACATATGTTACTGTGCACAATTTCTAAGGGTTTCATGGCCCTTGTCCCTTTTGCATTAAAATATCGCTTAGTTATCTTACCTTTCAAGCAAGATCCATATAATGGAAGATTAACTACTTTAAGAGAACTTAAATTTTCATCTTTCACAAGCCTAGTGATTCTTTCTTGGTTAATATGACCAAGTCTCAAATGCCAAAGGTACGACTCATTAGAATGAGAAGTTTTAAGTCTTTTATTCAAATTTCAATTTCAAAAGTTTGTACATATTTGGTTTGATAAAATAGAGATTATTTGACATCATTCATTAAAGATAAGTTCATGATTCTAAATATTGCAATACTATTATTCAAAGTCAAACTCAAACCATCTTTATATAAACAAGCAACAGAAATCAAGTTTCTTTTAAAACTTGGTACATAGAAAACGTCTTTCAAAATAATCTTCCTAAAATTATCAAAATAAATATGTACATATCTCATTCTTTAAGCTACCATAATTGTCCAATTTCTTATCTGTAAAGATAGACTTTTATCTTTAAGATCTTTCGTCTCTTCAAACCTCTGTAGAGAAACACACTTATGATTATTGACTCCAAAATCAATGACCCAATGCTCTATTGAATCTTCCCCTAAGCAAGCTTTTATCATAAAAAGTTCAATACATTTACCTTTAGTGGCCAAGTAATCCTTCCACTCTTTACAGTTTGCCTTGAAGTGTCATTTCTTGCTATAGAAGAAACAATTAGACTTAGATAAGTCTTTAAACTTCTTGATACTCTTCTATTCCACTCGAGGTGGCTCAAAGAACTTAGCCTTGTTTCTCTTAAGGTGTTTTTATTTCCTTTTAGAGGAAGAAGAAACAACAAAGTTAGCTTCTACTTTTCGGACTGATTGACCGCCAATCAACATTAACTCATAGGATTGTAATTCCTTCATGAGTTGTATTAGTGTCAGATTCTTGTTCCCAAGGTTTCATGTGACAAAGTATAAGCCTGTAAAATCTTTAGAGATGCTTTTGAGCACCATCTCTATTTTTGTGTTCTGGTCTAGATTGACCTCATTATCCGTAGCTTCGGTGACAAAGTATGCCATAAGAGTGATCATATGGTTTTTGACCGGAGTGTTGGGCTTTTCTAGGCTTTCATCAAATTAGTAATAATCGACTGTCAAGCCAAGACAGCTTGGTGATCTGTCGTAATTTGATATGCCAAATTAGGCTTTCCCAATATACTTAAGGAGCTTATTCTCAAGCAAAGGAGCATCTTTTTCATAGTTATTTTTATAATTTTTAGATTTTAAGTTAATAAGTGTAAATGTCTCGTTTTTACTCATTTTGAGACCCAATTTGGCTAATAGTGACATTGGGAGCCCAAACGTGTGGTTGAATGATGTAGGGATGTGTTGGAGGTTAAAAACGACACCAAAGGAAATGGTCTCTCAATATCTAAACCTTGGAATCGTGATACCTCTAGTAGACCTGAAAATTGGAGACCACCTTTCAGTGGTATCACGATATCCACAAAGAAAAATAAGCCACAGAGATAAAAAAAAAAACATTGTTGTTTCTTCTATTTGTTGTAGTGTAAGTCAATGTTGATTCCCCAACTTATTTTTAAATTAATTGTAAGCATAATTGAAAAAAAAACCCTCAACCTTTGAGGGCTTTTGGATATATGCCCCTAACCTTTTTTTTTAAAATCTGACCTTCACATAATGGATTTTTCAGACATTAACCTATTTGAAACGGTAACCGTCAGCTAACAGTTTTACAAAATCTTTATTAAATCTTTAAAATCTTTAAATCCCTAAATCTTGAAATCCTTAAATCGTTAGCATTCTAAAATATTCTTAAAATCCTTAAAAGTTTTACGAATCAAATCGTTGAATCCCTAAAACTATTAGGAACGAAAAAGCTTCAACAATCGTGAGCAGTTTTCGTAACCCAAAATTGAAAGGTAGATGCTTTCTTATTTGGTTTGTTGGGAAAATAAATTCCATTTTTGGTTTGATGTGTTGGTTTTTTGTGATTTATTATTGCAATTTCAGTGCCACAATGTAGGGTTTGTTTTGTCGATTTTTGATGCGATAGTGGTCCCAATGTTGTTGACAAAACTGTTGTCAAAATTGTAGATAGTTAATTGTGATTTATTATTGCAATTTAAGTGCCACAATGTAGGGTTTCTTTTGTCGATTTGTGATGCGAAAATGGTCCCGATGATGTTGATTCTATTACCCAAGCAAAAAGATGTAAAAATTGTAGACATGTGTTACTATTTTATATTGTATTCAAAGAAGTGGTCCTGATGTAGGTAGTGAGTTTTGTTTTGTTTTTAATGTTTTTTGCTTAGAAAATTGTTTGTTTATTCAAAGAAATTTGTTTTTTTCTCAAAAAGATGTTAAAATTATAGTCTTTTATTCTTGTTTTGTTTTTTAATGTTTTTGCTTATAATGTGTTACTATTTTTTTATATGTCAACAGATGATGAATATTATATTATTTTGCATGTGGGTGGGCACTTTGTAAAGGACCTATATGTTAGATATGTAGGTGGGAAAGTGATTAGGCTTAAAGAGGACCCATACACAATATCTTATTTTGAATTATGTCAAATAGTAAAAATTGGGTAAGGGTTTAACACTGTCATGTTAATATATTTTCATGAGCCCAGTGTAGTATGGTTACAAAATAATCTAAGGGTAATTTACGATGACACTTCAACCATAGCTATGTTAGACTTTTGGGTTACGTTTAAGGAAATTGAGTTATATGTTGAATATGAGGTTTATAACCCTATAATTGTAGATGAAATTTTTCTGTTGACATTTGGGGAGGGTGATGTTAAAGGGGTGGAAGTTGATGGGGAGGGTGATTATGAAAGGGTAGAATTTGATGGTGAAGGTGATTTGTAAAAGGTAGAATTTGGTGGGAAGGGTGATGTAGGAGAGGTACAAGCTGATGGGGAGGGTGTGTCTGCTACTGGTATTGAGGTAGATGAGATATTGGTATGGAAAGTGGTAGACATATTAGTTTAAAGTCTACTATTGGATAATGATAGTGAAGTTGCTGCTGATGAATATGCTGGTGATTTTGTAACATCAGATGGAGTGGATAATGTTGCTGATGAATATGCTAGTGATTTTGCAACATCAGATGGACTGGATAATGTTACTGCTGCACATAGTAGAGATGAGGAGGATGGCAATGAGGCTGAGGTATGAGACTCAGATGAACATGAAAGCTTGGTTGGGTCCAATGAAGATGAAGAAAATGAAGATGGTGAGAGAAGGAGGAGCAAGTTTCCCTTATACAATGATAAGTTTAAGAGTACAATTTGAAAGTACTCCAAAGAATGTAGAAGACAACTAAAGTTTATTAATAATTAACCGAAAAGGGTTGTTATAAGGTGCATTGCTTCCCCTAACTGTCCATGGAGAATTAGAGCTAGCTACAGTCCTGTTGCAAAATGCTTGCAAATAAAGACGTTTCAGGATGGGCACCATTGTTCGGTTAGTTTTAAGAACAAAATGGTGACTGCTGCTATGATTGCCCAACATTTTGAAGCAACTATCAAGGATCACCCTAAGATAAAGCTGAGGGAAATTCAAAGAAGATGTGCTTCTGAGATGCATGTAAATGTGACCATTGACTGTTGTTATAGAGCGAAGAAAATAGTGAAGGCGAAAATGACTGGGAATCATAAGGAGGAATTTGTCTTGCTATAGGACTATGCTCATGAGTTAAGGTCAAAGATGCTAGGAAGTACAATAGAAATGGTTGTTCAAAAGGTGACAGCAGACTCCCTTCCTCATTTTAAGAGGTATTATGTGTGCTTTGATGCACTAAAGAGAGGCTGGAAAGTAGGGTGTAGGCCACTCATTGGGCTAGATGGCTGCTTCATAAAAGGCCTATTTAAGAGTGAATTTCTCACAACTGTTGGAAGAGATGCAAACAACCAAATGTTCCCTATTGCATGGGCTGTAGTTGAAGTGGAGTGCACTGATTCATGGGCCTGGTTTCTCAGTCTCCTATCAACTGATTTGGGCTTGGAAGATGGGTATGGGTACACAATTATCAGTGACAAACAAAAGGTTAGTAAATATGCAATTTTAAGCTTGGTATTATTTTTTTAATTTGTTATTTATATTTAACTAAAATTTTCTAACAATCTATCTCGTTCATTAATTTGAATTAGGGGATTGAGATTGTAATTTTTGACATACTACCAAGGGTGGAACATAGGAATTGTGAGAGGCACGTGTTTGCAAATTGGTTAGAGAGAAAATTAGGGAAATCTTATGAGTGTGATTTTTGGCAGATTGTGAAGTGCATGACTGAGAGGGAGTGGAAGGATCTATGTTCAGCATTGGAGAAGAAAAATAAGGATGCTTACGATAATTTGATGAAAAAGTCTCTAAAGATGTGGACTAGGGCATCCTTGGGGACTACTTGTAAATCAGATATAGTTGACAACAGTTTGTGTGAAGCATTCAATTCAAGCATTGTTGAAGCTAGGATGTTGAGTGCATGGTATGTATTTTTTAACCATTTTTAGTTGACAAATAATTATCATCTTCTAAAATTATCTTGATCTCCACCGAAAATTAGAAGAAACACATTTGTTTCGATCAACCTTGATGTTGAGTGCATGGTATGTATTTGTTAACCATTTTTAGTAAATTTTATGTTTTTGAGATCGTTGCAACTAGGTCCATCTAGCCCGTACTTCCATTTTTGAATCTATCAAAAATTTTAGAAGTTGTCATTGATGAAACTTGAATGTTTTTATGATAACTATGTATTTGAAGCTTTAATTGTGGTGTTTGGTTGTTTCGTGAAGTGATTTTTATTAGATTTTGATTTAAGGATTTAATTGTTAAAATGTTAAAATTTTAAGGTTTGATAGTGAATTTGATGTTTAATAAGGATTGTTAAAGGGCCTATAATATTCGGCTGTAACTTGATCCTTAGAAAATAGTCAATTTGATAATTTTCAGTTTAGAGGACTAAAATGTAAGAGTTGTAAAAGTTTAGGAAAAAAGCGTAATTAATGAAAAGTTAAGGGTTATATACATTGAATGAAATGTGAAATATGTATGAGATTAATATATTGTATTTAATTATTATATAGATCAAAACTTGGATAAAAAAGACAATAACCGAGGAAAAGGGAAAATAGTGGACTAGTCCCTACGTGTTGATCTGAATCGAATAGTAGGTAAGTTCATAGTATTTCAATACATAAATGAATTTCTAATTGTGTTTAATTAATGTATCTATAGAAAATTATTGTACTTCGATAGCTCTGATTGCATAGACGTGTCACTGTTTGTACTTCAGTACGCCTGATTGCATATACGTGCCTCTGTTTGTACTTCGGTACCCCTAATTGCATATACATGCCCTTGTTTGTACTTCGGTACCCCTGATTTCACCTACATGCCCCTTTTGTACTTTGGTTCCTTGAATGCACTTTAGTGCCCCTGTTTATGTTCCAGTAACTTTAAATCAAATAGTGTATGAAATTTTTTTTTATTTAAATTAAAGGTTACGTTATGTACTTACTAAGCTTTGTAAGTTTATCAGTTCTTATAAATTTTTTTGTAGTTAAACGTTACTGACAGTTGGAGGGGTCATTCAACCGATTCACACTATCCATCAAAGTTGGTAGCTTTTATGTCTCTTAGGATAGTGACATGTATATATAGACAAATATATGGTTTTGAAATGTATAGGATGTTTTATAATGGTACTTTGTTATGTTTATGTCTTGAAGATTATGTTGGTTAGCACACTTAAAATCTTAGCAAACTTTGTCATTTTCGACACATGCTTAAGCTTGTAAATAAGTTTATTTTTATGGTATGTTTAGAATGGTTTGATAATGGTCAATTTGTGGTATGTTTGGTAAGTATTTGAACTAGGTTATAATGTTTGAAATAAGGTAAGATTGATTTGTTTTGGCATGTTATATTTTGGAATATTTGTGGTGCCTTTGAATGACATATTGGTTATGTAATTTAGGATGCTTGAAATGGTATTATTATGCAAGTTTGAATGGTGTTTAGGTCCCTTTAAAGTGTGCATAATTGGACTAAATGTTTATGCATGAAATCATTTTGAAATAGTTTGATTTTAGGTAAATTTTGAGTTCACATGGCCTGGCGATACGGCCGTGTGTCATTTGATGATTTCCTTAGGATGGAAGTCAGTGAGTTCCATGGGCTAACACACAGCCTAGCACACAGATGTGTGGGGCAACTTAGAGAGTTACACGGCCTGACATACGGGCGTGTGACCCTACTTAGTGAGTTACACAGGTGAGGACACGGCCGTATGTCCCTAGTTTGAAAGTTACATGGCCTAGAGCTATGTCACACGGCCTAACCACATGGCCATGTGACCCTTAATTTGCAATCTTTTATATTTTTTTCCTAAACTTTCCAAATTGTTTCAAATTGGTTCCGAATTGCTTCTAAACTATTTTTAGGGTCTCGAGGGTTCGATTTAGGGACACTATGCATATGTATGGATGGTTGATGATGTGATTAAATTATTGAATGATATAATGTTTAAATGTTTTCGATTGTATAGTAATGCTCCGTAACTTTAATCCGGTAACAAAGACGGGTTAAAGGTGTTACACACAACCCCCAAAATAGTTAGCACGAACCTACGCTCCTAGTTGATATCCTAAGGCTTGTAGGTTTAATATCGTAGCCTCCAAAATAGTTAGCGCGAATCTACGCTCCTAGTTGATATCCTAAGACTCACAGGTTTAATACCATAGCCTCCAAAACAGTTAACACGAGCTTACACTCCCAACTGATATCTTAAGGCTTGTAGGTTCAATATCACAGCCTCCAAAACAATTAGTGCAAGCCTACGCTCCCAGCTGGTGTCCTAAGGCTCGCAGGTTCAATACAACAGCCTCTAAAATAGTTAGCGCAAGCCTACGCTCCCAATTGATATCCTAAAACTCTCAAGTACAACACCGCAACCTTCAAAACAGTTATCGTGAGCTTATACTCCCAGCTGGTATCATAAGGCTCATAGGTTCAATATCGTAGCCTTCAAAATAGTTAGCGCGAGCCTATGCTCCCAACTGGTATCCTAAGGCTTGCAGGTTTAATATTGCAACCTCCAAAATAGTTAGTGCGAGCCTACACTCCTAGTTGGCATCTTAAGGCTTGCAGGTTCAATACCATAGCCTCCAAAACAGTTAGCGTGAGCTTATGTTCCCAAATGATATTATAAAGGCTTGCCGACTTAAGATTGCAACCTCCAAAACAGCTCGAGGAACTACATTCCCAGCTGATATTATAGAAGTTCGCTGGTTTAAGATCGCAACTTTTAACAACTCGTTGACCTACGTTCACAGCTAATGTTACTAAAGAAATACAGTTTGCAGTATTCTGCAACACAATTTTTGACTCTTGTATCACACTATCAAACAACAAAATTTATTCAACAATCACTTCAAGTTAAAACCTATATGGTAAGCCCCAAATTACACGCACTTCATAAATGTCAAATCGTCTGAAAAGAGTCACTTTATAACTCTTCTTCCACTAGGTTGGGGACAAATTGTTATTCAATAATAATTACAACTCGATCCGGGATCCGACCCGGAATCCAACCCGATTACCCGACCTATATAATAAAATTATAAGGCACATGACTAGGGGGCTTCTTCTTCCTCTATGTTTTTGGTTCTCTGCTCCTAGAGAATGAAACCACTCAACCCCATCCCTTTTCACAACTGTTGATCCAGTGCATCAACAATACTAGTAGTCCTTCATGTATCTAATAAAGTATTACAACAATTTTCAACTATTCAATTTTCATTTTAACTAAAAAAATCACGGGAAAATATTTGATATATTATAGTTTTATACTCCATAAGTAAGATTAGAAGATTGACAAGTGTATTATAAGGACAAAATAAAATATTAAAAAGAAGAAACACATATTAATTTTTAAAATCATTTGTGGAATAAAATTAGCATGATCTCTTTTTTAATATCTAATTTTAATGTTTTACTATATTTCTATAAAACACTTGTCAATCCTCTTTATTACGGAATTTAAAGACTACTCTAACAATATACCAAATATATTTTCTAAAACTAAATCAACCCATTTAAATTGTAATACAATTGAAATCAAATATTAGAGGTTGACCACCAAGTAAAAACTATGCAAATTAAACTCAAAACTCACTAGCCTCTAATATAACTAATAAATTTCAAGTTCAGGGTTTTCTCCTTATTTTTTATTACTTTTGTTTGGATAAAAAGAAATGTCGGCCATAAACAGAAACAAAAGAAACATATTCCTCATTTTCCTCCTAATTACAAAAAAAAAAAAAAAACCATTACTTGTACTACAACTTTTCTTTCTTGGGGTGGTTAACAAAATTGTGATCCTGGTTCTCGTATATATACTGTAGGCCGGGGATCAACAGAACAGGTTTCAAGGAGCAACTGGGAAGGACTTGTTATGTATGGGACGTCGTCTTCTTACATTGGAATAATCCATTGTCAAATAATGTGAAAGGTCGGGCCCTCCTTCCTTCCATTGTTGCCTTCTTCCACGATTTCCATGCACTGTTGCTTCCTCTTTCTGCTTTGCTTTGCCTGCATGCCCCATTCTCACTTTTTTATCAACACAAAAATAACTTACCTAGTGGTGTATTATAGTAGTTAGATATGTGACCTTTAACATCTTCCAGCTTCTTGGTGCTTGAAATCGAATGTTGAGCTTGAGCTACATTTCCTTGTAACTGTTTCAAAACAGACAAAGTGAAGCAGAAATTGCAGATGAGTCTAAGAAGGGAGATAATAACTTTTTTAATGATTTCTAAGATTGAATTTCTTTTTCCAGATAGATTCTTCTTACTGCTACTTCCTCAGCGAATCTGAGTTTCCTAGGCAGTTGAACTGTGGGTGGGGCGAGCTCAACTCCTTTTCCTGCTCATGATTAAAGCACACTTAAAACTCATTATTAGATAATGAAAAATGAGAGACAAGACACATGAGAAACATAAATTTTTGTACTTTACCTTGTTCACTTGATGATTGCAGCTGGATTTGCAGGGAAGTACAAGGTGTTTGCAGTGCAAAAAAGCTAAAACAAAACACAGCAATGAAGATTCCTCCTATCAGCTCCATGTCACTTTTTCTCTCAACTGTCCTTTTGGTTTATATTAAGCTTTCTAATGTTTCCGAGAATGGGATATATGGAAGTAAAACCCCAATTTACAAAGAGAAAAAAAGAGCAGACACAAAGCACAAAAATGTAGAGTCCCAAAACACGTAATTACAAACGGAAAAAAAAAACTTGGAAAATTTTACTTCCTTTTTAAAAGGCTTCACACCTGATATAGGTGGTTTAATTACTAATTTAAAAACTTAAACTAATTAAAAAATTCAGTGACTCGTTGGAAAAACATAAGGCAGTCAAATAAATTTTTTTAGTCATAATATAAATAAAATTGTAGTTGGAAACAGGTAAAAGACAGACAGGAAAATAATGTTAATATTGTTGTTTGGAAGTGAGGCTTTGGTATTTCAAAGACAAAACACGTGCATGGTGTAGTAAATCCATGAAAGATCATTGAAGAAATGAATAATGAAGACAAAAGTGTTCTACTAGCCAGAATGTTTGACCTACATAGCAATCCTTAACTATAACAGTAATTATTATTATTTATTATATATGATCAACAGCTGTGGCTGTGACTTCAACCTCCATAAACAAAATCAACTCCAATATATATATCAATTGCTCAGGTGTAGCAATTAATAAATGACAATGTTGAATTAAAAAATTTGGAGTTTGGAAGTACCTTTAACTTCATCCTTTTTTCTCTAGTGTTTTTCTTCTCTTAAGCACCCTTTAACAGAATGGTATCCTATGCCATGTTATATTCGGTATTGGGTGAATGCCTTGTTCAAGTGTGCCATATTTTTTTATATGATTAAAACATATAACAAGTTACTCTTTGAAAATTTAAAATTTAATCTTTTTATTTTTATTTTAAGAAATTTAATCATTTTACTTTTCAGATTTCAAAATTTAGATTTAAATATTAACATTGTTAAAATTATTTTGTTTATATTCAGGTTTATTATAACCTTAATTTTTTTTGATTACATAACAACCAAAAGAGTATTTTTTTTTTATTTCAAAATGTTACATATATTTTTTTAATAAAGTTAATAATATGGATGTCTCTCAGACAACAGTTGTCCCACCATGAGGATGAAGTCTAGTGGACATAGGGAGCAAATATATACAACTCCACGAGACCCTATGCCAAAACCATTCTCTGTTACTGACTCAAGTAATAGTATCAATAAACCTCCCTCACCAAACCCTGTTGCCATGGATCGAGATTGCAATTGTACGGAAAGCTCCTATTCAACTTATTGGGACTCCTCTCCTTCACATGATGAAGTGAATAACCAACCAACCTCCTCCTACTTCTACTACGAGGACCAGACGGCATAATAGTTGCGTTAATTCTAATTATAACTGTTAGATGCAATGTTAGTTGCAAATTTAAGAAACATCTCGTTGGCTTTTATAATTTATCTTAGGTTCGCATATTTTGAATAATATTTTTTGGATTTTTACTTTATGATTTTTGAGGATTTCTAAAAATTCATTACTGAAGATATTCATGCAAAAATAAGTCAAGCAAAGAGGTATTTGAGACTCTCAATGTGATCCAAGTTCTTTGATGAATGCACTTTATTGAATACTTCTCTAAAGGCTACTTTTGTGGGATAAGATATTCACACTAATTGTAATTCAAACAAGTCACTTTATGTTTACTACTTATTTTATCTTACTGTACAAGAGTGAAAGAGCACTTTATTTGTTCAATAGGAATTTTATTGGAGTACAAAATTGTAAGCAAACTAAATTGTTTCATCAATTTATATTTAAGCTTTTAAGAGGAAAGACTTGAAGGGGGAGTGGTCTAGTTCGAAGTATGGGAGTAAGGTTGCAACTTAGTAAAAGAGTTAAACTTAAACCACAACTTGTACTTGTTGATTTTATACTTGATTACTCTCTAAGAAAGGCCTTACAAATGTAGGAGATCTCAAACTGCATAAACAATTTTTGGTATCCATCTCTACTTTTAAAACTAGTAGTAACTTCATCTAGTTGCAACTGAACAAATATCTAATACACAAAATCAACAATTTTACAAGTTCTGTTTACAACTAACAAGCTTTGAGTGTCATGGGATTTTTGGCTTGTTGTATCCTTTCTTTTCTACATGATATTAAGTTATTCTCGTCACATTAATTGCAAGCTCTTGTTAACTGAGCATGGAGATTGAGTGTAACACCTCAACCCCCAGTTGGTGGACTGAGGGGTTACGACTGAAAATAAACTTAATTTTGATTTATTATTTTTTTATAATTTATATTTTAGCAAATTGTGGGAAAACATTTTGCAATCCGACATAATAAAACAATTTAAATTATTGAACCATAATTGACAAGCAGGGTACTTCAAAATTATTCACCAAACAAGGCTTTTTAGGGTGCGCCAAAAAATTTGTAAAATATATTCATAGTAAGAGACATATACATCGTTTCAAAATACAAGATTGATATTTCACGTCACCCCAAAATAAACATATGCATGTTACAAAACAAACATAGGCGATGCTCACAACAGAGGTCGCATTTTCTGGTTGAGTCCCTTCCACTAGCCCTTACGCCGTAGTATCACCTGGAAAAGCGAAAGAAAGGGAGTAAGTTCAAAAGAACTTAGTGAGCTCCAGAAATAAAAATGCTCAACCCTTTTTAATCAAGTCCCATGAACAAGATTAACTGAATGTATATATATACATATATAAATAACGATAACTCAACAAACTTCACGCAGAGGAAATAAGGCTTATACCCCCTTACATATAACAATGGCGGACACCTATCCCTGGCGGATAGTATCCCCTGGCGAACTTTATCATCTGTCGAATACAATACGCAACTACTTTCTCAGAGAGCAATTTCAATAACATCAACAGAACAAATACATCACCTGAATGGACATAGAAGCTACCATCACTTATTCTATCATCCCAGACATACTGGTTGACTGGTATCTATACGCCTACTAAGTTTAACTCTCATTTGGAGAATATAATATGCCAAACACTACAATTGATGGATATGTGTCTTCCAAAACACATTCAGTAAAATTAAGACTTAACACTTATCATGCAATAACACCATGCAATGCAACTGCATAATCAACATTTCTTTTTAACGTTCTCTTACCTCACTTTGAATATACACAACATGCATTACATGCAACAAATCCATATTCACATTTTCGTACTATTTTTCCACGCCCTTCCTTCTACTAACCTTGGAACCCATATTTACACATCATAATAGATGTCTTAGTCCACGTTATTTTGAACATATGTGCGTTTTCCCATAAGATCAAAGCTTTTTGACATGGTTAAAAACTAACATGCCCTACCAATGCCCCGACATATTCGAATATCTAGTTTTCACACTAAGGAAGTCATGTCTATTTCTTATCACTTATATGAACATGTAGATGATTATATGCAACGACTTACCACGTTTCAGAGAAAATGGTTTTATCTGTACTCATAAACTTTAACTATGATAACCCATAAACTATCAGTATACAGGGACACAAAAGAGACTCACAGAAGACGCACACAAGTTGGATACTTAGTGAATGTCTCAAATAAGCTGGTTACACCATAATTTTTGCACTACATTCCACAGCCTTTACTTGTTATTCGGACACTCACTGGCTTTTTTCTGACGAGGTTATTCCATCTTATTAGGGTACAAGAATAAAAATAAGGCGGAAGAAAGAAAAGAAGAACCCCCACTTCACCACCCACACTGTTATTTATAGTCTGAACTACCCCCACAATAACCCATACAATTGGCTAAAAATTCAAAGCTAATTCGACACCCCTTGGTGGCTAACATATCAATCTATAGGTAATCCTTTCTACCAAACACCACTGCTACCACTAATCAGAGTGGTACACTTTTCTTGTACTCATAAGCAACCATTTAAACAAGTCATTCAACTACTTAAACACATCAAGCTGTTATCTATAGTACTCTAGTTCAATTCCAAGTACATCTTAACAAGAAACCCACTAAAACTAAACAATATACTCACGTCTCACAAGCGAGTACAGTACATTGTTCCACAGTTGTGGCCTTACCCGTTGCGCTCACAAAGTAAACTATTGGGTCCAACAATCAACCACTAGTGGACTCTTAATATAAAATAAAATAAACCACTTGACGGATACTAATAGAATGGTTCGCCAACACAAAACTCACCAAAATAATTTGTTGATTAGCGAGTTCTCCACATCAACAATGACAAGACGAGCCTTCAACCAAGTCTTTATAGACTTACCTGGTTAGCTAGACAATCTGCCAAACATGGCGCAACAACTAGCACTAACTTATCTTGGCAATAGGGCACATTCTGCCATCACTGACTTATACTTAGCCAATAATTAGCCCACGCAAACCACCAACTAGGACTACGTCGGCCAGGTGTTACATTAAGAGACAAAGCTATTATCATTAAAAGGTCGGATAATTTTTTACCATTTACTTCCACAATATTAGGGATATATAGTTTGTTCACTCAGAGAGTGTATGGTTAGTTAATGGCACAACTCTAATGGTTACACGTTGGAAGTCCAACTGTTGGCTAAACCAAGATATATTTCTATTTTTTTGTATGGATTCAATTTTTTTTAGGGAGGGAGGGGGCTTCTCTTTGATTACCATCAAAAATTTGTGGCCAATTGCCTAGCTCAAGCAATGGGAAGTAGCCAAAATAGATTGGTAGAATAATATACTTAGTAATTTTTATTTTTTTACGGGTAGAGGTACGCATCAATCCATGGTAGTCCCTATTATCTAGCTATGTGTTACAATACGATGATGGGATTTTGTCTTAGCTACAATTTTGTGATAAACATCTTTATAAAATTTGCATTAATTGAGGGAGGAAGGGAGGGCCACTTAAGCTCCAAATGTACTTACCATTTCTAATATGTAAAGCATAATAAATCCATTCAACAAACATTATTCTACCAAATTACATCCGATGTTTACCAGGATCATTTCAAAAGTTAGATGACAGCCTCATAGCATCATGGGTCTATTGTATCCACCTACATTGACCATTTTCTTAGGCGTTAGTCACATACACAAGAAACTCTAATGCATTATCTAATTCCTTTTATGAGTTTATGGGTATCGGATTCCATGGAGAACCATCTAGTTCATCATATGAGGCGAAAATTTTAGTGCCTCTTGATGTTGAGCACTCGATTGTACAAACAACTACACAATATCACTATGCTAAATTGGGAGGAACTTGTTGGGATCTAGTACCCTTAGTGTATTTTTTCTTCATATATATTTGTAATTTTTTGAACATATATGTTTAATAAAATTCCATCATTTACATTAATATCATTTTTATTTATCTTGAATGGTTTTTGCACATAAATAAAAATGTATAAGCAAATATTGTCTCACTGATCACCTTACGTTTAACTGGTATTTAGTTGCATTACATGGTCTGATCCTAATACGAGAAGATAACTTATACTAATAGGTAATTTAAATGGTCCGTAGTCTAATGAATAGAAGTTGAGCAAATCAATTCAAGGACTATTATACCATCTATTAAGTCCAATCAAGAGGATACCTCGTATTAGACATTGGAGTGGATGACTCCCAAAAGATAGAGACATAGATGTGATTGTCTAGATTGACAATACATTAGACAAGATTCAATTCGAATGAATCCTATATTTGTTTATGGATTTATTCTTTTGTGAAATTCAAAGTGTGGCTTACCTCAATCTTGATTAAGTAACGAACAATGAGTCCATGACTCATATACTTTGATGTATTGAAAGACTAAGTTCAATTGATGATGGAGCCAAAACTTGGTACTTTGGGTATACGACTTTTACATGACATGACTTTATTTACGATATTGGAATTCATAGCTCAATAAAGGCTAAATGATATCCTCTCATAGGCATTATATGGTTCGTAACACCCCTCGCCTGACCTGATTGTCGGGTTCGAGCTACAAAATGCTACATCCATTGTAGGAGCAATAACAGTCAAATATACAAAAACTAATCAATCATTCATGCTATTAAACATCATTCACATTCAATTTACAATTAATAATCAATTTGAGTCTTAATCGAGCTTATAAAAGCTCTTTTATTAACTCGAGCACGGATTAGAACCAAATGAAAAGTTTTAGAAATTTAGGGTCGGCGTCGTGACATCATCCCCTCCACGTCGTGATTGATTTGCCACAAATCATAGTGGTAGTTTAGGTAATTTTCGACACTTAACGAGTTTGTTTTCTAAGCATTTTAACATCTTTTATTGTAATTTTTTATTTCTTAGCGTAGATTCATTTTATTGTAAAATAAGTGTTTGTACGTAGTCTTTAGTATTTTGACAACCCGTTAGGCCAACTCGGGTCTTGGGAACGACTAATGGGTTGTTTGGGTGTGTAGGACACCAATTTGGGATAAAGAATGCAAGGAACAACGGTCGTATCGCTATATAAGGAGGTCTGTGTCACACTACAAAAATTCGAAGCGTTTAAGGCTGAAACAGGGTCGACGCCACGACGATGTGACATTATCCTGACGAAGTACTAACAACAGCGGCGACATGAACAGATTTTGAAGATAAAGTTTATTTATTATGACTTTATTAGTATCAAGGGTATTTTATGAATATTTTACCCTAATGGTTGCCCTAATGTTTGTCTATATAAACACTCGTATAATCCCATTAGAGTTGGACTTGGTTAAACCTAGACTTAAAAAATTTTATTTAGTTTTTTATTTTAGTTTATTTTTATGTTCGCATAGTCCGAATTCTTCTTGTTCCGATGTAAAGACGATAGCGAACAGAGATTGCTTTCGAACCTCGCTTATATTTATCAATCGGTAATTTCTTTATCTCTCATTTGTTCTTTTATTTATATTTCATTATCCTAATCAACTAATTTTTGTATGAATATTAGAATAAATTAGGTGGTTTATTTATATCTAGCATGCTTCGATTAGGGAACTGATTAACTACTTCGGGAGTAATTAACAAAAGAACCATATGATTAGCTGGTCTGAATGCATGTGCTTTTAAACCTTAGGCTTGACGAACCTAGGAAGTAATATAGGTAAATTGATCGAGAGATGAGGTTACCGAGTAAATCGTGTATTTATTCTAGTCAGGAAAGTGAGGCCAAGAGGAAAGCGTGTATTGGTTGATTATTTAGGCAGTAAAGGCTGAGAGGTAATACTATCTAGGTAATAACTAATTCACTAATAACAACTTGAGTTTTGAAGTTAATTACAACCACGAAAATAAGTTAATATTCTATCTGCTAATCGATCATAGGCCGAGAGCTCACATTTTCGACACTAGGAATAGGAAATTCCATTAGGTTAATTTAGGGTAATTAATTTAATTAGTTTAATTAATCTTTCAATTTGGATTCACACTACTAACTGATAAATTGATTAGATTAGTAATTATTTTCTATAATTAATTTAATAATAACTTTCTCCAATCTACAATCCCTTGGGTACAATCCTCGGAATACTTATCAGTGTTCCGTTGTAATACTTCTATATTACAATTTGACCTGTTCGCTTGCAGATATCACAGTTAATTTATATTTATTTGCATGATTTTAACTCTAAACGTTCGCACGTTTGTAGGCTGTGAAGTTGATAGCGTCGTTGTTAGGGATTTCAACGGTGAAAATTGTTATTAATTTAATTGCTTTGTAAAATAATGCTAGTCGAAAGATAAATGAGTTAGATAGTGTGTTAATTATTTTTGTTATTCTTGTTTATTTAAGTATTTTTTTAGATACCCTGTCGACTATTTAATTTAATCACGGATGATGAAATTGATGATGATAGCAGTTGGGACAAGGAATGTGAGATGTATTCTTAGTACGATGGCAAAGTATATGAAGAAGAAGCATACGATCAAGAAAAAATTATGGAGAACCAAAGATTATTCATGACAGAGCTGCTCTAACGAAAAGGCGAAGCAATGAATCCAGTGGACGAGGTCGTACATGTTGTTCTCAACTCTGATCGCGAAGACCATTGTATTGTTGTCGACCATCCTAAACTAGATTGTACAAGTTAGCAAGAGTTAGAGATGTATTTGTGATATAAGGGGCACCTTAATGAAGCATCGAGTTGGAGGAACGAAGCCTTGACAAACCCATGGAGTTATGACGGAGAATATGGCATGCCTGAACAATTAGCCCAGCAAGAATTAGAGTTAATCATGGATTATAAAGTATATCGTTATTTATACAAGCAATATAGGAGCAATCAAAGATCATGTTAGACAAACGAAGCCAGGAACCAGCAAAGCTATGATCGAGTATGTGGAGACTATTCATCCACATATTCTCTTGATTCGGATGAATGTCAGACTGGCTTAGAAAGAATTCAAGAACGGATGGACCAATTAGAGGAATTACACCGAAAGCAAGTAGATGTTGTGAGTACATTGGAAGAGGCCAGAAACGATGCTTCCAACTCGGATAATGAGACCTACAATATCATCACCAATCACTCTGAATTAAGTGATAATAGTTAGCAAAATTTTGGAACCTAATACCATGGGGAGACATTGAACATAACCGAAGGCATCTCCAATCCAATTAATATAAAAATAGATGTAACCATAAATGCAGATGTAGAAGTAGATTTAATCACTGACATCGAGCTCAAATCGTGTTTGAATGAAAGTGTAAAAGAGCCAATACACTTTCTGGCCAAAACCGAGAAGGTGCCAACCAAAAGAATTGACGTGTTCGTATCATTTTCATTCGATGATGAAGATAAAGCTCAGGTTAACAGAACCTCACGTAACATGGAGGTAAAGTGGCTCGAGGTAATAATACCCTAAAAAATAATTTGAGGTTAGCTCGAGTTCTGCACCAAGTGACTCGTAATGTGAATGACATGTCGGTCGAAGGTAAGAAAATATTTGTGATATCAACCGATGAAAATGGTTTACATATCTCAACGGAGGAAAAAAAGACAGATCAAAGTCTCAAGGACAGGTGAAAGTTCATTTATGGGGGCAATACAGATCGTCTCAGTCTAGAAAAAAAAAGAATTTTTGTTTAAAATTCTTAATTTTCATTTAAACAAATTTAATTATTCAGTTTAATGTTTAATTAGGGTATTTTTACGTGCTTTACGAGTGGTTGCTGAGCTCAGAATCAAGGGAAAGACGAACGAACCAAGAAGGAAAAATTTTGTGCACGGAGAGGCTGAAACAGTTTGTGACGTCGGGACAAGGAAGTTTGCATCATCTCATGAGTTGTCCCACGTCATATCGAGGGGCTTTCCACGTCGTGATGAGCCATGACATAATGACATTGGAATTCATAATGTTACATGATGCTAGGACGAGGAAGGACCAGATGTCGCAATTAGGCAACAATTATAATAGGCCTCTTCACAACTATCCTAATCAAAACCCCCCAAATAGTTTCTCATCCTTCTTCTTCACTGCTCACTGCCTCCAAAGCTCCAAACACTCTGTTCCCTTAGTTTTTTTCTATTATTTCATCATTAATTCTTGTTTTGTATTCATTTTCTTCACATTTACACATCAAACCCCTCCTTGAGTCGTAGAAACTTCCTTCAGCAAAAGAACAACAGTGACTGACGGGGACAACACCGACAATCGATCAAATCATCCGCGACAAAGCTCAATGATACTCAATCTCTCTTTTAATACTTTAGATATTAGTGTTAGATTGATAGATTAGCGAAAAATAAATTTTATATATATTATGTTATTGGTTGTTGAAAATATATTGTAAGTGATTAAAATGTTGTCTCGAAAGTAAAAGGCATCTCAATGAGCTGCGGAACACGAGGTTCCAAATGACCCAATGAGACAATTTGTCTCCAATGAAGCGGCTAAGCGATTTAGCAGCTTCGATAAACAATTAATCTCAGAATGTGGCTTCGATTTTTCCATGCAATTATTCCACGACCCTATTATCACGAGGACCGATCGGTTACGATTGAATACATTTTACCAACAACCACTCAAACCAGCGGTAATATCGATCGATTAGGAATTTTTTGCAAATTTTCCTGAAGTCCAAGACAACAAAGTCTTTCTGAGAGGCATGTACATAGACGTCTCTCCAATCACAATCGAGGCCGTTCATAAGACACCTCATTATGCCCCTAATTTTTATGAATATTTAAATAAGGACGAGGTGGATTATGATGAGAACATTAATTTTTTAACTGAGGATCGAGGTCATGGGGTTCGAAAGTTAGTGTCCACCCCTAACCCTAATCCATCGCCGGAGCAAGGTTACCAAGCATTACCGGAGATTACGAATCAAAATAGACAGAAATTTCAAACATTTATAACATATCAATATTCATAATAAAGCCAATCAAATTCATACATACTGTCCCTTATACGAGCCTTCGAGGCCCTAAATACGCTTTAGAAACAAGTCGAAACTAGATCAAAAACTCAGAGAACTTTTTGAAAAATATTAAAAATTTTCAAAGCTGCAGGGGTCACACGTCCGTGTCGTCAGGCCGTGTGATTCACACTACCAAGAGACATGCCCGTGTCTTAAGCCGTGTGGGCATTCAAAATGGGGACACACAGCTGTCTCCCAGCCCGTGTCTGTGCCCGTGTAACTCTCTGACTTGGTCACACGACCAAGCCACACACCCGTGTGCTAGGCTATGTACAATAAACTCACACGCCCGTGTGCCAGGCCGTGTGCTAGGTTGTGTAACAGCCTAACTTGCAACCCTTTGAAAACTACAGGGGACACACGATCGTGCCACCTAGCTGTGTGTTACACACGGCTGAGACACACGCCCGTGTCTCTACTCGTGTGGACGAAAATAGGTCATTTTACAAGTCATTTTTCTCACCCAATTTGCCATGAACCTATACTCAACATTGTGCATATAACCAAGTTATAATAATGTACCAAAACCATGCATTTTCTAGCCTTATACAAATGGTATAATCACATACAACCAATATGCCCTTAGGCACCTCAAATGACAATTTATGAACATGACTAACCATGTGTTCAATGTAACCAATTGATCAACTAACATATATGCATATTTGCACCAAAACTTACCATATAGATCAATTATCAAAACATACCATTTGGTACCAATTATACCACTTAATCACTAGCATCAAATGGTCATACAATTCATATATAACTTGTACACTAAAAACACTAATAAACCATTCAAACAAGTATCAATTAACAATAATTCTACCAAGCTCCAAATCTTTTACAAAATGCATATTCAAACCACCATTTTACCTTCCATCATTCTACCATATCAAGCCACACATCAACATGATAAGGCTACCTATGTACATATCAAAATATAGCAAAAAACACAAGCCAAATCATATGGCCACTATTACAACAAAACATATAGGCCAACATTAGCCAATATAGCCTATACATGCCATTATAACCAAAATTAAACAACCGTATGTACCAAAAGAGCCGATGGATAGTGTGATATAGCTCCGACAAGCTTTCAACCCGAACGAGCTTTTGATTCACTATAAACACAGAAAATACACAGAGTAAGCGTTTAAGCTTAGTAAGTTCGTATAACATAGAATTTAACTTACCGTTTATTCACATATAAGGTAAGTGATCAAAGCATATCCCAAAATATATTGATCAAATGCCTAAGAACATATACATCAACTATATTAGTCATGTAAACACATATATAAACCAAGTCATGGATAAGCTCAACAATTAATCAAATTCCAAATACATGTATCATCCATTTTATATACCTATATACCATGTAATATCATTTACCATGTAATTCATATATATACCTATAATAGTTCGTAACGAACTCATGTAATATCGTATTAGAATATTGCCCGTTGAACCATTTAGAATATCGTTGGATACTCGGGATAGCTCACACATAGTGTGCTAAACTGTAATCCGTCAATTCCTGTACATGTATGCTCATACGAGTTGAAACCGGTAAGCTCTCACGAGCTGAAATCGGTAAGCCCATATAAGTTGAAATCGGTAATCTCATACGAGCTGTGGTGTGTCCTCAACACATGCAGGACTACAACCAAATCGGTAACCCTAATGACATGTCATTTGTATCCTACGAATTCCCAAGGTTCAAACTGGGCTCGATAATCATCGTACGTCGTCCGATATGCGATCGGTATTTATACATGGCAATTATACAAATCACATACATATAATTCAATTAAAACATATAAATAAAAAATTTAATTACATGAACTTACCTCGACGAGTACACGTAGATATGGAGGTGATTAATTCGAGATTTTCTCTTTGCCTCGATCTAACTCCGTACGAGGTCTGACTGGATTTATACGGATAAATTTAACTCAATTTAATATATAGTTTATTCAATTTAGTTCACACATAATTTTGGAAAAATTAGCATTTTTCCCCTATATATTTGATTTCTTTGCAAATTAGTCCCTAGGCTCGGAAAATGAAATTCATTCAATTTTACCCTTACACAAGCTAGGCAATTTTTGTACATGCTTATAACAACCCACATATTTCATACATTCACAATTTCACCATACAATATTTTTTATTTTTCAATTTAGTCCCTATTTGACAATTTTACTAAAAATTCCTTTACAAAAGTTGTTTATCTAACAACAACTATTCATTATCTATCGTAAAACTTCAAAACTCGAGCATGTTCATCAATGGTAAAACCCTAACAGTTTAACAGTTTCACAAATTATTCCCTAGGCTAGCTAGATTAAGCTAGAACGATCCCGGAAACATAGAAACCATTAAAAACGGAACAAAAATCACTTACCAATTGAGCATACAAACTTGGCCGAACCAAGATTCAAAAATGGCTACTTTCTTCTTCTATATTCGGTTGAATGAAGATGATACAATTGATGTTTTAATTTGATTTTATTTATTATTTACTTTAATTACTTATTTTAAAATTAACCTTTATAAAACTCTAAAATTACACAACTGCAAAGCCAACATCTTCCATTAACTCATTAATGGTCTAATTACCATATAAGGACCTCCACTTTAATTTTCTATAGCTATTTAATACTTTTAGCTATTAGAACTCAACTTTTGCAATTTACGCGATTTAGTCCTTTTTATCAAATTGAACATGTAAATGGCAAAATTTCTTAAAGAAATTTTTATACAGTAATACTCTCATGTTGTAGACCATAAAATAATAGTAAAATAAAATTTTCAACCTTGGACTTGTGGTCTCAAAACCACTATTTTGATTTCATTGAAAATACGATGTTATAGTCGGTGACTGAGGAACCATTGCAATTTTACAAATCAATAATAACACTGAAGCAAAAAATATGGATATATTTTATTTGTACGAATTTTTTTCCTATACAACACGTCACAGAAGTTACTCGTGATCATGCTATTCTTTTGTATGCTATTTTGCAGGGACGACAGATTAATGTGAAGGACCAGATCCTCTACAACATGAGACTATAACAGCCGGTTTTTAGTGAAATTGGAACAATAGTTTTGGGATCACAAATTTGAAGTAAAAAATTATTTTAATATTATTTTGTAATCTATAGCATGATAGAATTATGGTATAAAAATTATGTTAAGAAATTTTACCGTTTGTATGCTCAATTTGTGAAAAAGAACTAAATCGCGTAAAGTGCGAAAGTTGTGTTCTATTAGCTAAAGGTGTTAAATAGCTATAGAACCTTAAAGTGGAAGTCCTTATATGGTAATTAGACCATTAAATGAGTTAGTGGATGTGCATGGCTTGGTAATTGAGTAAATTTTAAAGTTAGGTAAGGGTAAAAAGGTCATTAGGTAATTAAAGATAAAAAAATTAAATAAAACACAAATGGTCATCTCTTTCATTCTTTCATGCACCAAAATTTATAGCAAAGAATGGCCATTTGAGAGCTTGAATTTTTCAGCCAAAAAATCCTTTGCATGTAAGTGATCATTTGTCCCGTTTTTTGTTGATTTTTATGTTTTTGAGAATCGTTGTAGCTTAACCTAGCTAACTAGGGGGCTAATTTGCAAAAATATTGAATAGTTTAAGTTTTTCCATTGATGAATTTGCTAAGGCTTTGAATTTTAATGGAAGAAAATGAATATTGGTTGTTAAATAAACAACTTTTGTTAAGTGAGTTTTGTTGAAATTGTCAATTAGGGGTTAATTTGTGAAATATGAAAATTGTGTGGTAAATGTGTGAATTTGTGGAATATATGGGCTTCTATAAGCACATATAAAATTCGGATGGGCTTGGTGTGGATGAAATTTCATGAATTTCATTTTACGAGCCTAGGGACTAAATTGTAAAGAAGTCAAAAGTATAGGCGCAAAATGGTAATTTTTTCATAACATGAATTTTGGTTCATTTGAATAGAATGATGCTTAAATTAGTTAAATTTTATTATATAGACCAAGAAAAGAAACATTCGAAATTAAATCAGGCAAAGGATAAAGTCGTAGACTAAACGATCGTATTACCGCCGTACAAGTTTAAGGTAAGTTCGTGTAATTAAATTCCATATTTATATGATTTTATTGAAATATAAGTATGTCAATGGTTTAATTGTTATGCATAATTATCGAGTACATAACCGACGACATACGAAGAATACCGAGCCCCGTTTGAACCTTAAGAATTTGTAGGATACAAATGACATGTCACTAGGGTTACTAATTCTAGATCTTATGAGCTTTCCGATACTCAGCTCGTATGAGCTTACCGTTATTCAGCTCAGAGGAGCTTACCGTTTATCGCTCGTATGAGCATACATGTACAGGAATTGATGGATTATAGTTCAGTACACCTCTTGTGTGCCACCCACGTATCTAACGATATTCTAAGTGGCTCAATGGACATAGTGTTATTACGAGACTATACAAGTTCGATACGAACTAGTACAGGTATTTACATGGAAATTATCTATGTATGATATAAGGATACACGGTATAGATGTTACATGTACATGGAATTTAATAATTATTGAATTCATACATGATTATCGGTTTTTATATGAATACATGGCTAACTTGGTAAGTGGTTATGTGATAGACTTTGGCCAAATTGAATTGTGTTATGATTTGGGTTACTTACCTAAATTTGGAGTTAAATGGTAAGTTTAATTCAGCGTTATACGAACTTATTAAGCTTAATTGCTTACTCTGTTTATTTTTCCGTGTTTTATAATGTTTTAGAAGATCATTCGGATTGGAAGTTGTCAGAGATCGCATCACACTAAAAAACGCTATTTTAGTACTTTTGACTTTATATTTTGGGTTAAATGGCATGTATAGGTCTTTTTGGCTAATGGAAGCCTATATGTCTAGTTGTGTTTTAGCCATTTGATTTGGCTTGTTTTGTGGACATATCTTTTAAATTGTAAATATGTAAATAGTCTTATAGTATATGATGTATGATTGCTATGTAAATGACTTGGTTGTGAATTAGTATTTTGGGTACCAAATGGTTGAGATTTATAAGTGGCATACATGTTAAGTTTTAGGCACAGAGATTGCATATATGTGTTTGACCAATTAGGTATATTTAGAGACATAGTTTGCATGATTATGAGCGGCCATTTGAGGAGCCTATATGTATCATAATGGTATGTGATATTATTACATGTTATAAACTTGACATTGGTTGGTTTTGAATGCCTATTTAGGTCATGGTTATATGTATATTGATGTGTGTAGGTTGGTACCAATTTGGGTGAGAAATATGGCTTGGAAAATGACATATTTTTGTCCACACGGGTAGAGACACGGGCGTGTGTCCCAGCCGTGTGTGACACACGGCCGTGTGTCCCCTGTAACTTCCTTAGAAATCAAGTCAGTAGCTTCACCCGGCCTAGCACACAGCCAGGCACACAGGCGTGTGAGGCCATTTTGAAGGGTACATGACCTGACACACGGGTGTGTGGTCTGGCCGTGTTACCCAAGCCAGTATGCTCACTAGTTTGGACACGGGCTAGGACATAGGCAAGGATATGGGCTTGTAGCCCCATTTCGAATGTCCACACAGCCAAAGACACGGACGTGTCTCTTGACCGTGTGAGACATACAGCCTGGCCACACGGGCGTGTGTCTCATGCACTTTAAAAATTGTCCATGTTTTTCCTAAATATTCCTTGAGTACTTGGTTTAGTCTCGAACCATTTTTAATGTTTATTTTGGGCCTTGAGGTATTGTTAGGGACTATATGAATGATTTTGAATGGTTTTTTTAATGAGAAATGAATATGAAATGTATGATTGTTTGAGTTATAAGTTCAGTAATGCTCCGTAACCCTGTTCCAGCATTGGATACGGGCTACGGGTGTTATATTTATTGGTATTAGAGTTATGATTTAGTTGATTCTCGAACTAACGTAACGTATGTTAGTCTAGCTATACTGCCATTTTATAACCTGTGATAGTGTGATGTCTCCTGACAGTTTAAATTATGTTTTCATATAGTAATGGAATCCAATCGAGTAGACTCTGATGATGTTGAAAGTAACGTGCTGGCATCCATTTGCACAGTAGTATCATTTGAATCGAGACCCGTATCTGAGGGTCGTGGAGGAGAGGTTAAGGAAGCCTTCTTCCATATGATGAACAAGTTGTTCACTAAGTTTGTCCGAACTAATCTGGCGACTCAGCAACCTCCACCCCCACCTTTTCCCCAACCAGTCCCCGTAGCTCCTTAAGTTTTAGAATATGTACGTATGAGCAAACCACCCATAGATAAAATCCACAAATATGGGGCCGAAGATTTTAGGGCTGCAATTGATGATGACCCTGAGAGAGCTGAGTTTTGGCTAGAGAATACATCAGAGTCTTTGATGAATTGTCTTGTACGCCAACAGAATGTGTTAAATGTGCTATGTATCTTCTGAAAGATGCCGCAGACCAGTGGTGGAGCACGTTAATCTCCCTATTACTGAGAGAACGGATTACATGGGAATTCTTTTAGAGACAATTCAGAAAAAAAATAAGTCAATGGTTCCTTGATCAAAAGATCAAAGAATTTCTAGAGTTGAAATAGGGTCGTATGACCATAGCTGAGTATGAAAGAGAGTTTGTTAGACTGAGCAAGTATGCCCGTGAGTGCATTTCAACTGATGTGGTTATGTGTAAAAGGTTTGAAGATGGGTTGAATGAAGACATTAAGCTTTTAGTCGAAATACTTGAACTGAAAGAATTTGTTGTGCTAGTGGACAGAGTACACAAAGTCGAGGAGCTTAGAAAAGAAAAAAGAAAAGCTGAATTTGAAGCTAGAGATTTGAGAAAGAGATTTTCAAAAAATTCTCATCAATCAACATCGAAGAAATCTAAAGAACATTACTACCGTCCTACTGTTTCTGTAAGGCATTCAAATAGAGTAGAGATGCGAGACATTTCAGTCCTAAACCTCAGGCTACATCTGTAGCGAGTGTGGGTAGTGTTAAACATGCTAGACCCGAGTTTAAACACTATAACAGGCCACATTATAGTGAGTGTTGAGTAAAAAGCAAAGCATGTTGTAGATGTGGTTCTTTCGACCACTACCTTAGAGATTGCCCTGAGACGTCTGAGAAAGAAAAAGCTAAAACCGCGAGGCTGAGCAATACAGCTGCTAGAGGGAGACCCCCCCGAAATGCTGGAAATATTAGTGGTAGTCAGGTGCAACGAGAGATTCTGTAGTGAGATCCGAGGCACGAACGCCAGCCAGAGCTTATGCTATTCGCGCTCGCGAAAACACATCTACACCAGATATTATCACCGGTACTTTTTCTCTTTACAACACTAATGTAACTTCTTTGATTGATCTCGGATCAACCTATTCTTATGTGTCTACGAGTTTAGTGTCTAGTAAGAGTTTACCTGTTGAGTCCACTGAATTTGCGGTTAAAGTGTCGAACCCCTTAGGTCAGTATGTCCAAATTGATAAAGTTTGTAGGAATTATCCTTTGATGACTCGGGGTTACAGTTTTTCGGCCGATTTGATCCTTTTAATGTTTGACGAATTCGATGTGAGTTTGGGTATAGATTGGCTGACTCTGCATGATGTCGTTGTAAACTGTAGATGAAATATTATTGTGTTGAAATGTCAGAATGGTAAGACTCTTCGTATTGAATCTAATGATTCAAGTGGGTTGCCTATTGTGATATCGACTATGTTAGCACAAAAGCATGTGAGAAAAGGTTGCAATGCCTACCTTGCATATACTAGATACTAAAGTGTCTGAATCGAAGATTGAATCGGTGCCAATAGTTTGTGAATATCCAGATGTGTTTCCAGAAGAGTTAACCAAGTTACCACCGATATGAGAGGTTGAGTTTGCTCTTGAGTTAGTACCGGGAACATCACCGATATCGACAGCTCTGTACAAAATGGCTCCTCCAGAGTTGAAAGAGTTGAAAGCTTAGTTGTAAGATTTAACAGATAGAGGTTTTGCACGACCGAGTTTCTCGCCCTGTGGTGCACTAGTTTTATTCGTTAAAAAGAAATATGGTTCAATGAGATTGTGTTTTGACTATCGTTAGCTCAACAAAGTTACGATCAAGAATAAGTACCCATTGTCGAGAATCGATGATTTATTTGATCAGTTGAAAGGTGTAACAGGATTCTCAAAAACTGATTTACGTTCAGGTTATTATCAGTTGCGGGTTAAATATTCAGATGCATCGAAAATTGCGTTTCAGACCAAGTACGGACATTATGAATTTCTTGTTATGCCATTTGGTTAACTAACACTTCTGTAGGGTTCATGGATTTGATGAATCAAATTTTTAGACCGTATTTGGACAGATTTGTTATTGTATTCATTGATAATATCTTAATATATTCCCGAGACGAATCTAAGCATGCCGAGCATTTGAGAATTGTGTTACAGGCTCTGCGTGATAAACAACTATTCGCTAAAATTAGCAAATGTGAGTTTTGGCTCTAAGAAGTTGGATTTTTGGGACATAATGTTTCGGTGGAAGGCATGAGAGTTGATCCAAGCAAGATTTCAGCAGTTGTTGACTGGAAACCACCAAGAAACATATTCGAAGTCAGAAGTCTTATAGTATATGATGTATGGTTGCTATTTACATGACTTGGTTGTGAATTGGTATTTTGGGTACCAAATGGTTGAGATTTATAAGTGGCATACATGTTAAGTTTTAGGCACAAAGATTGTATATATGTGTTTGACCAATTAGGTATATTTAGAGACATAGTTTGCATGATTTTGAGTGGCCATTTGAGGAGCATATATGTATCATGATGGTATGTGATATTATTACATGTTATAAACTTGACATTAGTTGGTTTTGAATACCTATTTAGGTCATGGTTATATGCATATTGATGTGTGTAGGTTGGTACCAATTTGGGTGAGAAATATGGATTGGAAAAATGGCCTATTTTTGTCCACATGGGCAGAGACACGAGCGTGTGTCTCAATCGTGTGTGACACACGGCCAGGTGACACGGCCGTGTGTCCCCTGTAACTTCTTTAGAAATCAAGTCAGTAGCTTCACACGGCCTAGCACACGGGCATGTGGCTTGGCCGTGTGGCACAAGTTAGTATACCCTTCAGATTTCACACAGCCTAGCACACGACCTGGCACACGGGCGTGTGAGACCATTTCGAAGGGTACATGGCCTGACACACGGGCGTTTGGTATGGCTGTGTTACCCAAGTCAATTTGCTTACTAGTTTGGACACAGGCAAGGACACGAGCGTGTCACCCCATTTCGAATGTCCACACGGCCTGAGACACGGGCGTGTCTCTCTCACACGGCTAGCCACACGGGCATGTGTCCCCTACACTTTGAAAATTTTCCATGCTTTTCCTAAAAATTTCTTGAGTACTTAGTTTAGTCCTGAACCATTTTTAATGTTTATTTTGGGCCTCGAGGACTCGTATTAAGGACTATATGAATTATTTTGAATGGTTGTTTTTAATGATAAATGAATATGAAATGTATGATTGTTTGATTTATATGTCCGGTAATGCTCCGTAACCCTATTCCAGTGTTGGATACGGGTTAGAGGTGTTACAGAGACAGTGTGCCAGAGGGCACACAAAAGGACTTCCATACCCACGCTTAATTATTGAGATGTGTAGGAGGGTCAGAGTAGAGATTGACCAAGAAGAACCAACTTACCCACCAAAGGGCATTTTAAATGATTTCATTTATGCATGATTCTGTAATCAACGCGCTAATTAAGTAGAGCGGATAAAACGAGTAGGTGATGGCACATCAAGTATACAAGCGAGAACGCGGGCTACCAAAGTCAATGGAAGAACCCCAACCTATACCACTGAGGTACAACGAAAGGGGGGGATGTCGACTTTGACAACCTCGATGAGTGAAGAAATGGCTCAACGTATAAAGGCATACCTCGAGTACAACACCACATGCAACTATGAATATGGAAAGGTAATGAGCCATCTAGCCAAGCAATTCAACATAGAGTCGCTCCGATGCCCTCAACCACCACCATTTTGGAAAGCCCCATCCGACACCACCTGACCTGCACAGGCCAGACCATCCATTGCTTGAGGTAAGGAGCAGATAGTCAATTCAGACGAGGGTAACAACACTGAGGAGTTCGATGATGACGTTTTCCCAACCTTTGAGGGAGTAAAATAATAATTTTACGTTTATTCTGTGTAGGAACCCCATACATTAGGCGGCATTACAATTGGAGCTAAACTAGCACTAGTAGGAAAACCGAACTACATTAGAGGAATTTCAACGTTTAAACTGAGTATTCTTCTCTCCTATCCTTTGATCGCACATTAAGGACAATGTGCCAAATAAAGTGTGTGGGGGGTAACATAGAATTTTTTAAATATTTGTCAAATTTTTATTACTTTTTTTCTTAGTTAATTTTAATTTTTGTGTACTTATTTGTGCTCAAGCTTGTAGAAATACAAGTGATTGGTTAGGAGCTTGTAATTAGGATTTTGTGTTTAAACTGTAAATTTAGCTCGATAGTAATTAATTTTAGGTTATTAGGTATTAAACTAATTAGTTCACTCTGTTACACTATAAATAGGTAAAAGCATGTTAAGTGTACCAAATGACAAATAAGTATATGAAAAGTATATATGTTTGTTTGAATTATAAGTTGTGAGATTGTTAAAATTGTAGTTAATTGATTCCATGATTTGAGACACTTAGGGATGACCTAAAGCATTGTTTGGTCACCACTAAAGTCAAAAAGTCAACCTTATATGCAAATTCCCTAGTACTTAAATTTTTAGCCTAATTCCACTTTTTGATGAACCTCAAACGAAACCGTGAACCTAATGCATAATCTATTGATCCTTTTCTTTTTGGTCCAAGCACCAACTTAGAAGTCGAGCCATTAATATTGAGGGTTAGGTAGATACATCACGGAGGTTTCAAAATAATTGAAAGTGAGAACTAAGGGATAGTATGGTATAGTGAGTATAAGATCCTTACAAATTTGTGCGTGAATGAAAAAAAATCAAGTGTAGAAAAACTTTGAAAAGGCCAAAGCGAAGTGAGAAAATTTTGAATGAACAAAAGCAAAGTGAGTAGAAAAAAAAAGAAAAAAAAAAGAGAAACTACTCAGTTTTGCACATAAGACTCGCTAAGATAATTGTATTCACCAATACTATATTGTACCTTAGTAAATGGAGAGAAAAGGATGACAAGAGAAGTGGATATAAGGTGGTGAGGTAAGGGATATAATTTGGGTAGTATCGGGTCAATATAATGTGCCAAACTATTTTTGTGTTTAAGCCATTTTGTAGAGTCAGTTCTTCAAATTCGAACCAACCTAAGCCGCAGAACGTTACAAGTAGAAAAGTCCTATGTGACCTAAGTGGAATGACTCATGTATGAAAACTAAACTGAATATTGACATTTTTGACCACTTGTATTCTTTGAACATAAATATGTATTTGTGCATTTTTTTAAATGGAAAAATATACTTAGCATTCTTGAATTCTTTTACTTTGTAACCTAGTGAACTAACGTGTTTGATATTGAAAATCGTAAGTCAATTATATATCGTGCTAGAATTACGTGTTTAGTCACATTGTTTTAATTATATTATTCTGATCCAAGCTCGTGTATGAAACATGCTCAAGCACAATTTAGTTGTTTTGCTTTCTTGTTACTTTCTGCTTTTTTTTCTTTTCCTTTGCTTGAGGACAAGTAACGACTTAAGTGTGGGGGTATTTGATCTGCCACAAATCGTAGTGGTAGTTTAGGTATTTTTCGACACTTAACTAGCTTGTTTTCTAAGCATTTTAACATATTTTATTGTATTTTCGTATTTCTTAGAATAGATTTATTTTATTGCAAAATAAGCATTTTTATGCAGGTTTTAGTATTTTAAAGACCTGTTAGGCCAACTCGGGCTAAAGAATGCAATGAATGGCGATTGTGTCGTGACAAAGGAAGGTCTGTGTCACAACACAGAACTTCGAAACATCATGGCTAAAACAGGGCTGATGTCACGACAATGTGACATTATCCTGATAAAGTGCTAATGTCAGTGGCCACATGAACAAATTTTGAAGATACAATTTATTTATTATGACTTTATTAGTATTTGGGGTATTTTAGGAATATTTTACCCTAATGGTTGCCCTAATGTTTGTCTATATAAACACTCTTATAATCCCATTAGAGTTAGACTTGGTTAGAACTAGACTTAAACAATTTTATTTAGCTTTTCAGTTTAGTTTAATTTTTATGTTCGCGTAGCTAGAATTCTTCTTGTTCAGATGTGAAGATGATAGCAAGCGGAGATTACTTCGGAACCATGCTTATATTTATCAATGGGCAATTTCTTTATCTCACTTTTATTCTTTTATTTATATTTCATTAGCCTAATCAACTAATGTTTGTTTGAATATTAGAATAAATTAGGTGGTTTATTTATATCTAGCATGCTTCAATTATGGAACTGATTAACTGCTTCAGGATTAATTAACAGAAGAACCATAGGATTAGTTGGTGTGAATGCATGTGTTTTTAAATCCTAGGCTTGACGAACCTAGGGAGTAATATAGGTAAACGAATCAAGAGACAAGGTTACTGAGTAAATTGTGTACTTATTCCAGTAAGGAAAGTAAGGCTGAGAGTTAAGCATGTACTGGTTGATTAGTTAGGCAGTAGAAGCCGAGAGGTAATACTGTCTAAGTAATAACTAACTCACATTGTCGACAATAGGAATAGAAAATTCCATTAGGTTAATTTAGGGTAATCAATTTAATTAGTTTAATTAATCTTCCAATTTGGATTCACACTACTAACGGGTAAATTGATTAGATTAGTAATTATTTTATATAATTAATTTAATAAAAAATTTCTTCAATATGCAATCCCTTTGGTGCGATCCTCAAAATACTTACTGGTATTCCATTATAAGATTTCTATATTACAATTTGACCTGTTCACTTATAGATACCACACTTAATTTATATCTATTTATTTGTACGATTTTAACTCTAAACATTCTCACGTTTGGACGCGGTCAGTGACGTCGCCAAAATAGTAAGTCACGTCATAACCTTAGGCCACTTAACGTTGTGATTTCATGTACTGTCAGTCGATGTTATGATGATGAAGGTTGGTCGTCAAGACATGGACCTTGTTTTTGGAAAAAATGTACAATTTGGTACCTAAATCATAGCTTCAAACCATACCTATCAATATGTTCATCGAATTGTCACTTCCATTTGACTCAAAACCTACCAAAAAATACCAATCACATTCAAATCTTATCCAACATTCAATACCTATTCATCAATTAGATTTAAACTTTACAAATTCATGAACCAAACACCAACCGAGTCATTCAATTACCAAACTTCAACTATGTCAAATGCCATTTCCTTTTCATTATGAACAGTTATGTACATATACACACCTATGGCTTAAATATCTTAAGCAAGAGCTTTAACAGTCAAGAATAAATCACACATCTCATCTATTCAAATTTTAAGCCTATTTGATCCCATTTACCATCCAACTTTGTCAACCATCTTTAGTCATACTCAACTATTGCATACATATACAATTCAATCATTAAACCTTCATAACCTTGTCAATCGAATGATTTAACCATTCACCAACACAAATTTCAAGCATGAAATTCAAACATACCATTATCAATTAGGCATTAACTTAATTCATTCACATGCCATAACCAATATTCAAAATCATCATCATATACCATAATCATCACAATTTCAACTCATCGGGACTGTTATACATTAAGGTAACACTAAGGCACTTATATACATTCCACAATCCTTGACTCAAGATGATCAAATAGCTACCGATTTAGTGATTTCCATCACCGCCGCAACCTTCAGCCACCACACATTGCCAATTTATTTTCCTTTTGCTGAAACTCTGTCTATCTTTCGAGAAAAATACCATGTCTCGCAAAAGAACTAGATCTTGCAAGACTTCTACCGAGAATCCAATTATGATTCAAGATAAGGAAGTAAGGGAAATATTTTATTCTATCTTTAAGAATCAACCCATGATGCCGGAAAAAGGTTTCAATTTGGAAAACAATGACAAGATAGTCATGCCATTGTCACTTCGAAAGACGATTAATGCTTTAAATTGAGAGCAATTTCGTAATGCATGATCAATGTCGGATGAAGATTTAGTGCGAGAGTTCTATGCCAACTTCACCACACCAGACACTAATGAAGTTGTTGTTCGTAAGAAGAAGGTACCCCTTACTTCTAAATCCATTAATGATTTGTTTAACTTACCTGATGTTAAAAGAGATGAGTATTTTGCCATGATGACAAATATCAATTGGGATTTTCTTCAACAAGTTCTTAATGTGGTTATGAATTCGGGATCCCAATGGATTATAAGAAAGTATGGTAGTCATTCTTGCCGAAGGAAATATTTAAATTCAATGGCTAAGGTATGGTTCTACTTTATTCGATATAGCTTTATTTCTATCTCACATAGTTCCACTATCTCGATAGAATAAATGTTTTTGTTGTATGTGATTATGATAGAAAGATCTATCAATGTTGGGAGAATTATTCTCAAGGAGATTCAAGACTATGCAAGGAAGAAGGAAGAAGTACCTACTTTTCATCATTAATTACTTCACTTTGCTTGAAGGCTCAAGTAAGATCAAAAGCAAACTTGAAAGGCCAATATGTTCAAGGTTGCATAACAATGCATGATCTTGAAAGGTTAGTGGATAATGTTGGACTATTGAACCAAGTGGAGCCAAATGAACCGAACAAATCAGAATATGATGAGTCATCAACTAAGTTTGAACTGGAAGTTGACTCAACAAATGCCACATAAGAAGCAGAAACTAAAAAGGAACCAAACAACCCTAAACCAAGGGTGGAACCAAATGTTACTGAACTAGTTAAGCCGAGCGCTAATCCTGAGTTGACTATTCCAATACCCACCTCGTCAAATGCGATGAGTAAATTAGAATTCTCAACTATGATGGATATGTGGAAATTCATTCATAACCAACAACAAGCTTACTAGATATATGCAAAAGTTAGAGATGATACCATACAAAATACTTTTAATAATATTCCTAACACTTTTGTTCCTAGGTTCCCAGATCATACCTTCGAGACATAGCAAGAGGAGATTGTGGGATCAAGTGTGACAAAAAAGAGCAAAGGAAAAAAGACATAGAGGATGACACAAATAAAAAGGGGGAATTTCTTAGCATTTTTTATTTTTAAGCATTTATATTTCTTTCATAGTTAATATTTTACTTTCACATAATAAATAAGATAATGCAAGCATGAATAAAATAAGCTCAATGCCTCTTCATTAAAGAAAAAAGTGAAGTGATATGGTAAGGGGATGAACATGTCTAGGATGGCTTGTTGAGAAAGACTTGGTACTTAAGCAGTCTTTATGACTCACCTGTCTTTCTTACAACCCTACCTAGTGTTCAGTTTTCATTCATTACTTTGTTTTCACAATGAAGACATTACTTCTTTTTAAAGGGGGTAAGGCAATATTAGCTTGAATTTTAAATTTTTTTCTTAAGAAAGTTTCAATGCTTTCACATGAATATGCTGAAATAAAATAATGTTCAAAGAAAATTTTTGTTCATAAGTTAGCTCAAATGCAAGTATATTTCTGATTTTATTTGAGTTTTTTTATGTTATCTGAGTTATGGAACACTTGTATGTTCTTAGGTCTTATGTAGCCTTTTGCCATGAAAATTGAACATCTTTTAAAATAGACATGCATGAAGATTTAAGTCCTTAGAATTAACTTAGTAAATTTTTTAAGGCGAAATCCTAGAAGGCATAAGAATCTAAACATGATTTAAGCACATTTTCTCTGGATCGTTTGAGCCTTTCAAGCCTACCATATTTATTTGACCCTTGAAACCTTAATTTGAGCCTTAAAGCCTATTTTATTGTTATTTACCTACATCATAAGCCATGTTACCATTTTTTTAAAATTGTATCTTATTCTTGCACCTATCTTAACTATACTTACCTTGGTGAGCAAAAATAGAAGAAGAATTCGAAAAGATGTACATGTTCTTCGTATGTAAAAAAAAAAGCTCTATTCAAATGTCAAGCAAAAAGAGAAAAATAAATACTCAAAGTATTGAGAAATATTGAGCATATGCTTCAAAATTAAGTCTAGGGGGTGAAGAACCCATTAGTAGGAAGAATGTACCTCAAAAAGATCCAAGGCAAAGTTAGGATTAAGATTACTGAACCTAAAATTCACTTTTATTTATCCCTACCTTAAGCCTAGCCCTATTACAACCTTATAAAAGACCTATTGATTTGGATGATTATACTGACTACATTAGTGAAGAGGAATTACTAAGTTCAACATATGAGGACCATTAATTAGACCTTGTGATTGCTTTGTTTGGTTGATAAGGAAACTTTGATTGAATGGTGAATGTTATGTATGACCTTGAAAAGCATGCACTCTATGACTAATGCTAGCATTTTTCCGCACTTAGAATAAAATTTTGAAATAATGTTTGCATATGAATGACTTATCAATAAAAAGAGTTTGTGAGCATGATTTTATTGATGCATGGTTATGTGTAAAGATTGATGCTGCTTAAACTTATTTCAAAAATTGTGCTTTACGTGAAACATTATTCGGGATGAGCTAAGTTTGAAGGTGTGTAAACTCTAATTTATATAGGTTTTTCTAGAAGCTTTGCTTTTACCATCTTTTTTACTTAAAAATAATACTAATCCTGAGTATTTGTTAATTAATTTAGTAAATTTTGCTTAAACCTCAATAATAGACATGAATTTATAAAATATGTAAATTTGTGCTTTATTACATGAATTTTGTGCATAAATTAAATTATTTCATGTTATTTATTAATGTGTTATATTTAATTGTGCAGTGGGGCCATGAAGTTAAATTAATAAAGAGCTTATTATAAAGTTACATAAACATGAGCTATTTATTTCCTATATTGGACGACAAAACCATGCTCAATGGGTCAATAATGTGTTATTTTGACCCAGTTAAAATGATGCTACATGGTGACCAAGTCTGATTATTTAATGGGTCACAGAATCGTCCAACAAGGGGGAGTCAAGTCCAAATTTTGCACAAACATGTTGCCTACCCAAATATCTATTTTAGGATAATTACTAGAGGTCTCTACATTTGGAGAATCATTGGAAATCAACACACAAATATTGCCTTTGAAACCGTCCAACCCATGCCTAAATTTAGCATGATTCTATGCTCAAATAAAGGAACCATCATCCACCTTCTTCCACAAAATGGAGGGATTCCAATCCCCATTTCAATTATCCCTCATCCCTACATCCCTTATTCTTTACATCTCTCAATCATCATTCATTCTCTCATTCTCTCATTTCCTCTCTTCATTTCCACGCATAGCATCCAATATTTTCTTTCTTAGCCAAAAACCTTGATAAGATTATCTCTTGGCTGGCCATCTTGAGGAGCCATTAGCAAAGGAACAACACAATGATCGAAAGAAAACATCTTCAATCAGAGTTCACGAGACTGCTGATTTGACAGAGTTTATTCTTCCTTTACTTAGTTATTTTGATTTTAATCATGTTTGCAATGTGTTTTATTATCTTGTCATCAACAATGGTAGCTTAATTATATTTAACTAGGATGATTGCATTTATTTAATGAAGTTTGTTTAAATCATGTCTATAGTGTTTGTGCCTCAGTCAATCATGTTTTCAATTAAACTTAAGTATGTATTTCATTCATACATGATTGGATGCATTAGAATTAGCTGAGTGATCCTAACCAGATGTTGCTAGTGGACCCAATAATTGAAATGTGCATGCTTAATTTAGATCCTAACCCAACTAAATTAAATGTTCATAGTAACTTTAATGAGCTCTATTATCTTGCATAGTTTTTAGGTTTATGTGATTAAACTGTTTCAAACCTAACTCGTCCATGTTACTTCACATGAATCCTAAGAAACCCTTAGTTTAATATGATCAGTAAAATGCATGGTTTACTAAGTAAAAGATTCTGAAATGACTTAATTTGGTTTTCAAACTCATGAAAGATTGAGTTGCCATGGAATAATTTCCAAACACTGTTAAGCATAATAAAAATAAGCTAAATTGAATGATGTAAATATCCTAGCCTATTGATGTTATTGATTGTTGAAGTTTGTTTTTTTGTTATATTCATTCATACATTTCATTTCATACTTCGCATTTAGTTTAAATTGCATTAAGGATCAATCTTGCATCTAGATAATTTAATTTAGCTAATCACCCATCACTCAAGATATTATGTTTTTATCATCAAATTGTTAAATTTAATTTTGTAATATATTGATTAACATACACAGCCCTTGTGAAGACGATAACTCTTTTACTTTCTTATCACTTGATAACGACTGTATATACTAGCACAAACCGAGCGTTACAATCTGCTATGTTTCTTGCCCCTCCTAGCACAGGTTTCCATCAAGACATTCTACTCATCTGCTCCTTTCGACATTTCAATGGTACTTTTAAACCTTAACTCTGATACCAACTATCACAAGGCTAGAACTTTAGTCTCGCAAACTGTGCAGCCTTAGGCGATTTCTTTCCTCCAAATCTGCCTAAGTCAGTCTAACTCTTACAAAAGTGAGAATTCTCGCAAAAATTCTCTAAGGCAACAAAATATAACGAAAGCAAACTTAAAACAAAAGAGTAGCGAATAACAGAAAAGCCAAAGGAAAATAGCACACACCAAGTGTTATGCTATCAAATATATTCACATCTATGAATGGAATACATCTAAGTGAATACAAATGAGGGGGAAGGCCTCTATTTATAGTTGAGCTCCCCAAAACTAATGGTACAAATTGAGTTACATCGATGGTCGAGATTAAAAGCCTATCTACAATTGAGAGTCCTAAGGGATTTAAACTCTATAAAATCTTATCCCTTTAGGATTTACACTATTTACCCTGGTAACTCTAATTTTACTAGAGTGCTTCAGTGGACCACCAAGGCTTCAAGTAGATGGGCTTCTCAAAGGGTTCTACTAGTCGGGCCAATTCAATCGAGTTAAATGAGCCACATTTCATCAATTGAACTTTATGAGACACTTTTTGCACAATCCTCACGAGCTTTGATCCCCTGCCCATGACACTAGGACCTAGACTATTAAACTTGGTAATTGGATGTTATATGTTTGGTCAATATTGCTTATGGTTATTTGACACTTATGTGACATGTTGGTATTTTGGTTATACCATACTTTGATCTTAAGAATTAATTTAGTATTATGCAAGCTTGGTTATTTGTATGCAAATTCTACTTAGGTGATCCAATTTTGATTTACTATGTTTGTTGGCATGAATTATTGTGTTACAATCTTGTTTTGGCATGTTAAATTTACTAGTATAAATTTTATTGCATGTCGGTTTACTTAGGTGCATGTTGAAGCATGTTTGAGTGACCAAATCGGTCAATTTTTGGGGGTTTCTAGGATGAGGTATTGAAACCTCTTACTCATGTATAAGTACCTTTTGAAGAGTATCAATACTTGACTCAAATGTTGCAATACATTGAAGTTAATGATCAAATTTTTGAAACAAGAGAGGCATGTATCAATACATGGCCTCATAGTATCAGTACATCTCCTGATGTATCTGTACAACCCCTCTAATGTATCGGTACATTGATCTCTAGAGCTGAACTATTTAAATTTCTGGTACTTATATTGATACAATGGACCCATTTATCAACACCTAGTTCTCTGTTTGTGTATTTTGGGTCCCCGAATGTTGTTCCAAAGCTTGTTTAAGTTTATATTTCATCAAGATAATCTATAAAAGTCTGAAACAATCTATGAAAAACATTATATTTGAATCTAAAATTGACAAATGTATGATATGTATGTTTAGGTTGCCCCAATCTTCAGATTGGGTGTAAGATGTTCCAATAGGTATTATTTGAACAAAAAATCCTTTTGTAATAATTGTGTTTTAGTAATATGACACCTTTAAAATCACAAAAATGCGACTTCCTTCTCTTAGCTCCTATGTAGTCATAAGACAGATTAACAAATCCAGTCGGATTATTGCTCAACAATTGAGAAGGCATTTAAAGTTGAATATGGAGTGGTGCAATAATGCAGTGAATCAGCGTCCAACCTGCCTGGAATTCTGAGGTGGCTTACAATAGTAATCAAATAACAGTATCACTTGTGTTCTCAGTGGTACTAAATAGTATTGATAGGACATATGGAGCTGCTATTGCAATAACAGGGGGACAGCATGGGAAGATCAATTAAAACTAGCATCCAAAATTCAAGGAAACTTGATGTTGCTTCGCCTTCTATTATAATAACTTACTGCGTCTAGAGATAATGGGCTAAAATCTTCCAAGGAAAGATTCTGGTCCACTGACACTATTTAGCATTTACAGGACCAAGTTCAAATAATAATTGAGCAAGGCAGGCAGGCATCCATGAAACCTAAATGGGCCGCTGTATTTATGGATCAGGATAAAATTATAAAATTTTGGAGGGTCAAGGTTAAAATTGTTTCATTAAAATGCTTATATTTTGAGGGGCTAAAGAGAAAATTTCCCATTTAACCCCGCAGGCATTAAACATAGTTATATTCCGGTTTTAGAAAAAAATAAAGAGATACATATGAAAGGAAACAGGAGTTGAACACTGGATATTTTAATTATAAAAGTTGAAACTAAATTTTTAGTTATCATTCCATTTGAGCCGCCAATCGATTTGTGGGTCTGATATTATGAACGAGAAATGTGGAGGCAAAACAATTATGACTAATGGTGAACTCTCTTTATCTGATATAAGTTGAGATTATGAACACGAAAGCCAAAAACCAAAAGTAAATAAATAAATACTACAATGATATATGAATATTATAGGATTAGGATATTGTTTGCAGCTCAATTTGCATGCATGAGATCCAAACTCTAAAACCTACTGCACATTACAAGCCAAGCCAGAGATAAGGAGATGATGTATATAAGTTGATAAACAAAATTAATAAAAATTTGTATAACCTATGGATTTCAGAATCTACAGCAAAGGAGTCCCTGCCTCCAACCCCTATGCTTCCGGTAATGTCTCCGATCCGCTTTTGCCATTCTTACTGGACTGCTATTCCATTCAGACTGCAATCTGAATCAAAGGAAACAAGGATTACTCGGTTATAAACAAACAAGTTAGAAGCAAGAAACAAAATAGATGTCGGTAAATTACATTGGAAAGGCGAAGGAACGCGTGCTCGTTGTGCTGCTATCTGATCTATGAGAGAGACTGCCTGAATATGCTATTGGCCCAGAGTAACTTATTAGACCTGTTACAAGGCCAGCAGCAGAGAAACTAGACTCTCCGTTTCCACATTGAAGATTGTTTGAAGAAGGCTGATCAGCTATGTCTTCAAGCTTGGGTGTATGGCCAGTCTCAAGAGCTTCACGATCAAGATTGTGGCAACCCTCATTTTTGCTGCTCGTCAATGCAGAAGAATCAAAGCCAAATGCGATACTTCGAGCTGCCAGTTTGCTATCATCAGATACCTCATTGACAAGGCTGCTGCTGGTAACAGGGCTGAACATGGTAGCTTCCTCTTTCCTACTGTCCATTTCTTCAGCTACAGAGACCGGTGCAGAAGCAGATAGAATTGTCTCCTTGCTGCTATTGTCTGATTCTTTATCTGCAGAAACCAAAGGAGGCATCACCATGACTTCCTTCTCCTTCGAGTTCTGCGTAGAAGTCAAAATACATCATGTTACTTCCTAAGATGTGAACCCCTAACAGAAAAGTAACTTCAACAATCTGGATACTTGTCCTTTTCAGATATTCATAGATTCCTAACTTAGGTGGAAAACAAAATTACAACGGTTTTTCTTCTAGTTACAAATTTTCATACAGAGGGTCCATTCATTATGGGTAACACATAATTACTAGAAAACAAGGTGCCTTCGATGCTAAACAGAAACATGAATGCAAAAATTAGGGGATGATAAAATATAATCATGCATGTTTCCCTGCATACATTGGTGAATCCATATTGTTATTCCAAGGAATTTCAGCATAGTACATCAGAATTTAGTAACTTTGACCAAGATGAGTTTACCTGAAAACACTGTTGTTTGATTCCATCACTTTTGCAATTGGATGACATAGCTTTGGGTTTCACTGTGCTGAGTTCTGGCATGGAAAGCAACTCTCCAAGGGTAAACAACTCTTTGGAGACATCATCTCTGGCCATTTTCATTGTGTCGTCCGTCATTTTCCTAGACAGTATCAAATCCTCCGTATCACATTGACTCGGAATTCTGTTTTTAGGCTCATTTTCTTCTAGAGATAACGAAATATCTTGGGTACATTTATCAGAAATGGTTTTTTTATTAGAATCACGTTCATTATCAATATCCTTGTCCATTTGATTTTCTTCTGGATACATGGAACCAGCTTGCATAGATATATCACTCTCTGATTTTTCTTTCAGCAGCTTACTGTCTTGATCCTCTTCAGAAGGCAGAAAGTTGCAATCACTCTTCTTGTCCACAACACTGTCAAACAAGAACTTGTCCTGAGTTGGAACTCCCTCATCAATACAGATGTCTTTGACGACATGATATGCACTCTCTTTATAGCAAACTACCAATTCGGGCAATGCATATTCCATTACACTTTTGTCCAAATAAAAAACCGAGTCCTGAAATGAACCCATATTCTTCAAAGAATGAGAATTTGGTGGCACAAAATCTCGGGCCTCCTTTTCATTACCATTGGAAAAGTCATTTACACTCATAGAACAATCAAGTTTTGATGCTGGCCATCCATCTCCTGTCTTCTCTAGATATAGCATGGGGTCCGTATCTCCATCATTTCCTTTTATATCATGCATTACTCTGTTCATATCATCCTTCACAAATCCTTCTGCATTCAGTCCAACAGAATCCGGAGGCTTCTCTTTGTTTTTGAAAGGTTTAGAGTCTATAAAGGAATACGGCTTTGAGTCACTCTTGAGGCCTATAGTTGAATGGCAAAGTACTTGTTCACTATCTGCAACCAAAACATTCACGAGTTAGTAACATCTGAAAGATGAAAATGTAGACTAACACATCCGAAACCATGTTAAACATCATATGCAGTCAAATTTTGAAAAAGAAGTGCAGTGATAAACTAAAGCAGAACTGACTTCCAGCAGACAAAGAAAACAGAAAGCAAAGATAACATATACAAACAGAGAGATCGAGATGATGAGAAGGAAAATTAGAAAATATATTATTACCAAGTTTCATGTTTTACATCAATAGGCCTTGTGGTTGCTACGAGTTGATATCTTAAACCATATGGCATTTGAGAACTATTCTGGCCATGAAATGCAGGACAAAGTTAGATCATCATCAACCAACTCAAAATCATCGAAAAATGATTGAATAGAAAACAGCTATTGCCATTGGCTGACATATAAAAATACAGAGTTCATAAAAAAAGGATGTAAAGATGAAGCAGCTCATATGATCAATTGAAACTGCCATGTCATAAACGATGGCTTCCACAAACATTTTTCCAAGCATAGAAATATACAAACCGAGCAGCTTTAACACAAAAAACTAACTGATCTCCAAAGAATAAAATTCAAAAGCAAAGAAACCCAAAGCTAAAATGACCAGTGATGAAAGTAACAAAAACAGATGAGAAGAACTTTGTAAGCAAAGCTCATTTATCATCTTAGAAAACCAACAATTTCCACCAAAATTTGAAGCCCTAAAAAAGTCCAATCCACAGTCGGTTACTTCTAGCTAATAATTTATTCAAATATATACAGCAATAACAGAGTAAAGCGCAACAATCTGAAGAAACTGATTCATGACCAAAAAATATATTTCTGTTCACCATGAGGAATCTTTTCTTAGTCAGTCCTCAATAAACAAAAAGACAAGAGAGGGTTTAAAAAAAACTTTTTGAAAAGCTTATATGAACTTACAACCACTAAATTATAACTCAAGCTTTTAACTGATTTTAAAACCCTAAGAAATGAAACCTTTTTTTTACAACAATGCCGCAATATGTTCTGTTTTCTAGCTCTAACCAGATCTAACATATTATAATTATTTTTATAACAAAAATCCCATATTTTATATAACTCTCGAACTCAAGAAAGCAAAGACGTAAAAACCAAAAGGAGAGAATATCAAAGATGTGAAGCAGATCCCAACAAATACAAAAAGCCATGAAAAGAGAAACACATTCATACTAAAAGATAACAGAGTTATTAAAATTACTAAGCTAAATTATAGTTTTACAGTACCTCCTTTTTTTTGGTTCTTCTCTGTTGATTCAGTGCTGGAACTTCCACCAATCTTCACTGCAAAAGCCAAGTGAAAACATAAACAAGGTTGTACATGAAACAAAGGGACCTTAAGGGTGAGGAAGAGTCTTTGGAGTTTGGGATAGCTCTAAAGGAAACAAAGTAAATAATAGGAATAAAGAAGCTTAAAAAACAAAGCTCTAACCCCAGCTTTGGGTGTTGTAAGAGGGATTTTCACAACAGATGAAAGAAAGAAAACAGAGATTATTAAGGAAATGAGAGAGTTCTTGTAATTATCCAAAAAAAAACATCGTAATAAAAAGGGTCAAAAGTCCAAAATCTCTACTTCTATGTGCTATTAATGGCCATAGCAAACCAAACAAACGGCTCTATTTGTTTTCCCTGATTATTTATTTTTGGGTTTTTGAGAGAGAACCACCCACGACAAGCCTTTTATTTATTAGACTCAGTTTTAGCATTAATTATCCCCAACCTATTTTAGAACTATGTTTAACCACACAGAGAACGCCACTTTACCTGATCAGTTTCTCAGAAATTTTAAAAAAAGAAATTAACATTTTCCTTCCAACCAAACAGCAACATCAAGAAGAAGTAAACAAGAAAAAGAAAGCCCCCAAAACAAATTTTTCCCTTTTTTTCCCTTTCCTTTTGACTTTTTTTTTTAATTTGTCGAAGCCGACAAAGGTGTCGGAAATCTCAGCTCTGTTCTTTTAATTCAAAACAATTTTGTTTGTCTTGTTTTTCGCCGGAGAAATGAAATCTTCTGTAATCAGTTGTAAAATAAAAAGCCGGCTGAGAAAGTAAAGCAAAAAGAAAGGGGAAGTTTTAACGTGTATGCGAAACCAGTGAAGATATGATGAAGATGACGATGATTTCGTTCACACGTGTTAAGTTTCTTTAAAAATAACATCTTGACTTGTAAATATAGGTATCCATGCACTGGGTGGAAATCTAATTCCAAAAAATTTAAGTTTATTTTATTATTTAAAAATAAAAATATTTTATATTAATATTATATTTTAATAAATAAATTTAAATACAAATTATTTAATTTAAATTTAAAATATTTCTAATCAACTTAAAAACAAAAAGCTTTCATAAAAACTTGTTTAATCTATCTCAATTTTGAAATTGAGCAAATTAATTTTTCTTAACAAGATCGAGCAATTTAATCTGTCATTTTTTTAAAAGTAAGTAACTAAGGGTAATTAATTTATGTTAATGTTTTATGTCAATTTTACATAATTTTAATTGACATAATAAAATTAGTATCAATATTTACATATTTTATTAATTTAGTCTTTTCTAAAAAGAAATTAAAGAATATAGTCTTTTATATTTACACATTTATACAAATATTGTAGGTTAAATTAAAATAAAATTTTGAAAATGTAAAAGTTTTGAATGCTAAATTTATTATACCGTAATTAATTATTATGAAAAATGGTTGTTAGGCGGGGCAAGCCACTAACTGTGGATAAACTATGTTGAAATTGTGTGATTTTAAATTTAATGTCTTTTGGGTTTGTATTAATTGATACCAACTTATATCAACCCCAAAAGCAGTGCTTTTGTTTACAATAGCCCACCGTTAAGACTTTTCCTTTCTTGTGTGAGGATTTTATAAGAGACGCGTGTATCCATCTTGTGATGAATGGTGACGTATGTAAGATGGTGGAAAAGGCTAAAAATAGGTGGCAACGGATTTCAGGATGTGGAGGTACAATTAGGTACATTTTGGATCCCCCAACTTATTTTTGTTTCTATTACGCGTCAATATCTCACTGGTTCACCATATCCTTAGGCAGCCAAGAATACCAAATATCTTTTTCGGCTAAAAGATATTAAAGTATTTATTTTGAGTAGAAGAAATACAAAAAAGAAGGGTTGTTTACATTGCAAATGCATGGGGATTGGGGATCTCAAAACATGGAGGGTTAAAAAATACCATAAAATATTGTACTGAATTAACAGTTTCACATGTACCACTACCATTTCTATATTCTATAGTTAACGGTGGTGATATCAATTGTTTTCTGTTTATCATATGCATTTGCACGTAATTCAAGTGATTGGGATTTGATTAGTAAAATAGTCTAGAAAATGCATTGGATCATTTGAATCTACCTATGTGATTTAATATGTAAGCAACTAATTTAGGTTTCATTTTCATTTCTTTTGACAGCAAGTAATTCTTCCTCTTAAATAACTAATCCCCAAGCAAGATGACTGAATTCGCTTTCCTGAAATGGACAAGTGGGGGACAATTTTTGCTGATTTCTGCCTTATTTTCTGATGGGAACTTGGTCGGCCAATGCTGTCGGTTTTTGGCAGCTATTATACTTCCTACATGGCTCCAGGTTTCTTTTTATATATTTTTTATTTTTATTTGTTCAAGTCAGAAAGTAATCTGAATAGTGAATAAGTATATTGAGATCAACAATTCTATACCAAGTCATATATTCAGCACCAACAGTTAGTTCGGAAATATTTTATTTTCTTGTAAATTCAAGTCCAAAGATAATCCATAAGTGTATTAAAATGAGAAGAAAAGTCCATATATGCTTCCAAATCATATGATCCAATAAAGCCGATAATGGAGGGTTTTCAGCACTTGGGGTTGGTTCCTGACAGCCAAAGGAATGTCGGCAAATTGTGCAAGTTTCTTAATGGCCAAATCATTTCTGGCTAAGTAGCCCCACATGGAGACTAGAATTAAAGAGATAAAACCGAAGTAGCAAAGTATAAATATTGAACTTCTTTAATTACTCGTATAATTTCGTTCATCTATCATCTAGCTTACTACAAATGGATCGAGGTAAAACAAGCCTGGATAAACCCATACAAGGCATGAAGCAATTATGTATGGACGCCGCCTTTTTTGTCAACCATCTCTGCCTATACTGCTCTTCAGTTTCACAACCGAAATTTGTCTAGAAGCCGCTGATTAACTATGGTATAGATTCTAAATCAATCTTCTGCGTTGACGGCTTTTGCTACAGAAAAGTGGTCGATCCAAAACCGACCCCAATCAAATGAAATCATTCGGTTTTCCAATTTTAATGCTCAGCTCACCTAAATATGCAGTTATTGCATTTTCTGCCAGCCCTTGAAACTCCTGAAATCAGGAATAAGCATCAAGACAAATACTGAAACAGTATCTAAGATGTCAGGAGGAGAAATTATAGCAGATAACAAGTCGCGGCCAAACCGATTGATGATATCAATTGGAACAAATTTAAAGTCTATACTCCAGATTGTTTACCTCTTGTTTTATTTTATCCCCAATCTAATTTCTTTCACCAATCTCACTTAGACTCCACTATCTCAAACAGCCACTGACAATTGTTCCAAGTGACCAAAGAAAAATGAAAAATCTAGGAGTCACTATTTGCATTTTTTTACATTCACAATCCATTGTGAAATGGAGCACTGAGTCCTGGAAACAATTAAGAACCAACACGGTCTATGCAAGTTTGCCTATAAGAGACGTGCTGTAAAACTTGAAAGCTAGATGGGGAAGGGCACTCAAACTCATTTTTATCACTTTACATACCTAATTTTATTTACTTTATTCTGGCTTTTTAGTTTCCCAATCCAAACTCCAATGGCTCCGTGACACAAGTCAGTATCTGTTGCACAAATTTACCCAGCTAAAACCACTTATGACTGAAACAAGCAACTCCTGGACACTCGGTCAACTGGTTCCAGCTGTAGCCAAATACTCGGGACATATTTCTAGACAAATACCGCAACATATAACTAAAATCGTAGATGATAGAACCATGAGTTCATATAATAAAATTATCAGTTAACTTACTTGTGGTCAAGATGTGCCAAAACATCCCCACCAGGGAAAGCTGATTTTGTAGCCTCAATTGCAACTTTTATCGATTGTCTCCATGTCCCACCAATACAATCAGTATTTCCGTTTTCTTTTGACTGACTTGGATCTTCCATTGGCAAAGAATATCCTGAAAGCAGGTGGCCCACCCAAACACCTTCTTTCCTGCAGTTAGTAGTTTACAAAAAAAGAAAGTTTATTATTCTTTTCCTAGAAACAGGAGAACAAAAAGCTTAAAAAGGCATGTCAATAAGTTTGGAATAACAGGAGATAACAGGAAGAAATTTCAAGATTTGGAGGTGCATGGCCAATGTAGAAAAAAGCTAACGGTAACAATTACTTACATGACTATATCCATATGCCGAGGTGCGTAGTGTCCACCACCAATTCCGAGAAGCACTTTGTTTCTTTCATCCTCCCTTGAGTGTCATGAATTTATAAAACACCAGGTTATATTATCATGAATACAAAAAGAAGGGTTGTTTACATTGCAAATGCATGGGGATTGGGGATCTCAAAACATGGAGGGTTAAAAATACCATAAAATATTGTACTGAATTAACAGTTTCACATGTACCACTACCATTTCTATATTCTATAGTTAACGGTGGTGATATCAATTGTTTTCTGTTTATCATATGCATTTGCACGTAATTCAAGTGATTGGGATTTGATTAGTAAAATAGTCTAGAAAATGCATTGGATCATTTGAATCTACCTATGTGATTTAATATGTAAGCAACTAATTTAGGTTTCATTTTCATTTCTTTTGACAGCAAGTAATTCTTCCTCTTAAATAACTAATCCCCAAGCAAGATGACTGAATTCGCTTTCCTGAAATGGACAAGTGGGGGACAATTTTTGCTGATTTCTGCCTTATTTTCTGATGGGAACTTGGTCGGCCAATGCTGTCGGTTTTGGCAGCTATTATACTTCCTACATGGCTCCAGGTTTCTTTTTATATATTTTTATTTTATTTGTTCAAGTCAGAAAGTAATCTGAATAGTGAATAAGTATATTGAGATCAACAATTCTATACCAAGTCATATATTCAGCACCAACAGTTAGTTCGGAAATATTTTATTTTCTTGTAAATTCAAGTCCAAAGATAATCCATAAGTGTATTAAAATGAGAAGAAAAGTCCATATATGCTTCCAAATCATATGATCCAATAAAGCCGATAATGGAGGGTTTTCAGCACTTGGGGTTGGTTCCTGACAGCCAAAGGAATGTCGGCAAATTGTGCAAGTTTCTTAATGGCCAAATCATTTCTGGCTAAGTAGCCCCACATGGAGACTAGAATTAAAGAGATAAAACCGAAGTAGCAAAGTATAAATATTGAACTTCTTTAATTACTCGTATAATTTCGTTCATCTATCATCTAGCTTACTACAAATGGATCGAGGTAAAACAAGCCTGGATAAACCCATACAAGGCATGAAGCAATTATGTATGGACGCCGCCTTTTTTGTCAACCATCTCTGCCTATACTGCTCTTCAGTTTCACAACCGAAATTTGTCTAGAAGCCGCTGATTAACTATGGTATAGATTCTAAATCAATCTTCTGCGTTGACGGCTTTTGCTACAGAAAAGTGGTCGATCCAAAAACCGACCCCAATCAAATGAAATCATTCGGTTTTCCAATTTTAATGCTCAGCTCACCTAAATATGCAGTTATTGCATTTTTCTGCCAGCCCTTGAAACTCCTGAAATCAGGAATAAGCATCAAGACAAATACTGAAACAGTATCTAAGATGTCAGGAGGAGAAATTATAGCAGATAACAAGTCGCGGCCAAACCGATTGATGATATCAATTGGAACAAATTTAAAGTCTATACTCCAGATTGTTTACCTCTTGTTTTATTTTATCCCCAATCTAATTTCTTTCACCAATCTCACTTAGACTCCACTATCTCAAACAGCCACTGACAATTGTTCCAAGTGACCAAAGAAAAATGAAAAATCTAGGAGTCACTATTTGCATTTTTTTACATTCACAATCCATTGTGAAATGGAGCACTGAGTCCTGGAAACAATTAAGAACCAACACGGTCTATGCAAGTTTGCCTATAAGAGACGTGCTGTAAAACTTGAAAGCTAGATGGGGAAGGGCACTCAAACTCATTTTTATCACTTTACATACCTAATTTTATTTACTTTATTCTGGCTTTTTAGTTTCCCAATCCAAACTCCAATGGCTCCGTGACACAAGTCAGTATCTGTTGCACAAATTTACCCAGCTAAAACCACTTATGACTGAAACAAGCAACTCCTGGACACTCGGTCAACTGGTTCCAGCTGTAGCCAAATACTCGGGACATATTTCTAGACAAATACCGCAACATATAACTAAAATCGTAGATGATAGAACCATGAGTTCATATAATAAAATTATCAGTTAACTTACTTGTGGTCAAGATGTGCCAAAACATCCCCACCAGGGAAAGCTGATTTTGTAGCCTCAATTGCAACTTTTATCGATTGTCTCCATGTCCCACCAATACAATCAGTATTTCCGTTTTCTTTTGACTGACTTGGATCTTCCATTGGCAAAGAATATCCTGAAAGCAGGTGGCCCACCCAAACACCTTCTTTCCTGCAGTTAGTAGTTTACAAAAAAAGAAAGTTTATTATTCTTTTCCTAGAAACAGGAGAACAAAAAGCTTAAAAAGGCATGTCAATAAGTTTGGAATAACAGGAGATAACAGGAAGAAATTTCAAGATTTGGAGGTGCATGGCCAATGTAGAAAAAAGCTAACGGTAACAATTACTTACATGACTATATCCATATGCCGAGGTGCGTAGTGTCCACCACCAATTCCGAGAAGCACTTTGTTTCTTTCATCCTCCCTTGAGTGTCATGAATTTATAAAACACCAGGTTATATTATCATGAATGAGAAACTCTTTGTTTCCAAAAACCAAACAAAAGAAGGAATAACAGAAAATAAATCAAAATTAAGTGCTTGATTACCAATAAGAATACCAGGATAGAAATCTCCAAAGATAATTGAGTTTAATAAAAACATATACAGTAAAGGAACAGCAAGAAAAGCTTAATGACTTTTATGTCAGTTATTAGGTCAGTACCTGCCCCAGTTTCCGACTGCAGCACCACCTCCGAGCCCAAGTCCTTCCCAAACTAACTTTAAGCACAAACAGAAAAAGTTAGGGAATGAAGTCTTCACTTCCAATAATCTATCTAATCTCCTTAGTGCCACAAATTAGGTTCACGTTGAAAGTAGCAAAAGTTTATCCATGTTCAACCATCAAGTTTTTTGTATCATCTTAGTTGGGATGTTAAAAATAAAACTGAACACGAATAACAACAACAATAGAGGAAAGAAAACAAATGGGCTGTGCTAATGAAAATTTATTGAAAGAAAAAATATGATAAACGTATACTCAACTAGAGCAATGACTTTGGCAGCATCTTGCCTCTTCCAGTACTCATCAGTGCTGCCTAAAACAACAAAAAGAAAGCATATTAAGCACAGAGAAAAAGGAAAATAATTAAATTCTAGGAACACCAGCAGAAATCCATATGACACAAAGCTAAGTACTAATTGCTATCAGCACCAAGCAGACAAAAAATTGTGTCACAGAATTAAACGGCATAAAAACTCTTCCAGATGCAATCAAGTAACCATGGAAACTACTGTGTTCTTCATTCTGGTAGCAATTTATTTAAAAGCAAAATAGTCACATGGTAAGCATAACGCAAATGATGACCTAAAACTCGATTACTAAGCATAACGCAAATGATGACCTAAAACTCGATCACTGACTATGAATAAAAATGAAATGCATGATTGATAATATCAGTTGAGGGGAAAGTTCACCTCAATGAAGTAGTACATAAAGGAAAAATGAATAAAATCCATATCCATATATCAATTTAACAGCTCAATTTGTGTAAATGTATAGGTATACTAGCCACATAATTTATCCCTAAACAACAATCCAAACTGAATTGTCAAAGATTCACCATATTAACCGCCTTAAGGAAACCTCAAATTGCTAATCACATAAAGATTTTTATCCCAACTTTGTAAAACGAAATGCAACATCCATCCCGTCCCATGTCAACCAAGATAGTAGCTTTTCCATTTATTTATTCACTATTGATTTTTGTTTCCAAATTAAATTTCCTACAAGAAATTATTTAACAGCAGTGGATTACCAATCTCAAGGAACATAGTTGGTTTGATTGTTATAGGTCCATGATGTGTACCCTCCAAAGTTATCTACAACCAAATTTAAAAATAATATTAGTAAGAGAGAAAGGGAAAAAATTGTACTAGAAATAATCATTAATTAAAATGACCTCAAATTCAGGAACCAAATTATGAGACTGGGCAAGTTTCTTCAAAAGCCTAAGCCAGGGCCCTATCCTAGGGTCAGGCGGCGCAGCCCAGCCAGGCCTTCCACCCTGTGGCGGAACATCTCCTTCGCGCAAATGAGGCACCCCTGCCTTTCAAATAATCAGAAAGTAACAAATATTTGATTTAATCTGAAGAATTTTTTTTAGAAAAATAAAGGATACCGATTGGGTGAACGGTGAGAGCAGGGCGGTTGGAAACAGCGGTGTGTTTGCTGAAGAAAATAACCTCATCGACAGCCTCGCCGGTGGCTTCCTCCCAACGGCGGTCCAAATCGTCCTCTTCGACAATGCCTTTGTCGTGTTGAAGAAATCGCACATTTTTATTAGCAAAACTTTTGATTCCCTAAAGAAAGAAATGAATAAAAATTAAAAGAATCGTAGAGATTAAGATGTGTAATGTCGATGGAAGTAAATTAATAAAGGACCTGTTGCAATAAAGAGGGAGCAGGGACGGGGAGCCAACCGGGCATGGCCAAGAGGGCGTAGGCCGGATTGATTGAGGCTGGATCGCTGGTTGTAGCTACTACTATCGTCACCATTTCTGCTTTTCTTTTGCGTCGAAATTATGTCTGATTGAAAAAAAAATTTTATGGTATTTAAAGTGCTGAAATTCCGTGTTCTATTTTCTGGCTAGCCCACAGGTTTCGCCCAAGCCTACGGGTTTTGACGAGACAGGCACGCGTGAATGTATTTCTTAGCGGGACTGAACCCATCATACGGCGTCTCAAGCTTTCAAGCATACAGTTGCCGTTCTGTTTTTTTTCTTTCTTAATTCCACGTTTGAGCTAAATTATCTCTTTTTATTTTTTTTCAGTTTGATCCTTATAATTTATTTTTATTATCAACTTTACCCTTATACTTTCATCTCCTTAATCCCCGTTACCCTAGCCCAAATTTCCATTAAAAATTAAAGCAACCAATGACACACTGCCATGTGTCAAGAAAAGGAAAAATACTTAAAATGTTTTAAAATATAAAAAATCCAAAAACCATAAAAATTCGAAAAAAGTCCCAAAAATAAATCTTAAATTTTCAGAAAATTTAAAAAAACTAAAATTGGTAATCTATTTTTGAAAATTATAAAAAATTAAAATTATAAGCATGTAAAACATAAAAATAAAAATTTCATAAAATTTTAAATATATATTGGGAATTTTAGATTTTTAGAAATTTTAGAATTTTATGGTATTTTTTCCTTGAAAATCTTAAAATTCCTTTAAGAATTCTAAAAGAATTCATAGTAATCTTAATATTTCAAAAACCTAAAATTCAAAATAAAAAATTTTAATTTTTTTATGTTTTGCATACTTATAATCTTAATTTTTTATAATTTTAAAAATAGATTATGATTTTTTATTTTTTATAAACTTTTAGTTCAATTATTTTGGGGGCTTTTTGGATTTTTTAATTTTTTTTCATTTTTGTATCTTTTAACATTTTAAGTGATTGTTTTACATGTGGCAATGTGCTATTGGTTGGTTTATTTTTTTAACAAAAATTTAGGTTGGTAACAAGATTAACGGAATGAAAATACAAATGTCAAACTAATAAAAAATAAACTACAAAGGTCAAACTGATAATAAAAATAGTACAGGTACCAAAGTGATAATTTTGTAACACCCTCATACCCGACCCGATCACCGGGTCAAAATATCGAAACACTACATTTATTACCGAAGCAATGACAATTTAAATTCAATTAATTTTATCATTCCATTTGAGTTATTAGGATCATCATACAATTCTAACACTATTCAAACTAATATCTAAATTTTATACGAGCTTCTTACAACTCCACTAATAGTCTACGATTGATCAGGGACTAAGTTGTGAAATTCCTAAAGTTTCAGGCTGACGTCGCAACGTTGGGGGTCCCATGTTGCAATGTCACTTACTATCTTATGTCGTCACGACATGGTAATTTCGACATCGCGATGTGCACCCTCTATTTTTATAAATTTTCCATTACTTCAATTCTCATCACCTAAAACCCTAATCAAATATTAGATTCCAACTAATTTAACCAACATATCATTCATATAAGCTCAATTCCAATCTTAATAAACACATAATTCATCAAAAATTCATTCAATTGTGACAAAGTTTATAAGATTAGCAAGAGTTTCAAGTTCTACAAAAAGATCCATCAAAAGACTTATATTCACAATGAGACTTTACCTATGTACGTGTCATAACTAGCATCAATATTTTCAAACCATACTTTCTTCCAAGCTTGGGACGTGATGAGATGAGCTGACATCGATTCTCCACTCTAGCACTTCAAGTCTAACCTTTACCTATGCGTTAGAAAATAACGCGTTAAGCTTATGACAACTTAGTAAGTACTACAAAAATCAAAGTTTCTATTTAAAAAGTAAAATTAATGTTAGAATATGAATAATTTCATAAAGCTAATACTAATAAATAAGGATCAATTCACAAAGCTTAATCACTTATCGAATCTATTGACAATTTTCTCTTACCATGTTTTACTTGAATAGCCCATTGTAGACTAAAAAGAACATACAGGATATATGAAATAGTCACAATATTGCACCAAAGTTCCATTTTCATTTGCACTGAAGTGCCACATTTCAATTGCATTGAAGTGCCACATTTCATGTCACACCCCAGAATTGGCAAATCCAATTGAGAGTGAGTAATGCATGTTAATTCTATTTTGGCGCACTATGATAGCATGATCCGCCACTCGGCTGGTTGGTTGGCGAGATAGATTTTTGGTGCACTGTGATAGCATGATCCACCCAATGGCAGTATCTAAAGATTTAATTCCAGAGTAACTTTAAGTGAAAAAAGAGTTCCCCTTAGAGTTTTAGTTAAGCCAAAGGACCTACCAAGTTTATGAGAGAGTGGTATGAAACTTAATTGTATTTAAGACCACACCATATGTGAATCACCGCCAAAGTGTAATACGTTTGGTTTGGTTGAACAATATTCAAGTTTATTCTTGCAGCAGGTTTAGTTAGGAGTTGTTGAGGCTTTGCAGTAACACAAGCAGAGAGTAGAACGGAGAAACATTGCTTATACGTTAAAGCAAGCCAACTAAATAAATCATCACGGTAGCATGGTTAGCCATCATTCAACAAGAGTCAATTGGATTGAATTGACCCTCTCCTTGAATGGTCAAACTATAGCAAAAATCTTCATCGGCTTCTCTTTACCTACCCTTAGATTTTTGGGGTAAAATTAAGGATTTAGGTTAGATAAAGTTGATCTGCCACAAACTGATGTGGCAAATTAGGCTTTTTCGACGAATTTAAGGAGCTTTTTCTCGAGAAAAATAAAGTTTTTTGTAACAGCCCTAACTTGTATCTGTTATCGGAATAGGGTTACGAGACATTACCGTTAAACCATAACATATAACATATATTTCCAAACATTAATATAATCATAGCATAAATCATTCATTCACATGATTATCGTCCCTTAATCGAGCCATCAAGGCCCTAAAAACACTTTAGAAATGATTCAAGACTAAATCAAAAACATTTGAAACATTGGAAAAAAGTTAGAAAAATTTAAACTGCATGGGTCACACAATTTGTGTGTCTCAATTGGTCGCCATGTAACAATCAAAATAGGGACACACGGCTATGTCCCAGTCCGTGTCCGTGCCCGTGTAACCCTCTGACATAGGTTACACGGCCAAGCCACACGCTCGTGTGTCCGTGTAACCTTCGAAATGGCATCACACGCCTGTGTGCCGTAGTGTAATTCAAAATGCAACCCTTAAAACCTACAGGAACACACAATTTGAAACACACACGTCGAGACACAGCTGTGTCTAAGGCCATGTAGACAAGAAATTGGCCAAAATCAAGCCATTTATTTCACCTATTCAAGCATGAACCTACAAACAACTTGCACATTTAACCAAGACTTTAAAGCATACACAAATCATGCATAATAATACCAATTCAACAGGCTATTTAACCATCCAACCAATATGTCGTATAGGCACTTCAAACACAAACAATCAAATATACCTAACCATAAGCATAATTGACCATATTCATACCAATACACATAGCTCATAACCATCTTAAAGCATAACCTAACATGGCCACAATATAAACATATCATCATATACCGAATTGGTCATTCCATCATGCGTCAACTTAGCTATAATTACCTATGTACGTGTCATAACTAGCATCAATATTTTCAAACCATACTTTCTTCCAAGCTTGGGACGTGATGAGATGAGCTGACATCGATTCTCCACTCTAGCACTTCAAGTCTAACCTTTACCTATGCGTTAGAAAATAACGCGTTAAGCTTATGACAACTTAGTAAGTACTACAAAATCAAAGTTTCTATTTAAAAGTAAAATTAATGTTAGAATATGAATAATTTCATAAAGCTAATACTAATAAATAAGGATCAATTCACAAAGCTTAATCACTTATCGAATCTATTGACAATTTTCTCTTACCATGTTTTACTTGAATAGCCCATTGTAGACTAAAAAGAACATACAGGATATATGAAATAGTCACAATATTGCACCAAAGTTCCATTTTCATTTGCCTTTGAAGTGCCACATTTCAATTGCATTGAAGTGCCACATTTCATGTCACACCCGTAATTGGCAAATCCAATTGAGAGTGAGTAATGCATGTTAATTCTATTTTGGCGCACTATGATAGCATGATCCGCCACTCTTTGGTTGGTTGGCGAGATAGATTTTTGGTGCATCTGTGATAGCATGATCCACCCAATGGCGATATCTAAAGATTTAATTCGAGTAACTTTAAGTGAAAAAGAGTTCCCTTAGAGTTTTAGTTAAGCCAAAGGACCTACCAAGTTTATGAGAGAGTGGTATGAAACTTAATTGTATTTAAGACCACACCATATGTGAATCACCGCCAAAGTGTAATACGTTTGGTTTGGTTGAACAATATTCAAGTTTATTCTTGCAGCAGGTTTAGTTAGGAGTTGTTGAGGCTTTGCAGTAACACAAGCAGAGAGTAGAACGGAGAAACATTGCTTATACGTTAAAGCAAGCCAACTAAATAAATCATCACGGTAGCATGGTTAGCCATCATTCAACAAGAGTCAATTGGATTGAATTGACCCTCTCCTTGAATGGTCAAACTATAGCAAAAATCTTCATCGGCTTCTCTTTACCTACCCTTAGATTTTTGGGGTAAAATTAAGGATTTAGGTTAGATAAAGTTGATCTGCCACAAACTGATGTGGCAAATTAGGCTTTTTCGACGAATTTAAGGAGCTTTTTCTCGAGAAAAATAAAGTTTTTGTAATGACCTCTAACTTGTATCTCATTATCGGAATAGGGTTACGAGACATTACCGTTAAACCATAACATATAACATATATTTCCAAACATTAATATAATCATAGCATAAATCATTCATTCACATGATTATCGTCCCTTAATCGAGCCATCAAGGCCCTAAAAACACTTTAGAAATGATTCAAGACTAAATCAAAAACATTTGAAACATTGGAAAAAAGTTAGAAAAATTTAAACTGCATGGGTCACACAGCTGTGTGTCTCAGCCGTCGGGCCATGTAACAATCAAAATAGGGACACACGGCTATGTCCCAGTCCGTGTCCGTGCCCGTGTAACCCTCTGACATAGGTTACACGGCCAAGCCACACGCTCGTGTGTCCGTGTAACCTTCGAAATGGCATCACACGCCCGTGTGCCAGGCCGTGTAATTCAAAATGCAACCCTTAAAACCTACAGGGAACACACACAGCTGAAACACACACGACTGAGACACACGCCTGTGTCTAAGGCCATGTAGACAAGAAATTGGCCAAAATCAAGCCATTTATTTCACCTATTCAAGCATGAACCTACAAACAACTTGCACATTTAACCAAGACTTTAAAGCATACACAAATCATGCATAATAATACCAATTCAACAGGCTATTTAACCATCCAACCAATATGTCGTATAGGCACTTCAAACACAAACAATCAAATATACCTAACCATAAGCATAATTGACCATATTCATACCAATACACATAGCTCATAACCATCTTAAAGCATAACCTAACATGGCCACAATATAAACATATCATCATATACCGAATTGGTCATTCCATCATGCGTCAACTTAGCTATAATAACACCAACCATCAAGGCATTAAAGTAACAAAAGTACCACGAATTCAAGGTAACCTTTACATGTCATATACATCAGCTAAATCTTATACATAAGTTCACCCATACATGCCATTATAACTTTGACCAAAATATCAAAATCTACCAATATAATCGATGGATAGTGTGATAGGTCTCCGACAAGCTTCCAAACTGATCGAGCTTCCGATAATCTATTAAGTAAAAGAAAATAACTACGTAAGCAATGGATGCTTAGTAAGCTCGTATAAATATTAAACATAACATTTCATCATAAATATGAAATTTATATGACAAATGTAAAGCTTTACCAATGCTACAAGATTTATCAAACCATATAACCATCAACTCACATATACTTTCTATTCGTAACATAATAAGATCTTATGAGTTGTATTACATAATCATCAATCTTTTCTTAAAATGATGAACCATTCCATTTACTTACTTTCCATTCCATTCCATTTACTTAGTATAAGCTTAATTACATTATCAATTCACTAATTAGTGTGATTATTCATGACATAGGTAAATTCACCTTTAACATAAGTAAATTTCTCACATATAGGTAAGTCCTTTAATTCATCAATCTTTATACCTTATCACATTACATCTCAATTGTGAACTTACCATCTTATTACCTTTTCTCACCCGTTTCATTTATATAGCACAAGACATAAGTATAAACATCAACCATAACCATAAGCTTGATACAAGCCTAATCATCATCATCAATACACAAATTAGTACATTTATACATAATTATTTTAGGATCAACTGCATGATAAATCATTTCATAAGAAATTACATCTATTGATTTATACTACCTTTTCATGAACATAAGCATATTTCCATTTGAACACTCACCATTTCAATATATATCATTAAGATTAAGCATGATATAATCCACTCATAAGCTTTGCACAAGCCTAAGCATTATCCACAACACATGTTAGTGCATCAACTCGTAAATCACTTGAAATAACATAAGGTAAGTCATATACATGAGCAACATCGTTTGAATTCATCAATTTCATAAACATAAACATACTTTCATTGAACATTACCTTTTTATTCCTTTTCATAGATTCATGACATAAGTCATTTGAATACTTACCAGTCCCTTCCTTATCATACCCATTGAATCAAATGAAATAACATCAAATATTAGACAAATACTCATGTAACCATTTAATTCTCTAAACACACTACAACATCACGATTTAATGTATTTATAGACATAACAAGAATATATAATTAGACCAAGGAATTAACATTCATTATCAGACTATACTAGTCAAATATTCATCCCGTATTCATACTTACGATACAAACCTCACTTGAAATGTGTTACCTGAATAGCAAATGATAGGAGTGTGCCATGGTGTCTTTCAACCATGGTCTTATTTATTCTCGTCTTGATGCCATAGTGCCTTTCAACCATGGTTTTATTCATTCTTGTCTTGATTCCATAGTATCTTTCAACTATGTTCTTATTCATTTTTTCGTCGTGTTGCCATAGTGTCTTTCAACTATGGTCTTATTTCTTTGATTCATGATGTCATGACGTCTTTCAGCTATGGTCTTACTTGATAGAATTGTGATGTCATAACGTCTTTCATTCATGGTTTTACTCAATGAAATCATGATGCCATAACATCTTTCAGTCATGGTCTTACTCGATAGAATCGTGATGCCATAACGTCTTTCAGTCATGGTCTTACTCGTTTCTGGTATAGTGCCATAGTGTCTTTCAACTATGGTCTTAATCATTTCCTTCAAACCAATAAACTTAATTCATATATAAACAATTAGATATTAAACAATCAAAACCACAACTAATTGATTTAACCAAGTTACGAACTTACCTGACTAAATTGTAGAAAGGCCTAAGTCTAGGGGATTTTGATAATTTTTTCTTTTCCTTAATTTTCCACTCGTTCTTAATCTAAATTAATAATTTCATTTAATTCATTAATTTAGATAATAAAAAATTTCATGTAATTTATTCATTTTGACATTTTTACAAAATTACCCTTAACTTTTCATTTTTATTCAATTTAGTCCCTATGTTCTAATCATGCAAATAAACCAATTTTATTGAAAATTCATGTCATTTGAATGTCAATAGCATCCATTACATCCCACTTTTGTAATAATTTCACACCATGTCCTTGTATTTTTACTATTTCAACAATTTAATCCCTAATCGTTAAATTCATCAAAATCAATTAACAAAATACTTATAAATAACAACTAATACCTCAAATTCATCATTTAACATCTAAAATCACAGAAGGTTCATCAATGGAAACATTTAAAATCTCCAACAGTTTCAAAAATAAAGGTACGGGCTAGCTGGACCTAGTTGCAACGATCTAAAAAATATACAAATTATTAGAAGCGGGTGAAAAATGGCTTACCATGCATAAATTGAAGCATGGCCGAACCTTGGTTCTTCTTGCCATGGATTATTTGGTGAAGAACAAGTAAATGGAGAAGAAAACTTTATGTTTTCTTATTTTATTAACCTTTCATTCTTTATTTTAATAATAAAATAACATATAAAACATTAAAATTAAAAGAAATTAAAGCATCAAACCGTCCCACTATTTTAAGGATGGTTTATTTATCCATCAAGGCCATCCAATTATAATTTTTTAGTCAATTAACACCTTTAAACTAATAGCGATTGACTTTTTCAACTTTTACGATTTAGTTATTTTTAATTAATTAATTATCTAAACATTAAAATTTTTCAATAAAACTTTAAAACAACCTTTATAACACTCCGTAAATATTTATAAAAATATTTACGGCCCGGTTTATAGGAACGAGGTCCTGATATCTCATTTCCTAAAACCACTTGACTTTAGGGTCTTACCACTTGAACCTAATTGTTCTTTCATTTAACCAAAAATCATTAAGTCAAATTTTATTATTACACCATATAATATTCGTAAGTATTAAATAATAATATTTAGAAACTCACACGTTAGTTTTGTGGTCCTGAAACCACTATTCTGACATATCAAAGAAATGGGTTGTTACATTTTTAGTACAGTTTTCATTATTTTCATATTTTCGGGTAATAAGTGAAAATGTCTTGTTTTTGTCTATTTTTCACCCAAATTGGTGGCTAGTGCCATTTGGAGGCCTAATGTGTGTTTGAGTGCTATAGGGGCGTGTCAGAGGTCGAAAACGAGAGAGAATGACACATAGGGCAGGGGTATCACGATATCCAACCTTTGGGATCACAATATCCCTGACAATGTAGAGGATCAAGGATTCCTTTCAGTGGTATCGCGATATCCCCTTGGGTATCATGATATCCACCTTCCAAGGAAGACCCAAGTTTCAACACTGCTTAAGATATCGCAATATCCTTATTTGGGTATCACAATATTACCTTCATCAGAAAGACAAACTTGGACAAAAAGGGCAGACTTTATCTACCCGGTCCACCAATCACACAACGCCTGTGTAGGAGCATTTTAGGCATCAAATAGTCATCATAATACACTTCAAAACAACCAAAAATTGCAGAGGAGGAGAGACACACACATTAGCTTAGTTTTAGGTTTAGTTTTCTCTAGGTTCTCTTTAGTTTTTATCTGCACTTCTTTAGGGTTTTTATTTTCTCTTTTTTCTACCTTAGTGTTAGTTAAGTTAGTTAACATTATAGCTAATGTTTATTTACATTTCTAGTCTTTATACCTTGCTTTCAAGACTATTTAAGCTTTAGCTTAATGTATTTCAGCTTATTTTACTTTTAATCTATTAAAGCTTACTCCTTTTATGTTTTTTTTTCTTTAGATTTCTCTGTTAAATGATTTTGGTTTCATGCTATTTAAGTTTTCTTGCTTAAAAATCTTAAATTTTATATTTTTCTCAAGCTTTACCTTCATGGTTGCTTTATTTTTCATGTTTATGTGTATTTTCTTTGCTTTGAACATGTGTAGCTAAACATTTAAGGAGGTTGATTAATGGAGATGTGGGTAAACTAAAACTCTTAGACAAAGGACTAAATCGTAATAAATTGGTCTAATTTGAATAGAACTAAGAACTTAGGTAGTGACGCCCCTAAAGGAATATTAAGATAAAGTTAGACTAGAAGGGAATCTTGTTGCGCATTCGTTTGTTAGTCCCGGATTAACCAACGAGATCGGAAGATAAACTAGACCTAATTCATCTAAGTCAGTAAAGTTGAGATCAGAAGATAAAATTCAGTGAAAATATGCACATCACTGAGGAGATTCGTAACCATGGTGAGGTAAATGTGGAGGAGCTGTCACACTTCTCAAAATTGTAGAAGAGATTCCTCGCCGTGAACCAATCAAAGACAAATATCATCAAGGAGATGTTCAATGGAAGGAAAAGAATTAAAAAAAAGTTGAGTTTGTGATTCCATCATTGAGGATCCTTCAAGACATGTAAAAAGGTGAAACAGGGTCAGATGAAAAAGGGTTTGAAAAGAATATAGGGAAACAACCATAATCGAGGCGAGATTAACTTTCAAAATTGATGAAGGATGCTCTAGTTAATCATTTGATGAACAAATAAAGGGTTAAGGTTTCCCGAACTTCATGGAAGTTTCATTTTCAGTGGGATGAAAAAATGTCCAGAAACTAGTGCTTTAGACATATCCTTATGAATTTAGTTTTCGTCTGCGAGTCATCCGTGGTGGGACTTAGAACTCGCCCTTGTGCCTCTAAAGTCGGGGAAGAGAAAATCAGTGGGCAGGAAGATAGTGGAAGTGTGATATCCCTGACAGTTTAGAATAGAGGAATTTTTAAAATCTTTATTAGTACTGCAATATCCAATCCTGGATGTTGTGATACCCATGTCGGGTTGTGCTAAAACAGGTCAAGTTTTAGTGATCCGCATGTTTTTAAAGATTTAAAAAAAACTCTTACCCTTCAAAAAACCCTAAATCATCCTCCTTAACACTCTATTCACTTGTTACATTGCCCTTTCAACCTTTTTCTCATAAAAGGACTTTCAAAGGCTTCTTTCAAGCTCAACCTAGGGTTTGAACACTCTTCTATGATTTCACTCCTCACTTTAACTCTTTGCTATAGATTTATACTCTAAAATAGCCAAGATAAGAGGTGGCGCTTCCCTTCAAGAGTTAACAATGTTGCATCTCACAATTTCGAGTGTTTTATGCTTGCCTATTGCATTGTAAAAGTTCCTATCACACCTTCATTGTTCTACTTTCATAGCATAAATTGTTTTCATTTTATATTCAAAGGGCTAAACAAATGGAATTTTTGAAGTCCTCAAATGAGATCACAATCAATACTAAAAAATTTGTGTCCTCAGATGATGAAGGATTCTTTCATAAACTTCATGAACGACCGATTGTCTATGAATGTGGGTTCGATCCAGATGCCATTTTTGAAAATGAGTTCTAGGATATTGTAGATCTTTATAGATGGAGGGAATTTAGCCTTCAACCTTAGAGGCCCGCAATGTCTTTTATGGTTTATGAATTTTATGCCAATTTAAAATTTTCTAAGAAGGGTAAAGTGTATGTTAGGGGAAGAGAGGTTAAAATCTCCCCGTTTGTAATCTCTAAGTATTATAGAGTCCCTTTTCTTACAAATGATGAGATTGAATTACTTGAGACTAGAAATTTTAAAGGTGTGAATATAGACTCTATAATGCTTTATCTTACAGAAGGTAAAGGAGAATGGGAAATAGAGGTCTATACAAATCTTCCCCTTTCTTTCAACCCAGTTTTTCTTACCTCATTAGCTAAAACATAGCTGCATTTTCTTTGTACGAGAGTTTACACTGTTTCTAGCTCTAAGATTGTTGACCCCTTTCAAGCCATCATGTTAATTGGATATGCAAAGAATTGCATATAGAAGAAATGGTAAGTTGAATGAGATGGTGGATTGAATATGATATAGTTTTGACCCTGTACAAGTAATGCCATTGAATAGACAGATATTTGATGTCTTATTATCTTGTTCTAAGTTGTGTATACTATTTTTGGTATAGGTGATTGTGAATTATGAAGGTGTGTATTGGTTAGTTTGATTGGAAAGTATGAAATAAGTACCAAATGGTTCGTTTTTACCAAAAATAAAGTCCATGTCCTGAAGACCAACGTACCTCGTTGCAACTTTGGCCGACAGTGAGTCACGTTGTGAAGTCGAGAGGTTTGAGGTCACAACGTGACAAACTATTTGGCAACGTCACGACATGAAAGTGATAACATCACAACATTGGCCCTGAACTTTTAAAACTTTGCAGTTTGGTCTTATTTTGTGCTTGGGTTGATAAAAGAGCTTTCATAAGCTTGATTAAGACTCAGATTTGATTGATTAACATGAATTGAATATGATTGGCATTGGATTACATGTATAAATGATTGTATGATGTCTGATTGGTTGTAGTTGCTCTGACAATGAATGTAACATTTTGACGCTCGAACCTGAGGATTGGGTTGGGTAAGGGGTGTAACAATATTGGAGTATATATATTAATTAAAAATAACTTACTAGATTTAGATTGAAATAAGTTATTCTAACTATACCATTTACTTTATTTGTAGAATTGCTTAGGTGCTTTAAGTGGAACTTATATCAAAATTAAGGTTTCATCACTTGATAAATCTAGATATCGAACTCGAAAATGTGACATAGGAATAAATATGTTAGGTGTTTGTACACCTGATATGCATTTGTTTATGTTCTTCGTAGTTAGGAAGAGTTTGTTGTCAAAAGACGAGTTCTTCGAAATGCTATTAATAGGAGAAATGGACTTAAAGTTCTTTATGATAAAGTTTAGGGTTAAATAATTTGAATTGTCTTTTTAGATCGTTCCAACATTAGTAATGTAACATCCTGATACCCGACTAGATTTTTGGGTTCGAGCTACAATGTGTCACTTCCGTTGTCGAAGTAATTACGATCAAACTACATTCAATTTATACCATTAAATGTATATAAGACATTGATAAATAATGTTGATTATATAGGTTGTTACTATCTAGTTGATGTCAAGTACACAAATTGTAAGGAATTTGTTGCACCTTTTGTAACACCCCTAACCCCTCTCCATCATCGGATTAGGGTCACAGGCATTACTAACAAATCAAATAATTAATCAATCATAATCAACATGTAAGCTAACCATTAAAATTATAATATACAGGGGCAGGTCATGACAATCTAATACTTTCATACTAGAATCTTAAACAATCAAATAACAAATCATGCTATGCAATGCTAAACTTGGTTTTTTACTATCTATACTCTTATCACTATGTATCCCTTCTTGAATCTAGAAGTTGGTTACATACAAGACTATTCCAGTTATTAGCATTTGAGTATTGGCCTATACTCTGACTATTTATTTTCTTTATCTTTGATGATGTTAGTAGAATGCACTAATTATAGGTGTACTAATCCATTCCAATTCAGAGTAAAAGTTACTCTTATAGCCCCTATTTCGAGTCTACAGGACCCTAGAAACAATTTAAAAATAGGCAAGGACTAATTTGGAATAGTTTTGAAAGTTTACCATTTTAAAAAATTCCTAAAATAGGGGACACACGTTCGTGTGGAATGCCCTAGGCCGTGTGACTCTCGAAGTTGGGACACACGGCTGTGTCCCAGCCCGTATCCTTGGCCATGTAACTCACTGACTTGAGACACACGGCTATGTCTTAGCCCGTGTAACTCACTGACTTGGGTCACACGCCCGTGTGTGTTGCCCGTGTGTGAAACATAGCCGTGTGCACCAAAATGTACCTTAAAACTCAAGTTTACCATTTCCTACCTACCTGGGCACTAAGCAAATCAATTACCAATTGTTAATTTAAACTACTCAAAACACGATTAAACATGCCCAAAATACACCAAATTCATCACCTAATATGCCTAACCAATGTACCCTCATTGGTACCACACTTTATATGTTAAAATACATCAACAACGCATAAAACATTCAAGACTTTTATTCATATCACATTTACCATAATTGAACTAACTTTCAACACCTAAAGTTGCCAAATTTGAAGCTAAGCACATACCAAGCATTATGCTAAGCTACCATACCAACATTGCCTCAACTATAACCATATATATATATACAACTATCCATCCTTTCACTAAAACCAAAAATAACAACACCTTATAAACAACATCAACAAAGGACTCCCTAGATACATGCCATTACAAAATAAGATATCACCACACTTAAGCTCGGGATTTATCGTTTAATGTTGAGTCAGAGATAAATCGAAGAGTACCTAACCTGTGCACGGAAAACAAATTTGCACGCTGAGTCTAACTCAGTGGTATTTCTATAATCTGAACAATTTAACTTAATAAGAGTAATCAAAATGTGAGAATGTAACAAGAAATACTATACACTTATGTTTCAAATCCATGATACAAAATTTTCCATTCTTATTACATCCTTTAAATTCCACATGTTCAAGTACATATATAACAAGGCATTTCATATAACATTTGAATGTTTCAACTCATGCAATGGCATGAGTCATCTCTTTGATCAATACTTGAATTCATTTCACGTTTCACATCTCATTTCATCATTACATATCACATTTCTCATCTCATATTCATTTCTCATCTTTGCCAATTCAATATTTCTCATCTCATATTCATTTCTCATCTTAGCCATTTCAATATCAATCACATAAATTATTATTAAAATTTCCCCTATTAACACAACTTGGACTCGGACGAATACACGGATCCAACCAATACACCAGTTTGGCACTCAGTGTCTCATTGAATAATTCCGAAGTACTAACTGCGCCCAGCGCTATATAAATTGACATCCGATGTCTCATTGGTTAAACGAAAGCAAATTGGCACGTAATGCCTCATCGACTTAAGGTCGAAGTAATCTCTGAACTTTTCCTATCCTATGGCATGCCATCTATATCCGACTCAGCTTGATACGATTAAGAGGGTTTCATTTCACTTTTCAATACAACCAATGTCTCAATTTCACATATATACACATTATCACATATAAACATATATTCAATTCAATCTTCATATTTTCAGTAAATTCATAATATGCCAAATCAATCCATTTCAATCGACTATGAATTCAATTAAATTTCAAAGTACAAAAGTACTCACCTCAAATGCTTACCATATGAAACAATTCAAAATGCAATAATTTATAACTTAGTTCGGATTATAAAAACACAAACCGTGAATTCCGAGCTATTCGACGTCGATTTTATCTTTCCCCTTTTTACTTGAGGATTTCGGTACGACTTTAGCTACGAAATAAAATAATTAAAATACATTAATATTACACAATTCAATTTCACATTAATTTTTAATTTTCACACTATATTTTGCTTATTCTTCAATTTAGCCCCTAAAGCGAGATTAGTTTTTAACCTTCACATTTAACTTTATATATTTATACTAATTTCACTCAAACTAAATTTAGCTTTCTCTTTTCAAATTTGACCCCATAATTTTGAATTTTTCTCAATTTAGTCCTTATTGCTCAAAATCAATAATTAATTCTACAATTTAGTCCTTTTTCTCTTCTAACTTAAAAATCTATCTATTTAATCCCTAATACTTAAGCTATTCAATAATGTCAACATTTAAAAACTTGAAAAATACTAAAAATTACAACATGGGTTGGGTAGCCCTAGGTACCGGGATTCAAAAAACGTAAAAATTACAAGAAAATGATTAAATTGCACTAACCAATTTGGATTTGAACCCCTAGGTTCCTTAGTCGTGCGTCTCTTTCTCTTTTCTTTCTTTCTTTTCTAATTTGCATGCATTCATCACTTTTTTCCACTTTCTTTCTATTTCATTTAATTTGTTTTCATTTAATTTATTATTATTACTTAATATATATAACATATATATAATATACACATGTATGTTATCTAGCCTATGGTTGGCCACCTATACACAAACATTAATTGAGTGGCACAATTGCTACTTTAGCCCCTTTTGTTTATTTTAATTTATAATTCAACTTTTAACTCTTACGCGATTTAGTCCTTGTACCTTAATAACTCCTAATTTCACGAAATTTACTAATCCAAAAATTAATTAGCTACTAAGCAAGCCTCGTAAATATTTAATAAAAATATTTATGGGTCCGATTTACGGGTATGGAGTCTTGAAAATACACTTTCTAACACCCCTAACTATCGGGTCGTTACACCTTTTAAGGGCCAAAGGTATCATTTGAATGAATGGCACAAAGTTCACCAACCAAGTACTCTAGAAGAATATTTTAATATGAAACATGCAACAATAAAAAATATCATTGAAAGATGTTTTGGATTATTAAAACTTAGACGAGGTATACTTAGAAGTCCATCATTTTATCCTATAAGAGTACATAACTGAATCATTATTACTTGTTGCTTGCTTCATAATTCGAGCAAAAATGAGTTCAAATCCTATTAAAGCAAATTTGGGAGAAGGTTTAAATAGTATGGACAAATTGAAGAATGAAACTAGTAAATCAAATGTTTAATGAATGCCAAACATTAAGAAATGAGTTAGCTTAAAGTTTTATTTATATGAATTTATATGTATTATAGTTGTCTTTGGTGTTGTGTTTATGATTTATGAGTTTAATTTTATTATCTCTTTTATGTTAGCTTTGATTGTATTGGTTTATGTATTATCAAACAATGTAAATTATTCTTGTTGTGGTTATGAAAGTGTTTCAAGATACGTTATCTTGCTTTTTTTAGTAATTGTATGATTATTTTTCTATTAAGTGAAACTTGCAATTATTTTAAAAAGAATGTCACGTTACTCACAATCTACAACTTTTTCCCAAAACTTTAGAAGAATAAAAAGAAATGGATTCGGAAAAGATGTTGCCTTGGTTTCATATATGGTTAAGTTGCATAATATTGGGACTTTTAATGCAAATACTTAGGTGAATTGGAAAGAATGATGAACAAACTTTTACCTCATGCTAAGTTGAAAGCTAAGCCTAAACTTGAATCAAGGATTAAAAATTGAAAAAAAAATTGGACAATTATTTATGATATGTTAAGAGGGAAAAAAACTAGTGGCTTTGGTTGGGATGGGCATAAACAAATGATTGTTGCCAAAGATACAGTGTGAAAATCATACATAAATGTAAGATTTATTTAGCATTTATTTTCTTATGTTGCCTTACTTATATCCATGTAATATATATTGCTAACGAACTCTCTCTCTTTTTCTTTAATAGAGTCATAAAGAAGCCAGACAATTTAGAATAAGAAGTTTTCCTTTTTATGAGTAACTTACTGTCATATATGTAAAAGATCGAGTCATTGAGAAAGATGCAGTAATAGCTGTTGATATAACTAAAGAATTACAAGATGAGGAAGTTGTTAATGAAAAGATGAATGAAGAAGGAAGAAATAATAATAGATGTGAAACAAATGTTTCCCTAGATGAGATGGATGTCTCAGCTACACAGTCGTTGAACTCAATTATTGATCCAACTAACTCGCTTGTTGATGCTGCCACATTATTAGGGGATAATATTAGACAAGTTGGCCTTGAATTAAATAGGAGCATTGGCTTTAAAATACCCATTCAAGAAAAGGTACAAACATTTCATGTGGTTTTAGGTGAAATAGAAGGCTTAACAGGGATGAACATGATGATATGTTAAACAAAATTCCTGATCATCCAATGCTCATGCTTGTTAAGTCTACCACATTTTTATGCAATTAACATGGATGAGAAGATTTATTTCTACCCATTAAAGATTATGGTTGTTGTGATGGGTTAATATAAATTTTTGTATATGTAATCCTATGATAAGAACATGAAAGTATGCCATAGAGGGTTGTCATTTTTTGTATGTAAGTATTATAAGCCAAAGATTATGGCATCGAAGCATGCCATATCAGATTTTAACTTTTTGTACTTGCAACTATAAACGTAGATAGTTGGTTATATAAATTTGTATAAAACATCCTCTCTCTTTTATGATCTTTAGGCAATGGTAGAGATGCTTTTACACATGTATTTATGTATAAAATGATTGCATATTTCAACGTAGGATTTTTGCTCTACAGTGTGTTTAAGTTTATCAACTTCCTAGTATACTATTTGCATGTAGCATATAATTTAAAATATATATGATTCCATATTTATATAGGCTTTAATGATGTGTTGTATATATATGATCCAAAATTTCTGCATCATGAAGTTTGGGATTTGAGTTTCCTACTTCATTCACTCACAAGGTTGGTGGATTTAGTAAGTTGTCTAAAATACAATCAAGAATATTAAATTTGATAAAAAATATATATTATTCTATTAAAGGATGTTTTATTGTTGTTACATTTTGGGTATTTTATAACAAAATATTAGAGGTTAAATTTGTCATTTCAATATTTCAAATATTTTACAAAAAACTATTAGAGGATAATGCGCTTCAACGCACTCAAACCCACATCCTCCTATATTAGCAATAATGCCCATACCAATTGAGCTAAGACTCAATCAACAAAATTTTTGAATGGTTAATATTTTTCAAAAATTATTAAAGGGTATATTAATTATTTGAGCTTGACTATTTTATATTTTTACAAAAAAATTATTAAAAGGTATATAGGTAATTTTAATCTTTTTCTCATGTTATTACAATACTAATTCCATCCAACTAAATATAAGAATATTATTATAATACTGCTCCATTTAATTACAACTCTATTCCATTATCACAAAATAACATTTTATTAAAACTTTATTCCATTACAATGAACAAAACATACTCTTAATGGTTTAGCAAGTTCAAAAACTATCTATACTAAGATTTGAATTAGGAACACCATGCATATAAGTAATTTTCATTTATCATTTGAACCAAGGTCATCATTCATATAAGACACTTATGTTTTTTTTCATTTTAACATCGTATATATTTCACGTGTTACTATTAATTAGTTCCAAACTATACTTACTATTATTTATTGTATGTTAATTTTAAACACAACTCAGTATTCTAAATAAGTAATTTTCACGCACACATCTATATATATATATATATATATATAAAGCTTCTAATATTTTTCATTTTAATATTATATATATTTCATGTGTTGTTATTAATTAGTTCAAAAAATATTATTTTAAACATCTAGTATTTAATATGATTTTTCATATAAATAAATAAAATAATGGGTAAATTACACCAACAGTCACTAAACTTTGATGCAACTGATAAAACAGTCATTCTGATTTCAATTCCGTCACTCAACTTTCAAAAAAGAATAAATCAGTCCTTTTAACCATTTTCTATTACAGACGTAACGGAAAGATGACTTGTTATCCTATTATGTAAACGACCCCAATTTAAAACCGTAGCTAGGCTAGGCAGTAAAATAAAAAAAAGAAGCAGAGAAGAAAAAGAAAAAGAAGAAGAAGAAGAAAATAAGAAGAATAGGAGGAGAAGAAGAGAAAAATTCTAGAGTGGTTCAGCAGCAACATGAGGTTATGGATCGCGGCGACAGCGGTGAAGTAAGCTTCAATCTTATTTTCCAAAATATATTTCGATCTTCCTCTCCATCATCCTTTTTATGACCCTCTGCTTTATTGATTTGTAACATTTTCTCATATAACCAAAAGAAACCATTACAAATGCCAATATTGACTCCTAAATAGTTCTTTTAAAGTTGAGATTGTTCATTTGGATGCAATACAAGCACATTTCAGTGAACTGACATGAGAGGTTTTTTTTTCCGTCTTTTTTCCCAAAGATGGTGACAAATATTTGAATCATTCTTATCAAAAGTTCCAAATAAATTGGAAGTACCTAAAGATGTTTAACCCTATGTTTGCATTTATAGAGCAATAATTAGTATAAAGCTTTTCAAAAACAATTCAAAAGATTTTATTAAAAGCTTATCCACTTACTTATAGCAAGATGGGAATTAGCCCAACACAGAGAGCAAGAATTCCTCCTTGCTCAACAATCTTTAGACCAGTTGCCAGTACGCCTATTTTGCTTGTCTAGACTTGCAATTGCAATTGTCTTCTCACAACCTCAAATGGGTAAGTAGCAACTTTGGCACAAGCACCAGCAATAGCTCCATATAGTAATGTCCTCAATGGTCCCAACTCTAGCTAATCCAAAGCATTCAGTTCCTACCCCATTTATCTCATGTTCTGAATTCTTTTCCTACCCTTCGAATCTGGATGGGGAGAGATTGAAAGGTAGAGAAGGAGATAAAAGAGATTGATGGTAGGGTGAAGTAGATCACCATATTTGAAAACAGAGATTATTTGGATGGAAAAGAAGAAGTGTAATCATATTGGGCCATTTATTAAACGAAAAAGGAAGGACGAAAAATAAAACAATCACTCAACTTTGCCTCAACCAACGTGGCAAGTTAGCTGGCCACGTCAACTGTCCCATTAAGCTTGTGACGGAAAATGTTAATGGGTGACTGATTTGTCACTTTTCGATAACATTAGTTACTGATTTGTTATTTTTTAAAAATTGGGTGACTGAATTGAAATCAGAGTGACTGTTTTGTTAGCTGCATCAAAGTTGAGATATTGTTGGTATAATTTACCCTAAAATAGTTAGTGCAAAGAGAAAATAAGGGATCGCGGCGCGGTCAAGAAGTATAGGTGGCAAAACAGATGTTGTTGTGTTCTTCGTCGGCAGCAATCAGAAGGATATCAGTATCGTGGCTGATTATGGCTAACAATTCTAACTTCAAATCCCACCGCCTCTCTCGTTCTGGTACTTCTAAACCTTCTTATTTCTTCATTTATTTTTTTCTCTTTTATTTGCTCTGACATCCATCATCCAAACCCTCAATAACCAGATGATGCTGCTTTGGCGTTAGAGAGCTCCACTAAAAGACCTGGAACTATGAGCACCCATTCCTCCCTCAAGGACGCCTTTTCTTCCTACGCTGATCACCTCAATGCCCTCGTAATTTTTCCTCCTCCTTTTTCTCCATTTTTCACTTTTATTTTTGCTTATTTTACCTTGGCTCGCATTACTTCTCTCACAATTTTAGATGAATATTCAGATTTTATGGGATTTTAGGTCTTTAAAATGGTGAATATCTTGATCTACAATATGAAATTTAATTATACCCAATAGACCATAAACTCACGAACTGGCTTGGAGAAAAATAAAGTGTGGACCCAAAACCGATACAAGATCGTTTGTTCTAGCAGTGAAGCTTGTTTTGTAGTTGGATGCTTGCAATGTGTGGATATATGTTCTCCAAAACGTTCAAAGTTTCTTACATGTATAAGCTGTAAAGTTCCCTTGCATAATGGAGTTTTCTCTTTTGCATGTATTTACTTGACTACCAAAGATGCTTTCATATGCACTGACTAATCAACACAAAGCATTTTTTGTAGAATGAAAAACGCGAAAGGATTGTAAAAGCCAGTCGTGATGTAACTATGAATAGTAAAAAAGTCATATTTCAGGTGCACAGGTAATGTTGCCGATTTTCAAGATTTCAATGATGATAATTTTACTTACTATTGCTGCTGCCTATTTGTGTGGTTCTTGATTGCAATTAGTTCATTCAAATACGTTGTTCAACTTGCAGTTATTTACTATTCTGTTTTCTTTACCTGTATGGTTAAATGAATTATTTTAATTCAGTTCATATGATATGTTACTTTGCTTTTGGTTTAATCTTGATGACAGAATCAGTAAAGCCAACAGAGAGGAAGTTTTGGAAAAGGCCGAAAAGGATTTAGCTGCAGTGAGAGATCAGCATATTTCCCGACTGGTGAAAGAGTTGCAAGGGACTGATTTTTGGAAGCTACGGCGAGCATACTCTCCGGGGGTTGCATCTTTTTCTTCTTATACTTTTGTGCCAAAGAGAAACTACCGAGTTGACTTATCATGGTTGTTTCTTGGCAGGTACAAGAGTACGTTGAAGCTGCAACATTCTTCAAATTCTGCCAAACCGGAACTCTTTTGAATCTTGATGAGATAAATGCTAGTTTACTATCACTTAGTGATCCATCTCTTGAGCCTTTGCAAATTAACCTCCTTGACTATCTCTTAGGGGTAGATGCCTCAATATTATGCTATTTACTTTTGAAGGCAGAGGCTGATGAAAACATTTGATGCTAATTTTTTTTGTATATCCTTATATCCTTTGTTCAAATATTGCCTACTTATTATTCCCAGCATACATGCATACATACATACAGATCTCTGACACACTGAAGCAATGCATACGCTCACACAATGTGCATTGTGATGGAAGAATGTTTACTCTTCTTTTACAGCTAGCAGATTTGACTGGAGAGCTGATGCGGTTAGCAATTGGTCGAATATCTGATGGTGAAGTAGAATATTCTGAGAGAATATGCCAGTTTGTACGTGATATTTACAGGGAATTGACTCTTCTTGTCCCACTTATGGATGACGGTTCTGACATGAAGACAAAGATGGATACGATGCTCCAAAGTGTTGTGAAAATAGAGAATGGTAATATTGATGCTGGTTTTCTTGCCCTTAAATACAAAATGTTCTTATAGCATATTATGAAAGATTTCTTCATTAAGCTAATGAATATGCAATGCCAAGAGTTCCACGAGTTTCTTGTTTTTGTATGTGATATGAATACCTAAGAGTTTTAAGAGACTTGACAGTAATTCACGCAAAACTTGTACCCACACGATAGTTCTTTTGCTGGATCTCTTATATGGGTTCTTTGTTGCTTGCAGCATGCTTTAGTGTTCGTGTGAGAGGATCAGAGTACATTCCGCTTCTAGGGTCCAGCGATCCAAGTTCTTTCTTAGTGGGAGTATCTGATGCGGAATTATGAAAGTAACTTGTGCTTCTCGTAGCCTCTTTTGCCTTGTATTGTTTTAATCACCATATATACAGGATACCATTAGCTTCATTTACTTTCATTCCTGCAGTTGTTGACCGGAGGAGATGTTTCCTGCTCAAGATTCAAAGATTTGGGAGTAGTTGAGGAAATGTTTGCACCAATATTGAAAGATCTTTGAGGCATTTTTGGACTGCACTTTGTTAAAGTTGATGTAACTAACTTGCATGCTAGACTCTTCAAATTCTTCATGGGATTAAAAATCAGTCTCTTTGAGATCTTTCATATGGCCATTGGCTATCTGCTCATTTAGTTGATGGGAAGTTGACAATGGAGCTGAGAAATAGAAAACTTTTGAAATATGTGTTGACAGAATAAGCAATTTAGGAATCTGATACATCCATTCTTTTCTGTGTGAGAACATGTTTGCTTTATAAATACAAAACTAGGCTTCTTTAGTTGGTGGGCTTTTTGTACACTCAGCTCAGCTCTACGAACATCGGGTTGAGCATGTCTTTAACCATATTAGCAGTCTATGGGGAAAAAAGGCCTGGAAACAAAGCGACAGGCCTCAGAGACTTCAAATTGGGGCTCTTCCAATTACATAAATCTTGCAAATACTAATTTGTAGAATTAGTTTGTCATTTAGATTTTTATTTTATTTTATCAATTCAACTCTAAAACGGTGAGTAACATGATCAAAGGTGAAAATTCATTAATGGAGTATTTATGTTCTATGTGTAAGTATTTGAGTCGCTTATAAAAGAAATAAGATGAAGATACTAGAAAGCATATAAAAGAATCCAGATCTAATTTAGAGCTAAAACCTTAAAAAACCAAGGAAAGATACTGACAGCTAATTAGAAACAACCGCAGTTTTATCCACACACCTTGGAAGATCAACCGCCTCTTAAATCTCAACCTCCTTAATTTAAACACATGGCTTAATTATTTAATTACTCCCTAAATATGAAAAAAAAACCAAGTGCATCTTAGCACTCCCTCCTATCCCATCCCATCCCATCCCATCCCATCCCATCCCTGGTTCTTTTAAAATACGCAGCATTGCTAAATTACGCCCTTCTCTATCAAAGGCAGCAACTTTTAGAAAAGAAACAAAGAAAGAGCGAGTCTTGCTTTTAGAGCGAGTCTTGCTTTTCGAGTATCGTGTCGTGGTGTATCTGATTCTCATGATTCATGAATTATTATTATTTTTGTAATTTTTTTAATGTTTTGTTACCTTAATGAGAGTGGGGAATTCAGGGGAGGGGGCTCTAAAGATTCCTTTTATTTTTTTTAAAAGTATGTAAATAAAGTTGTGCATTCTACATTTGTGATTCTCTGATCATTCATATAATTGCAAAGAAACAAATACCCTTTTTTCTTGTTGAAGAGAGAATTAAAAAAGCAAGAGAGGAACATTGGTTAATCCAAGATCTCAAATTTCTCAAAAGAAACTATAATGGGTAAGCCCCTTTTGATCTATCTCCTCTGTCTTATTCCTTTTTATTCTCTTCCACACTGTTTTTCAGTGTTTTTAGAGCTAGAATCTTATGCTGTGCTCTTTGTGCTTGATTTTCTTCTACTTCTTTTCCCTTCTTTTTCAAGTTTCTCAATTTTTTTTTTTTGGTGGTGGAGATTGGGAATACTTGTACCTTCTTTCTCTCTCACCCCTCCTCTTTTTCTTCATTTTCAACAAATCCTTTATTTTTGACTTGCCCAAAGTAAGTCCTTTTAAGGTTTTGCATTTTTTTACCCCTTTTTCTTTCTGATTTCTCATTGGTGCTCTTATTTCCAAGTACTACCCTTAGTTTCTTTCATTGGCTGATTTTTGTTTTCTCGTTTCTAGAGATGAACATGAGCTTTTCACATGACATGGGTGATGAATATGAAAAATTCATTAGAAGAATGAATCCGCCCAGGTAAGCTAAAAATTCATCTTCTTTATCTGTACTTCGATCAAGAGTTTTGAGAAACACCAAGTGATATTTACTTATCTTTCTTGTCAGGGTTGTTATTGATAATGAAGCTTGCAAGAATGCAACTGTGATAAGGGTATGGCTGTCTGATTTTGTGTTGCTCTTTTTTTCTTTGTTAAACGGTACCTTTTGATACTTATCCCATATCATAATGCAGGTTGACTGTGCAAACGAACATGGAATCCTTCTTGAAGTTGTACAAATCCTGACTGATCTTAACCTTATCATTAATAAAGCCTACATATCTGCTGATGGCAATTGGTTCATGGATGGTAACATATCTCGTCTTCTTACTTTTGGACTTGTCTAGTAAATTGATTCTCATTTTTTGCTTTTGGTTTTTGCAATACCAGTTTTTAATGTTACTGATCAAGATGGAAACAAAATCACAGATGAAGGTATTCTAGATTATATTACAAAGGTAAGCACTTCAAATTTGTAATTGATTTTCGTGCTTTTTTTTTTTTTTTTATAATGCCTATCTGATTGTTTGTGCGTTTTGTCTTCAGTCTCTGGGGCCAGAATCTTGCTTCACATCTGCAATGAGATCTGTTGGGGTGAAGCAAACAATGGACCACACTGAAATTGAGTTAACAGGGAGTGACAGACCAGGGTTGCTATCTGAATTAAGCGCGGTCCTTAAGCATCTTAAATGCAATGTAGTGAATGCCGAAGTATGGACACATAACACCCGTGCTGCAGCTGTGATACAAGTGACTGATGAGGAAACAGGAACATCAATTACCAACCTAGAAAGGCTATCTAGGATAAAGGCACTTCTTTGCAATGTACTTAAGGGAAGCAACAAATCTAGTTTAGCCAAAACCATAGTTTCTCATTCGGTCACACATACTGATAGAAGGCTTCACCAAATGATGTTTGCGGACAGGGATTATGAACAGACCGGTGATGATGTTTTGGAGGACAGGCAAAGGCCGAATGTGGATGTTGTGAATTGGTATGACAAGGACTATTCAGTGGTTACCATTAGGTGTAAAGATAGACCAAAACTTCTCTTTGATACGGTTTGCACCTTGACCGATATGGGGTATGTAGTGTTTCATGCAAAAATTGATACCGAGGGGCCACAGTCTTATCAGGTAGTGCGCTTTCTTCTTTCTTTACATGGTCGCTTTCATGAGTCTGAGATTTTGTATGATTTCATGCGGTTATAATTACTTGTGCGTTACATCTTGTGTCTGTAGGAATATTACATTCGTCATGTAGATGGATCTCCTGTTAAATCAGATGCAGAGAGACAAAGAGTAACTCAGTGTCTTGAAGCGGCAATTAAGAGAAGGGTATCTGAGGTGGGTGCATTCTTCATATTATATATGTACACACACAAGCTGGGAGTATGTTCTTGGCTTTGTTTCAGACAATCACATTATTTTACCTAAACTATGCATTTCATAACATCATATTACCTGCATGGATTGCTGATAATATTTTGTTGCTGTTCTATTGCTGCTTTGAAGGGCTCCTTTCATTAATAATGTTATTAACTCTTCTTCCAGGGCTTGAAGCTAGAACTTTGCACAACAGACAGAGTTGGATTGCTATCTGATGTCACTCGCATATTCAGGGAGAATAGCCTCACTGTCAGCCGAGCAGAAGTGACAACCAAAGATGGCAAAGCTGTTAACACATTCTATGTTCGGGATGCATCGGGGTATCCTGTCGATGCCAAGACCATAGAATTCATCCGGCAAGTGATCGGGCAGACCATACTAAAAGTTAAAGGCAGCCCTGAAGACGTAAAATCAGTTTCTCAGGAATCTCCAACTAGGTTCCTATTTGGTGGTCTCTTCAAGTCAAGATCTTTTGTAAATTTCAGCTTGGTCAGGTCTTATTCCTAATGAGTATAATAATATTTTATCTTCATCATTCCACATGTAAATCAAAGCCCATTTAGCTTAGATTCTACGGTAGATCTTTGTTCAATTTAGCTGTTGCAGTCTAGGAACCATTTTTATCTGTTCTGGTTAATGAAAGCCATAGATAGAAATCAAAGGGCCTGTAAATTTCCCAACTCACCCCCTCTTTTAGCCTTTATTTAAAGTGTATTACCCAACCTAAAGTTGGATCCACCAATGCAGGAAATGACAAAATGAGTTGTGACCTTGATACATAAATTTCTTTTCATTGTTTCAACCCTATAGATCTTTTTGTTTTCACTGTATTGATGACAAGTCGAGTTTACATTTTCACTATAATATTGGATCTTTGATTTGACCTATAGCTTCTCAGTCTCAGCTGTAAAGACTATGAAACGTACAACTGTTTGAAGAAAAATAAAGCCCCATTGAAATTCGCAATGGGAGTTTTTGCTTTCAAGAAAAAAAATTGTGGGTGACAACCTGCCATCAAACATGCAAATGAGGAAGGCGGCTTTGTGTTTTATTTTGGTCTCTTTCGATAATTTTTTCTTCAATTTCCAACTTGTACCAAGATTTGTTAGGTGAAAAATCATTGATTAATTAGTTGATTAAGGATGATATGTCAATATTTATAATAATGATTTTATTTTATTTTTGAAATGGTCCACCCAAATCCTTGCGAAAGTGAATTTGATCATATTCAGTTTCACAGAATGTTGAGGAAAATGAAAGTAGCATAGCAAAACTCTTGCGACTCCACGATCGCACCAGGGTGCCGCCATGTGGTGCCTCGGATTCTTTCTCAACATCATAACTTTAGATACCATATGAAACAAAGTAATCAAAATCAGTATGAAATCTGATGTGAAAACAGTGACTTGACGTCAATATATAGGATGAATTATTACATGAATATAAATCCCCAAGAAGTTGCCACGTAATTGGCATCAACAAAAGCTAAATTGGTAAGGTTTGCATGATTGCCTTTTTGAAATCTCTTTAGTCATTTAACACTTTCAGCAGTCCAATTTCATCATGGCTTGCGTAACATTGTTACATATGCAAATGTAAGGATGATGTTTGCAGGAGTATATCACACTGATTTTCATTGGATGTACATTCACTTCAAAATTTTAAAAGAAGAAATAAACATTTTTTTTTCTGATGTAAAAGTTGAAAGAGTAGAAACATGAAAGCATGCTTTCCCCTTCCACCTTAAAATAATAAAAAACCAACATGTTCTATGTTTTTTTTTCTTCTCTTTTTTGAACTTGCTTTGCTATTTTTCTTTTATTTGGTAAAGAACAGGCACATGAATCAGTGGTCTTCTCTGACAGGAAACAGTCTGCAACTGCAAGCTAAGTATATGCATACATAGGTACGTACGTACATACATACAAAGAATTAGCAGCATTCATGCATCTTGAAAGAAACAGAACAAGGGGAAAAGATTAAATAGATGAGCTTAGAACTGATGCCTCAGACCAGTTAACAGTAACATGGAGTGCTGGTCTTAAATAACTTTTATGATTTCGGATTTTTTTATTTATCACAGTTGACCGTGTTGACATTCATCACAGAAAACCTTGGTTAGAAAGTCTTGGACCAGAGGAGGAAAATAAATCTAAAAAAAAAAAAAAGAACATTGGGAAATTAATTATTTAATTAAACTGTTGATGTATCATGTGCTTCTGAGGATCTTGTCACCAAATGTGTGCATTGATTCCTCCCTCACATGTAGGCAAATGGAAGTACTTAATTAAGCAATATATCAGAAACCCATCTCTCCACATGTATGACTGACCGACTGGGATCTAAGCTTAAGCATATACCAAATAATTTATTCATTGCAAAGTTAAATTATAGGGTTAATTCAAGAGATGTTGCACGTTGCAACACTCCTATGATGTGCCATTTCATGCTTGCGAATCACACAGCATGGATATGCATACTGTATTCTGAAGCAAGCAAGCAAAGCATATGCTAATTAAAGAGTTACAGTATCTTAGATCTATAAAATACGGATATATAAAAAAAAATGCGTGTCTTAAATGCTTAAGATCCATTAAGGAAGGGAAGGATATGATAGAGATGAACCGATAGAGGAGAGACAATGGCAGAATCTGGTAGTGAGTTCCCAGGGTTCCAAATTTGTGTTCACAAAGAGGAACTGGTATTTAGAAGGCCACTGAGCAGGCTTCAAAGACGAGCCCCTCGTCCTTTGCAGATTAAGCCCAATGCTGATGGCAAGGCTTCACCATCACAAGCAATGGACTTCAATTTAAAGTCATCATCATCATCATCATCAGCAGCAGCAGCAGCAGCAGCAACATCTTCGACTTCATTTAGTTCCTTCTATCAAAGTAAAGATCCCATTCCTCTACTATCACCTCTTGTTTTGCCTACTTTGCTTCAATCATCTTATCTCCATCAAGAAGGGAATACAGCAACATAAATCTCTGTGAAAGGTGTTAAGGTTTCCTTGTTATAAATACGTGATTTATCTTGTCTTCCCTGTGTTTCACATTAGATTGTCATTACTATATATTTTCTGATACTCTTTCTGTTTACTAAAACTCATGTATTTAACAGCATTGGAGAAGCATTCCATTTCATTGATTTTAATGGTTTATATCACTCTACCAATAATTCGTATATGTTATGAATCATTAGATTGGAAGAACAGAGTATGGAAAAGCTTCAATATCATTTTCCCAAAAAATGAGATGTTTGATCATAGCAAAAATAGGTGGAAATGAATCATACATTCTTACTGTTCACACTCTGTTGAGTTCATGAACCCAAAGTTTTTAGTGAATGCAAGGAGGAGAAATGGCAATAAATAGGCCAATAACCATCTATAAACACCATGGAGATGATAAAAAAACAGTCCACAAACTTCTTCTATGAAAAAAATGGGCCTAAGCTTTCACTTTTTTCTAGCGCAATTTTTACCATTTTAACTATCAAGCAAAAACTCCTAAAACCTCTGTTCAGCATTTCTGCTCACAAATATTAAAACTTGTAATTTCTATAACCTAAAATATTTACAGGCAGATTCTTTAAATATTATAAATGGTTGAAGCCTATGTACAAATTTACCAAACTTAAGTGGAAAAACAATTATCCTCTCATCTTGTGTCTTACATTTTTTTTTAATTTCCCATAGTTTTACAATAATTTCCCATAGTTTTGATATCATGACCTTTAGTCTATATAAGTGAAGCACATTAACTTCATGAATAAATATAAAATTAAAATTTTAAATGATAAAGAAAATAACTTTAACTACAAAAAATTTCAGTATCTCTAAATGTTATTTTTGAAAATAATTTTTAATAATATTTTTGTACACCCCAAAGTTATCTCACTACAAGAAAAGTAAAATTTACTGGTACTAAAAGCTAAATAAGGCTTATATGCCAACTTTTTTTAATTAGTCTTTTAGGCTATTTTTAATTTTATTTAGGGAAATAGGTCGTTTTTTAAAAGAGTGTCTGAAAGTGTGTCTAGATAGGCGCACTTTCCTGCCAACCGTGTAGAAAGTGCGCCCAGTTTAAGTTGTAATTTTTGACTTTTTTAATATAATCTATTTTTTTGGTCGGATGGTTAAATGCTGATGGTTTTGACCTTAAGTCCCAAGTTTGATTCCTCTCCCGCTCACTTTATATTTTTTTATTTTATGTAGTTTCAAGCTTCTTCTCCTTCTTCTTTTTAATGAATGTCTTTAACATATGAGTTTTCTTAGTTAAATGGTTAAATAAAAATGATTTCATCTCTAAGACCCAAGTTCAATTTCCTTTTTCTAAACACATTTTTAATTTTTATTTCAAACATACGTTGTTTTCAATTTTTTATATTTTAATTCATCTTTTAATTAATAACTCTTTTATTCATAAAATCAAATAATAAATATGTAATTATATAATAAAATATATATTTTACATATATCATTATGTTAAAATATTTGAAATTAATAAATCCTTTATATATAATATAAAGATCAACTAATTTTTAATATATTTTCTTTATATATAATATTTATACGTCAAATATTTATTTTCTTCACGATATTGTGGGTATAGTGATTTCCAATATTATAAAATGAAATAATTATTTCAAATATAATTATTATTTTTATATGTAAAATATTTCAAATATCATTGTTTTTCATCTACATTGTAAGTATGATATTTCAAATATTTTTATATGTGAAATATTTCAATTAATTATTTGAAATATCATTATGTTTATATGTGAAATATTTTAAATACACATATAAAAAATATTTACTACACTCATGATAAGGATTGAAAAATAAATATTACACATATAAAAATTATATTTACTAAAAATAATTATATTTGTAATAATTACTTGATTTTATGAATAAAAGATTTATTAATTAAAAGATTAATTAAAATAAAAATGAAAAAAATATTTATTAATTTAAAATAAAAAACTTGAAACAATATGAAATAAAATTACGCGTTTAGAAAAGGGAAATTGAACTTAGGTCTCAAGGATGAAATTATTATTATTTAACCATTCCAATATGTTAAAAACATTTAGTAAAAAAAGAAGAAGACGAAACTTAAAACAACATGAAATAAAAAAATATAAATGTGAGTAGGAGAGAAATAAAACTTGGGACTCAAGGACAAAACCATCAACATTTAACCATCCGACCAAAGAAATTAATTGTATTAAAAAAAGTCAAAAATCGCAATTGGACGTGTTTTCTTGCCCACTGAGTTGAAAGCGCGCCCAGCTAGACACGCTTTCACACTCTCTCTCAAAAAACGACCTATTTCCCTAAATAAAATTAAAAATGGCCTAAAGGCTTAATTATTATTATTATTATTTTTGCATATTCTTCAAATTTAGCGTAAAAATTACCCCAAATGCTGGTAAATATATTGTAATTTTTTTTCACCCCAAATAAAAGTGCCATTAAAAACTCATTCTTTTAAGTGCCGAACGTGCCAACTGTTTTTTAGGTCTTTTCCATCAAAATTACAAATTCAGGGTTGTTCTCTTTATTAGAGTAAGGGTGTGTTTGATAAATTATTGAATTTTTTTATTTTATTGAATATAAAAATTTTTAACATTTAACATTTTAATTGTGTTTAATAATCATTTTAATTTTTTTTACTTAATATAAAATTTTCAGCAAAAAAATATTGAATAAGATAAGTAGGTAGGTAGCTACTTATCACTTAGAGTCTGTTTGATTGCCAGTAAAATATTTTCCGTAAAATGATTTCGAAAAATGTTTTACTTTTCGTAAAATGATTTATGGAAAATATTTTCGGTGTTTGATTGAATCTGTAAAATATTTTTTGCTATTTTATGATTTTCGAAAATATTTTCCGGAAAGTTGTTTTTGCATATATTAATATGTATTAATAAATTTTATATTTTAAATTGTTTTTACATATATTACAATGATTTATTTATAATAATACTCAATTATTAAGCTACAATATTAATCGTTATAAATTAAAAAACTAACATCAAATAAATTATTTGTAATTGTGTTAAAAAACAAGTATTGAATAATTAAAAAACAAGTTCTTGGAAAATCGATAAATGTAAGCAATTTTCTACAGAAATGAAGGAAGGAATGAATGAGGCGATAGAGAGGAGAGCACGGAAAATGTCTTACGGAAATTGAAAGGGTAAGACATTTTCCCTAAAATGTAACCCATTTTCCCTTGTTTTGGAGTTCATTTTCCAAATGGAAAAGGTTTTCCGCCAATCAAACGCTGGAAAAGTTGGAAATGATTTTCTGGAAAATCAATTATTAAGTTGATTTTATTCTATTAAAAAATTGATATAAATTATCTTTTTTTAAAAAAATTGAGATATTCAAATTACCATTTATCTTTCATTTAAAACTATCCAAAAAATATAAAATATTATATTAATAAGATTAAAAATAAAAATAAATAATCTTTTAGTAGTTAGTATTTACTTTTATCAAACAAAATCATCACATTCGATACTTATATTTACTAATTTACCAAACAATTTTCTACTATAAATTCAAAACTAATAAAATTTAGCATTAAAATTCAAGACTTAATTTTTCAATATTTAAAATTTCAATTTATCAAATACACCTTAAATCTCTCTAATTCAATTTCAATTTTCCTATTCATCATTTTCCATTAAAATTTTGAAAATGGTATTGTTAGAGTTGAGTGACTCAAATCCTTGTTAAAATAAAATACAATGGTAAAATAAAACAAAAGTAAAATCTATATAGAACTATACTTCTTTTATTTTACATTGATTAAAATAAGGTTTTTTTAACCTTACTACACTTCATCTATTTGACATTGATTAGAATAAGGTTTTTTCAATCTATAAATAGATTTAGTCTAAACTCCTCTTGTATCATTCGAATTCGACATTAGTGAATTTTCTTCTCTTCTGCTCGTGGTTTTTCCCGAAAGGGTTTTTTATGTAAAATTTGTGTGCTTTATTTTTATTTTTCTTATTTTTTTGCGATCGTTCTATATTGCCATTATCGATGTTAGTTTTACAACCTGTTATCAGAGCTTTTCGGGTTGCTTGTCTCGATAACGGTAATGGCGACATTGAAGTATGATATTCTGCGTTGGATCACAACATCAGATTCACGTTGTGACAGATAAAGATGTAGACAGTTCTTGCGCAAATAGATTCAGAGGATGCCTTGCTAAGGATAGATAAGGTGCCTTCGACATTGACAGAGGAAGAGAAGAAGTGTAAAGATCTAAAGGCTTTAACGTAATTACATCTACATTTTTCGTATGAAATTCTAAAGTAAGTGATAAAGGAGAAGACTACCGCTGCATTATGGGCAAAGCTGCAGCAACTATGTATGTCGAAAACCTTAACTAGAAAGTTGCATATGAAACAACGTCTTTATGCTCATCGTTTGGAGGAAGGTGCGTCTGTGCACAAACATTTAGTTGTGCGTCTGTACTCTTTCCTATTGTTTTTACCTCGTTTGGCGGATTTCTCAAAATTCACTTGCCAACATTTGTGTTATTCTTCTAACTCTTTTTTCAATTCTACTCTCCTGGTTGTCAACCTTGCATTTAGCTTCTGAGTGGACTATCCCGTGTTTAATATCCCTGCGGACTCTGTTGGTTGCCATAGTCGAGCCATGGTCTTACACCCTTTCACCCCATATTTAATGTCCTGGCGGACTACCTCGTGTTTACTTTCCTAGCGGACTCCATATGCTGCCATAACCAAGCTATGGTCTTACACAATACAACCCCATGTCTACTGTCCCAACGAACTGTATTGGTTGTCATAGCCAAGCTATGGTCTTACATATTATAACTCTTTTGAGGTGTCGCCCATTAGGACCTTACCATCGGTGTAGTGTCGCCCTATAGAGCCTACTAACCTCCGTTGTGGTGTTTCCCTATGGAGCCTTATAACCGTCAATATCGACCCATCTCATGTCTACCTTGATGCTTGAACACCGAAGTGTCCCCCTGCAAGGCTCAAAGCTTCGCACATCCCGATTTGCACTTAGCAACATCGTATGGTGGTATTTAACAAGAATTCTATTTTCTCTATTCCTCCGTCCATTTTACCATTCCTAACCTTGATGCTCGAACACTGTAGTGTCCCCTCCATAAGATCTAAAGCTTTACATATCACGGCTTGCATTCAGCAATATCATATGACCATATCTAACAGAAATTCTCATTCCCAAATCCTAGCTTCATTTATCCTGTCGATATTTTCCCTCCATACTTCGTGATTTATAATCATGCATACACAGTCATATGAACACGAAAACATAATAACATGAAGCAAGCCAAATTTAACTATGTGGTATCATAACCATTTTTGTGCATATCTAACCTTTTCTATCAACAGAAATCATGAAACTCATTTTGGACACAACCTAGATTCATGCCAGTCATACAACATCCTAGAAATGGAGCTTAGAAACACACCTGATGACTTTTGCCTCCTAAGCTTAGCCTTTTTCCAAATGCTAATGTAATGCCCCAAAAATTACTACAATAAGAAAGTAAGATATTATCCTTGATATAGTAAAATAAGAAAATAAAATGATAAAAGGGAAATTTTGAGTTATGTCAACATTGGGAAGTATATTATGATATATTATTTCAAGAAAGGACTATATTGTAAAAGTGAGAAAAGTTTTTTGGCTCAAGAGTAAATACTTAAAATTTAAGAGGTTAAAGTGTAAATATGAAAAATTTGAAGGACCAATAGTGCAAATATTTTATGGGTGGAATGATCTAGAAACTAAGGAAAATGGATGAATTAGGACCAAAATGATTAAGTGGAAAAAATATGAGGGGTTAAATCACAATTTTACCAAAATAAGTGATAAGTCAGTGGAGGAATTTTAAAGAATCATAAGGCACAAAATGATCATTTAGCAAGGAAGATAATTTTGAAGAGTAATAATGATGTTGGTGATATTTTAGATTAAATAAATAAATAAATAAATAAATAAATATTAGTTTATTAATATTTTGATTTAATTTTTAATTATATTTTATTATTATTTGATTTAGCATATAAGGAAAGAAAGATGAAGAATTCTCTTCATCTTTCCATGCTACCAACGTGAGAAGAGAAAAGAAAGAAAGAAAGAAAATTTCTTTTCTTTACAATTTGGTCCTTTCACCAAAAATCCACCATTTTCACCAAGAATTTCAAGAAATTTTCATAATCACCAAGAGAGAAAAGTGATAAGGAGACTACGGAGAACAAAAAAATTACCTTGGATTCAAGAAAATGGAAGTTTAAGGAGAGAGAAAATCAAGTTAAAGATTGAAATCAATAGGACAAGGTAAGAACATCAAGATTTCAATATATTTTTAAGTTTGATATTATTGAAAAAGCATGAAAATGATGTTAAAGTAGAATTTTCGTATATAAGGTTATATGTTCTTGATATGTTAGTGAAGTGAAATAAGATGAAGTGATGAGAAATATTGTAGAGAAAGGAAAGGAAGGTGTTATAAACTTGGTTATCAACATTTTGCACTAAAACAGTTTTAGACATCAGCAATAGTCTGACTTTGAAAATTCACCAAAAATTGTAGAAATTGAATTAGAGGTTAATTAAAGTGTTAAATTAAATCCTATTGAGTCTATTTTTACATAGAAGAAAATTTGTAAGAAAAATAATTTCATATTATGAGATATATGAATTTTTGTGAGACGAGGTCAGATTGATTTCGGGTTCCCCTGTTATTACTTTGGAAAATCATAAAAATTTTAAAAAATTAATTAAGGGTTTAAATTTATATTTTAAATTATTAATGAGTCTATTTTCATGAGAATAAATGGAAATATCATCCAAACCCTGTACTAAGAGATAATTAATTTTAGTAAAGAAAGGTCAAGTTGTCAAACAATGAGCAGGATAAATTTGAAGATTTTACTATACTTATTGGTTAAATTATAAATTCTAAAATTTTTATGGTAGAAAGATATTTGAGTCTAGTTTCAAAAACATCAAGTTTATCTTAATTTAGAATTTTGTAGCTCAAGATATAAATAATTTAGTGACTATGAATCAAGTGGATGCTTTTGATATGAACATATAAGCATGTTATATACTAAAAGCTAAAGATTCTAACAAATATATATACATTAAGGATGTGGAATGGAGAGGAGGAGGAAAATATATATGAATATTCAGCTAGCATGAGTTTACATTAAAATGGCTAATTTGCATGTTTTAGGCTCAAGGACTAAATTGAATAAAAGTAAAATTTTAGGGCAATTTTGTAAATATGTCAAAATGATCAAATTGTATGAAATGAATTTTTATATTGTCTAAATTAATATATTGAAAGAAATTATTAATATCAAGTGGGTTTAGAGCTTTAATTTTGTTGTATGATGATATTATAAAGTGATTTTGTTAAATATTAATGTTAGTATCAAATCGTTAAAATAGTTAAAATATTAGGGTTTGGTATTAAATTTCTATTTTATTAAGAGCTGTATGATAGCCTAGAATATTTTGATAAATTATTAATTGAGAAAAATTAGTTGATTTGATAGATTAACTAATTAAGGGACTAAATTGTAAAAGTTGGGGTAATTGTGTAAATTTGAAAAATTGAAGGGTATAAAATTTTAAAATAAATTGGAACTGAACTATATGATAATGAATAATTAATTTTATATTTTAGATCAAGATTCCATAGATGCTCATGAAAAAGGAAAAATAGCGGAATAGTCCCTAAACTCCTACAATTATTACAATTCAATTCAGGTAAGTTCGTATGGTTAAAATTTAATGCTTGTATATTAAATTGATGAATGGTATTATGTATTTAGTTATATCTATTGATGAAAGTAAAATATTGTTAAAATTATGAATTTTGAATTGAATGCTCAAAACGAGTGGAACGCGGGATTGAGTACAATCATTCTGTGGCAAAGGATGAATTGACAGTAAATGCAAAGGATGATTTGACGACAAATTACCCAAGTAAATTGAGGTTCAACATTTGTTGTAAACATTCGTGTTTACTTTTCGCTTAGCTCTCACGAGCTTTTGTTAACTCATATGAGTTTCCGTTCAACCCTAATGGGTTTCTGTTCAGCTCTTTTGAGCTTCAGTTTAACTCTTATGGGTTTTTGTTTAGCTCTTTTGAGCTTCAGATCAACCCTTATGGGTTTTCGTTCAGCTCTTACGAGCTTCCGTTCAACCCTTATGGGTTTCCGTTTAGCTCTCATGAGCTTCTATTCAACCTTCGGGCTTTTGAAAATGATGTACTCATATCCGTAAGTCGTTCTTCGAATGGTAAGTTATCGGGAGTTGTCTTGGATGATATATGTATATGAAGAAACAATAAAAGATGATATGTATCATGAAATGTATATATATATATATCAATATCTTGATATGTTGATACATGAAAATTATGTAAGTTAAGACTAGTAATAAATTCAAGTGTGACATGTTGAGTCTTTTATTAATCCTAAATAGTGATTTTCTATTCAGTTGTTTGTTTGCAAAATATTGTACGTTGCGATAGCTTTTTAAAATAGTTTTCATATTTGTGTGTATTTTGTTAAAACGTTTGATTGGTTTTGAAAACTCTATTATCCCTACTACTAGCAGTTGTAAGTCGAAAACAAAATAAAAATCCCAATTTAAAAGTAAAAATCCAAAAAGACCATTATTATAGTAAAATACCCCCAAAATAAAAGCAAAATTATTATTAGGTAATAAGTCGAATAAAATAGGTCGTGTGGCCACTGCTGAGTCCTCCGTCACATCGAACCGCCTATGCCTAGGGATTACCTGTACAAATTAAGCAAAAGGGGTGAGTTTACGTAAACTCAGCGTGTAATTCCCCATGCAAACAAACAGATAATAACGGATAATCTCAGTTTGGGCCTAAGCCCATTTCAATATCAGTAAGCATTAGGGCCTTGGCCTATCACAGTACAGTAACATTGATAGTTATGCAGTTATAAAATCCTACCCAACCAGCCTCTACACTCCATCGCCGTCCAACCCTACACTCCATGTAGGGATATAATCAACCCACCCAACCTTACACTCCAAGTAGTACCGAATGCGGCACTAGAAAGTAGTTGCAGCTGAGCTACTAGTAAGTTAGCCTAAAAGCCTTTTAGTACACTTCCTCCAATCAATATCAATCCCCAACCCAATGCAATGCATCATACAACCATGTCATGGTATCATGCATAATCAGAATAGTATATATATCATGCTCAACATACATACATTCATAACTATCTCATATGGCATACAACAATCTTTCAATCATTTCAGTCAATTAGGGGGTCTAGGTAACCTTATCGTCCCTACAATAGGTTCACAGTTGACTTGGGTGACCCGTGCAACCTTAGCAGTCAAACAGTGAAAATGGGCCCATAGGCCCATGTTGCATGCCCATGTGGGCCAACACGCTCGTGTGGCCCACACAGCCCAAAATGGCATTGGCCATGTAGATCACACAGACTGGCCCAATAATCCCACACGCTCATGTGGGGCCCACACACCCGTGGGGCCCACACACCCGTGGGGCCCACACGCCCGTGTGGCCCACACGGCCCAGTTCAGTTCGGCCCATGAATCGCTCACGGCCAGACTCGTCGATCACACACCCATGTTCGATCACCCGACCTACCACTTGGGCTGCCGCATGCCAGTGTCGCATCGATAATCACTTCTTTTCAGCTTTTCACCAGTTTTCGTTTCTAAAGTTGTGTTTACACACCTGATTCCGATACTTTGCAAAAGCACTCTTGAGCACCCAATGTTGGCACTATTTTTTTGATAAAACGGGGTCGACTTGGATTTTAAAAAAATGAAAAGAAAAAAACGGGAGTCGCCACCAATCTTTTTTGATAAGGTGTGATCGGATCACCTTGAAAAAGGGTGGTTTTTAATAAACAATTTGATTTTATTAAAACAACGATTTTTGTCCACGAAATTAAAAAAAACGAGTTTGGGAGTCGGTTACGTACGAGGAAGGTTTAGCACCCTCGTAACGCCCAAAAATTGGTACATAGTTGATTAGTTAATGTCTTAGTGTCGAAGATTGAAAACTTTAAAGAGATTTAGAGTTCGATCCTTTAAAAAAACTCGAATGACATGGATTGAAATTTAAGAGGATATTTGGCTATATGGTTCAACGAGAAATCGAAACCCAGCACGTTAGGGCACGTTTTCTCGAATTTCCAAACGTAAAATATTGCCTTATTCTGAAATTTTAGAAGGATATTTTAGCTATTTGGTCGAACGAAAAAAAAATCGAAACCCAGCACGTTAGGGCACATTTTCTCGAACTTCCAAACGTGAAATATTGCCTTATTTTGAAATTTTAAAAGGATATTTTTAGCTATTTTGTCGAACAAAAAATTGAAACCCAGCATATTAGGGTACGTTTTCTCGAACTTCCAAACGTAAAATATTGCTTTATTTTGAAATTTTAAAAGGATATTTTAGGTATTTGGTCGAACGAAAAATCGAAACCCAGCACGATAGGGCACGTTTTCTCGAACTTCCAAACGCAAAATATTGCCTTATTTTGAAAATTTTATTTGGATAAAAAGGAAATGAAATGCCTAAAAATGTACGCTTAATGTATTAGGTTTATTAGTGACATTGTTTAATACGCAAAAGGAGTTGTACATGGCTAAATACAATAGTGCGACATACGTTTTAAAATAACCGTGATATAACATGCATAATAAAATATACATATAGTGTCGATGCTAATAAATCTTAATATATACGCGCATGAATAAGATTAATGGTATAAATAACAATATAATAGAAACAATAATAATAATCAACGATAACTATGATAACTATAAATCTAAGTTTTGAAAGTACTTGAAAAATAACAAAGAAATAAATGATAGAAATTAAATTGCAATAATGATGGCAAAAATAAAATGAACAAAATCGATACTAAAATCATAAGCAAATAAATAAAATAAAATAAAATGAAATAAAAAAAATGTAAGCTTGATAAAAAATCACAAATAAGTAAATAAATAAATATTAAAGAAAATATTAAATAAAACCATCTTTTTAAAATAAATAAGTAAATAAACAAAAACAATTAAACCGACAAGGGACTAAATTGAAAACGGATCCAAAATCTGGGACTCAAACCGCAAATAAATAAAAGTGGGTGGTTCGGGACTAAAATGGAACGCATATAAAGCGCGAGGGACTGACTGGGTAATATCCCCGTCCCTTATCCGCGTCGTTTCAGCGCGGACCAAAATGAAATAAGCCAAAAATTCGCGGGGCAAGAATGTAAAAGAAACGAGGGTCAGATTGCATTAATGCATAAAAGCGGAGGGACTTAACATGCAAATAGCCCCTCCAAGCAAAAACACGCGGATCCCCTGGCGGGTCGGGTCGCGCGCTCGGGTCATGGGGCTAAACGGTGTTGTTTTGCGTCTGGGGAGATCACCCAAAACGGCATCGTTTTATATCTAATATAAATATAAAAAAGAAAAAAAATAGTTTGCTTCATTTTTTTCACAAAAAAACAGAGGGTTCAGCCTTTCTCTCCCTCACAGGCTCCAAGCCCGGCCGATAGGGCCGACGCCGATGCCGCCGTGACCCCACCGTTGTTGGTGATTGGGGCAACGCAAAGGTCGCGCTTTTGGTCTATTTTTAAGGCGCTTGAAAGCCTAAACCTCTGGGCTTCAAAGCCGAAAGGAGAAGGCCCCATGTTTTCCCCCTTTACGTCCCGATTTCGATGACTGAAATGGCCGGCGAGGGGCTTTTCAGGAAACCCCTAGGTATTATCCTTCCTCTTTTAGGCTTGTTTTCTTTTTATTTAACAGATTCGTAAAACAAAATGAAAATAAAAAATAAAAAAACGACGATTAAATAGATTAAATAAAGAAAAAGCTTATGGCTTTTATAGCCAAATTACAAACTCTTTGATGATTGCTTTTGTCGTTTTGTTATTTGTTTTGTTGCTTGCTGTTTCGACGTTCTTTTTGTTTTTTTTGTTTTTGTTGTTTTTTGTTTGCGTGTGGCCATTTTGCAGGTGTGATGTGACGTGCGTGGACGCGATGACGGTGGCGGCGACATGCTCAAGGGAGGCCAGCAGAACACGCCGCGCTGGGGGCTTTGGCAGAGGTGCGGCGCGCCCTAGGGCTTGCTTGCTGCTGAATGTTTGTAATTTTTGGCTAGGGTTAACTTTGGGCCATTAGTTTTTTTAGAATTGGGCTTGTGGGTTCTGATGGACTATAATTTTTTGTTTTTGTTTTGGCACTGGGCCCGGGCAAAATGGGCTTGTACAGCTGCCCTCTTTGGTCATTGTCGTGTAACGAGAATAGAGCAAAAACTAAGAAAGACCAATTTTGCCCGGTCTCACTGACTTGACTGGTTCCGGTGCTTCTCTTCTTCAAGTAGCTTCATTCTAGTCCACTGTGTCTCGTTGCTTCAATCTACCTCATTGCACTTCAGAGAGATACGGCTTGTAGCTTCAATCTACTCTGCCACAACTTCAGGGGACGATATCGGTGGTTTTAGTCTGCTCCACTGCAATTTTGGGGGGATGAGATTTGTTTCCGATCTGCTTCGCTGCTAGTACAGGAAGACAAGATCCACATTCTTCAACCTACTCCACTGCTGCTCAGGGAGATAGGACCAGTGGCTTAAATCTGCTTCCCTACTACATTGGGAAGATAAGATTCGTCGTCTTCGATCTGCTCCACTATTGCTTAGGGAGATAAGATCTACAATCTTTCACCTACTCCACTGCTGCTCAGAGAGACAAGGCTGGTGGCTTAAATCTGCTTCCCTACTACCTTGGAAGGATAAGATTTGTTGTCCTCGATCTGCTCCACTACTGCTTAGGGAGATAAGATCTACAATCTTCAACCTACTCCACTGCTGCTCAGGGAGACAAGGTTGGTGGCTTAAATCTGCTCCCCACTATCTTGGAAAGATAAGATTTGCCATCTTCGATCTGGTCCACTACTGCTTAGGGAGATAAGATCTACAATCTTCAATCTACTCCACAGCTGCTCAGGGAGACAAGGCTTGGTTTCTTTCGTCTGCTCCACTACTACTTAGGGAGATAAGACTTGATGCGATCTGCTCTACTGCAACTTCAGAGAGATAAGATCTGTGGTTTTAATCCGCACCACTGCAACTTCAGGGAGATAGGATTGGTTTCTTTCGTCTGCTCCACTACTGCTTAGGGAGATAAGACTTGATGCGATCTGCTCTACTGTAACTTCAGAGAGATAAGATCTGTAATCTTCGACCTATTCCGCTGCTGCTCAGAAAAATAGGACTGGTGGTTTCATCGATCTGTTCTAGAGAACATAACCTGTAGAATCCATTTTATGGGGCTAATTATGCCTAGTGATTAGGATATCATGATTAGAATGGGTCAAATGTTCCTAACTAGGTATGTATGAATGATATTTTCATGAATACAGAATGTCATGAGAATGATCCCTTTTAATGTTTGGATTGTCATTCCTCGTTGTTCATCAAGGTTCTACCACTGATGCCTTCTCGTTCAGCTGGTATCTTTACCAGAAAAACCAAAGAAATAGTCACAATTTAAACCATTCTTTCTCAAATGCCTCTGACCTTTAAGTTTGGTTAGTTCTAAATAACGGTCCAGTTTCAGGTCCTTGTACTATTTAGAAGCTTTCAGAGTAATATGGAGAACTCACTCTACTTGAATATTGTCAATCTATTAATCGTCATTTCAATGAAAAATGCTTGAAAAATATTGTCACAATAGACAAGATGAAATTTTGTTGAGAACTAAGCTCGAAATAAATTAATCAAGATAGCAAAATTTGCTGAGATAAGATGAAAAAGATTATCTCAATGGATAAGATGAAATTTTATTGAGAGCAAAGCTCGAAGTGAATAAGTTAATCAAGATAGCAAGTTTTGCTAAGATACAAAATGAATAAGATGAAAATAGGTGCCCCAGATATCGTAGCATGAGCTTCTCTGCACAACACTTTTGGAGGACCCTTTGAACTTGATATGTGTTTAGAAGATTGATAATGCTTTGTTGATGCCCCAAGATGTAGCATCCTTCCTTCTTGTCAATTCAGGCATAGTAAGCCTACCACATGCCCCATCTTTGATTAAAATTTGAATCGCCCTTTTACCGGATTTTCAATTCAATGCCCCTTTGGTCTCAAAGCGCCCTTTGTGGGTTTTTACCTTGGCCTCTGCTCTTTTTTTAGGCAAAATACTTCTTCACTGAATCTAAATTCACCGGATTAGGCAAAGTCTTGCCATCCATTTCAGTTAATATCAGTGCTCCTCCAGAAAAGGCCTTCTTTACCACATATGGTCCTTCCCAATTTGGCATCCACTTCCCTCTAAAGTCTTTTTGTATAGGAAGGATTTTCTTCAGTACCAAATCCCCTTCATGGAATTCCTTAGGGCGAACTTTCTTATTGTAAGCTCGCATCATTCGCTTTTGGTACATTTGACCATGGCAGATAACTCTTAGCCTTTTTCCCTCGATAAGGTTCAGTTGATCATATCAAGATTGGATCCATTCTGCTTCGTCCAACTTTAGCTCTGCCAAGACTTGAAGGGAAGGAATCTCCACTTCGATGGGTAAAACTACCTCCATTCCATAGACCAATGAGAAAGGAGTTGCCCCGGTGGAGGTTCTGACAGACGTTTTATAAGCAAAAAGAGCAAATGGAAGCTTTTCATGCCAATCTTTATAAGTCTCGGTCATCTTCCCCACAATCTTCTTGATGTTCTTATTGGCTGCTTCCACAGCGCCATTCATTTTTGGGTGGTATGGCAATGAGTTGCGTTGCTTAATATTGAATTGGCTACAGACCTCCGTTATCGTACTGTTGTTCAAATTTAGCGCATTGTCAAATATTATCCTTTCTGGCATTCCATATCGACATATGATCTCCTTATTTAAGAACCTACTGACCGCTGCCTTTGTGACGTTAGCATATGAAGTGGCTTCTACCCATTTAGTAAAGTAATCAATTACTACGAAAATGAAGCGATGCCCATTTGAAGCTTTTGCTGATATTGGCCCAATGACGTCCATGCCCCACATGGAAAAAGGCCATAGGGAAGTCATGACATGCAGAGGTGAGGGAGGTAAATGAATTTTGTCTCCATAAATTTGGTACTTGTGGCATTTCTTGGCAAATTTGATGCAGTCTCTTTCCATGGTAGACCAATAATATCCGAATCTCATGATTTGCCTTGCCATTGTGAAACCATTGGCATGCGTTCCACAGTCACCATCATGGACTTCTTCCAAGATTTGCTTGGCCTCAACAGAGTCTACGCATCTCAGTAGCACCTGATCCTTGCCTCTTTTATACAAGATCTCTCCCTCTAGGACGTAGTCACTAGCCAGCCTTCTCAACGTTCTCTTATCATTCTCCGTTGTCTGGTCCAGGTATTCACGATTCTTCACGTATTGCAATATATCTTGATACCAAGGGTGATCGTCTTCTTCTTCCTCTTCATCGATGTTGCAACAGTGTGCTGGAGTCTCATAAATGCTGATTTGAATTGGCTTTACATCTTCCTGTTTATTTATTTTGATCAAAGAAGCTAATGTAGCCAAAGCATCGGCCATCTGATTTTCCTCTCGTGGAAGGTAGCAGAAGGTGATATCATCAAACTCTTCAACTAGTTCTATAACCAATTTTTGGTAGTTGACCAATTTAGGATCTCTTGTCTCCTATTCTCTTTTGAGCTGATAGATTACCAATGCAGAGTCTCCATATACCTTTAGCATTTTGATCTTATGCTCTATGGCTGCGCGAATCCCCATGATACATGCATCATATTCGGCCATATTGTTTGTACAATCAAAATCCAATTTAAAAGTTAATGGATAATGATCTCCGCTTGGGGATACCAAAACTGCTCAAACTCCATTGCCTACAGTATTTGAGGCTCCATCGAAGTTTAACTTCCAAGCATTGCCCTCTCAGGTATCTTCTTCAGCGATTGCCACATACATTAAATCCTTATTTGGGAAATCAAAGTTCAAAGGCTCATAATCTTCCAGAGCTCGACTAGCCAAAAAATCTGCTATAGCACTTCCTTTAACGGCCTTCTGATTCACATAGACTATGTCAAATTCAGACAGTAAAATTTGCCATCTGGCCATCCTTCCGTTTAGAACAGTTGACTCCATCATGTATTCTAGAGGGTCTAGTCTTGAGATTAACCAAGTTGTATGGTACAGCATGTACTGCCTCAATCTCTAAGTCGTCCAAATCAAGGCGCAACATAACTTCTCAATTGGCTAATATCTTGTCTCGCACTCGGTGAACTTATTACTAAGATAGTATATTGCTCTTTCTTTTCTTCCCGACTCATCATGTTGGCCCAGCACATATCCCATGGAATTTTCGAATACTGCCAAATACAGTATCAAGGGCTTGTCTGGGCAAGGTGGCATTAGTACCGGGGCATTAGACAAGTAATACTTAATCTTGTCAAAAGTTTTTTGGTACTCCTCATCCCATACGCCCGGATTGTGTTTCTTAAGAAAATGAAAAATGGGGTCACATTTCTCAGTTAGCTGTGAAACATTTCTCAGTTATCTGTGAAATGAACCTGGCAATGTAATTCAGTCTTCCTAGGAAACCTCGAATTTCTTTCTGAGTGCGCGACGGAGGCAATTCTTTTATTTGGCTAGGTCAATCTCAATCGCATAGTCTTTCTGAGTGCATTTGGCTGGTTTTAGCTTTAGTTGGAACTTTCTTAACCGTATAACAGTTTTCTCAAGACTTGTACATGCTCCTCCTCTGTTCTAGGTTTTGCAATCATGTCGTCTACATAGACTTCTATTTCTTTATGCATCATGTCATGGAATAAGGTTACCATGACTCTTTGGTATGTTTCACCCGTATTTTTCAATCCAAATGGCATCACCTTATAACAGAATGTGCCCCACATGGTTACGAATGTGGTCTTGTCCATGTCTTCAGGATGCATCTTTATCTGATTGTACCCCGAGAAACCGTCCATAAAGGAGAAAAGTGAGTAACCTGCCGTGTTGTCTACTAAAGTGTCGATATGTGGCAATGGAAAGTTGTCTTTTGGACTGGCTTTGTTCAAATCTTTGTAGTCCACACACATTCACACTTTCCCATATTTCTTTGGCACAGGGACTATATTGGCTACCCACTCTGAGTACTTGACCACCTGTAAGAAACCAGCATCAAACTGTTTCTTGACCTCTTCTTTTATCTTTAGCAAAACATCAGGCCTCATCCTTCAAAGTTTCTGTTGAACCGGTCTACATTCTTCCTTTATGGGTAGTCGATGCACCACGATATCAGTACTTAACCCAGGCATATCTTGATAAGACTATGCGAAGATATCTTTGAATTCTTTAAGTAACCCGACGAGGTCTCGCCTTGTTTCTTTGGTGATGCAAGCGCCAATTTTTACCTCTCTTCCCTCTCCTAAGCTCACGACTTTCACTGATTCCTTATAAGGTAGTATTTGTTTTTCTTCTTGCTCTACCATTCTTAACAAATCAGGAGATAGAACGCTGTCTTGGTCATCTTCGAAATCCTTAGGATCCTCCATACTCATGTCTTGTTCAAATAGGGATTTTGAGTTAGTAACAACGTCGCTCACATCATTGATATCTGAAGACCTGCTATTGGGACAAAGGGAGGTCCAAAGAAAGAAGAATCTAAGAATAATTGTATGCACGGTATGATTATAAATGGAATGAAAGAATGAAAGAATATTTGCTCAAAGTGAGACTGAATGATACGTTTTCATTGAAATAAGATTTTGGACATGTGCCTTTTACAAAAGATTCTTATTACCCCCAGACCTAGGGCAACAAGTGTTCTGAATATTACTCTGAATTATTTCTAAATGTTATAGGGATCTCTTCTACAATCCAATTGTCTAGAACACTTCCGGGCTCGTAAGGGCAGATGTCTAACATACTCTCCTCTTCGAGTTCCTCATTGAATATGGCATTGATGTTCAGGTTTCTCATCATGTCTTCCGCAGTATTTCCTCTTGGTGTCCTTCGTTCAAGATAAATGCTTCCTCCTGCCACGAAGGTCCTGGATATATGGGGGAAGGTCATAGGTTCCCAATCAATTTCTCTTCCGCTCAAACGCGCCTTCCTCATTTCTTGCTTTTTTTCAGCTCTTTCTTCCTTTGTTTCGCATTTGGCTTAAATCTTAAGCCAAAGTGGTCTTGTTTGTTCTTCAGTTCTAGTGCCTCCATCCTTCCTTGAAAACATGTTCCGAGTCCTCTCCCAGGTAAGGCTCCCTTCCCAATTATCATCTGCAGCCCCGTCCTCGTGGTTTTAGATATGCTGGGCTTTGGGATCTTATTCCCTTCAGCAACAAAGGTTGCATTTACGAATTCCAGAGATCGAAAGGAACACTCGACTGCCTCATCATCTGTCCCTAAATATGGCGCGTCACTGATTACCGATGCAATGATGTCTTCTTCCGTGCTTATCGTAACCAGCCGACCCTCTGTAACCAATTTCAATTTTTGGTGCAATGACAAAGGCACTGCCCCTGCTGAGTGAATCCAGGGTCTTCCCAACAAGCAATTATATGAAGGTTTGATATCCATTACCAGGAAATCTACCTCGTAGGTATTTGGGCCAATCAAAAGGGGTATTTCAATTCTTCCCATTACCATTCTTTCAATGCCGTCAAATGCTATCACTATATTCTGGCATGATTTCATGTGAGAGCCATCCACTAGCAACCTATTTAAGGTGGATAAGGGTAAAATGTTCAAAGCCGACCCATTATCAATTAACACCCCTGGAAACGTGTATCCCTTGTAGCGAGTGGTGATATGTAGGGCTTTGGTGGCTCCTCTTCCCCCCAGTGGTATTTCATCATCATTAAAGAAGATGAAGTTATCGGCACTTATATTGTTAACCAAACGGTCTAACTTGTTCACCGAGATATCGTAAGTAACGTAAGTTTTATTTAGTACTTTTGTCAACGCATTACGATGAGTCTCTAAACTTAGAAGTAGCTCAAGCATCGAGATACGAGCCGATTGTTTATACAATTGTTCCACCACGCTGTACTCGCTATGCTTTAAGAATTTTGAGAATTGTCTAGCCTCGTTTTTAGTCACTGATTTGTTAAATGAGATTCAATTCTATCCGTCTTTGCTTCCCCTCGCTCAACTGCTAAGGCCTTTCCATTTATGGGCTCTACTCTTGTATTTGCTGGATCGTAGCGTTTTCCACTACGCGTGTAGAAGCCTACATCATTACCCTCCTCTGAAGCGTTTACCGGGTTCTCCTCTCCCGGGATTATCACATTGCAGTCATAATTCCAAGGAACCCTTTTGCTATCCTTGTAAGGAAAGGATACTGGTTTTTGGATTATGACCCTCGGTGCCATTTGCACTCCAGCTTCTATGCTCCTTGGCCTCGAAATAATCACCACCGGGTGATTAAGCCTTTGGGCCTTTCCCGTAGATCCTTCCTCCGAGGCATAAACTTCTCCCTCCTCTAATCCTTTAATTTCCTCATAAAATTCCAACTCTTTGTTGTCCATTAAATTTTGCACCATGGTTATGAACTCTGTGCATTTTTGGATATCATGGCCCTCTTCAGTATGGAACTCGCAATACTTTCTCGATCCTTCAGGCCTTTCTGTTCGATCTTGCTTGATGAGACCTCCATCTATCATTCTTCTCCAAACCCATCTCAGTGGGGTTTTTACCTCCGCAATGTCAGCTTTGATTCTTCTTCCCCTACTATCAATTATCGCATTTACCCCTTTATCAGAATGATTGGGTAACGGATTCCCTGCCATGTTTGGTTCTGATGGGTTGCCAAACTTTGCAATCCCTATCGTAATGAATCTTTCCATTGCCTTTTTAAACGCAGTGCAGTTCTCAATCGAATGCCCTATTATTCCTTCATGGTACTCACATTGGGCATTCACGTCGTACCATTTGGGGTATGGAGGTTGTATGGGTTTTAGATAAACTGGAGATACCACGTGTGCATCGAATAAATTCTGATACAATTCCCTATATGTTATTGAAATGGGCGTGAATTGAAGTCTGTCTGCGTTAGGCCTTGTGTTGGGCTCTTGCCTTGTGGGGCCCTGATGACTAGTGGCTGTCTTTCTTGGAGGGCCAACAGTGATTGGTTTTGAATAACTCTTGCTATATGTGCTTATGTTGTTCACCTCGCTTTCCTTTTTCCTTGGAGCTGGTCTTTTAGAGCTTTCCCCTGCGTCTATTTTACCGCTTCTTATTGCATTTTCAATCATTTCACCAGACATTACCATATCTGAGAAGCTCTTGGTGGCACTCCCCAATATGTGGTTGATGAACGGGGCCTTCAAAGTATTGATAAAAAGCATAGTGACCTCTTTTTCCAAAAGGGGTGGTTGGACCTGCGTTGCCACCTCCCTCCATCGTTGGGCGTACTGGCTGAAACTCTCGTTTTGTTTTTTCTCCATGTTCTATAGCGTAATTCTATCGGGTGTCATATCTGTCACATGACTGTATTGCTTCATAAAAGCTTGCGCCAAGTCTCTCCATGAACTAACTTTAGCACGGCTCAACTGGTTGTACCACTGCAAACCCATTAAACTGTCCTGAAAGCAGTGGATTAACAGTTGATCATTATTGACGTATCCTGTCATCCTTCGATAGAACATAGTAATATGAGCTTCTGGACAACTAGTCCCGTTATATTTTTCAAACTCCGGCATCTTGAACTTAGGTGAGAGTATTAAATCAGGGGCCAAACTCAGATCTTTGGCATCAACTCCGTAATGGTAGTTGGTGTTCTCCATAGCTCTAAAATTTTCTTCTAGCGATCTACACCGATCCTCAAGTTGTTTTGGCAGGTCCATTCTTGCCTTTTCTATTTCTGCCATGTCATCGAGATCAGGGACCACAGGATTGGCAGGGTTGTCCCCGGGATTACAACCTGAGCCCGTTTGAAAGTGCATTGGTACCGAGGCACCAGCCTGATATTGAGGTCTAATATTGACATGTATCCTTTGCGGGCACACATCTAGCTGTGCCTGGGTGCTAACTGGGGTGAAACCCGGAGGATAAACAGGGTCCTCGTGATCAACCCCAGAATCAACTACCGGGCTTTTTCCTTTATTATTCCTCCAGCCAATAATTGTGCCAATTGGTTCATCACAGTTGTTTGGGCCTTCTAGCATGTCTTGTTAGATTTTATCCAGTCCTTCCTGCATCTGATCTTGCATCTCTTTTTGCAATTGTTCCAATCTTTCTAACCTCTGATCCATTGCTTTTGTTTGGCGATGAGTACTGTAGTGATATTTGGTTGGTGGATTTTTGTTGGTTTCCAGGGAAACTCTCTCTGTCATAATTTTAATTTATTAGGGTCACTTTATGAAACTTAATGCATATGATGTAATGCAAATGTATGAGATGAATGCAAAAAGAGGCATTGATTCTAATTCAATTTCATTAGGAACTCGACTAGAAAATGAATTTCTTTACATAAAATGGATTACATATACGGCTTCGCCTTTATACCCAATGCTTTAACCTTCCCAAGGAGCCAAGCTAATTCTCGACCTTAGCTCGATTCTAACTCAAATTTTAAACTTAATACATCAGCCTGAACTGCTAGGGTTTGTAGGTGATCCGCTACTTCCCGTACTTGAGTCATGGCTTTGCCCATGATATAGTCTCTATCTCTAATCTGACTTTGAGAATGATGGAATTTCTATTACCACTGCTCATTACTTCTCTCAAGAAGTTCCACTCGCTGTTCAGAATTTCGCAATGCGTCCTCAAGCTCTTCTATCTTTCCTTTCAGTTCATCAATTTTTTTTCAAATTCGCCCTTAGTTCGATCGCGGAGTTGTGACTACGGTACAGGTGAAGTGACTTTTCCAGCTCCGCCACCCGAGCCTTTAATTCCGCTTTCTTATTTCGGTATTCTAACAAGCTTTTCCCCAAAACACTTTCTCGAGCTCGGGCGTCTTGAAATTCCTTTTCCCACTTGTCAGCCTTGGTTCTTTCTTCTTGATCTCTTGTAGCCACTGCCCCGACGTTTTACCCGAACTGGCAGTTCTCATTGACAGTCGCAGCTTCTTATAATCCATTTTTAGGATATCCAAATCCTCTCCAGCCTTGTTCTTTCCTTTCCTTAGTTTCTCGACTTCTAGCTTGTGGATATCGACGTCTAGTCCCAAACGTATCTTTTCCTCTTCTAGCTGCTCTATCTTCTTTCCCCACTCCGAACTCCTTTTTTCAAAGTCCTGTTTGATGATCTCTAATTCTGACGGAACTACTTCTAGATACTCCTCTAGAGACTGAACGCAATCTTCTCTCGGCCTAGGGATATTGTCATTGACCCTTTTGCTCCACCACCCATAATATTCGGGAGTTGTGATTACCCCTAGGTAAATCTTTTCATCCGGTGAACTTGTTTCCAAACGTTAGATATTTCTCAAATTTTTCTCTTATAGTTATCATCCTTATAAGAGAACTCACACTGAGCCAGCCCATGTGTAGCTGGTATGAACTGTCTTGATCTATATTGTCTTAATACAAGCAAAGGGGTATATCCAGTAGCTCCCCAAATTCCAAGTAAAGGGACCCAGTCGAAGTCCTTACATCGATATAAGATCTCGTTGGGCACCAACCAAGGAGCTTTCCATTCAACGTCATCTTCTTGAAGACTTTGGAGAATCGCTATCCACTTATCTTCCGTGATGTCGTCTCGTCTTGGTGTAGCCACTAGCTCTTTTAATGGGGAGTAATTTTCTGAGAAGACCCGATATGAGACCTTTTCCACCTTCCAAAAGTGACTATGGAACCACACCAATAGCAACTGCGCACATCCGATGAACCTTCCTTCACTCGCCCTTCTACACGCATTTAGGGACCTGAAGGTTTCAGCCAAAATTGCTGGGACCGGTGTGACTCCCTTGTCAAGCCTATCAAATAAATCTGAAACTACTTCATCCACATGGCCTAATGCCTTAGGGAAGACAACCAAGCCATAAATTCTCAATGCAAAGATATCAACCCTCTTCTTTATATCCGGATGTACCAAGATCAGATCTCGCAAGTTTTTCCAAGGTATGCATTTGTTGTCCCCCTTTTGCTTAATCCGGGCTGCAACCCATTACTCGCTCATTCCGGTGATGCACATTAATTTCTTTAAGAATGTTGAGACATTAGCTGCTCTCGAGTAGACTTTGTCAACTTGGATCCTCGGGCATCGTAGTAAGGTCGTATATTCTTCTACTGTAGGTACCAAATCTACTTTCCCAAACATGAAACAACTATAGGCCAAATTTCAGTACTACGCAAGGGCTCGAAATAGGCGGTTGTCTACTCTTACATCAAGCAAATAAGGTAGATCACCATAGTTGCTGTAAAAGAGTTACTTGATCTCGTTATCCCACTGGTTCCATATCTCTTTTAATTCTTGCACAACATCTTGAGTCTCACTAGTGCGAGTAAAGTCCCATAATTCTGATGTGTATCCTTCCACGAGGCTATCACCCTTTTCTTGTTGAACTTTTTCGGACCAAACTCGGACAGCCGCATTATCTTTCACTTTACCAAGAAACTCCCTTTCCATGTTGAGCTTCTCTATTTAGATGCCGAATGTTAACCAACACCTCTTTAGAAATGAAAATGTCATGCAAACAAAATCAAAGCAAAACAAAATAAGTTAGTATTGCACATCAAGCTAAATTCCAAAGCATGAAAGAAAAAGAATAATAATAAGTAAATCGCCTATTCAGGTAGCTACTAGGGTTTGGGATGGCTCTACCTAGGGTAAGCTCTTAAGGTTCATTATATGAGGTTCGGTTCTAAAGTAAGGGTACTCGAACTTGCAGATTCCTCAATTCTCACCCATTATAGGCTCATATAGACCGAGTTCAGTTAAGAGGGACACATTTCCTTATGACTACAGGGAGATGAAAATCTCAAGAAGACATAAGTACGGATGTATCCCGGAAGCGATCCACTATCCTACACGGAGGTGAAACCTCACGAAGGACTAGTTTCTCACTCCCACTTAAAAGGGTGTGACCAACGAACATGCAATGCAATGTACGTAAATATAAAAATAAAATACAGAACATGATGAAAATATAACTCAAAACAATGGAAATGCAATGAGTGGATCGTAAATTTAACTCGAATTTTCAAATTTCAACAAAAAGACAAGAAATAATCAACACGTGGCTTGACTCTCTTATTTTGATTCCCCAGTGGAGTCGCCAAGCTGTTGGCACTATTTTTTTGATAAAACGGGGTCGACTTGGATTTTAAAAAAATGAAAAGAAAAAAACGGGAGTAGCCACCAATCTTTTTTGATAAGGTATGATCGGATCACCGTGAAAAATGGTGGTTTTTAATAAACGATTTGATTTTATTAAAACAACGATTTTGGTCCATGAAATTCAAAAAAATGGGTTCGGGAGTCGGTTACGTATGAGGAAGGTTTAGCACCCTCGTAACGCCCAAAAATTGGTACCTAGTTGATTAGTTAATGTCTTAGTGTCGAAAATTGAAAACTGTAAAGAGATTTAGAATACGATCCTTTAAAAAACTCGAATGACATGGATTGAAATTTAAGAGGATATTTGGCTATTTGGTTCAACGAGAAATCGAAACCCAGCACGTTAGGGCACGTTTTCTCTAATTTCCAAACGCAAAATATTGCCTTATTCTGAAATTTTAGAAGGATATTTTAGCTATTTGGTCGAACGAAAAAAAATCGAAACCCAGCACGTTAGAGCACGTTTTCTCAAACTTCCAAATGTGAAATATTGCCTTATTTTGAAAATTTAAAAGGATATTTTTGGCTATTTGGTCGAACGAAAAATCGAAACCCAGCACGTTAGGGCATGTTTGCTCGAACTTCCAAACGTAAAATATTGCCTTATTTTGAAATTTTAAAAGGATATTTTAGCTATTTGGTCAAACGAAAAATCGAAACCTAGCACGTTAGGGCACGTTTTCTCGAACTTCCAAACGCAAAATATTGCCTTATTTTGAAATTTTTATTTGGATAAAAAGGAAATGAAATGCCTAAAAATGTACGCTTAATGTATTAGGTTTATTAGTGACATTGTTTAATATGCAAAAGGAGTTGTACATGGCTAAATACAATAATGCGACATACGTTTTAAAATAACCGTGATATAACATGCATAATAAAATATACATATAGCGTCGATGCTAATAAATCTAAATATATACGCGCATGAATAAGATTAATGATATAAATAACAATATAATTAAAACAATAATAATAATCAACGATAACTATGATAACTATAAATTTAAGTTCTAAAAGTACTTGAAAAATAACAAATAAATAAATGATAGAAATTAAATTGCAATAATGATGGCAAAAATAAAATGAACAAAATCGATACTAAAATAATAAGCAAATAAATAAAATAAAATAAAATGAAATAAATAAAAAAATAATGTAAGCTTGATAAAAAATCAAAAATAAGTAAAGAAATAAATATTAAAGAAAATATTAAATAAAACCATCTTTTTAAAATAAATAAGTAAATAAACAAAAACAATTAAACCGACAAGGGACTAAATTGAAAACGGATCCAAAATCTGGGACTCAAATCGCAAATAAATAAAAGTGGGTGGTTCGGGACTAAAATGGAATGCATATAAAGTGCGAGGGACTGACTGGGTAATATCCCCGTCCCTTATGCGCGTCGTTTCAGCGCAGACCAAAATGAAATAAGCCAAAAATTCGCGGGGCAAGAATGTAAAAGAAACGAGGGTCAGATTGCATTAATGCATAAAAGCGGAGGGACTTAACATGAAAATAGCCCCTCCAAGTAAAAACACGTGGATCCCTTGGCGGGTTGGGTCGCGCGCGCGGGTCATGGGGCTAAACGGCGTCGTTTTACGTCTAGGGAGGTCACCCGAAACGGCGTCGTTTTATATCTAATATAAATATCAAAAAAAAGAAAAAAATAGTTTGCTTCATTTTTTTCACAAAAAAACAGAGGGCTCAGCCTCTCTCTCCCTCGCAGGCTCCAAGCTCGACCGATAGGGCCGACGCTGGCGCCGCCGTGACCCCACTGTCATTAGTGATCGGGGAAACGCAAAGGTCGCGCTTTTGGTCCGTTTTTAAGGCGCTTGAAAGGCTAAACCTTTGGGCTTCAAAGACGAAAGGAGAAGACCCCATGTTTTCCCCCTTTACGTCCTGGTTTTGATGACTAAAATGGCCGACGAAGGGCTTTTCAGGCAACCCCTAGGTATTATCCTTCCTCCTTTAGGCTTGTTTTCTTTTTATTTAACTGATTCGAAAAACAAAATGAAAATAAAAAATAAAATAAAAAACGACGAGTAAATAGATTGAAAAAAAAGAAATATCAACCTCTGTTGTTCTTATTTATGATATTCTAAGATGTGTCCGAACCCATACATAGAAAAAGCTTGTGGCTTTTATAGCCAAATTACAAACTCTTTGATGATTGCTTTTGTCGTTTTGTTATTTGTTTTGTTGCTTGCTGTTTCGACTTCCATTTTTTGTTTTTGTTGTTTTTTGTTTGCGTGTGGCCATTTTGCAGGTGCGATGTGACGTGCATGGACGCGATGACGGTGGTGGCGACATGCGCGAGGGAGGCCAGCAGAACACGTGGGGCTGGGGGCTTGGGCAGAGGTGCTGCACACCCTAGGGCTTGATTGCTGCTGAATGTTTGTAATTTTGGGCTAGGGTTAACATTGGGCCATTAGTTTTTTTAGAATTGGGCTTGTGGGTTCTGATGGACTGTAATTTTTTGTTTTTGTTTTGGCACTGGGCTCGGGCAAAACGGGCTTGTACACCCAAGACCTATCAATTGACCAGTATAACACTGTATTAAACACCTTAATCAACAACCAATTAACTAAAATAAAAAATCATACTTCTAACACCTTAACCGAACTCTTACCTTACTAACACCGGAAGTTTCTCTCTATAATTTGGCACCAGCACAGCCCTTCACTCCAGACTTTTGGTTGTCATCACAATTAACAAAGATTCCCCAATTACCAACTTAAAAACCGAATATTAAAACACCCTTATTAGTTGTAAAATAATGATTTAATCAATACCCCAATACCAATGGCGATTCAATAAGCATGATCAACTTACCAATGTCAACTTTGTCCTTAACTCTCCAACCTCAGCAACAACACAAACTGCTCACTGCCTTTCGCTTACCATAAGTAACAACAATCTCCTTAGTCACCAACCAAGAATCAATTAACAAAAGGCAAAAACGCTACTTACCAAATGCAAAAAAGCACAATGGAGAAGAGAAGTTGTGGCATGTAAGAGAGTTTAGAGAAAGACTGGATTAATAGAGAAGCCAAAGTAGTAGAAGAAAGAAGTTTTTCAGCAAGCAATCGATAGCAAATAAATAGAGAAGGAAAGAAAAATAGAAGAGCAAATCAGCAGCAATGAAGCAGAAAAAGAACTGCAGAGAAAATGGATTCAAAATGTCAAAAAAAAGTAGAAAGGCCAAAATTTGGGAAAAGTATGAGAAGTTGAAATTTGAAAAAAAGATAACAAGAAAATAAAAATAAAATCCCATAATCTCCTCCTAAAAACCGGCCACCACTTTTCTCAACAACCGAATTTGAAAACCACTCAAACACTTCAGTGTTTCGGCTAAGCCAAAACACCTACACGGTACAAGCAGCAAAATAAGTCCTTTGTTTGCACAGAGACTCGAACTTCAGACCTCCTGCCTATTTGCACTCCACTTAGCCACCTGACCAGCAGGCTCATTCTAACATATTTCACCAACATTTATTTATAAGCCTATTGATTAGAGATAGGGGTTTATTCATTTAAAAACAAAAATTTTCGCAAGCTAAAGCTTGAAATTAGGACCTCTCAAACATTCCCTAGAACACTTAATTACTAAAGTAGACATATATTTGTGTCACAAACACACAAAAATAAATATAAGAGATTTTTAGGGTGTTACAACTCTACCCTCTAAAAGAAAAATTTCAGCCTCGAAATTTTACCTGATAAGAACAGATGAGGATACTGCTGTCGCATCGCATCCTCAGACTCCCACGTTGCCCCTTCAGAGCTATGATTACGCCAAAGAACCTTAACCAGTGGGATGGATTTTCTTCTTAAAACCTTTACATCTCGCTCCATTATCTGAACTACCTTCTTCTCAAAGGTTAGATTTGGCTTCACCTCGATCTCCTTAATAGGAACAATATGCATGAGATCAGAGCGGTAGCGCCTCAACATCGAGACGTGAAAACATCTTGTATCCGATCCAACTCCAGAGGTATTTCTAATTGATATGCCACTGGCCCCACTCGTTTTAGAATGCGATAAGGCCATATAAATCTAGGGCTCAGCTTGCCATTGCTACCAAACCTCAATACTTTTTTCTATGGTGAGACCTTCAAAAAAATGAAATCCCACACAGAATACTCTATCTCTCGACACTTCAGGTTTGCATATGACTTCTGACTATCAGATGCTGCTTTCAGTTGATCTCGACTCAATCTAACTTTATCTTGGGAATCAGAAACTAGTTCTGGGCCCAAAATAAGTCGCTTGCCCAACTCAGTCCAACATAAAGGTGTGCGACACCTACGACCATATAATGCCTCATAGGGTGCCATCTGAATGCTAGACTGATAGCTGTTGTTATAAGCAAATTCTGCTAGCGGCAGGTAATCCTCCCAACTACCTTGGAAGTCAATCACACAACTTCTCAACATATCCTCCAGTATCTGTATCACCCTCACTGACTGACCGTCTGTCTGAGGTTGGAACACAGTACTAAAGTCCAATCTTGTACCTAGAGCTTCATGTAGCTTCCTCCAGAATCGAGACGTGAAGTAAGGATCCCTATAAGATATTATTGAAATCGGTACCCCATGCTATCTCACTATCTCAGACACATAAGTTAGCCAGCTTTTGCAGAGAGTAGTCAGTACGAACCGGTATGAAGTGGGCGGATTTGGTCAATCAATCCACAATGACCCATACAGAATCTTTCTTGGTAGGTGTGAGGGGTAACCCACCAATGAAGTCCATAGTCACTCTCTCCCAGTTCCAAAGCGGAATATTGACTGGCTGCAATAATCCTGAAGGTAACTGATGCTCGGCCTTAACCTGCTGGCATGTCAAACACTTGGCCACAAATTTAGTAACCTCCCGTTTAAGACTTAGCCTCCAGTATAACTCACGAAGGTCTCGGTACATCTTCTTTCCGCCAGGATGCATAACATAAGGGCTATTATATGCCTCTCTCAGTATAGACTGCCTCAATTCAGTATCTTTCGGTACACAAATTCCCCGTCGGAAATAGAGCACCCCTTCGCTATTCAGTCTAAAATCCTCGGTATTCCCACTCTCAGCCTGTCAGAAATGAAAACCCAACGACTCATCATCTATCTGTTTACCCTTAATCTGCTCTATCCACGTCGGCTTAACCTGAAGTTCAGCCAACGGACTACCATTATCAAATAAACTGAGGTGAGCAAACATCGCCCTCAGGTCAGTCATAGCTCTACGGCTCAGTGCGTCGGCCACTACATTAGCCCTACTAGGGTGGTAGTCAATAGTACAGTCGTAGTCTTTAAGCAACTCAATCCATCTACGTTGAGGCTCTTGTGATCGGTGTAAATGATACACTTCTCACTATACAAGTAATGCCTCTATATTTTCAGTGCAAATACCACTGCGGCCAACTCTAAGTCATGCGTCAAATAGTTCACCTCATGAGTCTTAAGCTGACGAGACGCATACGCTACCACCTTACCCTCTTGCATCAACACACATCACAAACTGACATGTGATGCATCGCTGTAGACAATAAACTCTTTTCCAGACTCTGACTGTATCAAAATAGGGGCCTCAGTCAATATAGTCTTGAGTTTCTCAAAGCTCTCTTGCTGCACATCAGTCAGTTAAACGGCACACCCTTACATAACAGCTTAGTCAAGGGTGCTGCAATCAGTGAGAAACCCTCTACAAATAGTCGATAATACCCTGCCAATCCTAGAAAATTGCGAATCTTAGATACAGTCTTAGGTTGTTCTCAATCCAACACCGCCTCAATCTTTCGAGGATCGACCCTATTCCCCTCAGTAGAAACCGCATGACCTAAAAAAGCTACTTCTTGTAACCAGAACTCACATTTACTGAACTTGGCGTACAGTTGTTTCTCTCACAAGATCTGTAGAACCACTCTAAGGTGTTCATCGTGTTCATCCTCAGTTTTTGAATACACTAGTATATCATCAATAAATACCACTACAAACCGATCCAGATAAGGCTAGATCACTCGGTTCATTAGATCTATAAAAGCTGTCGGTGCATTCGTCAGTCCAAATGGCATCACTAGGAACTCGTAGTGACCATAACGAGTCCTAAATATCTTCTTATGCACGTCAGTCTCTTTAACTCTCAACTAGTGATACCATGACCGTAGATCAATCTTGGAGAAAATTGAAGCACCTCAGAACTGATCAAACAGGTCGTCTATCCTCGGTAGAGGGTAATTATTCTTTATGGTCAACTTGTTCAGTTGCCGATAATCAATACACATACACATGGATCCATATTTCTTTTTCACAAATAGAGCCGGTGCTCCCTACAGAGACACACTAGGGCGGATGAACCTACGATCCAATAGCTCTTGGATTTGGGCCTTAAGCTCCATAAGCTCTTTTGGTGCAATTCTATAAGGAACGATGGACATTGGAGTTGTACCAAGAAAGACTCAATCCCAAACTCTACTTCTTGATTCAGAGGTAACACAGGTAGCTCTTCTGGGAAAACGTCTGAAAATTCCTTAACCGTCCTGATATCCATGACCGAAGAATCCCTCGAATTTGAAACACTAATATAAGCCATATACGCCTCACATCCCTTACGAACCAATTTTTTGGCTCTCAATGCAGAAATCATATTCGATAAATAGTTTCGACGTTCCCCAATTACAACTATATCGCTGTCCTCTTCAGTTCTTAGTACAACCCGTTTAGTGGCATAATCCAAGCTCACTCGGTGTTTAACTAGCTAGTCCATGCCCAGTATCAGATCAAATTCTCTAAACGACAGTTATATAAGATCAACCAGAAAGATAGCCCCTTGTACCTCTAAAAGGACATCTCTAAATAACTTGTTAACCTGGACGGACTGCCCTAGTGGACTCAATACAGTAATTTCACTCGATGTATTCTCATCCAGAATCCCCAAAATTTCAGTAACAGAACAGGAAACATAAGAATGAGTGGATCCTATATCTATCAATGCAGTATAACGTACATTATTGGTAAAGAATGTATCCATGATGACATCCGGAGCATCCCCATCTTCTAGACAACGTACAGCATAAACTAAAGCTGGCTGCCTCACTTTAGTTTGATTATCACCTTTTCTAGGTACTCTTTGACCACTTTCCAAACCATTACCACCTCTGACTTGACCACGGTCTCTCGGTGGCTGTTGTACTACTCTTGGTGGTGCAGTACCCATACCAGAAGCTTGCATCTGATCAGACCTCCACGGGAAATCTCTAATATGGTGCTCTAAAGAACCACACCACAAACAAGCCTTAGTTCTTTTCCAACACGTTCCCTAATGGAGTCTACCACAGTCTGTACACGGCCGCTGTCCAGTAGCAGCAATAGGGACCCCAACTTTAATCGGCCCACCAACTCTGGCCTTTTTCTTTGGCCTCTGAAAAGAACTCAAGGGCACCAAATCCCTCTTATTCCTACTTCTCTCTCTGTTCTGATGCTCAATGCGCTTCACTTCCTCGGCGATCTTCGCCTTATCGACCAGTACTGCAAAGTCTCGCTCCCTTTGTAGAGCTATTAGTACCCTTAGATTATCCCTAAGGCCATCCTCGAATTGAACGCATCTCTTATACTCAGTCGCCACCATACCACGCGCATAGCGGCTTAATCGCAGAAATTCGGCCTCATACTCAGCCCCTGACCTATCACCTTGGGTCAAATTCAAAAACTCTCTCCTACGGGCATCCACGTAACTGGTCTCCACATATTTCCCCTGGAAGGTGATTTTAAAGAACTCTCAGGTCAATCGGTCAGGTTGAGTGCCCTCATTTACAGTGATTCACCATTGATATGCCTCGTCACGTAGCAGCGATATAGCCCCCTTAATTTTTGTTCGGGAGTACAATCCAGGTCATCCATAACTCTTTCTGTGGCCTCTATCCAATACTCAGCCATATTAGGGGCAACTCCAGCGATACCCCTAAAAATCTCAGCTCCATTAGCCCAAAGTCATTCCGTAACTGACCCTCGGCCCCTAGCTCCAGTAGTAGCCCCAACGTCGCTCTCTAGAATCCTTAACATGGCTTGGGACAGTGCGTCGTCCCCAGCCGCTCGATCTTGTGACCCAGTCTCAGTGACAGACGACACCGGCGTCTCGCTAGTATTTAGATTTGGCATACTGCCCAGTGAAGGGGACTTAGCTCGATCCCCTTTACGGCCTCTACCTCAGCCTCTAGTACCCCGTCCGCGAGAACCTCGTGCGCTCATCGTATAGACGCGCTTATCTGTATTAAAAGTTTTATGAATCAGTTTACAATTCAATAGTTATTAGTAAATGTTTTATGGACACAGTTTCAGTAGTTCAGAGTTTGTTTTCGTATGACGCAGTGTCTATCAGTTTTACTACAGTATTAGTATACACTAATTTGAGTGTTTTTAGTACAATCTACCTATAGTAGTCTCAGTTTGTACTATCTATATTAGTTTCAGTAACAAATCAGTTTCAGTATAAAACACATAAAGGCTTCAGAGAACTTACAAGATCGGTGTCGGAGGCTCGATGTACCACACATTTAGTAAAAATATTTCAAATTATTCAGAAATCAATGCTTTAAAAACCAAGTTTTAAAACCCAAATCCATAGCCGAGTTTTGCAACCTGGCTCTGATATCACTAAATATAACACCCCAAACCCGACCTGAACGTTATGGTCGAATCTGACGATGTCACATGATAGTGTGTTTGAAAACTGATGCTCGTGTTAAAAAAACCGCAACTTTGCTTAAAACATTTTTCATTTAGATCTCATTTTTGTCTTTTATTAATCCTAAATAGTGATTTTCTATTCAGTCGTTTGTTTGCAAAATATTATACGTTACGGTAGCTTTTTAAAATAGTTTGCATATTTGTGCATATTTTGTTAAAACATTTGATTGGTTTTGAAAACTCGATTATCCCTACTACTAGTAGTTGTAAGTCTAAAAAAAAATAAAAACCTCAATTTAAAAGTAAAAATCCAAAAAGGCCATTATTACAGTAAAATACCCCCAAAATAAAAGCAAAATTATTATTAGGTACTAAGTCGAATAAAATAGGTCGTGTGGCCACGGCTGAGTCCTCCGTCACACCAAACCGCCTCTGTCTGGGGATTACCTGTACAGATTAAACAGAAGGGGTGAGTTTACGTAAACTCAGTGTGTAATTCCCTATGCAAACAAACAGACAATAACAGATAATCTCAGTTTGGGCCTAAGCCCATTTCAGTATCAGTAAGCATTAAGGCCTTGGCCCATCACAGTACAGTAACAGTGACAGTTATGCAGTTATAAAATCCTACCCAACCATCCTCTACACTCCATCACCGTCCAACCTAACACTCCATGTGGGGATATAATCAACCCACCCAACCCTACACTCCAAGTAGTACCGAATGCGGCACTAGACAGTAGTTGCAACTGAGCTGCCAGTAAGTTAGGCTAAAAGTCTTTCAGTACACTTTCTCCAATCAATATCAATCCCCGACCCAATGCAATGCATCATACAATCATGTCATGGTATCATGCATAATCAGAATAGTATATATATCATGCTCAACATACAGACATTCATATCTATCTCATATGGCATACAACAATCTTTCAATCATTTCAGTCAATTAGGGGGTCTCGGTAACCTTACCATCCCTACAGTAGGTTCATAGTTGACTTGGGCGTCCCATGCAACCTTAGCAGTCAAACAGTGAAAATGGGCCCACAACCCATGTTGTATGCCCATGTGGGCCCACACGGCCCATAATGGCATTGGCCATTTGTGTACAAACCCAAAATTTTCCCGGCCCAAGTACAAATAATAAACCAATATAAAAAATATATAACAACAATCCGTTTTTAAATGTCCATTACAAACAATGGGCCCAATGACCCAAATAAACCAAAACCTAATGGCCGAATGGCCCAACACCTAAAAATAGCAAGCATAAACCCTAGACGCTTCAACCGTTGTTCCCCTACACGCGCGCCTCCGGCCCTTTCCAGGTCACCACACGAACGGCCTATTTCATACGACGGTTTCACCTGCAACAAACACACAGTAACGAAAGCAAGCAAAGGAAAAAAGAAAAAATAACAGAGATAAAAAATATTTATAAAAATCTTTTCTGTAATTTCGGCTATATAAAGCCAATTGATTCATTTGTAAAAGGATTCACACACAATATCAATAAAAAAGAAAGAATACAGAAACAAAAATCAAAAAGTTTTGAAAATGTGATTTGAGTTATTTTTTCTTTTCGATTACTTTCTTTTTCGATTTTTTGATTATTTTCTTTGTTTGTTTATTCATTGAGAAAAGAGAATAGAAGAATGAGGAAAGTTACCTTCGTGATGGGACTGCCGAATCTCTGTTCACTCCGTTGTAAGCAGAGTTCGGATGGATGACTGTGTCTTTTTGAATGACAAAAGGAAGCTAGGGTCGAAACCTTAGCAGAGAAAAAGAAGCAGCAATTTTCTTTTTTTTTTGGGCATATGCTGCTTATGTTTTTCTTAAAAGAAATTTTTGTTTAAGTAGTAACAGCAATACGGCGTCGTTTTGTGACAAAGGCACCAGCGCCAAAACGACGTTGTTTGGTCCCTTGACCGAGCGGTGACCCGACCTAGGGGAAGGATCCACGTGTTTCTGCTTCAGTGGGATATTTGCTCAAACGGTCCTCCCGCTTTTATAGTGTATCCAAATCAATCCTTTTATTTCTTTTAAATTTTGCCTGAGATTTTATTTTTCCTTCATTTTAGTCCATATCGTAGTGCTCCGTTTTGGGAGGATAGGGAATATTTCCAAATTAGTCCCCATGCTATTCGCGCGTTGCATTTTTGCCCTTCAATTTTATTTTATTTTCGTTTTTTCTTTCTGATTTTGTTTTAAAACCATTTTAATCCTTATTAGCTTGGTTTGATTTGCTCATTTTTTAATTTATTTAAGTATTTGTATTTCATTATTTCTTGATACCTTTAATTTTTAAATTTAACCCTATTTTTATATTTGTGCTTAATATTATTTTAATCCATTATTAATATTGTTTAAATTTATCGCATATTATTATTTTAAATTTGTCATATATAATTATTTTAAGTTTTCATGTATTATTATTCAAATTTATTATGTATTATTTTATATATCTTTATGTAAAATTAATATTGTTTGTACACAATTTCTTTTATAGTTTCATTTTACAACATATATTTTTAAAATTCTCTTTTATATTGTTATGTTGTAATGATTTATACCATAATTTTCCTATGCAATAATATTTTATATGTATTTATACAATTTATATTATACGTATATACATATATGATATATTATGTGTAATTTTGTGTATATACATTGATAATTTACAATTTCTTTTCTCATCATGCTACCTCTTTTTTGCTATTTTAAATTAGTTACATTTTATTTGTGATAGGGTTTTAGGTCATTAGCTTTTAAATGTTGGTGTTAATATTTGTATTCATTAGTATGCATTTTGGCTTATGAATTATCCTTTCGCATTATACTTTATCATTCCATCGTTTTTTGTTCAAAAGATTACGCTTAATTAAAGTATTGAAATCGTTTTATTCAAAGGTTTTCAAAATAATGCAATACTCAGAATTTGGGGTCCTCGAAACATTGTGTCCTAACTCATTGGATATGATATTTCGTTATCTCGAGACAAGATTTTTTTTAAATAAAAGCAAACTCATGCGTCGTCTTTGGAACTTTGAAGAATCGTGCTCTAACTTACGAGGTTTCGATTTCCTCATTGAATCAAGATGGCCAAACATTTTTAGTTTTCAAATATACAAAGTTTCAATAAAGGGTTTTAAAGGTTAGCTTATGCTCGGGAATTCAAATGTTGCATCCGAACTTACGGGATACAACATTTCGTTGCCTCGGGATGAGAAGGGCTTTCTACATATGTTCAAATTTATACAAATATTTAAAGATATATCATTAATTAAAGGGGGTCGTTTTTAATATTTTTGAATTTTTTACATTCGACTTTAAGATATTAAATAATCAATTCGGTACCAATTTTGGGCGTTACGAGGGTGCTAATTCTTCCTCGTACGTAACTGACTCCCAAACCTGCTTTTTTTCTGAAACTTGTAGACCAAAATCATTTTTAAGGTGATCTGATCACACCTCAATAAAAGATCGGTGGCCACTCCAATTTTCATTTTTTAAGTCGACAAATTTTTTGTTTTCAAAAAGTGGTTTCGATAGTTTGGCGACTCCACTGGGGACTGGTTTTGAAAGTCGAGACACAAATTGATTATTTTCTGTCTTTTTGTCTAAAGTTTAAAATTTGATTTAAAATTACGATCCTCTTATTGCACTTTTTATGGGCTACATCATTTTGATATGTTTGTTTATTTGGTTTGAGTATATAAATCCCTGCATATCACATTGCATAACCGTTTGGTTATATCCTTTTAAGTGGGAGTGAGAAACTAGTCCTTCGTGAGGTCTTTACCTCCGTGTAGGATAGTTTAAGATATTAAATAATCAATTCGGTACCAATTTTGGGCGTTACGAGGGTGCTAATCCTTCCTCGTACGTAATTGACTCCCGAACCTATTTTTTTTTCTGAAACCCGTAGACCAAAATCATTTTTAAGGTGATCCAATCACACCTCAATAAAAGATCGGCGGCGACTCCAATTTTCATTTTTTAAGTCGACAAATTTTTTGTTTTCAAAAAGTGGTTTTGATAGTTTGGTGACTCCACTGGGGACTGGTTTTGAGAGTCGAGCCACAAATTGATTATTTTTTGTCTTTTTGTCGAAAGTTTAAAATTTGATTTAAAATTACGATCCTCTTATTGCACTTTTTATGGGCTACATCATTTTGATATGTTTGTTTATTTGGTTTGAGTCTATAAATCCCTGCATATCACATTGCATAACCATTTGGTTATATCCTTTTAAGTGGGAGTGAGAAACTAGTCCTTCGTGAGGTCTTTACCTCCGTGTAGGATAGTGGATCACTTTCGAAATTCATCCGTACCTATGTTTTCGTGAGATTTTCATCTCTGTGCAGCCATAGGGAAATGTATTCCCCTGAACTAAACTCGGTCTATATGAGCTTATAATGGGTGAAGATCGAGGAATCTGCTGGTTCAGGTATCTTTACTTTAGGACCAAACCGCATATAATGAACCCTAAGAGCCTACCCAGGTGAACCATACGAAACTCTAGTGGTCACCCGAATAGGTGCTCTATTTATTTTTTCTTGCTTGCTTTTGCTTTGTACTAACCTGTTTTGTTTTGTTTTGGTTATGATTGCATTGCATTTTTCCTCATAGAAAAGAGGTGTTGATTCACATTCAGTTGCTAAATAGAGAGCTTGTCATGGAAAACAGATTTCTTGATAAAGTGAAAGATAATACGGTTGTCCGAATATATTCTGAGAAAACACAACAAGAGAAATGTGACAGTTTAATGGAGGACTACACGTCTTTGCTTCGTTGCCCGAGGATTCAGGTTGACAAAGATTATTCGAGAGTCGTCAACATCCCGACCTTTTGAAAAGAAACTAACGAGCATCACAAGGATGGGTGAGCGATGGCTTGCGACTCGGATCAAGTAAAAAGGAGGCATCCCTTGGAAGAGTCCATGATATTTGATCTTAGCATATGGATATGAAGAAAATGATCGATGTTTTCTCATGGAGTATGAGGCCGAGGCCGTGCATGTATTCGTTTTATGTAAAGAAAATTATTTTCTAGTAAATTTTTCTAAATGGAATTGAATCGGAATCAACACCTTTTTGTATTCATTTCATGCGTTTGCATTACATGACATCATATGCGTTAAAGTACACCAAAAGAGCCTAATTGGTTAAAATTATTTCAGTTAATCTGGAAACCAACAATAACCTACCAACCAAACACCGTTACGGTACTCAAGCAAAGTCAAGAAGCATGGACAAAAGATTAGAAAGACTTGAACAATTTCAAAAGGAGATGCAAGATAAAATTCATATGCAAATGCAAGAGCAGCTAGCTAAAATTCAGCAAGATATGATAGAAAATATGTTGGAATCTCAAATAAATATGATGGCTCAGTTGACCCAATTACTAACTGGAGGAGTAGATAAGGGAAAGGGCCCTATGGCCAATCCTGGGCAAGACAGTGAGGAGCCGCTGTATCCTCCGGGTTTTACTCCACCAAATGTACAGACCCAAGATGAGATGCACCCGTGGAGACCATCCTTCACAATTGGGCCTCAACAATTTTAGGCCGGTGCTTCAATGCCAATGAACTTTCAAGTTGGATCAGGTTCAAACCCAGGAGATAACCCAACTAATCCTATTATACCCGACTTTGATGAAGTGGCTGAGAAGGAAAAAGTGAAGGCGAAATTGTCAAAGCAGTTGAAGGACAGATGTAAATGGTTGGAGGAAAAATTCAAAGCCATGGAAAGTGCTGATAGTCATCATGGAATCGACGCTAAAGATTTGAGCTTGGTCCCAGACTTAGTACTTCCTTACAAGTTTAAAATGTCAGGCTTTGAAAAATACAATGGAACCAGTTGCCCCGAGGCTCACATCACTATGTTTTGCAGAAGGATGACTGGTTACGTTAATAATAATCAACTGCTAATACACTGTTTCCAAGAAAGTTTGGTATGGGCAGCATCCAAATGGTACAATCAATTGAGCCGTACCAGGATTGGTTCATGGAGGGATCTAGCTCAAGCATTCATGAAGTAGTATAGTCATGTAACGAACATGACTCTTGATAGAATTACTCTATAAAACATGGAGAAGAATCCGAGTGATAGTTTTTGGCAATATGCACAGAGATGGTGCCATCCAAGTCCAGCCACCGCTCCTAGAAAAAGAAACTACTATGCTCTTTATCAACACGCTAAATGCCCCATTCATCACGCACATGCTGAGAAGTGCCATAAAAAGTTTTTCAATATAATCATGAATGGTGAGATGATTGACAATGCCATAAGAAATGGAAAAATAGATGCAAGAGAGAGTAACAAAGAGTTAGCCTCAAGGAGAAAGGAAAATGACATGAACAATACAAGCACGTATAATAAAGGTTACTCAAAATTAGTTACTGTAATCAGCGAAGAAAAGTGGTTGCTAGTCAACAAGGTTCATCAAGGCAAGAATCTGGCGCAAAGAAAAATACCGAGAGGCTCCAATTTACGCCAATCCTAATGTCATACAGGGAGCTATATCAGATTTTATTTGATGAACTCGTTGTTTCCCCTTTCTACTTAGAACCTCTACAACCCTCGTACCCCAAATGGTATGATGCAAATGCCCAATGTGAATACCATGCAGGAATCACAGGGCACTCGATAGAAAACTGCACTACCTTCAAAAAGTTAGTTGAAAGATTCATCAGTATGGGCATTGTCAAATTCGATGATTCATCCAATGCAGAAAATCTGCTACTCAATCATGCTAATAATGGGGTAAACATGATGAGGGAAAATATGGGGAGAAGAATCAAGGTAGATATTACAGAAGTAAAAACTCCTTTGAGATGGGTCTAGAAGTAGATGACAAGAAGAGGGTTAATCATTTTAGATTTAGAAGAGAGTTATGAAAGGATGAAAAATTAATGTGAATTCCATCACGAGAAAATGCACAAAATCCAAGAATGTGTAGAATTCAGGGCCTTGGTTCAAGGCATGATGGACAATAAAGAAATGGAGTTCTGTGAAGAAGTTAAAAAGGAGGGAAACATTCACATCAATGCCATACATGAAGACACAACTGAAAAGGGACCTTGTTAGATATCCGCCCTTATAAACCTAGGAGTGTTTTAAATAATTGGACTGCAGAAGAAATCCCTGTAGTATTTAGATCTTACTCAGAGTAATATTCAGAACACACTTGTTGCTTTTAGCTTAGAGGCAATAAGAACTCCTTGTGAAATAGGCTCATGTTTGAACGTCATTATTTTAATGAAATACATCTTTGCGATAATTTTTGAGCCAATATTCTTTCATTCTTTACGAATAATTATTTTTGATTCTTTCATCCTTTTAGATTTTCTTCCAAATCATTTTTTCATTCATTCATAATCATACTGTACAAATAATTATTCATAAATTCATATATTCTTTGTATATTCTTTTGTACCTACAATAGGTCCCTGGATATCAATGACATGAGTGACGCTGCTATAGACTCAGAATCTCCTTTTGAGCGAGACATGTGTTTAGAGGGATCTCATGACTTTGAAGATGACAAAGATTGTAGCCTATCTCCGGACTTGTTGAGGATGGTAGAACAGGAGGAGAAACAAATCCTACCTCACAAGGAATCAATGGAAATTGTGAGAAGGAAAAGAGGTGAAGATTGGAACTGACATTATCACAAAGACGAAGTGAGACCTCATTGAGTTACTTCAAGAGTTCAAAGATGTCTTCGCATGGTCATACCAGGATATGCCCGGGGTTAAGCACTGACATTGTAATCTGACAATGCATTAAATTTGAACAATAGCACGATATCAGAAATTTGCAGTATGTTTAGTAAAAAACCTCTACCGGGGCAACGCCTTTCTATTTGGCTTGTTATAGTTTTGCCCATTGAAGTCGAGTTTCTATCTCTCTGAGTTTTTGTTGGAAGATCCAAAGTTTTCCATCGTAGTCAAATGTACCAAAAATAATTTCGCCCATAAAGCTCTATGAGAGAAACCTGAAACCAAAGAAGATCCTTCGTGTACAAAATGAAAGTGGATGGGAAGGATATTATGTGGAAGACTTTATCTGGAAAAGCATTGATTCTGATCGAAAAGGATAACAATGACTTGTCTAATACTATGAGTTTAGATTCAATCAAAAATATTTTAAAAAATAAAAAAATAAAAAATATTTTAAAAAAATGAAAATGAAAATGAAAATGATGAAAAAAGAAAAGGAAAAGAGAAGGAAAAAGAAAAGGAAAAGAAAAAGGAGAGGCCAAAGAGAAAACCCACAAAAGGGCGCTTTGAGACCAAATGAGATTTGAGTTGAAAACCCGAAAAGGGCGGCTCAAATTTGAGCAAACTGGGGAATGGATGTCACTGAAGGCTTTTAATGGGCATCGCTTCATTTTTGAGGTCATTAACTACTTCACCAAACGGGTAGAGGCTACTTTATATGCCAATGTCACCAAGTTGAAAGTTAGCAAATTCTCAAAAAAATGAGATCATATGCTGGTATGAAATGCTTGAGAGGATTAAATCGGGTAACACGTTGAACGTGAACAACAACACAATAGCAAAGGTCTGTAGTCAATTCAAAATCAGACACCACATTTCGTCACCGTATCGCCCAGAAATGAATGGTACGGTAGAGATAGCTAATAAGAATATTAAGAAGATTGTGGGGAAAATGATTGAGACCTACAAAGACTGACACAAGAAATTACCATTCGCTCTCTTTACCTAGTGAATATTTGTCAGGGCCTCCACTGAGGCAACATCTTTCCTCTAGTTTACGGAATGGAGGTAGTTTTGCCCATCGAAGTCGAAATCCCTTCTCTCAGAGTCTTGGCAGAGCTAAAATTTGAGGAAGCAGAGTGGATCTAGTCTCGATATGATCAATTGAACTTGATCGAAGGAAAGAGGCTAAAAGTTATCCTATGCGAGTATATGGCAAAAATGTTCATTCTAGAAAATTCTACGAAGGGGACCTAGTGTTGAAAAAGATCCTTCCTTTACAAAAGGATTTTAGAGGGAAATGGATGCCAAATTGGGAATGACCTTATGTTGTAAAGAAGGCCTTTTTTGGTGGAACATTGATTTTGAGTGAGATGGATGGTAAAAATCTGCCAAATCCTATAAACTCAGATTTAGTCAAGAAATACTTCACCTAAAGAAAGAAAACAGACCAAGGTGAAAACCCGCAAAGGGCATTTTGAGTCGTAAAAAATAAAAATATAATAAAAAAAAGAATGAAAAAAGAAAAAAATGGAGAGGCCAAGGTGAAAACCCGCAAAGGGCGCCTTGAGACCAAAGGGGATTTGAGTTGAAAACCCGAAAAGGGTGGCTCAAATGTTGATCAGAATGGGGCATGCGTTGATCTTGCTATACTTGAATCAACAGGAAAGGGTAGGCGACATCTTGGGGCATCAACAGAATGGTCTTCAGAAAGTTTGTACAGAGAAGTTCAAGCTGTGATATCTGGGGCACCTAGTCTTCATACTATTTATATTGAATTTGCTATTCTTGGAATACTTTATCCTTTTTCAAGATATGTGTTCCCAATTAATTCCTTTTTTATTTTTACTATCCTTGATAATTTATTCATTTCGAGCCGTGCTCCTAAATCAATCCTATTTTTATCCATTGTTATGATCTTTTGCAAACATCTTGCATTGGAATAATGATTAATGGAGTAATAATACTTTCACAAAGGAAGTTTTGCATATTACTTTAGAAGTTTCTAAATAATACTGGAATCTGAAACAGGACTATTGTTTAGAATTCACCAAGTTTAAATGTTGAAATATCTGAGAAGGAAAAGTCTAGATTAAAAAATATCTTTTTGGATTTTGTTGTCAAAAGTATTGATTGAACAAAATGACAAGATATCGTGCTGGTGATAAAGCTTCAATAAACAGGCAATCAAGGATCACCGAGTAATAGGAAGAGGTTTTTCTTGGAGAAGAAAATTCTACAATTGTGCATAAAAATTTGGTATGACACCCTGGGAATGGTGTAGGAGACCAAAGAGATTTAGATCCTATATCTTTGAATTGCAGTAAGAGAGGATTGAGAAAGAGCCAGATCTTATACTCCTAAATTACAGTGGGAGGAAAATGGTTCAAATTTTATGTCCCAAAAGTATAGTGGATTGAACCTTGAACATTATAGTAGGGGCAATATGATTAAGTAAAATATGAATGTTTCTGTGAAAACATTAAAGGATCATCTTCATGACATTTTGCATTCATGCATACACATCTAGTTGGGAGATTTTGATTCATTTCGATCATAACATCGTAATCACTAGGCATAAATAGGCCCATCAAATGAATTCTACATGTCATGTTCCCCAGAGAACAAATCAGTGAAACCACAAATCGTATACCACTGAAGTTGCAGTGGAATGAATTGAAGAAGATGATGAATCTTATCTCCCTGAAGTTGCAGTGGAATAGATTAAAGCCAATAATCCTATCTCCTTGAAGTTACAGTAGAGCGGATTAAAGTTACAAGTCTTATCTTCCTGAAGTTGCAAGGGAGCAGACTGAAGAAAGCAAGTCTTATCCCTTTGAAGTTGCAGTGGGGCAGACTGAAGATGGTGATTCTTATCTCCCTGAAGTTGCAGTGGAGTAGATTAAAGCCAATAATCCTATCTCCCTAAAGTTACAGTGGAGCAGATTAAAGTTACAAGTCTTATCTCCCTAAAGTTACAGTGTAACAGACTGAAGAAAGCAAGTCTTATCCCCCTGAAGTTGCAGTGGGGTAGACTCAAGATGGCGAATCTTATCTCCCTGAAATTGCAATGGAGTAGGTTAAAGCCAATAATCCTATCTCCCTGAAGTTGCGGTGGAGAGGATTAAAAGTTACAAGTCTTATCTCTCTGAAGTTGCAGTGGAGCAGACTAAAGCCAATAGTCCTATCTCCTTGAAGTTGCAGTGGAGCAGATTAAAGTTACAAGTCTTATCTCCCTGAAGTTGCAATGGAGCAGACTGAAGAGAGCAAGTCTTATCCTCCTGAAGTTGCAGTGGGGCGGACTGAATATGGCAAATCTTATCACCCTGAAGTTGTAGTGTAGCAGATTAAAGCCAATAATCCTATCTCCCTGAAGTTGCAGTGGAGCAGATTAAACTAACAAGTCTTATCACCCTGAAGTTGCAGTGGAGCAGATTGAAGAGAGCAAGTCTTATCCCCCTAAAGTTGCATTGGGGCAGACTGAAGATGGCAAATTTGATCTCCCTAAATTTGTAGTGGAGCAGATTAAAACCAATAATTCTATCTCCCTGAAGTTGCAGTGGAGCGGATTGAAGTGAAGTCTTATCTCCCTGAAGTTGCAGTGGAGCAGACTAATGATAGTGAATCTTATTTCCCTAAAACTGCGGTGGAATAGGTTGAAGCTATAAATTGTAGATCTTATCTCTCTGAAGTTGCAGTAGAGAAGATCATATCAAACCTTATCTCCTTGAAGTTGCAATGGAGCAGGTTGAAGATACCAATCTTATCTCCTTGAAGTTGCAGTGGAGCAGATTGAAGCTACTAATCCTATCTCCCTGAAGTTGCAGTGGAGCGGATTAAAACGATGAATACTATACCTCTGAAGTTGCAGTAGGTTAGACTAAATCTACTATAACAAGTTTTATCTTCTTGAAGTTGCAGTGGAGTAGATTGAAGCGACAAATTCCTATACCCCTGAAGATGTAGTGGGATGGAATAGGACTTCTTCAAGAGAGGAAGCATGAAAGAGTCAAGACTCGGCAAGACCGGGCAAAATTGGCTTTTTTTTAGTCTTTGCTCCATTCCCGTTACACGACAATAAGCAAAGAGGGGCAGCGGTACAAACTCAAAATTTGCCCGGTTCAAATACAAATAATAAACCAATATAAAAAATATATAATAGGAGTCCAGTTTTAAATGTCCATTACAAACAACGGGCCCAATGGCCCAAAATAAACCAAAACATAATGGCCCAATGGCCCAACACCTAAAAACAGCAAGCAGAAACCCTAGAAGCTTCAGCCGTTGCTCCCTCACACGCGCGCCTTCGGCCCTTTCCAAGTCACCACACGAACGACCTCTTTTGTACGATGGTTTCACCTGCAACAAACATGTAGCAAGGAAAGCAAGCAAAGGAAAAACAACAAAAATAATAGAGATAAAAAATGTTTATAAATTTTTTCTGTGATTTTGGCTATATAAAGCCGATGATTCATTTGTAAAAGGATTCACACATAGTATCAATAAAAAAGAAAGAATACAAAAACAAAAATCAGAAAGTTTTGAAAATGTGGTTTGAGTTTTTTTTCTTTTCGATTATTTTCTTTTCCGATCGTTTTGATTCTTTTCTTTGTTTGTTTATTCATTAAGAAAAGAGAATGGAAGAATGAGGAAAGTTACCTTCGTGATGGGGCTACCGGATCTCTATTCACTCCGTTGTAATCAGAGTTCGGATGGATGATGACGTCTTTTTAAATGACAAAAGGAAGCTAGGGTCGAAACCTTAGCAGAGAAAAAGAAGCAGTAATTCTCTTTTTTTGGGGGCATATGCTGCTTATGTTTTTTTTAAAAGAAATTTTTGTTTAAGTAGTAACGCAATACGATGCCGTTTTGTGACAAAGGCACCAGCGCCAAAACGGCGTCGTTTAGTCTCTTGACCCGCGTGGTGGCCCAACCCAGGGGAAGGATCCGCATGTTTCTGCTTTAGTGGGATATTTGTGCAAACGGTCCTCCCGCTTTTATAGCGTATCCAAATCAATCCTTTTATTTCTTTTAAATTTCACCTGAGATTTTATTTTTGCTTCATTTTAGTCCATATCGTAGCGCTGCGTTTTGGGAGGATGGGGAATATTCCCAAATTAGTCCCCCATGCTATTCGCACGTTGCATTTTCGCCCTTCAATTTTATTTTATTTTCGTTTTTCTTTTTGATTTTGTTTTAAAACCATTTTAATCCTTATTAGCTTGATTTAATTTGCTCATTTTTTAATTTATTTAAGTATTTATATTTCATTATTTTTAATATATTTAATTTTTAAATTTAACCCTATTTTTATATTTGTGCTTAATATTATTTTAAATCCATTATTAATATTGTTTAAATTTATTGCATATTATTATTTTAAAATTATCATATATAATTATTTTAAGTTTTCATGTATTATTATTGAAATTTATTATGTATTATTTTATATATCTTTATGTAAATTTAATATTATTTGTACACAATTTCTTTTTATAGTTTCATTTTACAACATATTTTTTAAATTCTCTTTTATATTGTTATGTTCTAATGATTTATACCATAATTTTCCTATACAATAATATTTTATATGTATATATACAATTTATATTATACGTACATAAATATATGATATATTATGGATTCCATATTATTATATTTTTACTTTTTCTTATATATATAATTTATTTCTTTTTAAAACGTACTTTGTTATATTTTACCCATTTCAACTTTTCATATATTATTATATATATTTATTATTTATATTGAGTGTTTCATTTCATATGTATTACCTATTTAGATTAATATATGTGTATTATTTTGGGTTTTATTTATTTTGATTTTCTTCTTATAATTCTTACTTTAAAATTTACTAAGATATTATTATCCATTTTTAATTCTACTTTTAAACTATTTCAAGTCTTCACATTAATTACTTCTTTTTAATTTTTTATATATGTGTAATTTTGTGTATATACATTGATAATTTTTATATATGTGTAATTTTGTGTATATACATTGATAATTCCCAATTTCTTTTCTTTCATGCTACCATTTTTAGCTATTTTAAATTAGTTACATTTTATTTGTGATAGGCTTTTAGGTCATTAGCTTTTAAATGTTGGTGTTAATATTTACATGTGATGTGAGAATGTACATTGTATTGCTTGTTTGTATTGATTGATTATTTGTGTTCATTAGTATGCATTTTGGCTTACGAATTATCCTTTCGCGTTATACTTTATCATTCCATCATTTTTTGTTCAAAAGATTACGCTTAATTAAAGTATTGAAATCGTTTTATTCAAAGGTTTTCAAAACAATGCAATACTCGGAATTTGGGGTCCTTGAAACATTGTGTCCTAACTCATTGGATATGAAATTTCGTTATCTCGGGACGAGGTTTTTTTTTTAAAATAAAACCAAACTCATGCGTCGTCTTTGGAACTTTGAAGAATCGTGCTCTAACTTATAGGGTTTCGATTTCCGCATTGAACCAAGATGGCCAAACATTTTTCATTTTCAAATACACAAAGTTTCAAGAAAGGGTTTCAAAGGTTAGCTTATGCTCGGGAATTCAAATGTTCTATCCTAACTTATGGGATACGACATTTCGTTGCCTCGGGATGAGAAGGGCTTTCTACATATGTTCAAATTTATACAAATATTTAAAGATATATCATTAATAAAAGGGGGATCGTTTTTAATATTTTTTTGCATTTTTGACATTCGACTTTAAGACATTAAATAATCAATTCGGTACCAATTTTGGGCGTTACGAGGATGCTAATCCTTCCTCGTACGTAACTGACTCTCGAACCTTTTTTTTTCTGAAACTCGTAGACCAAAATCATTTTTAAGGTGATCCGATCACACCTCAATAAAAGATCGGTGGCAACTCCAATTTTTATTTTTTAAGTCGACAAATTTTTTGTTTTCAAAAAGTGGTTTCGACAATGTGGATCACACGGCCTGGCCTAATAATCCCACACGCCCGTGTGGCCCACACGGCCCAGTTCAGCCCGGCCCTTGAATCGTTCACGGCCAGCCTCGTCGACAATCACTTTTTTTTGCCAGTTTTTGTTTCCAAAGTTATGTTTACACACCTGATTTCGATACTTTGCAAAAGCATTCCTGAACACCCAAGACCTATCAATTACCAGTATAACACTATATTATACACCTCAATCAACAACCAATTAACTAAAATAAAAAATCATACTTCTAACACCTTAATTGAACTCTTACCTTACGAACACCAGAAGTTTCTCTCTTTAATTTGGCACCAGCACAGCCCTTCGTTCCAGAATTTTGGCTTTCATCATAATTAACAAAGATTCCCCAATTACCAACTTAAAAATCGAATATTAAAACACCTTTATTAGTCGTAAAACAATGATTTAATCAAGACCCCAATACTAATGGCAGTTCAATAAGCATAATCCACTTACCAACGACAACTCTGTCCTTAACTCTCCAACCTCAGCAGCAACACAAACCGCTCACTACCTTTCGCCTACCATAAGTAACAACAATCTCCTTAGTCACCAATCAAGAATCAATTAACAAAAAGCGAAAACACTACTTACCAAACGCACAAAAGCACAATGGAGAAGACAAGTTGCGGCATGTAAGAGAGTTTAGAGAAAGACTGGATTAATGGAGAAGCCAAAGCAGTAGAAGAAGGAAGTTTTTTAGCAAGAAAGCGGCAGAAAATAAAAGGAGAAGAAAAGAAAAACAGAAGAGCAAATCAGCAGCAGTGAAGCAGAAAAAGAATGGCAGAGAAAATGGATTCAAAATGTCAAAAAAAAGTAGAAAGGCCGAAATTTGGGAAAAGTATGAGAAGCTGAAATTTGAAAAAAAAACAAGAAAATAAAAATAAAATCCCATAATCTCCTCCTAAAAATCGGCCACCACTTTTCTCAACAACCGAATTTGAAAACCACTCAAACATTTCAGTGTTTTGGTTAAACCAAAACACCTACATGACACAAGCAGCAAAATAAATCCTTTGTTTGCACAAAGACTCAAATTCCAAACCTCCTGCCCATTTACACTCCACTTAGCCACTAGACCAGCTGGCCAATTCTAACATATTTCACCAACATTTATTTATAAGCCTACTGATTAGAGATAGATGTTTATTCATTTAAAAACAAAAATTTGCCCAAGCTAAAGCTTGAACTTGGGACCTCTCAAACACTCCCCAGAACACTTAACCACTAAAGCAGACATATATTTGTGTCACAAACACACAAAAATAAATATATGAGATTTTTGGGGCGTTACATATTTTGGCTTGTTTTTTATGTCTAATTATGGCTTGTTGATATGTGTAATGTTGATTGTGGCTTGACATGGAATTGGGTGAGAAATATGGCTTGTAAATGGCCTATTTTCATCCACACGGGCAGAGACACGAGTGTGTGTCTCAACCGTGTGTGACATACGGCCAGGTGACACGGTCGTGTGTATTCTGTATCTTAAATTTGCACAAAATAGAATGCTCACATGGTATAGCAGACGGGCATGTGACTTGGCTGTGTGACTGAGGTCAGTATACTCACACAGGTATGGACACGGGTTAAGACACGGCCGTGTGTTCCTATTTCGAATGCCCACACGGCCTGAGACACAAGCTTGTGTCCAAACTGTGTGAGTCAACACGACCTGGCCACACGGCCGTGTGACCATTACAATGTTGAAAATTTTAAATATTTCTGAATTTTTTTTGAATTTTTGACTTAGCCCCTATTTGTTTCTAATGCGTAAACTTGAGCCTCGAGGGTTCGTTTAAGGGACAATATGTATGATTTTGATTGGTTTCTAATATAAATGTAAGATGAAATGAAATGTCTGGTAATTAATTTGTAAACTCTGGTAATGCTCCGTAACCCTGTTTCGACAACAGATTCAGGTTAGGGGTGTTACAGCTAGAGCTTCCATTTTCCAACTTATTTGGTTCTCTACTTTTTTGACTTTAACCTCAGGATCACCGCTCCATGTAGAGCTTCCATAAACATCTTTTCTTTAAACCGTGGAAGCAGACGAAGAAGATGAGAGAATGAAACAGAATTGAGAGGAATCCACCTGAGAATTCACTTTTCAGCTATTTATAGCCCCTCACGCACGGTCTTTAACCATATAGAAACAATCCATTGACAACAATTTTGTCTCCCATTGAGGAACCAGTTAGTTCTGATCCAACCAAACCAGAATTGGATTCCAACCATGTTCAATTCAGTCACTAAATTTTCCTAATTTTTCGGTAGGGGCCACCAGCTTATGACTTCTTTCAATTTAACCCCCAAATTGTTCCTAATTTCTAAGTTTTAAAGGTAACCAGGTGTGATATCACTAATGTTGAGGAGTTAGTAGTACATGAAGGTAAGGATGGCCAGAGATGTTGACTAAAGATGTAAAGGTGACCTGGTTAAAAATCTTGATAAAGTTCAATAGCATCATTGATTTGGATAAGTGCAACGAAAAATTTGAGTGAGATGTGAAAGATGATTAAGAATTAGAGAGTGAAGAATAGTACTTTTATGAGTAAGTTACATAAAGATGAGCAAAGAGAATACTAAAATGTCTTAGATCTTATCATATATTTAACCTAATAAATATAACTACTTTTATAAGACTTCAAAAGTTTAATATTGAAATTATATTTTTTCGCATAGGTGGAACTTAAGGAAATTAGTGTTAGGATTTAAGAAGAACAACTGAGCCTAGCAATTACTATAAATGAAAGACGATAACCTCGAACTTACAAAAAAAATTATGATATATGAAAACAACAGTACTCTGGTGATAGTTGCGAGGAAGACAACCGGAGATAACAAGCAAAACAACAACAACAAAGTTAACAACTTAAAAACAGAAAACAATAGAGAATAAAAGAGAATTTGGTTTATGTATTGCATCAGAAAAAATTAAACTTCCCATGTATACAAAGTATGATTTTATAGGCTTAGCAAGGAACTAAGCAAAGAGCTTCAGTAACTGACTCAACAGCTTAACAGCTTCTTTAACAAACTAACTCCTCCAGGCTATTTTGATATTATTCAACATTCACCATGCTTTCTGATTTCTTTACCCTCCATGATCAATAACTTTTCTGCCTCTTGAATGGAAATGACATTTAACTTGCTCCTCAGCTCAGTGAAAAGCGGTGCAGTTAACGCTTTTGTTAGAATATCAACAATTTGAGCTGTTGTTGGCACATAATTCACCTATAGTTGGTTTTTCAGAACCTTTTCCCTCACAAAGTAAAGGTCTAGGTCTACATGTTTAGTCTTTGCATGCTGAACAGGATTAGCAGCCATAGCTACCATACTAGTGTTGTCACACCATACCTTTGGAATTTTTGTTAAGCTAATTTCGAAATCATTTAACACTGATTGCAGCCATATAACTGCTGAGGAAACATCAACTAGGCTTCTATACTTAGCTTCTATAGTGGATTGTGAAATAGAACGTTGCTTCTTTGCACTCCAAGACATAAGATTAGCCCAAAGAAATGTGCAATAACCTGAGATAGACCTTCGATCATCTATATCACTTCCCCAGTCAGCATAAGAAAAAACAATTAGAATACCACAAGTTGAGGGCGACATGACCAACCCATAATCAATGGTTCCATGTAAATAACAAAGTATACGCTTAACAACAACCCAATGTTCAACACAAGGTGCTTGCATAAACTGAGCAACTTTAGTAACACTAAAAGAAATATCAGGTCTTGTGTGACAAACATACAGTAGTGCTCCAACAATGCTTCAATAGAGTTGAGGATCCTTAAATTTTCCCCTCATGTCTTTACAAAGCTTTCGTGACACAACCATAGGTGTGAGAGCTGGATTACAATTTACCATATTTGCCTTTTACAAAAGTTTTGAAAGATATCATTATTCGCTCAACACAACTCCTTTGCCAACCTTTTGTACTTCAATACCAAGAAAGTATGCAAGACAACCGAGATCTTTCTAGGAGAACTTAGCATTGAGGTTTTGTACTAGTTGATCCATTGCTGTTGGTGAATTTCCTGTGATCAAAATATTGTCGACATATACAATAAGATATAACAAGATGTCTTTGCCTTGAAGAACAAATAAGAAAGAGTCTGCCTTTGAGTTTTCGAAGCCCAATTGACCAAGATAGTCTTTCAGCTTGGAGAACTAGTTTCAGGGTGCTTGATGCAACCCTTATAATGCCTTGTGCAATTTACATACTAAAGAATTTCTATTCGGATCTATTTTCTCAAACCCCAGAAGCTGTATCATGTATACTTCTTCAAACAAATAGCCCTTAAGAAAGGTATTGTTGATGTCGACTTGACGAATTTTCTATTCACTTGCCAATGCTACTGACGACAAAACATGGTTTGTGAAGGTTTTAACTATCAGGCTATAGATTTCTTTGTAGTCGTGGCCTATAACTTGGGAGAAGCCTTTCCCAACCAACCTATCCTTGTGCCTTTCAGTTGTTCCATTAGCATGTTTCTTGACTTTAAAGATCCATTTGCACTTAATCAGAGTTCAATTTTGTGGCAGAGGCACAAGTGACCAAGTACCATTATCTACAAATGCTTGATACTCAGCCATGACAACATTTTTCCACATAGGTGATTGTAAGTCAAGATAAACATCAGGTGGAACATTCTCATCAACAACTGCAACATGTACCTTAGGTTTGAAAATGCCTACTTTACTATGAGTCACCATGGAATGAGTGTTGGTGGACACTATGAAAGCTAATGAAGGAGAGGGAGTCCCATCTTGTGCAAACTCTTTACTATCATCAACACTACCATCTTGAGATAGACCAGTTGGTTGCAAATTTGTGCGAGCAGAGGAGCAATGACCAACAGATGAAGGAGAAGTTGAGAAAAAACTAACAACATTAGAAGAGGAAGACAATCAGAGATAACAAGCAAAAAAATAGCAACAAAGTTAACGACATAGAACTGAATAGCAACAGAGAATAAAAGGGAATTTGGTTTATGTATTACATCAGAAAAAATTAGACTTCCCATGTATACAAAGTATGATTTTATAGACTTAGTAAGGAACTAAGCAAAAAACTTCAGTAACTAACTCAACAGCTTAACAACTTCTTTAAGAAACTAACTCCTCCAAGCTATTTTGATATTGTTCAACATGATATAAGTTTAAAATGGTAATCTAGAAAGGGTAAGTAAGGATTAAAGAAATTATCAATAAAATGTATTAGGAAATGTTAAAATAAGAGTGATAGTATGTAACCCTAGAAATAGAGGTAACCTTTCCATTAATTGTCTATGAACAATTTCTTATGGAATTGTAGTATGAAATTATATATATAAATATATATACATAGCTAAGAATTCAACATGATAAGTGTAAAGGTGGTATTAGTTTAAATCCAGCCGCAACTAAGTAAATGGAATAAGACTAGAAAGTAACTCTAAAGTGGAATTAGGACTTAAGGCGTAAAACAAGCAACACATGTATAGATGTAATAATAGCGGGAAATGTATGGATTGTGTCTTGGTAATTGTGAAAAGTGAGATAATTTTGGTGGTAATGGCAATGTTAAATACGTGGAATTATTTGGCTGGCGTAACAAGATTGGTAATCTGATAGCTGAACCAAAGTATGATCAATGACAATAAAATTTGATGCTAGACTGGATGTGAGTGGGATTGAAATGTAATGAGCTAAGCCGAGAGAGATATATAGGATTGGGATATTAGAGTGATTCTTATAAAGTCTAAATAAGAGGTAAGAGTTCAAGTACCAGGACTTAAAAAAAGGGTTAAATGTTTATACATGTAAGACTAAAGAAAATAAGTGAAGACATGACTTAATCAACAACTGAATAAGGATGTGAAGGTTTTATAATTAGATCTGATTAAAAAAGGCAATGGCAAAGGTAAAATTTTTTGCGGTTGTAGGACAACTGATTTAACCCCAAATTTAATCGTGGATGGAAACTAAAGGAGGAATCAATTTATATGTGTTTATAAGTAAATGAAGTTATGAAACCCAAGTGGTTTAGACATATAGGTATTGTAATATTATAAGAGAAGGATGAACAATTGGAAAAACAACTTTTTTTAGACGAAAATTACTGTGAAAATAGAAAAGGGATGTCAAAACCTTGTTATACCAGGTGATTATGAGAGGAGAATACTTGATTTAATTCATTATCCAATATATATAGAAAGGAATGTTAAGGGATGTATGCTATGGAAATAAGTATTATTGTATGTTTTGGACTCATTGGAAATTTAAGTTAGAAGTGGTGTCGGGTTCATTTGAATCCAATGAAGAATTATGACTCAAGATTTAACCACTATGAGGAATTACAAGATTACTTGGATGAGAAATGTTTCATCATGGACAAAAATTATACAAGAAACAATGAGGATATGAAAGTTAAATATTTATGCACTAAGTCGACTAAAAGAGGAAAGCTAATAAGACTAAAAGGGGAGGCAAAGAAGTTACAGTATAATGATAACATGATTATGGAAGTTATTTCTCTTGAAGTTGAGGCTATGATGAGTTCCAAAAACCATAGGTCTCTATGAAGCTTAAAGCAAGACAAACTGCGATTACAAGATACTTTGAGTGACAATGTTGTAGGAATAATGTAACACTCCTAACTCGAGTCCATCACCGAAACAGGGTTATAGAGTATTACCAGAGTTTACTGATCAAATAAACAGACATTTCATACGATCTAGCATTCATACCAGAAGACAATCAAATTAAATCATATTGTTGCTTATGCGAGCCCTCGAGACTCAAATTACACATTGGAAATAAGTTGGGACTAAATCGGGTACTAAAATATTTTTCAAAAACATTAAAATTTTTCAAAGGTGCAGGGGACACACGCCTGTGTGGCCAGGCTGTGTCTCTCACACGGTCAAGAGATATGCTTGTGTCTCAGGCTGTGTGGGTATTCGAAATAGGGACATACAGCCGTGTCCCAACCCGTATCCATACCCGTGTAACACTCTGACTTAGGTCACCCGGCAAAGTCACACGCTCGTGTGCTAGGCCGTGTTGAGCATACTGACTTGCATAATTATAAAGATACAGGGGACACGGCTGAGACATACACCCGTGTCTCTACCCATGTGGACAAAAATGGGCCATTTCCAAGCCACATTTCTCAGCCCACTTGTCAACAACCTAGCTCAACATATTTGTACATCAACAAGCCATAACATGGAATTCAAATCAAGCTAAAATTCAAGTTTTAAACATGTATTATAACAACATTCAACAAACATGCCTTTAGGCACCTCAAATGACAACTCATAAACATGTTAACCAAATATCCAAGAATTTACTTAAATGACAAAACACATACATTTTACTTTCATTCATTCCACCATATCAAACACACATCAAACATGATAATGCCACATAAATAATAACATCAAAAAATACAAAACACAAGCCATTCAAATGGCAAGTCTCAACAAAAAATTTATATGCCATCTTCGGCCAAAATAACCTATACATGCTATTATAACCAAAATTAATTTACTAAAGGTACCAAAAGAGTTGATGGATAGTGTGATTCATCTCCGACTAGCTTCCAATCCAAACGAACTTTCGAACTACTATAAAACATGGAAAATAACACAGAGTAAGTATTTGAGCTTAGTAAGTTCGTATAACATGAAATTTAACTTACCATTTAATCACATTTAAGGTAAGCATACAAGGCATATATAAACCAATTTGGACAAAGGACCTAACAAATATCCTCAGCATGTTAGCCATGTAAACACATATAATATCCCATAACCATGGATGAACATAGTCATTAAGCAAGTTCCACATACATGTATCAACCGAATCATGGTTCAATATATATCAAGTAATATCATTTCCATGTATTTCATGTATATACTGATAATAGTTCATACTGAACACATTTTGTCTCATAACAGAACATTGTTCTTAGAACCATTTAAAATATCATTGGATACAAGGGTAGTACACATGAAGTGTACAAAACTATAATCTGTCAATTCATATACATGTATGCTCATACGAGCATGTAAACGGGAAGCTCATACGAGCTGTAGATCGGGAAGCTCATGTGGGCCATTTATCAGGAAGCTCATAAGAACTGTAAATTGAGAAGCTTATGCGAGCCAAATATTGGGAAGCTCAAGAGAGTTGCGGTATGTCTTCAACACAATGAGGATCACAACAAATTCTGGAACCCTAATGACATGTCATTTGTATTCTTTAAATTTCTATGGTTCAAATGGGACTCGATAATTATCAGATATGTGATCATAGTTATACATGGAAACTTGTACAAATCAGACAAATATTTAATTTAAAACATTTAAATATGCAATTTAGTTACATAAACTTACCTCGATAAGTATATGTAGATACGAAGGCTACTAATTCGATACTTTTTCTTTGCCTCGATCTAACACCGTATTAGTTCTATCCGTATCTATATGGATGAATTTAACTCAATTTAATATAATTCATATTCAATTTAATCCAACACACATCTTTGTAGAAATTATTATTTTGCCCTTATAAATTTAATTAATTACAATTTAGTCCCTAAGCTCGAATAATTAAATTCATACAATTTAATTCTTATTCAAGCCTAGTCGATTTTCATACATATCAATAGCAGCCCATGTATTTCAAAAAATTTAGAATTTTTCCGTAACTTTTCATCATTTCAATTTAGTCCTTAATTGATAATTTCATCAAAATTCTCTTTACAAAAGTTTTTTATCTAACAAAAACTTTTCATTTTCTATCATAAAACTTCAAAATTCAACTATACTCATCGATGGAAAAATCCTAATACTTTAACATTTTTGCAAATTAATCCCGAGATAGCTAGATTAAGCTATTACGATCTAAGAAACATAAAAATCATTAAAAATGAGACAAAACTACTTACCTAATTAAGAAAAATAAGCTTGCTTGAACTCAACTTCCATTGGTAGGGTTTCCATATGTTTTTTATGGAAGATGATGACAATAGATGATAATAATTATTATTTACTTATTTATCATCATTATATTATTTACTTTCCAAAATTAACCTTAATAATTTCTTCAATTTAAAATGATGAATAATCATTCTTATCCACTAAGCATTTTAATGGTCTAATTACCATATAAGGACATCCAATTTCAAATTCTATAGCTATTTAATACCAATAGCTATTAGAACTCAATTTTTGCACTTTATGCAATTTAGTCCTTCTCATCAAATTAGTATGTAAACGATAAAATTTCTTAACGAAATTCTTCTACGAAATTTCTATCATACTGTAGATCATACAATAATATTAAAATAAATTTTATTCTGACCTCAGATTTGTGGTCCCGAAACCACTATTCTGATTTCACTAAAAACGGGCTAGTACAACTCTCCCCTCTAAAAGAATTTTCGTCGTCGAAAATGTTACCTGTAAAGAGGTTCGGATATTGCTTTCTCATAATTTCTGGTTCCCAGGTAGCTTGTTCTATTCCGTGTCGCTGCCAAAGAACCTTTACTAAAGCTATTTTTTATTTCTCAATTCTATCACATCTCGTGGCAGAATTCTGATTGATTCTTCATTATATGTCTTGTCAGGCTGAATCTCGACATCCATCGGGGAGATAAAATGTGAAGGGTCAGATCAGTACCGTCGTAACATAAGCATATGAAAGACATCGTGAATTTTTTCTAGTTCTGACAGTAAAGCTAATCGATACGTAACAGGTCCAATTTTCTCAATTATCTCATACGACCCAATAAATAACGGGCTCAGCTTTCCTTTTCGACCGAACCGAAGAACTTTCTTCCAAGGTGAAACTTTTAAAAATATTTTGTCGCCAACTTGAAACTCTATTTCTTTACGTTTAAGATCTGTATAAGATTTCTGACGATCAGAAGCTACTTTCAAGCCGTCTTAGATCACTTTCATTTTTTCCTTAGTCTCACGAATCAAATCAACTCTGTGTATCTTTTTCTCACTGAGCTTAGTCCAATGTAGCAGAGTTTGGCATTTGCGGCCATACAAAGTCTCATATGGTGCCATTTTTATGCTTGATTGAAAACTATTATTATATGTGAATTCGACTAACAACAAATATTTCTCCCAATTGCCTTCGAACTCTAAAACACAACACTGAAGCATATCTTTAAGAATCTGAATCACACACTCTGACTGACCATCAGTCTGAGGGTGAAATGTAGTACTAAAATGTAATCGAGTACCCAGAGCTTCCTGTAACTTTTTCCAGAATCGTGATGTAAATCACGGATCTCTATCTGAAATAATGGAGACTGGCACTCCATGTAGTCTGACAATTTCTGAAATATATAATTCTGCTAATCTTTCCAGAGAGTAATCCATACTTACAGGAATAAAATGTGCAGACTTCGTCAAACGATCGACGATAACCCAAATTGTATCTTTCTTTTTCGGAGATATGGGTAACCCCGATACAAAATCCATTGTAACTCTATCCCATTTCCACTTCGGTATCGTCACTGGCTGTAACATTTCCGAAGGTACCTGATGTTCAGTTTTAACTTGTTTACATATCAAACAAATATATACAAAATTTGAAATATCACATTTCATTCCTGGCCACCAGTACATCTGTTTCAAATCATTGTTCATTTTATTACTTCCCGGATGAACAAACATACTACCACTATGAGCTTTGTGCAAAATTTTCTATACAAACTTTGGATTCTTCGGTACACAAACTCTACCTCTGAATAACAAACAATCATTAGATCCTACTTGAAATTCTAAATCAGAAGTCGACTCACATTGTACCCATTTAGCTTGCAACTCATTATCACATTTCTGTGCTTCGTAGATCTACTGTAGAAACATCGATTTAGCCTTTAACTCGGCTAAAATTGACCCATCATCAGGCAATGACAATCGAGTATTCATTGCTCGCAAAACAAACAAAGATTTTCTACTCAAAGCATCAGCAACTACATTTGCTTTTCCCGAATATAATCAATGACTATCTCATAATCTTTCAATAGTTCAAGCCACCTATGTAGTCTCAGATTCAGATTTTTCTGCGACATTAAATACTTCACACTTTTGTGATAGGTAAATATATGACATTTTCACCGAACTAATAGTGTCACCAAATTTTCAGCACAAATACAATAGTTGCCAATTCTAGATCATGTGTTGGATAGTTCTTTTCATGTGGCTTTAACTGTCTAGAAGCATAAGCTATTACTTTACCTTATTTCATCAAAGAACAACCTAATCCGTTCAAAGACGCATCACTGAAAATCACAAATTCCTTATCCGATTTAGGTTGGACCAAAACTGGTGCTTCAGTCAACAGGGCTTTCAACTGGTCAAAACTTTCTTGACATTTATCAGACCATTCAAATTTCACATTTTTCCATAATAACCGTGTCATCGGTGTGGCTATCATCAAAAACAATTTTACAAATCTCTGATAATAACCAGCTAATCCAAGAAACTTCTGACTTCAGATACACTTTTCGGTGGTTTCTACTTAACAATAGCTAAAATTTTAGTTTGATCAACTCTAATACCTTCAGCCGATACTATGTATCCCAAAAAGCTCACTTCCCAAAGCCAAAATTCAAATTTCCTAAATTTAGCAAACAATTGTTTATTTCGCAAAGTTTGCAGAACAATTCTCAGATGCTTGGCATGTTCAATCTCATCTAAGGAATATACCAGAATATCATCAATAAATACCACAACAAATCTATCCAAATATGGTCTGAAAATTCTATTCATGAAATCCATAAATACTGCAGGTGCATTAGTTAAACTGAACGACATCACAAGAAATTCATAATGTCCGTACCTAGTTCTGAATGTTGTTTTCGGCACATCCGAATCTTTCACTCGTAATTGATAATAACCAAAATGAAGATCAATCTTTGAGAACACTGTGGCACCTTTCAACTGATCAAATAAGTCATCAATACGAGGCAGTGGATATTTATTTTTGATTGTAACTTTTTTAAGCTGACAATAATCAATGCATAATCTCAATGATTCGTCTTTTTTCTTAACAAACAGAACCAGTGCACCCCAAGGTGAATAATTAAGTCGAGTAAAACCCCTATCAGTCAACTCTTGCAACTGTGCTTTTAACTTCTTTAACTCTGTAGGAGCCATTCTATATGGTGCTATCAATATTGGTGTTGTTCTCGGTACAAGATCTATAGCAAATTCAACTTCTCTGGTCGGCGGTAATCCAGGTAAATCCTCCGGAAACACATCAGGATACTCACAAACCACTGACACTGATTTAAGCTTGGGCTCAGACAATTTAGTTTCCAACACATAAGCAAGATAAGCATTACAACCTTTTCTCACAGGTCTCTGTGCTAACATAGTTGATATCACATTAGACAACCCTTCTAATTTATATGACTCAATACGGAGCATTTCACCATTCTGAGATTTCAATACAATATGCTTTTGTTTACAATTTACCACAGCATCATGCAAAGTTAGCCAATCCGTACTCAATATCACATCAAATTCATCGAATGATAATAGCATCAAATTAGCCGAGAAATAATAACCCCGTATTGTTAACAAAAAATTCTTGCAAATTTGATCAACCATCATATACTGGCCTAGAGGGTTTGATATTTTAACCACGAATTTAGTGAACTCGACAGGTAAATTTTTACTAGACACTAAATTCGTGCAAATATATGAATGAGTTGAACCAGGATCAATTAAAGCAGTTACATCAGTATCAATAAGAAAGAAAGTACCAGTAATAACAACTGGTGCAGAAGCAAATTCACGTGCACGAATAACATAAGTCCTAACTGGTGCTCATGTATTACTCGGCTTTAAAGTTTGAATATTATCTTTTTCAGGTTTCTCCAGGAAATCTCTAAGATAGTGGTCAAAAGAACCACATCTAAAACAAGCTCCACTCTTCATTCGACATTCAACAAAATGTAGCTTGTTACAGTACTTGCATTTAGGTTTGGTGTTTCTAACACTACCCACACTCACTACAGATGTAGCCTGAGATCTAGGAATAGAGCGTCGAGTACCTCTGTCTCTACCAGAATATCTCGCAGAAGTAGTAGAACGGTCATGATATTTCTTTGATTTCTTTGATGCTGACTGGTATGCTTTCCCGTCAATCTCTTACTTGGATTTCTGGCTTCTATCTCATATTGTCTTTTCTCTTTGCTCAGCTCTTCAGCTTTATATACCCGATCAACCAATACAACAAATTCTTTCAACTCAAGAATCCCGACTAATAATTTTATATCTTCGTTTAAACCATCTTCAAACTGCTTACATATTGCAGTTTCAGTCGGAATACATTCTCTGGCATATTTACTCAATCAAACAAATTCTCATTCATATTCAGATACTGTCATATGTCCCTGTTTAAGCTCTAAAAATTATTTACATTTCTGATCAAGAAATCTCTAACTGATATTTCTTTTGGAACTCGGTTTGGAAAAATTCCCAAGTGACCGTTTCTTTCGGCACAAAAGAAATTAATGTGTTCCACTATTGATAAGCTGAATCTTGTAACAGAGATACTGCACACTTAAGACATTCAGTCGATGTAGAAGATAACTCATCAAGAACTCTAATGGTATTTTCTAACCAGAACTCAACTCTTTCAGGATCATCATCAGCTATAGCTCGAAATTCTTCTGCACCGTACTTACAAATTTTATCAACAAGAGGCTTACCAGATCTGATAATTTCTATACTTGAGGCATATTGGGAACTGGTTGAGGAACATGAGGGAGTGGAGGTTGTTGCATAGCCAGGTTCGTTCGTACAAATTCAGTAAACCATTCATTCATCATTTGGAAGAAGGCTTCTTTAGCCTCTCCTCCTCGGCCCTCAGAAACGGTCGTCCTACTACTAGAAGCTGCTATTTGCACAGAGGCTTGAGGAGTACTTTCAGTTTCTTCGGAATCAGCTTGGTTGGATGGCATTGCTATATGAATAGTTAGGAGATATCACACTATCACAGGCTATATAATTGCATGTATAGCTAGACTCGTATATGCTATGTTAGTTCAAGAATCGACTAAACTGTAGGTGTGATACCAATAAATGTAACACTCTTAAATCGAGTCCATCCTCGAAATAGGGTTACAAAGTATTACCAAAGTTTATAGATCAAATAAACAAAAATTTCATACCATCTAGCATTCATATAAGAAGCCGATCAAATTCAATCATATTGTCCCTTATGAGGGCCCTCGAGACTCAAATTACACATTAGAAATAAGTTTGGACTAAAATTTTTTTTACAAAACATAAAAACTTTTCAAAGGTGCTGGGGGACACATGCCCGTGCGGCCAGGTCGTGTGTCTCACACGGTCAAGAGACACGTTCGTGTATCAGGCCGTATGGGTATTCAAAATAGGGGCACACGGGCGTGTCCCAACCCGTATCCATATCCGTGTAACTCTCTGAGTTGGGTCACACAACCAAGTGATACGCCCGTGTTGAGCATACTAACTTGCACAATTATAAAGATACAGGGGACACATGGCCGTGTGTCACACATGGCTGAGACACACGCCTGTGTCTCTGCTTGTGTAGACAAAAATAGGTCATTTCCAAGTACCATTTCTTACCGCACTTGTCAACAACCTAACTCTACATATTTGTACATCAACAAGCCATAACATGGCATTCAAATCAAGCTAAAATTCAAGTTTTAAACATGTATTATAACAACATTCAACCAACATGCCCTTAGGCACCTCAAATGACAACTCGTAAACATGTCAACCAAATATCCAAGAATTTACTTAAATGACCAAACACATACATTTTACTTTCATTCATTCCACCATGTCAAACACACATCAAACATATAAGGCCACATAAATAATCACATAAAAAAAATTCCAAACACAAACCATTCATATAGCTATTCTCAACAAAATATTTATATGCCATCATCGGCCAAAATAACCTATACATGCCATTATAACCAAAATTAATTTACTAAAGGTACCAAAAGAGTTGATGGATATTGTGATTCAGCTCCGACTAGCTTCCAACCCAACCGAACTTCCGAATTACTATAAAACATGAAAAATAACATAGAGTAAGCACTTAAGCTTACTAATTTCATATAACATGAAATTTAACTTACCATTTAATCACATTTAAGGTAAGCATACGAGGCATATATAAACTAATTTAGACAAAAGCCCTAACACATATCCTCAACATGTTAGCCATGTAAACACATATAATATCCCATAACCATGGATTAACATAGTCCTCAAGCAAGTTCCACATACATGTATCAACCGAATCATGCTTTAATATATATATCAAGTAATATCATTTACATGTATTTCATGTATATACCAATAATAGTTCGTATTGAACTCATTTTGTCTCATAACAAAGCATTGCCCGTTGAACCATTTAAAATATCATTGGATACATGGGTAGTACACATGAAGTGTACAAAACTGTAATCCGTCAATTCATATACATGTATGCTCATACAAGCATGTAAATGGGAAGCTCTTCTGAGCTGTATAACGGGAAGCTCATATGAGTTGTATATCGGGAAGCTCATAAGAACTGTAAATTGGCAAGATTATGAGAGCCAAATATCAGGAAGCTTAAGAGAGTTGTGGTGTGTCTGCCGCACATGTAGGATCACAACCGATTCGAGAACCCTAATGACATGTCATTTGTATCCTTCGAATTTCTAAGGTTCGAACGAGACTCGATAATTATCAGATATGTGATCATAGTTATACATGGAAACTTGTACAAATCATACACAACAATATTTAATTTAAAACATTTAAATATACAATTTAGTTACATGAACTTACCTCGATAAGTATATATAGATACGAAGGCTACTATCCAATACTTTTTCTTTGCCTTAATCTAACTTCGTATTAGGTCTATCCAGATCTATACAAATGAATTTAAATCAATTTAATATAATTCATATTCAATTTAATCCAACACACATCTCTGGAAAAATTACTATTTTGCCCTTATACTTTTAGTTAATTATAATTTAGTCCCTAGGCTTGAAAAATGAAATTCATACAATTTAATCCTTATTCAAGCGTAGCTAATTTTCATACATATCAATAGCAGCCCATGTATTTCACAAAATTTAGAATTTTTCCATAAATTTTTCATCTTTTCGCTTTAGTCCCTAATTAATAATTTCATCAAAACTCTCTTTACAGAAATTGTTTATCTAACAAAACCTTTCATTTTCTATCATAAAAATTCAAAGTTCAACTATACTCATCCATGGAAAAACCCTAATAATTTAATGGTTTTGCAAATTAATCCTCGAGATAGCTAGATTAAGCTATTATGATCTCGAAAACATGAAAATCATTAAAAATGAGACAAAAATACTTACCTAATTAAGTAAAATAAGCTTGCTTGAACTCAAGTTCCATGGCTAGGGTTTCCAACTATTTTGATGAAAGATGATGAAAATAGATGATAATAATATTTATTTATTTATCATCCTTATATTATTTACTTGCCAAAGTTAACCTTAATATTTTCTTCAATTTCTAATGATAAATAATCATTCTTATCTACTAATAATTTTAATGGTCTAATTACCATATAAGGACCTCCAATTTCAAATTCTATAGCTATTTAATACCAATGACTATTAGAACTCAACAAAATTTTTATACGACATTTCTATCATACTGCAGAATATAAAATAATATTAAAATAAAATTTCTTTCGACCTTAGATTTGTGGTCCCGAAACCACTGTTCTGATTTCACTAAAAACGTGCTGTTACAAATAATTTACAGAGTGGTTGTAAGCTATTTGAGTGATAATGATTGAATCGAACTTATTCTTCTAGAGAAAGATGATGGGGAACTAAGTTTGAGAACCGATTTAGATAAGAAATGAGTGTACTGTTAGTAAGGTAAGATGGAAAAGAAGAATGGACATTTACGAACCATCATCACTACTAGATAAATTTTGAGGACAAAATTTCTTAAAAAGACAGAATTCTAACTCCCCAAAATTTTGGATACTAAAATTTGAGTTGTATTAGAGATAGAATAAAAATAATTTGCAATACAATTGTTGTTTAATGTAGGTTATTTGTTATTTGTAACAAATTGATTTTTTCTAGAGTAAAAAAAACCAATTTCGAGACAAAATTTAATAATTTGTGTTGCCCAAAAAGTTAAACCGAGAAGTTTACAAATCAAATACAGGTATGATACCCAATTTTTGCCCGGCCCAAAAAAATGTCCAGACCAATAAGACACTCCATTTACAAATAAATTAAAAATTAATTTGGTTCAAATTAAATAACCCAATACCATTCGACCCAATAGTACTAGCTCGAATTTTCCAAACACAGAAACCCTAGTAGCTTCCCTTCCTTGGCGCTGCAGCAATTCCCCCATTGCCCCACGTCGCAAAGAATCACGCCCACGACAAAGAAATTTCAAGACTCAGACGTTCTCCTCCCACGAATGCCACATACGTCTTCCACGTACCTGCAACGAACCACTAATGGCAAATAATGGCAGAAAATACGACAATAATGTAAAAAGGGTTTTTTTATGTTTTTATTTCGGCTATATAAAGCCAAAATTAAATCTGTAAAGGGTTCAAAAAAAAACAATCATCTGAGGCAATAAACGGCAAAAAGTATTGAAGGTTTTTTTCGATATTGAAACCTTTTTTTATCTTTTTTTTTTGCTCCTCTTTTGGAAATATAAAATAAGAAAAGAAGTGATTAAGAGGTGAGAAAATTACTTGGTGTTGTCGGATCTTGGTCCACTCCGTCACAGTTGACGATCAGGCGAAGTTTGGAGGGTCTTGGAACGGCGGTGATGGCTGAATATTGGAGCCCTAGCAGAGAAGGCTAGGGTTCATTAGTTTTTTTTTTTTGTTGTTGTAAACATGACAGAAAGTGAAGATTTTTTTAAAAAAGTGTTGGTTTTATAATAGAAATGAAACGACACCGTGTAGAGCCTGTTTCAATGGCCTCAAAGTCGCGCCGTATAAGCCATACCCGCGAGCCAACCCGACCCGATCCCAAGATCCGCGCATTTCTTAATGAGGGGCTAATTACACTTTGAACCCTTCCGATTTTCTATCACTTTGCAATCAAGTCCTTTTTATTTTTCAATTTCGCCCAAAATTTTGGTTTAATTTCATTTAAATCCTGCGCAAAATGCTGCGTTCTGAAGGGCAGGAATATTTTTCTTTTTGGTCCCTCCTTATTATTTGCGCACTCGTTTTGGCCCATTTGTGTTTTACTTACTTCAAATTTACCCCTAAATTGTTGTTTCAATTGCAAATTAATCCTTTTTTAAGTTTTAATTAAATTAATTGGTTTAACATTTTTTTATGTATTTATATCAATTTATTTAACTCTTTTTCTATATTATTTTGTCTTAAGTTCTACATGTATTTTTGTTTTAAACTAATAATGAACTATTATTTTAAATTATCATCAATATTTTTAAAGCATGCCATTATTTTGAGTTTTTCATATGTTATTTTATGTAATATAATATATATACATTCTTTAATAATTTTATTCTATAAATTTTCCCTGTATTCTATATTTAAAATATATATAGCGGTATTTCTTATACAATATCTTTTGTATACTAAATTATTTTGTTTATATATGTACATACATAATATATTGTTGGTTTTGTATTGTTATATATCTTTTAGTTATCTTTGTATATATTACGGTTTTATTTTATATTGTATTCTCAAATTCACTTTTTTTTGTATTTCTTTATTTTAAAGATTTTTACAATAATATTTGTTTTACAATGTTATTATATATATACATATATAATTCATATTAAAGTATTTTTTTCATGTTGTATATTAACGTTCCATCACATTTTTAGGGAAAAAATATATTTGGTTTCATCAAAGCATTAAAACTATTTTTTTCAAAGGCTTTCAAGATAACACAATGTTCGATATTTGGGATCTTTGAGAGGATTGAGCCCTAATGTAGTGGGTTCCGATTTTCCACGTTGAACCTAATTAATCGAGAATATTCTTTATTTAAAACACATAAATAAAAAATCATTTTCGGGAATTCAACATGTTGTGTCCTAACGCATTGGGTCTGACATATTGTTTTCCCAAGATGAAGACTTTCCCAAGAAAATAAAGGCAATATTCAATGTTTGGGATTCTGAGAAATTGTACCCTAGCGTATTGGGTCTCGATTTCTTCATTTAACTTAAACAATTGAATATCCTTTTAAATTTCATCGCTTGAATTTTTTTTGGAAAAGCTCATTCTTGAGGATATGAAATATCATGCCCTAACGCATTGTGTGTGACATTTTCTTTTCCCTAAATGAGAGAGTTTTAACATGTAATTTGATTTATACAAGTTTTTTAATACAATGATCGTATTTTAAAGTCTTTTCAAACTTTTGACACTAAGACATTAAACAATCAATTCGGTGCCAATTTTGGGCGTTACGAGGGTGCTAACCCTTCCTCGAGCGTAACTGACTCCCGAACCTATTTTCTCAAAATTCGTAGACCTAAAATCATTTTCAAAGTGAACCGATCACACCTCAATAAAAGATTGGTGGCGACTCCCATTTTTTTGTTTTTTTAAAATTCAATTCCATTTTCAAACCAAAAAAAGGTTTCGACAACTTGGCGACTCCACTGGGGACTTTAGAGAGTCGAGCAATAAATTGATTAGTTTTTTTCTTTTTGTCGGAAAAATTTAAAATTTGTTTTAATTCAATATTTCCTCTTTTGCATTCATTGGTTTTCATCATGATATGCTTGCTTAATTGGTCTAAGTCTATTAGTGTATTTGCATTTTGCATTACATGGACGATTTTACCCCCTAAGTGGGAGTGATAAACTATTCCTTCGTGAGGTTTTCACCTTCGTATGGGATAGTGGATCGCTTTTGGGATACATCCGTACCTATGCCTTCGTGAGATCTACGTCTCCGTATAGGTAGAGGGAAATGTATTCCCCTGAATCGAACTTGGTCCATATGAACCTATAGTGGGTGAGGATCGAGGAATCTGCTGGTTCGGGTTCTCTTGCTCTAGAAGCCAAACCTCATATAGTGAACCTTAGGAACTCACCCTAGGTAAAATTACTCTGAACCTTAGTAGATACCTGACTAAAAGTTTTATTATTTCTTGATTGTATTGGATTTAATGTTTATACCTGATACTAACTTGTTGTGTTTTTTTTACTGCATGACATTTTGACTGCATGGCATTTCATTATAGAAAAGAGGAGTTGATTCACGTTCGGTTGCTAAATAGAGAGCTTGTCATGGAAAACATATTTCTTGATAAAAGTGAAAGACAATACGATTACCCGAATTTATTCTGAGAAACACAACAAAATGGTGATGGAGGAGTACATGACTTCGCTGTGTTGCCCAAGGATTCAAGTTGACAAAGGTTGTTCGAGAGTCGTCAATGCCCCGACCTTTTTAAAGAAGCTAGCGAGCTTCACGAGGATGAACAATTAATGAGTTGCAGCTCAGATCAAACAAAAAGGAGATAGATGAGACACCCCTTTTGAAGAATTCGCAAGATTTATCTTAGCATCCGGATGAAGAAAGAGGAGATGTCTTCGCCTAAAGTATGAGGGCAAAGCCGTATATATATCCGCTTTATGTAAAGAAATTTGTTTTCTTTAGAATCAACGTCTCTTTTTGCATTCATTTTATGCATTTACATTACATGACATCATATGCATTAAAGTCCATTAAAAGAGCCTAATTGATTAAAAATTATTTCAGTTAATCTGGAAACCAACCAACCAACCAAACACCGTTACGGTACATGGGCAAAATTGAAAAGTATAGGCTAAATATTGGAAAGGCTCGAACAGTTTCAAAAAGAAATACAGGAACAAATTTAGCAGCAAATACAAGAGCGGCTCGAGAAGATTCAGCTGAATATGATGGACAAAATGATGGAGTCTCAAGGGAGCATGATGACTCAGTTAACGCGACTGTTGACTGAGGGAAAAGATAAGGGAAAGAGCCCTATGACCAATGTTGAAGAGGAAGGTAATGATGGACCTCTCTATCCTTCAGGCTTTACTCCTCCACATGTGCAACCCCAAGATGAAGTATACCCGTGCAAATCTTCTGTCACAATTAGGCCTCAGTAGTTTCAGGCCGACACTTCAAGGACAACGAATTTCCAAGTCAAATAAGGCTTTAGCCCCGAGAATAATCCAGTCAATCCTGTTATTATTGATTTGGATGAAGCAGTTGAAAAGGAAAAGACCAAAGAAGAATTTCCAAATCAACTAGAGGAAAGGTGGAAGTGGATTGAAGAGAAATTCAGGGCAATACAGTCATGTATCAGAAATGGTTCCTGATAGAATCACCTTACAGATCTTGGAAAAGAAATCGATTGAAAGCTTTAGGCAGTATGGACAGAGGTGGAGGGAGGTGGCCATTCAAGTTCAGCTGCCGCTATTGGAAAGAGAAACAACAATGCTCTTTGTCAATACGCTGAAGGCCTCATTCATCATGCATATATTAGGAAGTGATAAAAAAAGCTTTTCTAACATAGTTATGAATGGTGAAATTATTGAGAATGCTATAAGGAGAGGGAAAATTGATGCAGAAGAGAGTAACAAGAGGTCAGCCTCAAGGAGAAGAGAAAATGATGTGAACAACACATGTTACTCTAAATCAGTTACTGTGAGTCAACCAAGAAAGGTGGTTGGTAATCAACAAAATTCATCAAAGCAAGATTCTGGCATGAAGACTGAGAAGTTCTAGTTTACACCAATCTCAATATCGTATAGGGAACTGTATCAAAATTTGTTTAATGCACATGTTGTTTCCCCTTTTCATGTGAAGCCTCTACAACCTCCGTATCCCAAATGGTATGATGCAAACACACAGTGTGGCTACCATGCAAGAATTACGGGGCAGTCAATAGAGAATTACACTACCTTTAAAAAGTTAGTTGAAAGACTCATCAACATGGGTGCTGTCAAGTTTGATGACTCATCTAGTGCAGAAAATTCGCTACCCAATCATGACTGATAATGGAGTGAATGCAATGTATGAAGGAGTGTTGGAAAACGTTCACATCAATGCCATACATGAAAACAAATAAAAAGGGACCTTGTTAGATATTCGTTCTTATAAACTTGGGAGTGTTCTAAATAATTGGACTGCAGAAGAAATCCCTATAGTATTTAGAGCTTATTTAGAGTAATGTTTAGACACACTTGTTGCTTTTAGCCTAGAAGCAATAAAAACTTCTTTGTGAAATAGGCTCATGTCTGAACGTCATTGTTTTAATGAAATACATCATTGCGATCATCTTTGAGCTAATGTTCTTTCATTCTTTAAGATTCTTTCATTCTTTTAGATTTTTCTTCCAAATCATTCTTTTATTCATTCATAATTATACGGTACAAATAATTATTCATAATTTCATAATTTCTTTGTATATTTTTTATATTTACAATAGGTCCCTAGATATCAACGACATGAATGACGTTGCTACAGACTCAGAATCTCTTTTTGAGTGAGACATGTGTTTAGAAGGATTTCATGACTTTGGAAATGACATAGATTGTAGCCTATCTCAGGACTTGTTGAGGATGGTAGAGCAGGAAGAGAAACAAATTTACCTCATGAGGAGACAATGGAGATTGTGACCTTGAGGGAACATGCATAACCGAAGAAACAAAGCAAGACATTGTTGAGTTACTTCAAGAATTCAAAGATGTCTTCGCATGTTCATACCAGGGTATGCCCGGGTTAAGCACTGTCATTGTAATCTGAACAACAACGCGATATCAGAAATTTGCAGTATGTTCAAGATTAATTTCATGAATGATGCAGTGAAAACTTTACCGGGGCAATGTCTCTCTCTTTAGTTTATCATGGTTTTTCCATTGAAGTCGAAATTCTTTCTCTCCGGGTATTGGCTGAGCTAAAGTTGGATGAAGCAGAACGGATCCAATCGCGATGTGATCAGTTGAGCCTGATAGAAGGAAAAAAGGCTAAAAGCTATTCATCACGATTAGATGTATCAGAAATGAATGATGCAAGCCTATAGCAAAAGGTTCATCCCAGAGAATTCCACGAGGGTGACGTAATGTTGAAGAAGATCCTCCCTCTACAAAAAATATTTTAGAGGGAAACAGATGCCAAATTGGGAAGAACCTTATGTTGTAGAGAAGACCTTTTCCAAAGGAGCTTTGATTTTGAGCGAGATCGATGATAAAAAACGGGCAAATCCTATAGACTCAGACTCAGTCAAGAAATACTTCACTTGAGGAAAGGGAAAGGGACCTAAGTGAAAACCTGCAAAGGGGCGTTTTGAGTCCTAAAAAAAGACTAAAGTGAAAACTCGTAAAGGGCACTTTGAGTCAAAAAAATAATAGTAGTAAAAGAGAAAAAAGAAAAAGGAGAGGCTAAGGTGAAAACCCGCAAATGACGGCTCAAATTTTAATCAGAATAGTCCATGAGGTGATCAAAGTTACTCAACTGTTGATCAAAATGGGGCATGCGGTGATCTTGCCATGCCTGAATCAGCAGAAAAGGGTACGCGACATCTTGGAGCATCGACAAAGTATTGTAGATCTCTTAACCACATGTCAAACTCAGAATGGTTTTCAGAAAGTTTGTACAGAGAAGTTCAAGCTATGATATCTGGGGCACCAAATCTTCATACTATTTATACTGAATTTGTTATTCTTGGAACACTTATTCTTTTCCGAGATATGTATTCCCAATCAATTTCTTTGATATCCTTCTTTACTATCTTTGATAATTTATTCATTTCGAGCTATGCTCAGAACCAACTCTATTTCTTATCCATTGTTATGACTTCTTTTGCAAGCATGTTGCATTAGAATAATGATTAATGGACTAATAATACTTTCACAATGGGAGTTTTGCATATTACTCTAGAAGTTTCTAAATAATATAGGAACCTGAAACAGGACTATTGTTTAGAACACACCAAGTTTAAAGGTTGGTAATCTGAGAAGGAAGAGTCTAAATTAAGACTATTTCTTTGAATTTTGTTGTCAAAAACATTGATTGAACAAAATGACAAGATGTCGTGTTGGTGACAAAGCTTAAATGAACAAGCAAGTAATGATCATCGAATAATAAGAAGAAGCTATTCTTGGAGAAGTAGATTCTTCATTTGTGCATGAGCATTTGGTACGACACCATGGGAATGGTGTAAGGGACCAGAGAGATTTAGATCCTGTATCCTTGAATTGCAGTGGGAGAGGATTGAGAAAGAGTCAGATCCTATACTCAGTGGGAGGAAGATGGTTCAAATTTTATGTCTCAAAGATTACAGTGGATTGAACCTTAAAGATTACAGTGGGGGCAATCTAACTAAGTGTTTCTTTGGAGACGCCAGCTGAGCAAGAGGGCGTTGTAGCACGTTAGTGATAAAACCTTAATAAACTTTGAGTAATGACAACCTAAGTGATAAAGAGGATCATTCTCGAAAAATGACATTCTGTATTCATTCAACAGTCATTCATACACGTCTAGTTAGGATCATTTGATTCATTCTGATCATGACATCCTAATCATTAGGCATAATTAGGTTCATAAAATGATTTATACAGGTCATGTTCCCCAGAGAATAGATTGGTGAAACTGCAAATATTATCTCCCTAAAGTTGCAGTGGAGTGGATTGAAAATAGCAAGTTTTATCCCCTTGAAGTTGCAGTGGGGCAGACTGAATATGGCGAATTTTATCTCCCTGAAATTGCAGTGGAGCAGATTAAAGCCAATAATCCTATCTCCCTAAAGTTGTAGTGGAGCCAATTTAAAACCATAGATCTTATCTCTCTGAAGTTGTAGTAGAGCAGATTGCATCTAGTCTTATCTCCCTGAAGTTATAGTGGAGCAAACAGAAGCAGCCAATCCTATCTCCCTGAAGTTGCAGTGGAGCAGATTTAAAACCACAGATCTTATCTTTCTGAAGTTTCAGTATAGCAGATCGCATCTAGTCTTATCTCCCTGAAGTTGCAGTAGAGCAGAAAGAAGAAGCCAATCCTATCTCCCTAAAGTTGCAGTGGAGCGAATTTAAAACCACAGATCTTATCTCTCTAAAGTTGTAGTAAAGCAGATCACATCCAGTCTTATCTCCCTGAAGTTCCAGTGGAGCAGACAGAAGAAGTCAATCCTATTTCACTGAAGTTGCAGTGGAGTGGATTTAAAACCACAAATCTTATCTCTTTGAAGTTACAGTAGAGCAGATCGAATCCAGTCTTATCTCCCTGAAGTTGCAATGGAGTAGAAACAAGAAGTCAATCCTATCTCCTTGAAGTTACAGTGGAGTGAATTTAAAACCACAGATCTTATCTCTCTGAAGTTGCAGTAGAGCAGATCGCATCTAGTCTTATCTCCCTGAAGTTCCAGTGGAGCAGATAGAAGAATCCAATCCTATCTCCCTAAAGTTGCAGTGGAGCGGATTTAAAACCACTGATCTTATCTCTCTAAAGTTGCAGTAGAGCAGATCGCATCCAATCTTATCTCCCTGAAGGCGGTGGAGCAGACAGAAGAAGCCAATCCTATCTCCTTAAAGTTGCAGTAGAGCGGATTTAAAACCATAGATCTTATCTCTCTGAAGTTGTAGTAGAGCAGATCGCATCCAGTCTTATCTCCCTAAAGTTGCAGTGGAGCAGACAGAAGAAGCCAATCCTATCTCTTTGAAGTTGTAGTGGAGCGGATTTAAAACCACAGGTCTTATCTCTCTAAAGTTGTAGTGGAGCAGACAGAAGAAACCATTTTATCTCCCTGATGTTGCAGTGGAGCGGATTAAAACCATAGATCTTATCTCTCTGAAGCTGCAATAGAGCAGATCGCATCTAGTCTTATTTCCTTGAAATTACAGTGAAACCAGTTGAAGCTACAAGTCTTATTTCCCTGAGGTTGCAGTGGAACAGACTAAAGATAGCAGATTCTGTTGAGAAACTACAAGTTACAAGTCCTATTTCCCTGATGTTACAGTGGAGTGGATTGAAGCATCAGTTTTCTATACCCTTGAAGATACAGTGGGTTAGAACGAGGCTACACGAAGAAGAAAACACTGAAGAAGTCGAGGCTCGGTAAGACCAGACACAATTGGGCTTTTTAGTCTTTGCTCTATTCTCGTTACACGACAACAAGCAAAAAGGGGTAGCTGTGATACCCAATTTTTTCCCGGCCCAAAAAAAATGTCCAGACCAATAAGACAGTCCATTTCTAAATAAATTAAAAATTAATTTGGTCCAAATTAAATAACCCAATACCATTCGGCCCAATAGTACTAGCCCGAATTTGCCAAACACAGAAACCCTAGTAGCTTCCATTGCTTGGCGCCGCAGCAACTGCCCCATTGCCCCACGTCGCAGCAATCACGCCCACGCACAGCAGCCCCGCACTCCGCACGTTCTCCTCCCATGAATGCCACACACGTCTTCCACGTACCTGCAACGAACCACTAATGGCAAATAATGGCAGAAAATACGACAATAATGTAAAAAGAGTTTTTTTGTTGTTGTTATTTCGGCTATATAAAGCCAAAATTAAATCTGTAAAGGGTTCGAAAAAAAAATCATCTGAGGCAATAAAAGGCAAAAAGTATTGAAGGTTTTTTTCGATACTGAAACCTTTTTTTACCTTTTTTTTCTCCTCTTTTGGAAATATAAAAGAAGAAAATAAGTGATTAAGAGGTGAGAAAATTACTTGGTGTTGTCGGATCTTGGTCCACCGTCACAGTCGACGATTAGGCGAGGTTTGGAGGGTCTTGGAACGGCGGCACGGCTGAATATTGGAGCCCTAGCAGAGTAGGCTAGGGTTCATTAGTTTTTTTTTTGTTGTTAACATGGCAGAAAGTGAAGATTTTTTTTTAAATGTTGGTTTTATAATAGAAATGAAACGGCACCGTTTAGGGCCTGTTTCAGTGGCCTCAAAACAGCGCCGTATAAGCCATACCCACGAGCCACCCCGACCCGGTCCCAAGATCCGCACGTTTCTTAATGCAGGGGCTAATTGCACTTTTAGCCCTTTCGATTTTCTATCACTTTGCAATCAAGTTCTTTTTATTTTTCAATTTCGCCCAAAATTCGGCTTTAATTTCATCTAAATCCTGCACAAAATGCTGCATTTTGAAGGGCAGGAATATTTTTCTTTTTGGTCCCTCTTTATTATTTGCGCACTCATTTTGGCCCATTTGTGTTTTACATACTTCATATTTACCCCTAAATTGTTGTTTCAATTGCAAATTAATCCTTTTTTAAGTTTTAATTAAATTAATCCTTTTTGTTTTAAACTAATAATGAACTATTATTTTAAATTATCTTCAATATTTTTTAAAGGATGTCATTATTTTGAGTTTATCATATGTTATTTTATGTAATATAATATATATATTCTTTAATAATTTTATTCTATAAATTTTCCTGCATTCTATATTTAAAATATATATAGCGGTATTTCTTATACAATATCTTTTGTATACTAAATTATTTTGTTTATATATGTACCTACATAATATATTGTTGGTTTTGTATTATTAAATATCTTTTAGTTATCTTTGTATGTATTTAAGTTTTATTTTATACTTGTATTCAAATTCACTTTTTGTATTTCTTTATTTTAAAGATTTTTATAATAATATTTTTTACAATGTTATTATATATATACATATATAATTCATATTAAAGTATTTTTTTCATGTTGTATATTAACATTCCATCACATTTTTAGGGAAAAAATATATTTGGTTTCATCAAAGCATTAAAACTATTTTGTTCAAAGGCTTTCAAGATAACGCAATGTTCGGTATTTGGGATCTTCGAGAGGATTGAGCCCTAACGTATTGGGTTCCAATTTTCCACGTTGAACCTAAATAATCGAGAATATTCCTTATTTAAAACACATAAATAAAAAATCATTTTCGGGAATTCAACATATTGTGTCCTAACTCATTGGGTATGACCTATTGTTTTCTCAAGATGAAGATTTTCCTAAAAAAATAAAGGCAATATTCAATGTTTGGGATTCTGAGAAATTGTACCCTAGCGTATTGGGTCTCGATTTCTTCGTTTGACTTAAACAATTGAATATCCTTTTAAATTTCATCGCTTGAATTTTTTTTGGACAAGCTTATTCTTGAGGATATGAAATATCATTCCCTAACGCATTGGGTGTGACATTTTCTTTCCCCTAAATGAGAGGGTTCTAACATATAATTTGATTTATACAAGTGGTTAAATACATGGATCGTATTTTAAAGTCATTTCAAACTTTTGACACTAAGACATTAAACAATCGATTCGGTACCAATTTTGGGCGTTACGAGGGTGTTAACCCTTCCTCGAGCGTAACCGACTCGCGAACCTATTTTCTCAAAATTCGTAGACCTAAAATCGTTTTCAAAGTGAACCGATCACACCTCAATAAAAGATTGGTGGCGACTCCCATTTTATTTTTTTTAAAAGTCGATCTCATTTTCCAAACCAAAAAAAGGTTTCGACAACAGGATTGGTAAAATCAAACCAATTAGTAATTAGCAGAATAAATGAGAATAAATTAAATAGTACAGGGGCTAAGTTGAGGAAGTTAGTAAATAGTAGAATAAATGAGGATTTATCTAGCTAACATGGCCTTAAAATAAATTATGCCATAATTGATTTCCATTATATTAAGCATAAAATCTTAATAGCCATTGATTAACTTGTTTTATTAATTAATGATGATTAATAAACTAAATGGTAATGGAATGAAAGAGAAAAAATCATTTTTCTCATCTTCATTCGATAATCAAAGGAAAAGAAATTCTTGAAGACTTCCATGTCATGGGAGCTCATTCCATGAATAGGTAAGCTCACCTTTAATTTTGTTTTAGATAAATTGATGATATTAAATGGTTGTTGGGAGCTAGCCCATTCAGTTGGTAGTGTAATTAGATAGAAAAAATGATAAATGGCCATGGGTAATTTTGAATGGAAAGCTTGAAAGTGATGGAATATCAACTATTGGATCAAGTAATTAAGTTTAAATAATATGATACAAAAAAAGAAAAATAAAGCAAGGGATGTAAGGCGTGGTGGGTTCATCCTTTCTTTCCAAACGGCTAAACAAGAAAAGAATTAGAAAATTACATGAACTTACCCATCCATTGGCCTGAGTTAATTGACAAAGTTAGTGAGCCATTGGTTTTGATTTTTGTTATTTTGTTAGTTTAAAATGGAAGGTGAACATGACCCAACCATTAAATTGTTACAATTACTAAGCTTTATCCAAGTTTTCCATTATTGAGTTATGATGAAACAGAATCTCGAAATTCAATACTTGATGGATATTAAGTTAGTTCATATTTAGATCATATTTCTAAGGTAGTAAAAGCTGTTGATTCAAACTTGAATTGTGTTTAAGTTATTTACTTGATTATGTGTAAATAAGGATCCAAGTGCAAGGGATAAAATTTTAGGGTTTAATTATAATATCTTACTTTTTAGTGGTTTTGAAACCTCAATTTATAATGATCAAGTCAGTAAGTATTATTTTATAATATTTAGGAGTCTATTATAAAATTATATTAAGTCTCGGTCCAATAATTTTAGCGATTGAATAGTTAATCAAGGAAAAAGGACTAAATCGTAAAAGATATAAAATTTAATCACTATTGAATTTAATTAATTAAATGGTTTATTTAGTAAATGTGGGAGGACTTATATGGTATTTAGATCATAATGGATTAGCATGGATGGTTAATGCTTTATTTTTATATGATTAATTATAATAAATAAAAGTTAAAAGTTAATTAAACATAAAAATAATTAGAACCCATCATCATCTTCATTTTCTCTTAGCTCCAAATTGAAACACCATTGAAGAAGACCGAGGAGCTTTCGATCAAACAAAAATTCTTCCATGTAAGTGTTACTTAAGCATGTTTTTAGTAAATTTTATGTTTTTGAGATCGTTGTAGCTTAATCTAACTAACTCAAGGACTATTTCATAAAATTGTTAAAGGTTTTGAAACTAGCCATTAATGATTTTTAGTTCATGAGGTTAAATGATAGGTTTATGAGCTTAGTTGTTTAATAAGACTATTTTGTAAAGGAATTTTGGTTAGTTTTGAGCTTAGGGACTAATATGAAAATATGTTACGTTTAGCATGAAATTTCTATAAATTATAGTATTTGTAGGTTGATTAAGGATGAAATTGTAATCGATTTTAAGTATTAGGGTTTAAATGTGAAAGCTATAATAGTTTGATTTTTAAGACTAAATTGAACAAGTGTAAAATTTAAGGAAATTTTGTAAAAATAAAATGAATAGGTCATATACATGAAAGTGAGCATTGTAATGTAATTGATTTTGATAAATTGAATTTAATTATTATATAGATCAAAGATTGAATCGTATGGAGGAAAATATGAGAAAAGGAAAATTGTTGAATAGTCCCTACGAATCAATTCGATAGCCAAATATAATAGGTAAGTTCATAGGTATAGAAATGTATATATATTGTTTAGGGTTTAAGGTTTAGAGTTTAGGGTTATGTATATATGATGTTTAAATCTATGAATTGGGAACTAGAATGTCATAAATTGAGTATAAGGTGAGAAATGACTTATTTGAACACTGTTGAATACTTGTAAAATATGATGTATGTGATTTCAAAATCGTTATAACTTGTTACATCATGAGTATTGAGAAAAATGGAAGTGCCTCTGACTTATGAAAGTTATGAATTTGGTTAAAATGCCCGTTTGAACGTAGTAAACGATTAAGATACAGTTTGCATGCCAATAGGGTTAGAATGCACGCTTGTACGGGTTTGCACTTAGGTGCATCTATTCACACATCAGTGTTTTTGTTTGCACTTTGGTTCCTCTGTTTGCACTATGGCACCTCTGTATAGCATTATGATGTTTTCTGGTGTGGTGTAGTTACCCGAGTACCCAAATTAATTTGCTATAGTTCATTAAGCTAGTAAAACTTGTGGCCAATCATCAAATGAATTGTTATGATATATGAATGCATATGAATGATTTGGATTGAATTCGTTAAACACATAGAATTATCTTGTGATATGAACTCATGTAAATCTCACCTATTTCTCGTATATTGAATGTCAGTTTGGCATATTTATATTACTTGTTTAAATTTCAATTACATGATTGAGGTAAGTTGATTTAAGAATTAACTATGAACTTACTATGTAACAATCCAAATTTCAATGGTGTCGGTATAGTGATTTGAGATTACTAAATCCGACATGTGAGTTTAGATATTAATAAGTAAAAGTTAGGTGTGATTTTAGAAATATTTTCAATTAGTGAATTTTATGTATTAAAGGAAATTATTAGATAAATTTTGATAAAAACAAGGTATCGAGACCTCAAAATTAAAAATCGAGTCATAAATATTTTTATGAATATTTAAGGAGTGTGAATAAGTAAGTATTAAAGTTTCGTTAGGAAATTTTAACATTTGGTAGTCAATTGAATGATAAGGACTAAATTGAATAAGATGTAAAACTGTGGAAATGGGTTAAGTGGCTTAAATAATAAATAAGAGGAGCTTAAAGAGAAATTTGACCCAAAATAAAATGGGCTGGACGGTTAGGTAAGGAAAAGGCTGAGAAACAGTGTGAATTAATGGCAAAATTGTAATTAAGTTGAAATTGAATAGTTAAAAATTGGATTAAATTAGAATATCTAGAATTCTCTTCATTTTTCTTCATCCTCTCCAGCCAAAAACACCATTGAAGGGTTTTCTTAAGCTAGTTTCTTATATTTTACTACATGTAAGCTCAATTCTTGATTATTTCTTGTAGCTTTTGTGATTTTGAGACTTTTACAACTAGGTTCTATTATCTAATTCATTATTTTTGCTTTTATGAATGATTTAGAAAGTTTCCATGAATAAGTTCGGAAGTTTATGATGATTTAGCATGGAATTGAAGCTTTAATTTCATTTTGTGATGATTTTATGGAGATAGTTAAATAGAAATTGATATTTAGGACTAAGTTATGGAAGAATTTAGAATTAGGGTTTTGTGTTGAAATTTTGAATGTCAAAGGTTGTGAAATAGTTCATAATGTTTATATAAAGTACTCATTAAGAAGATTTATATCAATTGATGGAATAATTGAGTAGGGACTAATTTGTAAAAATTCAAAATTTGGGGTAGAAGTGTAATTTTGGAAATAGAGTAAAATTGTGATAAATGCTAATAATTGAATGATCTTATAATTATAGATCAAGAACCCGAAGCGAATCGTGGAAAGGAAAAATTTCCAGAATAGTCCTTGAAATTTTTACAACTTTTGCAAATTAGCCAAGTAAGTTTATATGGCTAAATTCAATATTTTGTTATGAAAATTTCATGAATATTATGGTATATTATTGTAAACGAATGTTATAAAATTTTGATTATTGTAAAATAATGCTTAAGTAAAAGTACAAATTAGTTGGAACGATGGATTTGAGAACTTTCGTTCAGAGGCCAAGACGAATTGACGGAAAAACCATGGTTGGACCATGGCAACATGTGATATGTGTTTTCCGTATAAGACGATAGCTGGGCTATGGCATCGGTGTGATGTGATTATGAGTTTTCATATAAGACCATATTTGGGATATGGCATCGGCGTGATATGTGCTACTGTGTAAGACCATATCTGGGATATGACATCAGTGTGATACGTGATCTATATAAGACAATGGCTGGGCTATGGCTTCAGTGTGTGATATGTGACAAGGTGCAAGACCATAGTTTTACTATGACATTGTGAAAATGAAGTACTTAATTCCGTAATTGTCCCCTAATTTAATTAAGAGAGGTAAATGATAAACGGGCCTAAGAGATTAAAATTTGTTAATAAGTGATATTGAATTCAATCAAGTGAACCTATCACTGATTTTATGATTGACGGGAGGAATTAGTGAAATTGTATATTAGATGATTGTTATTAAATGTTCGATAAGATTTACTTTCTATTCCAAGGAACTTATTAAGCTTCTATAAGTTTACTTATGTATGCTTATTATTTTTTTAGATTGACGTATATACATTCGGAGGATCGGATCTACATCGAGGCTCACACTATCCAGATTTACCCCGGTAGATTTTGTTAAACAAGTTTTTGATTTATATGGCATGTATAGGAGTTGAAGTGATAATGTAATAGTATGAATAATTAAGTATGTGAAGTAATTTGAATGTGGTGGTAGTGATAGATAATGAAATTTTTCTAAGTTTCCCAAAAGTTTTGAACGGTTTAGTCCCGAACCATTCCTAATGTATGTTTTGGGCCTCGTACGCCCGTATAAGGGACGTTAGGCATATGATTGAATGTTTTAATTAGAATGAAATTTTATGGTCCGGATTTGTGTGTTCGATTGTGTTTAAGTTCGATAATGCCTCGTACCCTGTTCCAGTGTCAAATACGGGTAAGGGTGTGTTACATACTAAGCTATATAAGCTTACTCTATTTCATTTCATGTTTCCTGTTTTCTGTAGTTGGCGTTTCGTGAAACTAGGCAGTCAGATCAACTTCAAGGCTCACACTATCAAGCTTTAGCCTCGGTAGCTTTTGAATCGTTTTATCTTGGTTTTATGGCATGTATATAGGTTATTTTGGCCTGATGGCTAGAGTTATAAATTGATGTTGTAATTTTTTTTGTAATGGTTGCCTTGTCTAGGGTTGAATTTAATAAATACTATGTTTTGTGTATATGGTAAATGATGATATAAAGTGGGGTGATGGTGTGCTTAATATTGGATCATGAAATGGTTGGGAATGGTAATCTTGGATGAAATGTTTGGTATATATGCTAGTTGATAGTTGTGGTATATGCAATCATTAGGTTAAGTTGTTTCAATGGCATGGTAAGTTTTGAATATGTGGAAAGGTAAATGTATGATTGACATATATATGTATATGGTCAACTTTGTAGGAGTTTAAGCATGTTTTAGGTTTGTTCAAAGGTAAAGTTTGGAAAGTGTTTTTGGTAATTGGTACTATGATGATATATGCTTGTAGGTATGATTTAGTTTTATGTTTTGAATTTGATTGTGATGGTGCCAAATGACATATTGGTTAGACACTATTAGAATGTGTTATATCATGTTTTGGACCGAGTTTATGAAGTATTTTAGGCAAGATATAATGTACTTGAACTTGTGTTTTGGTAATGTGCATAGGTTTGGAATTCAACATTTGAAAAATGGCCATTTTGATGTCACACGGTTTTTCACACGATTGTGTGCCATACACGGTTGGTTAACATGACCGTATGCCATTGGTAATTTAGGTGCAAGATTATTGACATGACCTCATTCACTCACACAACCTAGTCACACGACCGTGTAAATGTTTTCAAAGTTTTACAATTAGGTCCGCATGGCCACAGTTAGTTACACGGCCTGGCAACACAGATGTGTGACCCTGCATTACACGACGTCAACCTTGTACACGGTTGGAGTACAAGACTGTGTGGTTCAGCTCTACACGACCTCAGTCTGTCACACGGGCAGGCCACACGACCTTGTGACCCCTATTTTTTTTGCCACACTTTTCTAAAAAGTTTCAAATTAGTCCCTGCTTATTTCTAAATTGTTTTTAGAGCTTTTGTAAGCTTGATTTAAGCCCGGTCTTGTATGTATAACACGTTTAACTAAATATTTGATTATTAATGAATGTTTTAATAAGTTCTGAATTGAAATAGCATGATTATATTCTGTTATTTACTGTAGCATCCCGTAACCCTAATCCAGTGATGGAGACAAGTGAGGGGTGTTACATTAATAGTGAATAATGATACAATTAGGTCATTGTAGTATATTACGAAGTTGGATTTAGATTCTATTAAATAGATTGTGAAATACGAGCATTTCGGGCTTAAGGTTAAAAAATGACTTAATTGTAAAGTAGGAATTTATGTTTGGTTATTTGACTATGTTTGAGTAATTGTAGAACTAATACCATTTTGCAAATGAATTATCGAAAGTAGCTAATGAAGAGGTTAGAACGTCGAGGGCTAAGGGGAAAGTGGGCAACGGATAGTGAGATCTATTTGTGCTTTCATGATTCATTTTCAATATATATATATTTTTCTATGTTTAACTTAATAAGTAACTAGAATTAAAAAGATATCAAAGGTTAACATGTTTGAAATGTATGACTCATTGATACGTATGACGTACACTAAATAACTATGTTTATAATGGATTATTCAATATATTTTTAATATGTTTAATGAATGTGTATATGCTTGTTATACGATATTTGATTGTTACCTTTGTTGGATATATATTCTATTATACAATTTCAAAATATTGATGTTAAACATGTAATAGCTCGCTTGGTGAAGTATCTGTATCTGGTTACTATTTGGCGTATAGTTGGTAAAATAAAGATAGATTTGAGTAAGTAAAATGTTTGTCTTAACTAAGTACATATATATGTGCATTACGCTATTTCGTGAACTCTTAGTTTTGGTGAGTTCTGTGATTTGGCAGACTCTTCTATTAAGTATTCGCTCAACCCAGATGCTTTGGGCAAATTCGTTAAGTTCGTAGTTGTTTATGTTTTTTTTATTTAAGTGTGGTAATTTGGTTAGCTAAGTTGAGCTTTAGTTAGAATGGAACCAGACTACTGTAGATGATAAGACTTAAATCATGTTAAGTGCACTTAATCATAAGAATTAAGAGTGTTAGTAGAATTATCTAATTTTTCACTAATCCTTGTCTCCGAGCTTAAGTATATAAGGATAGCGGTGATCTTTCTAAACACTTTCATGTTTTCTTCTTCTTCCTTGATTACATTTGAAAACTCTTAAAAAAACCTAAGTTCAGAAAACCTCTTTGAAGTAAGGTCACATTATTCAACTAACTTCTACGCTAGTACCAGCTCATTGGTAATTAATGATGAACCCTACGTTACGCTCTAAGCCATTTATGTGTTTCTCATTCTCCATGCATAGATGTTAGAATATTGTGTGAGGAATGAAACTTCCTGATTTTGGATTAAGTGTTATTAATTCTTGCATGCATGATCAAATTTGACCGATTGATGATATGATATATTTAATTATCTTTATTTTAGCTCAAGAAGTTAATAAAGGTCCAAGTGATAAAGACAAAGGACCTGCTTTATAGACTTGTGTTAGAGTTTTTGGTGAGATCCTTCTTACTTCCGTGTATTGTAAATTTGTTTATTTTATAATTCATATAAGGTAAATAATCCTCCTCTGTAATGGTTGTAAGATGTTGTGTGGTGTTGTGTGGATAATTATTATCCAAAGTCTTCAATCCGAATGTAGTTTTTTTATGATATGAAATTAGCGTCATTCTTCATGCTTAAGCCACTACCATCTGCTTCTGATATGCATGATATGATTTGAACTGATATGAGGTGATGGAGATGAGGAGATATGTTTGTGTAACCTCTGGTAGGGCAACCATAGTGCAAAATAGATTAGCAGATCTTAATAAAACAAGCTAATCTGAATGAAAAGGATATAAGGAGTTAGGGGAGAGAATGTGTGTGAATAACACTGAATGATATGTTTCTGATTCTGAATTTTGGGTATATGGTTGGCATGAGAATAGATTCATTTGAGTTATATTGAGCTGGGGTATAAGATACGCCTAAGTGATAAGTAAGTTGGCAGAATGATTCTATTTGTGTTCTGTATATGCCATTAGGCGTACTTTGTGAATATGTCTGAAACCTTTAGAAAGGTTCAATTGTGCTATCAGTAATGTTATATCTGATTTCTCTTTGGAACTCATTAAGTTCGTATCAACTTACTTTGTTACATTTCCTTCTCAAGCTTGCTGATTGAAGGAAGGCTTTGTTAGAAGGAGTATGCTAGAGTGTTATTGTTATTGTGAGTTGACCGCTTTGTTTTGTATCAGGCGTGACTCGTGGGGGTGGCACATAAGTGTAATTGGAAATGAGTTGTGTAATTGGAAATGAGTTGTAGTAAGAACCTTTATTTGTTAAGACTCTATTTTTATGAGATTTCTATGAAGTATCAATGTTTGGTTTTAAATTGATATATTCTTTTTAATGAAGTTATTATATTTGAACTTATACACCATAAGGTTTGTATATTATTTTTTTTAAAACTCTTGATATTTTCATTCAAAACTTGGTAAAGTAACAACTAATATAAGTCTTATATTTATAACTTTGTAAGAATGATATAAAGCTTTCGCCAAAATTTTTTAAACTTAGCTTTATTTTAGTAGTGACACACTGTACTCGGACCCTGTTATAAGGTCGGGTTTGGCGTGTTACAATTTTGGTACTAGATTCAAGGTTGAGTCGATTATCAGAAAACCAAAATTTGAGTCACGCCTTATCATGCATGATACACCTTTGGCTTAGTCCTTAAATATGTTAAACTAATTTAAATTTTCTTGTAGCTTTGAAAAGATGTCTGAAGGATCTAGAGAAGCGATTAAAGAAGAAATTGAAAGTCTTGTGCCTCATGTTTCAGAACAAGCACCTATAGTTGGCTTGGGAGCAATTGGAAATGCTTTTAGGAATGTTTTGTTTACAATGATGACACAAATTTTTGACTAGTTTGTGAGGAATACTAAAGCGCCTCAACCTCAACAGCCTCAGCAACCACAACCAGAAGTGGTTTTCCCAGCACAACCTACACCATAATACCTATTATGACTCTATCTATAGGAGATCCTGTGAAATAAATTCGTAAGAGGGGTGCTAAAGAATTTATGGGTGACAAAGGTGATGATCCCACTGTGGCTAAGCAGTGGTTGTCTCGAGTTTGTAGGGTGTTAAAGGAACTGAAATGTACACCAGAAGACAATCTCTTATGTGTTATATCGTTGTTGGAAGGAGAAGCCTATCAGTGATGGGAAACATTGATTAGTGTAACTCCTGAAGAGATTATTGATTGGGAGTTCTTTCTAAAGAAGTTCAGAGAAAGGTATGTGAACCAGATGTTTGTAGAACATATGAAGAAAGAATTTTTTATTTTAGACAAGGAAGGATGTCTGTAATGGAATATGAATGAGAATTTGTTAGACTCAGTATATATGCTAAAAAGATGTTCCAGTCAGATAAGAAATTGTGTGATAAGTTTGATTGGGGATTAAGATATGAAATTTGTGCTCTGGTAACAGCTTTTGAATGTAAAAGTTTATTAGCTATGACAGCCAAAGCTCATAAGATAGAAACAATTATTAGAGACAGGAGTAGAAACTTTGAAATAGAAAAGATAAAAAGAAGAATGTGTAGCCCTCCACCTCCAACAAGTTTTAAGAAGCCTATCAAACTTTTTCAACTTCAAGAAGAGATTCACAACCTAAGAGTTTCAAGTGAGAAGGATTTAGTAGACCAACTGTTTCTATGGCAAGCTCTAGAAGGTCTAGAGTAATGAGAAATGTTAACTGTGAATATTATGGAAGAATTCATGGAGGAGAATGTTGGAGATGTTCTGGGGCATGTTTTGGATGTGGATCTAAGGATCATTTGGTTAAGGATTGTCTCTCCAAGCTAGAAGCAAGCATAGAGCAGTCTATTCATGGGCTCAGAAGTTTCAGCAAGAGACTAAATCTAGAGTGACAGCAAAGTTTGGCTCAGTGTAGTGAGTTCCAAGGAAAAAATTTAGTAAGCCAAGTTATGGAGTGCCTGCTCAAGTGTATGTAATAAAATCAAAGGAATATGCTAATCTACTAAAAGTAATAAAGAATAAATTTTCTTTCCTCGAAAATAGTATTTATGCATTGATAGGTCTAGGATCCACTCATTCTTCTATTTTTATTAACGTTGTTGAGGGTCTAAGTCTTGAAATTGTATATTCTGAAACGACTGTGTTAGCAACTAATCCATTGGGTCGGAGTACTATAGTTAATAAGATGATAAAGAATTGCTCGTTGGTGTTTGGTGAATATACATTCTTATAAGATTTGTTGTTATTGAGTTTCTATGAGTTTGACACTATCTTGGGATTGGATTGGCTGACTAGAAATAATGCTATGGTAGACTGTCGTGTTAGAGGTGTGGTTTGTTGACTTCTAAGGGTAAGGAAGTATTAATGCCCAACGTACAGACTGGTTTGGCAAACAAAATAATTTCTACTATATCCACTAGAAAATTCATAGTTAAGGGCACAGATACTTATTTGGCATACATTACGAATTCATCTTAGTCAATAAAGGACATTAGTCAAGTTTCAATAGTAAAAGAATTTCCAGATGTGCTTCTAGGAAAGATTTCACGGATGCCACCTGAGAGAGAGGTAGAGTTTTCAATTGAATTAGAACCTGATATAGCAGCTATCTCATATACTCCCTACAGAATGACATCGTTAGAATTGAAAGATTTGAAAACACAGTTGTAAGATATACTAAATAAAGGATTCATAAGACAGAGTGTGACACCATGGGGTGCATCAATTATGTTTGTGAAGAAGAAATATGGAACATTGCGCCTATGTATAGATCATCGCCAATTGAATAAGGTAACTATAAAGAATAAGTATCTTCTACCCAGAATTGAAGATTTTTTTGATCAGTTGTGTCGAGCTACAGTTTTCTCTAAGATTGATATGAGATATGGATATTATCAGGTGAAGATCAGAGGTGATGATGTAACTAAGACTGCCTTTCGATCAAGATTTGACCGTTATGAATTTTTAGTAATGCCCTTTGGTTTAACTAATGCGTCTACAGTATTTATAAACTTTATGAATAAAGTGTTTTAGCCATATTTGGATTAGTTTTTGGTAGTTTTTATTGATAAGATTTTGGTTTACTCTACAAATGAAGATGATAATGAAGAACATTTGAGAATTGTGTAGAGAACATTACGTGAAAATCAGTTATATGCCAAGTTCAATAAGTGTAAATTCTAGTTGAGAGAAATGCATTTTCTGGGCCATGTGATCTCTTTTGAAGGTATAAAAGTAGATCCTGACAAGGTGAAAAAATTACTTGAATGGAATCCACCCAAAAATGTCATTGAAATTCGTAAATTTTGGGGGCTAGCAAGCTATTATAGAAGGTTTGTGAAATGATTTTCAATGTTTGCAACTCCTCTCAATAAACTATTGAAAAAGAAAGAAAGGTTTGAATGAACTGATGAGTGTCAGCGAAGTTTTGAGAAGTTGAAAGTAGTATTAACTGAAGCTCTAGTTTTAGCACAACTAGAGTCTAGTATAGAGTATACTATTTATACTAATACATCTCTAAATGGGGTTTGATGTGTACTTATGCAGAAGGGTAAGGTTATAGCTTATGCATTGTACCAACTCAAACCTCATGAGAAGAACTATCCAACCCATTATTTGGAATTGATAGGAGTAGTATCGGTGTTGAAGATATGGATACACTAATTTTATGGAGAAAAGTGTCGTGTATTCTTTAATCACAAGAGTTTAAAGTATTTGTTGAATATAAAGATTTGAATCTATGCCCAAGACATTGGATGGAACTTTTGAAAGATTATGATTTGTTTATAGAGTATCACCTTGGAAAAGCAAATGTTGCGATTGATGCTTTGAGTAAAAAAATAATGGCAGCATTAACATCACTAGGAGGAAAAGTGAGTATGGTTGGTGATGGATCATTATTGGCAGAGTTAATTGTTAATCCAACCTTTCTCTCTCAAATTCTGGAAGAGCAAATGAAGGATGGACAATTTGATATGTATAAGCAACATATGATGTCTAATAATGCAACAAATTTTAGTCTGTGTAAAAACGATGAACTGTGATTCATGGAAATAATGTATGTACCAGTGGGGAATGGCTTAAGAAAATAACTTTTAAAGGAAGCTCATCAGGAACCCTTTTCACTCCGTCTAGGGAGTATCAATATGTATAGAGATTTGAAAAGATTATACTGGTGGCTTGGAATGAAGAGGGAAATCATAGAATATGTTTCAACGTGTTTGACTTGCCAAAGAGTTAAAATAGAACATCAAGTTCCCTTAGGTAAGTTATATCCTTCAGAGACACCAAAATGGAAATGGGATAAAATTACCATGGATTTTGTATCAGGGTTACCTCTCAGTTCTTCAAAGAAGAATTTAGTTTGGGTGATAGTAGATTAGCTTACTAAATTAGCCCATTTTCTGCCAGTGCATGCTACTTATTCTTTGGAAAGATTAGTTGAGCTCTATATTTCTAAGATAATGCGTTTGCATGGAATTCCATCTTCCATAGTTTCAGATAGAGATCCAAGGTTTACTTCAAGATTCTAGAAACAATTACAGCTATTATTGGGAAATATGTTGTAATTCAGTATTGCATACTACTTTCAAACAGATGGTCAGTTTGAAAGAGTCATTCAAGTTCTGGAGGATATGTTAAGAGGTTGTGTAATTTATTTGGGTTGAATTAGGAAAAGTATTTTCCTTTGGTTGAATTTGCATATAACAATAGTTATCATGCCAGTTTGAAAATGTCTCCATTTGAAACTATGTATAGTAGAAGGTGTAGAACTCCCACTTGTTGGATGGAGCTTAATGATAGAAAATTAATAGGTCCTGAGTTAGTGTGTGAAACAGAAGAAAAAGTCTAGTTATTCCTAATCATCTAAAAGTTGTACGAGATCGTCAAAAAAGTTACGCTGATCTAAAAAAGAAAGAGATTTATTTTGAAGTTGGAGATAAAGTGTTCTTAAAAGTCTCTCCTTGGAAGAAGGTTATAAGATTTGATCAGAAAGGAAAGTTGAGTTCACGATTTGTAGGGTCATATGAAGTCTTAGAGCAAGTTGGACCAGTGGTTTATAGATTTCCTTTACCTCTAGATTTGTCAAAGATTCACAATGTGTTTCATGTTTATGCTGAGAAGATATATATCAAATCTAGACCATGTTGTGCATATTAAAGAGTTGGAGGTTGAACCAAATCTATCTTATGAAGAAGATTCCATTCGTATCTTGGCAGGAGAGGTGAAAGAGCTTAGAAATAAGAGGATTCCTTTGGTGAAAGTATTATGGAGAAATCATAATATAGAACAAGCTACTCGGGAAAGGGAAAGTTCAGTAAAAGAGTAATATCCTCAGCTATTCACAGGTATGAATTTCGAGGACCAAATTTTTTAAGTGGGGGAGAATTGTAATAGCCCGCCCTACAAAGTCTTTGTATCTGGTTAGTGTTTGACTTATAGTTGGTAAAATAAGGATAGATATGAGTAAGTAAAATGTTTGTCTTGGCTAAGTATTTAATTATGTGCATTATGCCATTTGGCAAACTCTTAGTTTTGGTGAGTTTTGTGGTTGGACAGACACTTCTGTTAAGTATCCACCCAAACCAGATGTTTTGGGGGAACTCGTTGAGTTCAAAGTTGTTTATGTTTGTTTATTATTTAAGTGTGGTAATTTGGTTAGCTAAGTTGATATTTAGTTAGAATAGAACTAGATTTCTGTAATTATAAGACTTAAATTATGTTAAGTGCACTTAATCACGAGAATCAAGAGTGTTACTGGAATTATCTAATTTTTTCACTAATCTTTGTCTCCGAGCTTAAGTTATAAGGATAGCGATGGTATTTTTGAAAAATTTTACAGTTTCTTCTTCTTCCTTGATTACCTCTGAAAACTCTTTAAAAAAACCTAAGTTCATAAAACCTCTTTAAAGTAGGGTTCGCAATATTCAACTAACTTCTACATTAGTACCAGCTCACTGGTAATTACTGATGAACCCTAGGTTACCCTCCAAGTCATTTACGTGTTTCTCGTTCTACATGCATAGATGTTATAATACTATGTGAGGAAGGAAACTTCCTGATTCTGGATTTAGTGTTTTTGATTCTTGCATGCATGATCAAATTTGATCGATTAATGATTTGATATATTTAATTATCTTTATTTTAGCTCAAGAAGTTAACGAAGGTCCAAGTGATAAAGATAAATGACCTACTTTATAGACTTGTGGTAGAGTTTTTGGTAAGGTCCTTCATACTTCCATGTCTTGTAATTTTCATTATTTTATAATTCGTGTAAGGTAACTAATCTTCCTCTATAATGGATGTAGCAAGTTGTGTGGTGTTGTGTGGATAATGGTTATCCAAAGTCTTCAGTCTGACTGTAGTCTGTTTATGATATAAAATCAGTGTCATTCTTCATGCTTAAGCCACTACCATCTACTTCTGATATGTATGATATGATATGAACTGGTACGAGGTGATGGAGATGTGGAGATATGTTTGTGTAGCCTTAGGTAAGGCAACCATATTGCAAACTAGATTGGTAGATCATGATAAAACATGTTATTCTGAATGAAAATGATATAAGGAGTTAGGGGGAAGAAAGTGTGTGAATAAGATTGAATGATATGATTTTGATTCTGAATTTTGGGTATGTGGCTAGCATGAGAATGAATTCATCTGAGTTATGTTGAGCTGGTGTACAATATATGCCTAAGTTATAACTAAGTTGGCATATTGAGTTTCTCTATGTTCTGTATACGCCATTGGGTGTACTTATTGAATGTGTGTGAAACCTTTAGAAATGTTCAATTGTATTATTAGTAATGTTATGTATGATTTCTCTTTAAAACTCACTAAGCTCGTATGAACTTACTTTGTTACCTTTCTTTCTCAGACTTGCTGATTGAAGGAAGGTTTTGTTAGAAGGACTACACTAGAGTTCTATTGCTATTGTAAGCTGATTGCTTTGTTTTGTATCATGCATGACTCGTGGGGGTGACACATAAGTGTATTTGGAAATGATTTGTACTAAAAACCTTTGTTTTATTAAGACTCTGTTTTTATGAGATTTTTATAAAGTATCAATGCTTGGTTTTAAATTAATATATTATGTTTAATAAAGCCATTATATTTGAACTTATATGCCATAAGGTTTGTATATATTTTTTAAATTGATGATGTTTTCATTAAAAACTTAGTAAAGTAACGGCTAGTATATGTATTATATTTATAACTTTTTAAGAATGATATAAAGCTTTTGCCAATATGTTTTAGATTTAGCTTGATTTTAAGTAGTGACACACCATACTTAGATCATGTTATAGTGTCGGGTTTGGCGTGCTACAAAACATGGTCGAGATATGTCAAAAAATTATAAACATTAGTGATTGTGAAATCGCATTACGATAATGGATGCTACTTTGATTATAACGTGTTTTGATGATTAATGAATAATGAATAATACCCTATAAATCATGTCGAATAGAGTTACGGGTATAGTTGGCATGCTATATGGGTCGTTTTGATATGCGGGAGATTTAACGCTATGCGCGTATTATATTGTGATAGTTCTCTATACCCTAAGGGTTGAGAACATATCACCAGCTCAAATACCTTGGGGGTACAAGCGTATTCTGGTGTGATTAGTAGGATTGATGCATTTATGCTCAATTAGCACTTCGGTGCATATATTGGTGTGTTGGTGGATTGATTCGCATATCTGTCCTCAAATCTGATTCAGATAGGTGCCAAAATGAGAAAATGAATGTGAAATATAATTGATAATTAAATGTTAAATTATATGCTAAGTATATGTGTTATTGAAATGGGAATATAATGAAAATATAAGATACGTCTTTAACATGATTAAATAGATGCAAATACCCTAGGGGTGCATCTAAACATTACATTGATACGAATATAGTTACGTGATAAATGACTATGGAATACCCTGAGAGTTTGATAGTTCATATGAATATATGTTTATATGAATACCGATAATGAAATGGCTTTAATTAATATGTATATTCAAGTTACTTAGCTTGTTTATTTTGTTTCTATTATATTATAATTGAATTTGAATTATGTTAGCACCACTAAGTATTCAATACTTAGCGTACGGTTATGTTTGTTTCTGTGTTCAAGTCTCAGATAGGGTTTTAGTATATCGAAGTCGTAAAGCATCCAAGGTAAGTAGCTCAACTCAATTCAGATCAGGTTTATGCCCCTTTGTATGTATGTATTTAGTTATTGGCATGTATTTAGGTTGAGTCTCGTGACTTGATGTTTAATTGATGGTTTTGGTATGTTTTGATAGGATTTTTTTTTGATTGTTTATCATTCTTTTAAAATAAATATGTGTAAGGTCAAGAATGTATGGAACTTTACTTGTTTGATTGACTTGTTACTTATTAAATTAATGAGTTTGAGATAATCTGAGCTACTCTAGCAATGTAATGTGACGTCAAGCATTTGGATCCGAAAACTAGGTCGGGTGTGGGATGTTACATAGAACCCATCCATTCACAACTATAAAAGTTCCCGCTCAATAAAAGGTAAAAATAGAATCATGTAAAATATCTTGAAATGGCTTCAAATATCGATATTTTCAATCCTTTATTGCTCTAAATGTTTAAACAAATTTACAATCGTTTGGATCATACTTATTATATGAGGGACATGACTTGGATGTGATGAGAAATTGATCGATTAGCCGATAAAGAGGTATATTGTGTTGTATTCACATTCAATTAAATTCAGTATTTTTATTAATGCATATATTTGTATTTGTATATGTTGGAACAATTATGGTTCTGGTTATAGAGGCAATGACAACCTAAGCTGTAGCTAGACTAAAACCATAACATGCCATATTTATGGTAGTAATCTTTTGAACAAAATATGTTGGGCATTGGACTTGTGATCTTTTCGAAGTTTTTATGGCCCATCTATGATGTTGATCTTATTTAGAAACAAATCTCAAAGGATTGATAGGATTCGAGTCCCTGATTTATTAAAGATCAGATCATGCTTGTTTGAAGAATTCTTGAAGATTTCTATACTTATAATAGTCTTTATTAGGATAATTAACACCCTTTTTTGTTAGGCTACTTCGGCGAGAATTTGATTGAAATTGATTTTTCTTTTAACAAGCTTAAAACTCTTATACATATATATGATAAGATTAAGTTAGGTAGTCTGTGTGTGAGTGAGCACTTATATTTTGTTCAAGTAAGGAACCTGTTTAGAAAGTGCATCTAGTTTTTAATATGTGGGTGAGGTTGCTACATAGTGAGTTGTAAGACTTAAATAAGCAATTCTATGTGTTTGAAGATAGTAGATTAGCTCTCAAGCAAGGCCTTGAAAATGTAGGTGGAAATCAAACTATGTAACCAATTTCATGGTGTTGTTATTGTTTGGTGTTCTTCGACAGTCACTTAGCTAAATTGGAACTTGTCCAATCTCTGACCTTATATCTTCTTGCAAAAATTAATTGTTTTCTCAATTTAGTACTAAAGCTAGACACTTGACGTTGTAAGTATGATTTTGCTATTGATTTTTACTCACTATGGAAGGAGTTTCTATGTCTAGACCCCCCAAGTTAGAATAAATTTATGGAAAGAATATTTGAGTTTTCTTTATTTGATTATTTTTATCTATTCAAATGCATTTTATTTTACTCTTGTAATACATTTTAATAAATTGTACTTTAATTTAATTATTTAATTATTATTTTCATTCTGTTTTTTAAAAATTATACCAAACATGTTTTTCACTATTTCATTATTGAAAATAAATTTTCATTTTCATTTACCAAATATATTTTCTAATTTTCAAAAATAGAAAAAAATATTTTTTGAAAAGAAAAAGAAAAAGAAATAAAAAATGTTCTCCAAAACCAAACGTACCCTTAATATTTTTAGGAATTAAAAATATTTTTATAGATTTAAAAAATAATTGATAATATAAGTTTTTGAAAAATTTAATTTTGTATAGTAATTTCAAAAGTAATTTTAAAACTTTTTTAATTATTAAAATAGTATTTAATGTATTATTAATTTAACAAAAAATTAGAATTATGTTTTTGGGAACAAAATTTATAGAAAACATTTTTAATCTATTTTTGAAAAAATAAAAAAATTTGTTAAAAGTGATGATGTAAAATAGAAAATGTTTTTTAATTGATTTTACTAAAAACGTTTTAGAGAAAATAATTAAAAATGTTTATTCAAAATTAAAAATATTAAAATTAAAATATATATAGAAAACATTTTTTAAATTGACTTTATAAAATAATTAATGCAATCAAGGAATTTTTGTTTTTAAAAAGAGACTTTATAAAATTTATTTTAAAATAAAATCATATTATAAAATTAAGTTAAATGTTATGCATGTTAATAAACCAAATGATAAGGATGATTGCGGAAGAAGGATCGTAGTTTGTCCAAGTCACAGATTTGACTTAGGGTTCTAGACATTCGAAAAGAAACTTGGATTTTGAAACAATCTAAAACACAAACGAATCCAAGTCAGATAAATAAATTTGAACAAAAAAATTGAAATAAATAAACTAAGTTAAGTAAAATAGAAAAATAAAACAATAAAGAAGAAAATAAGGAAGATAGATTGAAAAGATGGAACGTGGCGTGTAGATGTCCTAAGGAGCATTGGAAATAAAAGAATCAATAACCCCCTTTAAGTGGCTCTAATTTCCCCTCTAAGAAAGAAAACATGGCAAGAAAAAGTTTGAAGATGATCCCCATAATCTGAAAAGATTGTTAAAACTCTTCTAAAAGAAAACTCAAGAAAAATAGTTGAAAAAGGAAAACTCAAAGAGAAGTTGAATAATAATCAATTGAATGAATTGTGTACACTGCAAAGGCCTTTATATAGGCTAGCTAAATAAATCTAAATAAAACTCTTAAGTATACTAGAACTCTAATTAACCTAAACAATAAGTAGTTTGAAACTAAACTTTTTTGTTAACATAAAACTCCTAAATAACTTAAAATACTTAATAATTATAAAAAATTCAGAATAAGAAAATAATAAAATAATAAGAGCTGATAAATACAATATTAGGCTTATATATAATAAAGATTAAGCCTAAAACTCGAACCCAATATGATTTAAACTTGAATAAAAAGCCTAAAACTTGTAATTCTCGTCATAATCCCGTCCAAAAATTCTTCTCACGCAGTCTTCACCTCAAAATTGAGTGATTCAAAGTGTATTTTGAAGCTAAGAGATAGATATTCAAACTACATGAAGACATCCTAACCAAGAAATGCATGGATCCTATAAAAAACTCATTGCAAATCTGATGAATTCCCAGACATGAAAATTGGTACCTTTGATGAATGGAATTTAATAAATTTCACCCCATCTGTGCATGTATCATTCCCCCTTTCCTCGAAAATATTTATCCTCAAAGTTTGTCTTTGGTTGAATAAGAAAGAATCTTTATCATAGTTGGAATGATTTAATAGAGCTCCTCGCAAAGGATCAACGAATTCCTAAAAGAATGGAATAAATCCACTAGACAAATTCAAGTTAGGGTTAGTGAAAACATAATCATTCCTCTCTTTTAGATAGATTCTCTTTTTCTTTCCATTCTTCTTTTCAATGTGAATTGAACTCTCTAATTTTTCCTTGTATAAATTTTCACTCACCAAAATTAGACCACTAAATTGATTTTTATCGCCCAAAGTCTCTTTATTCCCAGTCTTTTTACATGAATCATCCTCACTTCTATTTAACCCTTCACAAAAATTTTGAAAATTGAATTCATCATAATACAACTCTTTAAGAGGATAATTAAGGTCTAAATCATTCAAATTCATAGACTCTAGGAAACAATTCTTACTATCAATTTTTTTCGATTCACAAGGTTCACTATCACTATCATTATAGTTCACACTATTACTATCAACTTCTTCAACATCAACTTTGAAACAAGGTGCAATGTTAGATATAGACTCAATAATAGGCACAAAATCACATTTACTATCTTTACAAATGATGTCACTTGAAGTTTCTTGCTCATTTATATCATCATTTTCAATGATAGTAGTAGATGAAGACTCCCCAATAGGCTCTGTGTCATACTTACGTTTCTCTGCTTGCAAGGATGTTTTCTTAAATGAATATGTTGGACATTGAAAGACTTTGTGATCCTTCACATTACACTAGCTAGCTCATTCTTATTGTTCTACCATAAATTGTTTAAGCTCGCAAAAGATGTTATGGTTTTTGTACCAATCTATTTCTGGAAAAGTCCATGAACAATAGAAGGTTGAAAAACATTAGAAACAACATTTCTGTATAGGTTTTTTTACAAATATGATATCTATGCTTTACCCAAGGTTTATCATTTTTAGTTTCCATTCGAGCCAAATTTTGGCTGAAATTTTGTTGAATTACTTCGTGATGAAGGACTTGAGTTTGCAATGTGTCGAACTTATTTTCCAAATGCTTTTGTGCTTCTTTGAAATCTTTCCGAATTTCATTGAACAGAGCTATACCTCATTCCTTGGTATCCATGGATGGATCATGCTCCTTGTCCTTACTACGTGTACGTACCATTATTAGAGGTTGAAATCAAAACACTCAAAGAAAAAAATTAAGCAAACATTACTGTTTTGCACTCGAAAATAAAAATAAAATTCTCAATGAGGTAAAAATTAATCTTATGAGCATTTTAAAAGTGTTTATATCAATTAATTAGAATGTATTAGAATCAAACTATCAAAGCAAACCTAGTAGTACTATGAGTCCAAAATCGACAAGACACTAAAGAATTGTGTTGCACGGAAGAAAGGAATGTGCAACGCACTTTAACCTACTAACACAAGAAAAAGTAAAATGTTAGAATGCGTAAAGGAACAATAAAAAGAAAAGCAAATGAAAACCTAAGGCGAAGAGTTAATGAAAATCCTTGAAACCTAAAAAAAATAGCGAGTCAACTTGACAAGCTTCGTTCGATGTGTTCCCGATTTCCAAAATCACAAAATTTAAACTTGAGCCTCCTCAAATAATGTATATTTGATCTGGAAATTTTCAACATGAAATTCAACCCACTGAATATTTTTAAATTTTTTATTTTTTCGTATTTTTTGTACTTTTTCAATCACTTTATTTGTGGGAAATTTTTTTTTATATTCTAAAATAGTGTCAAGAAATAATATGTAAAAATTTAGATCATTTAGAAAATGTTTATCCACTAGAAAATATATTTTTCGAAAAATTTACTTGGTAAAAGAAAATTGTTTTGAGGTTGTTTGCTGGCAATCAATTTATATGAATACAAAGAACACTTAAAACGTTTGACTCTTATACCAAATGATAAGGACGATTGCGGAGGAAGGATAATAGTTTGTCCAAGCCATAGATTTAACTTAGGGCTCTAGACGTTCAGAAAAAAACTTAGATTTTGAAATAATCTGAAAGACAAACGAATCCAAGTCAGATAAAAAAATTGAACAAAAAAAATTGAAATAAATAAACTAAGATAAGTAAAATAGAACAATAAAATAATAAAGAAGAAAATAAAAAAGATAGACGGAAAAGATGGAATGTGGTGTGTAGAAGTCTTAAGAAGCCGTGGAAATAAGAAGAATCCATAACCCCTTCAAGCAGCTCTAATTTCCCCTCCAAGAAAGAAAACTTGGCAAGAAAAAGTTTGAAGATGATCCCCACAATCTGAAAAGATTGTTAAAACTCTTCTAAAAGAAAACTCAAGAAAAATTGTTGAAAAAGAAAAAGTCAAAGAGAAGTTGAATAATAATCAATTGAATGAATTGTGTACAATGCAATGGCCTTTATATAGGCTAGCTAAATAAATCTAAATAAAACTCTTAAGTATACTAAAATTCTAGTTAACCTAAATAAGTAGTTTGAAAAACTTTTTTGTTGACATAAAACTACTAAATAACTTAAAATACTTAATAATTATAAAAAATTGAAATAATAAAATAATTAAAGTTGATAAATACAATACTGGTCTCATATATGATAAAAATTAAGCCTAAAACCCAAACTCGATATGATTTAAATTCAAAATAAAAGCCCGAAACTAGTAATTCCTGTCATAATCCCGTCAAGAAATTCTACTTGCGCAGTCTTCACTGAAATGATCATAACTTGAGATACTGAGCTTAAAATCAAGTGATTCAAAGTGCGTTTCGAAGCTGAGATATAGATCTTCAAATTCTATGAAGAAATCTTAACTAAGAAATGTCTAGAACCCATGCAAAAATTCGTCAAGTCTAATGATTTCCCAAACTTGAAAATTGGCAACTTCGATGAATGGAATTTAATAAATTTCACTCCATTCGTGCATGTATCACCAAATGAGTCCCATTCCAAAACATAAATAAAATGGTATAGTTCCAAAATAACAAAAATTATAAAAAAAAATAAGCCTAATAATATTTTATAAAAAAACATTTTTGAGTCCTCCGTATGTCACGTCTGCATCCTAACCTTGTGGGTTATCTGTAAAGATAAAAACAAAAGGGGGAGTGAGTTATGAAAGTCAATGTGAGTTTCGTCATAAGTTGACCCATAAAAATAGCAGACAAGTCAAGCAGAATATCAACTCATAGAACAAATCACAATTAATGAGCAATGCAAAATATTTGTAATTTAGAGCAACTAATCAACATAATATTTCAATGTTCATAGCCATGTAATTGCTTATGAATGCAATGCAAGTTCGGATTAAAAGTAAAAAATGTCCTACCCCATCCCTACACACCACAGTAGGAGTTCCTCAGAACTCTTCTACCTTTACACCATGTTGTGGATAAATCACTGATCATTGTAGATGAACTACTTATGATAAATATATTACTGGATGAACCATCCGTCTGTGCAGATAAAAGCTGCTAAAATATGTTGTGGATATAACATTAGTCGAGCAAGTGACTGCTGACTAAAATACATTATGGATAAACCACTGGTCGAGCAGATAACTGTTAACTAAGATACATTGTGGATAAACTACTGGTTAAGCAGGTGACTGCCGCCTAAAATACATTGTGGATAAACCACTGGTCGAGCAGATACTCTGCCAAATACTTCATCCGTTCAAATCGTCCCACCCCATGCAATACAATAAGGCATGCTTAAAATAGTTAAATACAGTAGTATTTAATTATGCTTTTAACAGAACAATACGGTAGCAAATATATGCTTGTAACAGATAAGTTTAATAGGAAAAGTACAAGGCATACTTATAACAGATTGCAACAGAAATGGATAAAATACTTATATCAGATCAAATATGGAAACAATAATTATGCTCTCAACTAATCGATACAGTAGCCCAAAACATATATTTTTCAAGGATCTAACTTAGCATTATCATAAAGCATGTTATACAAACAATCACAAGTACAGATACATTAAACATATTTATTCACAGTTCATGCAAATATATATAAATATAATATTATTTCAGTCATTTAGATAATGGATTCTAGCATTATTCATATTATCAAGGGCTTAATTGAATAAATTAAATACTAAAAATAGTTCGGGAGCCAATCAGGGACTAATCTGACCAAATTAAAAAATTCTGGGAAAAATTATAATATTTGTGAAACAAGGGACACATGGTCGTCTAACCAAGCCCTGTGAGAAGCTATAGGCAGTATGAAAGGGATACACAGTCGTGTGGTTTATGAACTACATTAGGGTTTCCAAGGCACAAGGTTGTGTGGTCCACATGCCCATGTGGCAGACCATGTGGAAGGGTTGTGCTCGTGTGAGAAGCAAACTATCTTAGTATTTGCAGGGGGACATAGCCGTGTGGTCCACCATGTGGCCTTACCCTAAGCATAGGTTTGCCCCGATTCGCTTGTAAAAGAGCACACACCTTTCACCGAGAGACTGAGTGACGTCCCTCTCGTTTAAATTTGATCTGGGGTACCTAAAATGGGTCCTTCAACTGACAATTACACTAGGATTAATGGTTGATTTCAAGATAAAACAAGATGGTCGAAAGCTTTAATAAAAAATCAAGAAAGATAGTTTAATCGACCCCAAGATTATCGTTAGATAGAAATTCTTTAAAGATTCAAGATCTAAACATTAGGATTGAGGCGTACTTACTTGATGGTCACTAAACTATCTATAAATATGACTAAGGCAAGCGTACCTATCGAACAATAATATAGCTATGGTGAGTAGAGAATATCGTATCCACAAGGACTAAGAGTACTAGTAATTACCGTCTTTTTATTATTTAGCCGACAAATTGGAGTGATTGTGTTTTAATCTAAAATTACTAAACTAATTTAACTAAGAACGCAACAGAGAATGAAATAGGAAAATAATCAAAGATAACCAATGAGATAGGCAATACCCAGGAAAGAATACACCTAGACTTCACCTATTATTATGAATATGAATTAAACGATTTATTTCACTTGTTACTTGATTCGTAGAAATCCCTAAATTATGTTAATATCTCTTTTGAGAGTAAGAACAACTGACTCTAGGTTGATTAATTGAAATTTCTTTCTAATTAAAACCCCTATTGTTGCACTAACTCGATTTATGGAGTCCCCTATTAGATTTGACTCTAATCTGGTAGATTTATGTCGTCCTATTTCTAAGATTGCATGCAACTCCACTCAATTATGCCAGATCTACTTTGAAACAGGGACTTTTGCTCCACTGAAATAAGCACATTAAACATGAATTAATATCCCAAAAATATTAAAACAAGAAATAAACATACATAATTGAGAACAAAAATCAAGTATTTATCGCGTAAAATAGAAATTAAATAACATGATTCATCATAGGTTTCATCTCGCCTAGGTATCTAGGGGATTAGTTCATAATCCTGAATGAAAACATCTCAAATTCAGAAAAACCACAAGACATAAAGAAACTCAATAAAACTTCTAAAGAAATTAAAAGGAGATCTTCAATCTTCAGAGAGATCCACTTCCAAAGTTGGCTCTGACGGTGTTCTTCAAGTGTTTTCTTCGATCTTCTCTTATTACCCCCTAGGTTTTCTTCTAATTGGTATTTATAGACTTTAGAATGCTCAGAAAGCCTAAAAATTAAATTTTTCTGTGTATTTAGGAAGCAACATACGAAATCGACACGGGCTGGCACATGGGCATGTGGCCAGCTTGTGTGCGCACACGGGCGTGTGGCCGGCCCGTGTGGAAATGCCCAGGCCGTGTGGATCTTGAAAACAACTTTATTTGTCTGATTTTGACTCGTTTTTCACTAATTTCGCTCCCAAATGCTCTCCTAAGTATGGAAACATGAATTTAAAGGATTAGGAGCATCAAATTCAATAATTTGCATAATTAATCATCCAAAAACGCATTAAGAATGGGATTAAAATATGTTACTTTTATAGTTTATCATTACCGATTCTTGGCTAGGATTTGGAAATTTCTAATAACAATTTCAAATCTGATAGAAAAATGAGTTAATGGAGATTGACTTTGATTTAGGAAAGGTAATAATTATTCAGCAATGGATTAAAATATGGTGAAAAGAAAATGGGGAGGAAAGAAAAGATGATGATATAGAGAAAAGAGGGAGGAATTCTAATAAAACAAAATCCTAATGTAATTAGAAAAAGGGGACTAAATAGCTAAGTTTTTAAACTTTTAATGGGATATAGGGTAATTTACCCTTTTACCGAAAATAAAAGGGAAAAGGGTCTTTAAGAGGTCTTTAAAATCAAATCTCCACCACTCTAAAATAATATGATACACAAATCAAAAGGTCTTTAAAAGTTTGTAATAGGGCTTAGCTTAAGGCTGTGGAGAAAGGCCAGAAAAGTTGGTTATAATTGAGATCAAATTGTTAAATAGGTGACACGGTCGTGTAAGGGTCCGTGTTGGGCCACACGATCGTGTCATACGCCTGTGTGGTTCCTTTTTAGCCTGTGTGCGATAAAAATTTCAACTCAGACTTCACACGACCATGGACATGAGCTTGGAGAGTAATCGTTTCGTCACCTACCTGAAGTGCTAATTCACCCGTACCAACATCAATTATAGTTCTAACAGTTGCTAAAAAGGGTCAACCTAGAATCAAAGGTACGCCACTATCCTCATCCATGTCTAAAATAACAAAATCAACAAGGAATATGAATTTATCAATTTTTACAAGGACATCTTCAATAATACCCCTAGGAAATCTAATGGTTCTATATGCTAATTGAATACTCATCCTTGTTTGTTTGGGTTCCCCAAAACCTAATTGCTTAAACATTTTATAGGACATGACATTAATACTAGCCCCTAAATCAATTAAAGCATTATTAATATTCAAACTACAGATTAAGCAAGGAATAGTAAAATTCCTTGGATCTTTCAATTTGTTGGGTAGTTTATTTTGCAATATGGCCAAGCAAACTGCATTTAGCTCCATAATCGACGAATCATCTAACTTCTTTTTGTTTGCCAAAAGTTCCTTTAAAAATTTGACATAATTTGGTATCTGCGAAAGGTCTTCAACAAACGGTAAGTTAATATGTAATTTTTTTTAGGATTTTAAGAAATTTACCAAATTGTTCGTTTGTATAGTCTCTCTTCGTCACATTAGGATATGGCACTCGAGGTTTATATTCTGTAGCAACTGACTTTTGCTCATTCTGGCTTACCTCAACCTTACCGTTACTTACCACAATTTCTTGCCTCGGTTTCTGTTTAGATCCAACTAACCCTTCTTCATCTCGAATAATAATTGCATGAAGTTGCTCCATTGGGTTAGTTTTGGTATTGCTAGGCAAACTACCTTGTGGTCATTTTGAAATTAACTTAGCAAGTTGGCCGTTTTGGTTCTCGAGCCCTTGAATTAATGCTTGTCGATTTTTAAGTGTTGCTTCAGTGCTTTGAAAGTGGGTTTCTAACACCAAGATAAACTTCGTCAACATTTTCTCAAGGTTCGGCTTCTTCTTTTGCTGGTAAGGTTATTGTTAGAAGCCTAGAGGGGCTTGTGCTCTTTGATTTCCTTGACCACCCCAAGAGAAATTGGGATGGTTTCTCCAACCTGCATTATAGTGGTTACTATAAGGGTTATTTTGAGGCCTACAATTATTACCCATACAATTGATTTTTTATTCTCTATGCTAAGACCGTAGGGTAAATATTCTAGTTTGTTTATTCCTCCTCCATTAGAATTGCATTGCATCACCGGATGTACCTGTGTAGAAACATATAAACCATCAATTTTCTTATTTAATTGTTCTACTTGATTTGATAACATGGTGACTGCATCTAAGTTATAAACACCGGCTGCTTTCATCGGCTTCGTCCTTATAACTTGCCACTGATAATTATTCAATGTCATCTCTTCTATAAACTCATAAGCCACTTCGGGTGTTTTATTGTTAAGTGTACCACCAGCTACTACATCGATCAACTGTCTAGTTGAGGGATTCAAACCGTTGTAGAAGGCTTGAACTTGTAACCATAAAGGTAACCCATGATGAGGGCACCGTCTCAATAAGTCCTTATACCTCTCTCATGCATCATATAGGGTCTTTAAATCAATCTGAATGAAGAAAGAGATATCATTCCTCAACTTAGCTGTCTTAGCCGGTAAGAAGTACTTCAATAGAAATTTATTGGTCATTTAATCCCATGTAGTGATAGAACCTCGTGTTAAAGAATTCAACCACTGTTTAGCTTTGTTCCTAACGAGAAAGGGAATAACCGTAGGCGAATGGCATCGTCAGAAACATCATTTATCTTTAAAGCATCACAAACTTCCAGAAAATTAGCCAAATGAGTATTTGGATCTTCGTCTTGCAAACCATCAAACTGAACAAATTGTTGTATCATCTGAATAGTGTTTAGCTTCAGTTAGAAATTATTCGCAATAATGGTGGGCCTCACAATACTCGGTTCAGCCCTAGTTAGAGTGGGTTTGGCATAATCGTACATAGTACGAGGAACAGGATCTGGATTTGCAAGATTTGCAACAACTATAGGAGGTAGCTGATTATTCTAGTTATCACCCATCTCCTCAGTAATAAAAATGTCATCTTATTTGTCTACTATATTCTGTCGACTTTTCCTTGCGTCTCTACGATTTCTACGAGCTGTACTTTCAATTTCACTATCAAATAACAATGGTCCCGACGGGTTTCTTCGAGTCATAAACTAAAGGAACTTGCCAGAAGAAAATAAAAGAAAAAAATTAAAATGAAAAAACTAAAGCTAAAAATTAAATTAAATAAAAATAAAAATGGCTAACTTAATAAAAATAAAGTGTTCCTAATATTTTAGTCCCTGGCAACGGCGCCAAAAACTTGATGGTCACTAAACTAACATAAATATGACTGAGGCAAGTGCACTTAACGAACAATAGTGTAGTTATGAGAATATCGTATCCACGAGGACTAAGAGTACTAGTAATTATCGTCTTCTTATTATTTTGCCGACAAATTGGAGTGATTATGTTTTAATCTAAAATTACTAAACTAATTTAACTAAGATTGCAATAGAGAATGAAATAGGAAAATAATTGAAGATAACCAATGAGATAGGCAATACATGGGAAAGAATCCACCTAGACTTCACCTATTATTATGAATCTGAATTAAATGATTTATTTACTTGTTACTTGATCCGTAGAAATCCTTAAATTATGTTAATATCTCTTTCAAGAGTAAGAACAACTGACTCTAGGTTGATTAATTGAAATTTCTTACTAATTAAAACCCCTATTGTCACAATAACTTGATCTATGGATTCCCCTATTAGATTTGGCTCTAATCCGGCATATTTATGTCATCCTATTTCTAGGATTGCATGCAACTCCACTCAATTATGCTAGATCTACTCTTAAACAGGGACTTTTGCTCCACTGAAATAAGCACATTAAACATGAATTAATATCCCAAAAATATTAAAACAAGAAATAAGCATACATAATCGAGAATAAAAATCAAGTATTTATCGCGTAAAACAGAAATTAAATAATAGGATTCATCATAGGTTTCATCTCCCTTAGGTTTCTAGGGGATTAGTTCATAATCCTGAAAGAAAACATCTCAAAGTTAGAAAAACCACAATACATAAAGAAACTTAATAAAACTTCGAAAGAAATTAAAAGGAGATCTTCAATCTTGATGGAGATCCGCTTCTGAGTTGGCTCCGATGGTGTTCTTCGAGTGTTTTCTTCGATCTCCTCTAATTACCCCTAGTCTTCTTCTAATTGGTATTTAAAAACTTTAGAATGCTCAGAAAGCCTAAAAATTGAATTTGTCTTTGTATTTGGGAAGCAGGGTACGAAATCGACACGGGCTAGCACATGGGAGTGTGGCCAACGCGTGTGGCTCACACTGGTGTGTGGCCAGCCTATGTGGAAATTTCCAGGCCGTGTGGATCCTGAAAATAGCTTTATTTGTCTGATTTTTGCTCTTTTTTGCTTATTTTGCTCCCAAATGCTCTCCTAAGTATAAAAATATGAATTTAAAGGATTAGGAGCATCAAATTCACTAATTTGCATAACTAATCATCCATAAATGCATTAATAATGGGTTTAAAATATGTTACTTTTATAGCTTATCATTATCGATTCTTGGCTAGGATTTGGAATATTTCTAATAACAATTTCGAATCCAATAGAAAAACGAGTTAATAGAGATTTACTTTTACTTGGGAAAGGTAATAATTATTCAGCAATGGATTAAAATATAATGAAAAGAAAAAGGGAGAAAAGAAAAGAAAAGATGAAGATATAGAGAAAAGAGGGAGGAATTCTAATTTAGATTGGAAAATAAAACAAAATCCTAATGTAATTAGGAAAAGGGGACTAAATAGCTAAGTTTTTAAACTTTTAAGGGGCAACAGGGTAATTTACCCTTTTTTCTGAAATAAAAGAGAAACGGGGTGAGGTTGACATGACTTAAACTTGGTATTGAAAGGAGAAAGAAATTATGCTTAACCATTGAGTTACTACCCACAGTTGTTCATTTTCTACTCCATTTAATATTTATTATAGTGTGGCTTTTTATCCTAGGTTGTTGAAATTAAAAAGAAAAAGAAAAGAGAGAGATGGGGTTTAAACCTAAGATCTCTAGAAACTATATTAAACACCTAACCATCAAGACCAAATTATTTTTTAAATATTTATTTCATCTAACCCCTATAATTTGGGGCATTACAGTCAACCATTTATTTAGGACACATGTAACTCTTAGAAGTTAGCTAGAAGTCAATTATTTTCAAAATTGCAATGTTCCTTATTTTATAATACTAGAGTTACACATGTATTTTAAATAAAATATTTTATTTCATAATTATTATTAAAATAATATTTTCAAAATAAAGACTTTCAAATCATAATCAAGTAATTGTACAATATTAGAAAAAGTATATTTATACAATGTTTAAAAAGTATATCGTAGTGACTTCTTATATAATTAATTATATAATTAGTTATTTTGAAGTTACAAAATATCTAAACAATTATAATAACAAATAATAAGAATTTATAGACGTAAATTGGATTTTTTATAAAATTATAAATATAATAATTAGAAAAATAACATAAAGTAAAATTAAAATTAATAAAATGTACAATTATAAAGTGAAAGTTTTATATTAAGCAATAGAATGATGGGAAAAGTTAACAAGGGTGAGTTTAAAATAATTTTAGTATAATATTTATAATAAACTAAATAAACATGGGATTAAAGAATATCATAATTTTATATCATCATCGATTAAGATGATCTTTCATCTCTCTTTGATGACATTTCCATTTGAATATGGCTTGAAATTTCCTCTTTGAAAAATTAATACCTTAATAATCCATTATTTTTGAGACATTTCAAACTTACCAATGTTAATAATACAATATTTTTGGTGATATTGTTTAGATTTTATTTGTTTACGTCCAAAATGCTATTCATAATGGTAATTCTTTTTTTTTTTTGGTGAAAAAGAAAGAGCAAGTTAAACGTAAGAAATTAAACGAACCACTCACACGGGGAATTCTCAATCAACCATAATCCTGTTCTTCTCAAGGAATATGTTTTATTCTCCAATGTCTTACCGTTGCTAAGAGTTGATTTTTTCTCCTGACTAAAGCGGAGTTGGAACTCCTAAAAGAATCATCCTGAATGACATTAATAGCTTCAAGGCTATCTATTTGAATCAAAACCCCGATCCAATATAAGTTTCAATCCATCTAAGATGTCCCAGAGTTCGGCGTCTAACACAGTACAACTTTCTAGATATCTGTTAAAACCAAGAATCCACCCTATATTACAATCACACACTAGCCTCCCAAGTTGCCTCAATCCTAATAGAACCGTCTATATTTAAATGCTCCCACTTACTTGACAAGGGTGAACTAGTGATAAGTTTTTGTGTCTTGAATGATAACAACTTGGATACAAAAGCATACTACTATGCCCAACTATAAGACACCTTGATGATTGCATTAGTATTCCAAGAGATGCCCTGAAAAGTAAAAAGATTATGGTTTTTCCAGATGCACCAAGAAATAATCCTGAAAAGGCACGACCAAAACCCCACCCTACCTGAAAGTCTGCTAGTTGTGTAGATTTTTCATCATCCACTCATGAAGGATCCAGAGTAAAATCTAAAGAGCCTTCCTACTGGAATAAGCTGATTCCAAATGTCCCTAGCTGCATGGCAATCTCTTAGGACATGTAACACATTCTCAAAATCATGCCCATAAATTCCACAAGCATTGAGGTCACCTACTCCTCACCTTACCCTTTCCACATTCATGAGCAAATGTTGTTTAAGAGCAAGCCGAAAGAAGAATCTAACCCTTTGAGGACCTTGAAACTTCTAAAGGAGTTGCCAAACAAGCTCTTTCGAATTCTAAAATCCCTCCTAAAACTTTTTATAAGCAGTTTTTAGGAAAAAATAGTCGAAGTACTGCCCTAAATGATTCTATTAGGTCCAGATACTGGAAGAGGAGACAAAATCCCTACTATCCTGCTAATGATCTACTTAGAAACCCATAGTCGAAAGAATTCCAAATTCTAGGAACTGTCATTTGTAGCCATATCACTAAGAGGACAATCCATATCAAGATTAGAAATAGAAGGAATCTGTCTAAACAAGGGTCTGAAGTTGGGAATCCAAGGATCTCGCCAACAATTAATACTTCTCCCATCTCCCACAGGCCAAAGTAATTCTCACGAATAAGAGGCCATACCTTAGTGAGAGATCTCCATAAAAAAGAACACTGCCTTCTTGATAAAGTCTCAGGCAATCTACTTTAAACCTCGTACTTCGAGCGGAGAACACAGATTCAAAGGTCGTTTGAATTGGACACAATGTTAAAGCCTATCTTCATCATAAAAGAAGTATTATGGTCCCTCAATTGCCTCAACCCATGACCTTCATGGGATCTAGGTTGGCAGACTGAGACCCAACCCACTAAGACTATCTTTTTTGCACCGTTATAAGATCCTAAGATAAATTGTCTATCCATGTGTTCAATATCATCACACAAGCCTTTAGGGGTCATCATTGACTGTATGAAGTAACTCCGTATCGAAATCAAAACCAGCTATGCCAAAGTGGCTCTACCTGCTAAAGAAAGTTGCCTAGCATCCTAACTAAAAAATTTGTTACATACCTTATCAATAAGAAACCGCAGAGTGTTATTGGTGACCTTATCATGAAAGATGGGGACTCCTAGATAGGAACTCAGATTTTGTACTTCTTGGAAACTGAAAACACTACTTATACACTTCTCTAAGACACCATCCACTCCTTTTGGAAAAAAAAGATGTTAGTTTTTCGTATATTAATCTGGTGACCTGAAACTCAGAGAACTTAGCCAAGACTCCTTTAATAACCCTAGCTTGATGTTCCTTCACTTGCCCAAAGAGAATTAGGTCACTTGAAAAGAAGAGATGTGATAAAGGTAGACCTGTACGAGATAGATGAATAAGAGACCAACTACCAGAATCAATGGCCGAACGAATACTATGACTCAGCCACTCCATGCACAAGATAAACAAGTAAAGGGACGGTGGACATCCTTGGCAAACACCCCTTGTCAGTCGAAATTTATAAGTTGGAACCCCATTCCATAAGATCTATATGGTAGAACTCGAAGTAGCTGACATAATGACATTATGGAGAAGACTAGGAATACCTGTAGCCTAGAGAGAGGCGTCAATGAACTCCCAACGCACACGATCATATGCTTACTCTAGATCAATTTTAATAGTCATCCATCTCTTATTCTTTTGCTTACTCCTCATTGAGTAGATAACCTCTTGCGCAATAATAATGTTATCAATAATATTCCTGCCTACTACAAAGCCGGCCTGCTCAAGAGCAACAATCTTCGGAAAGACAACTTTGAACCAATTTGCAATGACCTTCATAACCAGTTTGTAAAGGATTGAGCATAGGCTAATTGGATGAAAGTGTAATCCTTAATTTTTATTAGTATATAATTGTAACACTATTTAAATTATAATTAATTTAAAATAACATTTATTACTAATAATTAAAGTTGAATAAAATCTCTATTTAAAAAACACACAAAAACTTCGTTTTATATCTTGTTAATTTAGTAATATAATGAATAATAAATGATATTGTTGTTGATTCAAAGTTTTCTCCAAGCTTATGTTTATATATATTATATAGATATATATAATTTGCTATGTTATCTTTTATTAACAAAAATAATTAAAATAATTAATGTCATCTTCTTTTTATATCTCTTATCTCTATTTTACAGTTCATATTCCATATTTGTGACTATACCTTCCAACAATGTCGTTTCCAAAGTTTAAACCTATATCCTTGAGAATACAATGTGCTTTACGACTATAATCAACACTTATTATTTAATTAATATCCCTTTTAATGCTATGTTTGGTAGAAATATTATTTTTGCACACGTTATGGTATATGAGTTAGTAAAAACTAACCCAATTGGTAATATTTAGCCATTCCATGATTTATTTTAGCAAAGAGAAGGTAAAATTCTCTTATTATGAAAATATCTTTTTTACAAGAATTATTACTCATCTTTCTAATTTCATAAATTTGTTAGCTATTCTTTATTTTATGGCTTAATGATAAATTTGGCCACTAACGTTTGCATGTTTTGTCAAAATAGTCCTAATTGTATTTTTGAGCTTTTTTTTTGCCATCAACCTTTATTTTTTTCAATATGTTTTTCCTAATGATTTAATGAATAAATTCAATGTTTCAATCTTTATTTTCTTTCAAAAGGTTTCAATCTTTCATACCTTTGTTTATCGAGAAGTTTTTCTCTTGAGTTAATTTTTTTGGATAATTACGTTTGTTTTCTTTAAATTAATAGTTATTTTAAATTTAATGTATTATTTATTTTATTATTTTCTACATGTAATTACCTTATTAGGTTATCTAAAGAATAAATTACATCTCATTAAAATATTTCACATATGAAATTTCACATAATCCTGTTCACTTTTTTACCGAGACTTTCATCAAAACTGTTAAAAAACAAATTGTAAAAAAAAGATTAAAGGTTGATGAAAAAAGGGTTCAAAAATACAATTAGATCCATTTTGATAAAATATGTAAATATTAGTGACCAAATTTATCATTAAACATTATTTTATAATTAACTATTGTAATATATATGTGATAAAAAATTTGCTCTTCTTATTACATTAATAACCGGACAAGATATAATGGTTCATATTTGCTTTCTTGAAAGGATAAATAAATTCGTTTATTTTGAAATAGACTAAATTATTCTTTAGTCATAATAATTTTTAACGAAATAATTAATGCTATTTCATGCGAATTCAAATCGCTTTAAAATTAGTGGCATTATTTAAGGGGGATAAAAGAAGTCTGGCATCAGCAGGGAGGTGGATGATGTTTCGAGGGTGAGGGGGTGGGGGTCCCCGTACAGGGTTCTGAACACGGTTTTAGCATCTATAACTATAACCCTTTATAGCGAGAGAACAGTTAGAGTAGCCAATGGCTACTCGACAGCTAATTCTTAAAATACCACTTACCTCACTTTCCCTAAAACCACTTCTATTTCCCTGTATTTCCATTTCTATATACATCTAATCTTTCTCAGTCGCATTTACCAAGAGAGGAAACCCCAAGCTGTGAATTTTGGGTGCTTTGCTTTCAAAGAGATGGGGAGAGGTAGGGTTGAATTGAAGAGAATAGAGAACAAGATTAACAGGCAAGTTACTTTCTCCAAAAGGAGAAGTGGGTTGTTCAAGAAAGCTCATGAACTCTCAGTCTTATGTGATGCTGAAGTCGCTTTGATTGTCTTCTCTCATAAATGGAAGCTCTATGAATACTCCACTGATTCCTGGTATTTCTTTTTCTCTTTCTTTAACCTTCAATTTGGTGCAACATCTCATTACTACTTGTAATTCTCCACAAACTTTTGAAGATACATGTTTCCTTACAGGTTTTCTTTGTAAGAGAAAAAAGGACAGCCTTCAATTAAGTTATTGACTTGTAACATGTTGAATTAAGACATAACAGGTTCGCCAAAAGGACGCCTTTAAACGTCACAATTATTACATCAGTATTATAACTGTTCCACTATTTCAGGGATGAAATAACAAAAGAATAGAAACTGTTTTGGGGAGTATTGGCCATGTAAGTTTTTCACACATGGGAAAAACAAAAGGAGAGAAATTTGCTCTCTTTTTTTGTTTCCTTCTTAGCTTCTAGTTTGCAGGTCTAACTTTCTCAATTAGGCGAAAATCCAAAACATGTCCTTTTATGTACTAAATTATTATTACACCAAATAAATATATATATATATATATATATATAGTTAGTGAACCAGATGGTTAGAATTATTTTATTAAATATGAATCCATAATAAAACTTTGAACTGAAAAGTACTTGGCTATCGAAAATGTAAAATCCTGGGAAACTTATGCTATATGTCCATAATTTTTGGTGGAATTTTTTTATAGAATATTTGTTCTGATAAAATAAAAGTCAATTGTATATATATTCCCTAGAATCTATACTTTTCTCTATCTCTTCTCCCTCAGCAGCTCTAATAACCTAAACATCCTCTGGCTTTTTTGAACACTGATCTAAGAACTATTTTAGTTTGAAAAGGAGCGTTTGAGGGGAGAAAGAGAGGAATCTTTAGATTTTATACTTGAAAATATTGAAGATTCTTTACGGAGGAGAACCACAACTACTGGCTACAAACTTTGATATCCAGAATTATACATTTCGATGGTATATATATTTTAAGTGCTTTAACCAAAAAATACAAAAAATGGTGGAAAAGAAAAACTATTTATGAATCTTGAATATATTTCGCAATCACCAAAATATTTCCTGATAAGTAGAACAGATTTCAAGGTACATGGCTGGTGAAATTTCTTTGTAAAACCATGAAAACTAGGAAAAGATAAAAGACCCTTCAACAAAATATATAGAAATTCCCACTTGAAAGCATAATAATAAACAAACAGAGGTGAGAATTTGTCTACTTTATTTAATATACTCTTTATTTAATTATGGCATCAAAAAGACGTCAGTTTAGGTTTAGGCCTTTAACTAGTATAATAGAGGTACAGAAGATTACTAGGGAAATGAAAATATTGTACATGATCCTGACTTGTCTATCCTATAACAGCATGGAGAAGACCCTTGAACGCTATGAAAGGCATTATTATGCTGAGAGGCATCTTGTTGCTACTGAGCCTGAATCACAGGTAGACCTTTTTTCACTGTTAGCAATTGAATTTTGACAACAAAAAAGGCTTGGGGTGTACGTGCTTTCGTAGCTTTTAAGTTTTGCAAAAGGAATGAGGTGAATTAAACAATTGGCAAAAATTTCAAACTTTGCAGGGCGAATGGTCCGTTGAGTATAACAGACTTAAGGCTAAGGTTGAGCTCTTGCAGAAAAATCACAGGCAAATACTTCAAGTTAATTGCATTTGCTAAATATCTACATAATGAAAGAGAGATGCTATCCTTCCTTTACACCTACAAGTTCCTTTTAGGGTATTATGTTATGTCATTAGTTTGATCAGTTTCTTACGTCTCAGGCACTACATGGGAGAAGATTTAGACCCATTGAGTCTCAAGGAGCTGCAGAATTTGGAGCAGCAGCTTGATACCGCTGTTAAACACATTCGAGCCAGAAAAGTATGCTTTAGTTATTTATTGTCTTTTTTTTTTCCAATTATAGCATATAGCTACAACTGTTTCTTGTTGTGTTATTGTGATGCGATTGTATCTCTATTGCAGAACCAACTCTTGAATGAGTCAATATCCGAGCTTCAAAGAAAGGTAAAGGCTTTTGAAAACGTAATGACTCGTTCATAATCATTGAGAAAAATGAAAACCCTTTTTCATGCGTCATCTCTAATTGTGGTCTATGGCAGGAAAAGGCAATAAAGGAGCAAAACGCAATGCTAGCAAATCAGGTGTGATTTACCCTTATTTCCATGTTCATCATCAATGAATATGTATAGAGTTCCTTCCTACAGATGGTAAATACTTATTACTATATAGCCTGTTTTTGCATGTAGATCAAAGAGAGGGAGAAGACAGTTGCACGGCAATCTCAGTGGGGGCAACAAGACAATGGCCTCAACACATCATCCTTTGTGCTGCCACACCCACATCCCTCTTTGAACATTGGGTAACACATCCCTTATCACTCCTGTAATGCTTCATCTAAGTATAATCGTTTAGGAAGTAAACTCTTATAAACACAGATTATGACCATTTTTGCGTCCTTTAAAGTACATTTGAATTCTGATATGAACCTTCATTTTGTTTAGTCCATATCCCTTTTTTGGAGGGTTTTTCTTTTTTAATATAATGGCCAGGCTCATTTCTCATGTTTTGGGTATTCGTTCTAGAATCTAATCTCATTCTTTAACCATTTGTCTCATAGTAGTTGGGGCTTAATGCCATCCCCTTTTTTTACAAAAAAAATTATGAAAATAGCATGAGTAAAATGGCATGTTTTCTATAGTTTATTGCAGTACTGCATATGGAGTTGACAACGATAAAATATACCTCAATCATTACATAATTATTAAAACTTATAATAAAATTAATAAAAAAGTTATGTGACACCCTTGTTGTAATATATTTTATTATAAATTTTTATAATGATTTAATTATTGAGGTAAATTTGTATTGGTGTTGTCCATTCCGTAAGCAACACTGCGTTATTTTGATAATTAATTTGTAATTCATTCTATTATTATTATTGCTATATAAAACCCTAATATCATGGGACGTTTTTATTTTTAAAAAGAAAAGGTTTGACATTTATGTACGACTCATTTATATAGGATATAGGACCTTGGAATTCGGATAATAGGGTAACTTGTCTCTAAGGTGATTATTAGTATTAGTTAATTATTTCAGTTGTCAGCCAATGACTTGTATCTTGTCTCTTATAAAGTAGACGGATGAAGACTGATCAGTTAGGTTGATTTTAGTATTGTCTATAAAGTAGCGACCAGAATAAGAAACTGTAAGTAAACTAGTTTTTTTACAACGAATGCAGTGGCATATACCAGTAAGAAGCAACAGAAGTTAGGAGGAATGAAGTTAACCTCACTGTCGATCTCGACCCTATCTATTCGTGGCATCTCGGATGCTTTGCTGCATGAAAATTGGCTGAATATAACAATGCTTCTCTTCTCGCTATTTATCTAGTTTTGGTTTGGGTGATTATGGACATACATCAAAACGTTACTGCAAGCTAGACCAAAGAGATAAATTATTTGAAACTCATGCGTTTAATGGTTCTTTTTAGTATTTAATATATATATATATATATATGGATGATTAATGTATTTGTTGAAATATTTTGGAAGAATTTCTTGGTTATTAATTAAAATTTATGTCTTTTAAATATAAAAATTATGTTAGGTTATTATTAACAAAGAATCACAATTATTCAAATATATATCTATTGAATAATTATGTTTATTATTAAAAGATGTGACTATCTATTTGGATAGTTATATTTGTAGGAGAAACGAAAATTATTATAAATAGGACTCAACATTCACTTAAAAGAGATACCAAGACAAACCAAAAACTCAAAACAAAAATTTCTCTATTCCCTTCCATCTTCCGTTTAGTCAATACAAAGTATCGGTATTTATTGAGTTTCGTTGTATCTTCAAGATTTATTTATTTATAACTTGAAAATATAAATAAAGGCATGATTTTATTAATTTATATTTACCCCCCCCCCACCAACAGAGTTTTCATTATTAAATATCAGATGTTGGCTTCCATTGAAAATCCAATTTCAGCATCCGTTGACCATCGTTTCTTAGAGCTAATGAGGAGTTTATCCCGGATAATGGTAGACCGTATTTTAGACAGATGTTGAAATATTATTTTACTCATAATTATATTTGAAAAAGAGTTTCACTATCTGAAATTGTTTTAAAGAAATATAAAATTACTTTTCTACTTTTCTTTTTCCGTGCTAAATGAAAATGGTTAATGTATATTTACCTTAAAATTTTATACTATGCCCATTTTACTTGCTCAAATATTTAACTTTTGACTTTGAAAACTATTAATTAAATTGGTATTTTTAAGTATTTAATTGACGTTCTTAACTTTTATAATGGCAGCCAATGAAATAGTTACACGTCCTAAAAATTAAAAAAATATATCTTTAAAAATTTAGAAATTTTAGGATTTTTATTTTATTTCACATTAATGATAAACATGAATAAATGGATATCTAGATTTATTTATAGCTATTTGTTTAAGTTCATTCTAAACCTGTATTTTAATAATTTAATATTTTATAATTACACAAAATGATAATATAAAAAACTTGATCTTTAAAAAAATCAAGTATTTTAGAATTTTTTATGATTTTTTAATTTTACGTTTTTATGGTTTTCTAATAATTTTAATAACTTTTTATAAATTTATATTTTAAAGATTACCTGGATTTTTATATTATTATCTTTTGAAAATATCGAATTACTAAAATGCATGATCGAATGAACCTAGACATATGACTATCCGTATTTATTTGAATCTAGACACTCCTTTATCCAGGTTCATTATTCAAATGAAATAAAAATAATATTTTTTAAATATTCTAAAAATATATATTTTTAATTTTTTTAGACACATGTCACTATTTTATTGGTCACCAGTGCAAAACTTCATGGTGCCAACCAGAGACCTTAAAAAGGTACCAACTTGATTAACAGTTTCCAAGGTTAAGTACCAACTAGTTACAAGTAACCAAGTTCAACGGCTAAATTTTACATTACCCCAATTGGAAACTATAACAGAGAATCATAAAATGTAAGAAATAAGGCTAAAGGGTCTTTAAAGCAAACTTTATCAAAAATATCAATTAAGCCACTATTTCTTTTGTACTCAATTGAGTCCTCGAATGATAACATTTCAATCAATTAAGCCCTTTTACCATTAAAGTTAACACTTTAATCAATTAAGCCCTTTTACCATTAAAGCTAATAGTCAACTGTTACAGAGTAACAACAACCATTTTCTAGGCTATTTTTGCCACGTGGCATGCCAAGATTGTGCTACATGACAAAAATAGGCATTTTAAAGAAAAATCATAAAAACATAAAAATTATAAAGTGCAAAAATTATAAAAATATAGAAAATTGTAAAATTTATTATAATTGAAAAAATTATATAAATTATAAATTTTATTAAAAATTACAAAAATATTATAAATAAATATAAATTATAAAAATATATAAATTATGAAAATATAAAAAATTGTATAAAATATAAAATTATAAAAATTATTAAAAGTTTTAATAAAATTAACAAAATATTATAAAAAACATAAAAAGCATAAAATATTTAAAAATATTTGGAAAAAGTTAAAAAAAAAAACTATTTTTTCCATTCGCACACGACCATGTTAACACTACAACACCTATTAAAAGTTATCAAATATTTATTTGATCCTGCATTTGTCTATTGTGCTCATCCACGGCGGATATACCCGAAGCCCCCTTTGTCTATTGTTGATGATAGAGGAGTGTTTTGGGATGTAAGCTAAGGGGAGGGGGAATGGGTTGAGAAGACAAATGATAATCGAGGTTGTATGTAAAATTATAGACATTTTTTATATTTTATATATACTTTTTGTAATTTTATATTTTTTTGAATATTTTTAATAATATTACTGTAATTTTCTATTTTTATTTTTTTGCACTTTTCTATATATATTTTATAATAATTTAAATAATTTTCTAAATTTTAATTTTTTCATAAACTTTTATTTTTCATAGTTTATATCAATTTTAAAATTTTTATTATTTCATTTTATTAATATATTTTTCCATTTCTTATAATTTATATTTTTCATTTATAAGAATTTTATAATTTCCTATTATTTTTACTTTTATATATTTTTTATTTTTAAAAATATTTTTATAATTTTTATGATATTCTATAAAATTTTTTTGATTTTTATATTTTAATATTTTAATTAAAATTATCAGTTTTCACCACTTGGCACAATCTTGGCATGCCATGTGGAAAAAATAACTTAGAAAAATTGTTGTCTTTACTCTGTAACGGTTAACCATTAAAGTTAAAGGATAAAGGGATTAATTGATTGAAAATTTAATGATTGAAGACTCAATTTAGTGTAAAAAAAAGTATAGGGGCTTAATTGATTCTTTGGGTAAAGTGCAAGGGCTTTAAAGACCCTTTAGCCATAAAATAAAGGTTAAATTCTACTATTAGTCCATGTACTTTGCAAAAGTTGTGGTTTTAGTTCTTGTTATTTAATTTTTATCAATTTTAGTCCCTATACTTTTCAAATTTTGAAAATTTAATCCTGGCCTAAATAGTAGGAATTAAATTCGTTAGGTTAAGCTCAATTACGAAGTCCTATATTATGCATACATTTGTAGACTTAGTCCATATTCTCCAATTAGATCATCTAAGTCCCTATACTTTTTAAAATTTGAAATTTCGGTCTTGACGTGAATGGCAATAGTTAATCCATTAACTAGATTTTTAGTGAGTAATATGTGGAATAACAAATTGACATGGCATTTGTGACACCACACACCCAACTTGATCACCAACTCAAAGCATGAGACTCCATATTCGTTGCTGGAGTAACTTTGACCCAATCTAATATTCCTTTATGATACAAAACAAATTTCTAAACAATTATAAGGGCCCAACAAAAAATAAACTAAATTAAAAGAGTTTTTAAAATGTTTTTGAACACATTTCAATTCTAGGCCTGCTTAGGAAAGTAGATGTAAACCTGCGGTACGTTTTAAGGAACTTACATTGAAACATCAAGTTAGGTTGCGATGCGAAGCTAGGGAAGATTGCAACGTCCTTTCAGACTAAGTGTGGCCACGACAAGGAACATCCAGATCATGATATAGGGTAAGTATGTCGTGATGTTGTGACGGAGGACTTTGGCATAAGTCTTACCAAAATGTACCTAACGTCACCATAAATAATGTCATTACACTCCTATGACTTTTGACACTAAAATTACAAGTCTTAAACATTATTAAGATTCAACTAAGTACATCAAAATCTAAAGACAACTATATGCTCATAAGATATCAATTTCAAACACCAATTAGGTTAACTTGGCATGCAAGCAATTAATCCTTATCTAGCATATTCATTTCAATAACTAAACATCATATGAGAACATATAAGGTTATGTACCTAATATCATAGTAAAAAATTACAATATGACCAAAACATCAATACCCTAACAATGCTCACAACGTTGCTTTAACCAACTTAGGTACATGCCTTTATAACTACAAAACATAACAAAACTTTACATAGGTAGGGTTGAGCTGAGGTATGAGATCTGGATGTTGTTAACACTCCCCAATCAATCCGAGACCTAATTGTTGCTTGCACACGAAAAACTAATAATCCATACACTGAGCAAAGAAGCTCAGTGATGCTAGCATAATTTGAAAGTAATGCATAATTAAATTAAGTATATAAATTAACTAATTTTCTCAAGTATACATTAACAAGCATTTTCTCAAGAATTTTCATAACATTTCTATCTCATTTTACCAAATCGAATATATCGATTTGCTCATAACCTCATTGGCCCCTAGGGATCATAAATACGCAAATCGCAGGATCTTTCACATGCTATCGATTGTTTGGTTGGCATAAATGTCCAAAATGATAAACTTAATCATAGATATTCAAGTAATTTAATTTAATTCACATAAAAATTGAATCATTATCAATCCAATGCTTATATTGTAGTCCATATTAACTGGACATACACTCAAGACAGATATACAGATCAAACCATCAACGCACCATATAACCACCCTAGATCATCAATATATAATCGAAGTAATATGATCCTAGCACTCATCAGTGTATCTGTTGGATCTAGTGCCCTAAGTGTAGTATATTTGTTTGCATACTTGTATATTTTTCAAACAAATTGTTTTAATAAAATTATCCATCAATTACATTAATACCCTTTGTATATTGTCATCAATGGTTTTTGCATGCAAAGCAAAATGGAAGCAAATATTATCTCACTAGTTATCTAATGTTTAACTAAAACTAAGCAATATTACGTGGTTAGATTGTAATATGAAAAGATAACTTTTATTAATAGATGAACCTTAACATGTCCTTAGTCTAACTGGAAATGAGCAAACCGATTGAAAGACTAATATGATGTCTATCAAGTCCAATTGGGGAGATGTTTTGTCTTGGGCATCAAAGCAAATGACTCCCAAAAGATAGGGGCATAGATGTGACTAACTAGGTTGACAATACATCAGACAGGACCAAAGTAGAATAGATCCTAAATTTGTTTATGGATTTATTCACTTGTGACGTTCATAGTGTGGCATACCTTAATCCTGAGTGGATGGTGGACTATGTATATATGACTCGTATACTTTGAGGTATGTAAAAACTTGAGTTCAAATAGATTATGAATCAAAAGTTGGTGGGTTAGGTATACAACTTATGTAGTATGTAGCACCATTCACAATAATGGAATTCATAGCCCAAGAAATGGGTAAATGATATCCTCTTATTGGCTTTACATGATAGATGAAAAGTAAATGCGGCCATGGGTCATTTATCTTTGTGATAAATGACTAAATTACTATTTAATAGTAATTGAATTTTTATGAAAGAAGATGTAATGGTTACCATAATATAAAATAGGATCATATCGGGATAACATATTTATCCCAAAGAGATTAAGGATATCTTATGAGGGTAACACATTTATGACAAAGTCATTAAGACAGCACTGATCGAACAACTTTCGTAATGGTATTTAATTGGAGAAAGCTAAGTCATAATATTATAGTGGAATGACTTCGTGACTAAATTAGTTTATAATTAATAGGCAAAACGTTGGAACTTAATTATAAATCATTTGAGCCCTAATTACATATGTCCTATCGGTCCATTTTCTAGCTTGTTGAAACTAGAAATGAATTGCATTTAGAATCAAATGAACATAAATGAGTAGAAATGATAAAGTTAGAGAAATGAGTTACATTCGAAAATGAATGTGGTTTCTCACTAAGCATGGAAATAACCTAAGAATTAATTTTAAAATTTTTGAATTATTATTTGATAATTGAAGTTCGAGAATGGAATTAAATTAATTGGTCATTGTGAATCCTTTGAATATGAAAATTAAATATATTTTCTCATAGATTCTTTTACGATAAGTTGTTATCACTTTAATGCAATTAAAATTGGTTGAGAAAATTATTTAATTAGAAAATTAATTTTAATTTAGTAAATAATATTTATTTTGGGAAATAAAAAAATGTATTGGGTTGGATTAAATTATAAAGTGATGGATTAAAAGCCTAAGAAGCATGTATAATTGGATCTAATACAAGAGGGGCCCCAAACCCCTTATAATATGCATGAGTGACCGTGCCCCGTCGTGCATGCACCGAGGCTGAGAATCAACACTAGAATAAACAATCTAAGTGTGGTGTGCTGCAAGTGTGACAAGTCAATTGTAATATGTATTGTTCTAATGGAACACCGAGTATTCGAAGGATTGAACCAAAGGGAGTTCCAAGACTAAGGGATTCCTAAAAAATTAACATGCAATTGAGGCTAGTTAACTTCTCTCTAAGTTTTATATTACAAAAAATCATGGTCAAGGTGATCACGCTAATTAATTACCTAAAATAGAGAATGACTAAGTTGTAAAACAATCAAAATTATGAAATTAGCAAATTAATAACAGACAGAAGTTGGTTGACTTCCATGTTGTTAATTAACCTTCGAATTAGGGATCTAAATCACTTGCACTCCTAAATTGGCTTAAATTTACCTCTCGATCTCAATTTTACCAAGTTAGACAAATTAGTTTAGTTTATCCCTCAACCTCACAAACTAATTTGGGACTATCAAATTGGTGCTCAATGGGATCTTCTCTTGGTCTCACTCATCTAAATTTTCCCTTAGGGGTGTCAATCCTAAGTTTTGAAGTCTATTCGATTTAGTCCAAATTTTACGATTTAACCCCTAAACCAAAAATTAACTAGCCAAAATTTTCATCAGCCCACCACCCAATATTTAGCTACTCATATTCATTTCCAAACAAGCAAAAACAAAATATTAAAGCAACATATTCATTAAACTAAACACAAAAGAAAGTTGAAGAAAGCTTAGGCCTTTCTTGAAAAAACTTGAAGAAAGTGATAATGGCAGCAATGGTGGCAGGTAAAAACAAAAAAGTTCAAATTTTTATCAGGTAAAATAAAACAAAGCTAAGTTATTTAAACCTAGGGATCAAAGTGAAAATACAAAGAAAGTTTAAGGTACTAAATGGAAATTAGAACCAAGCTACAGTAAACTTAACCAAAATTTATAAAAGTTAAAGCCTAAACCCTAAATTAAACAAAAACAACTAAACTTTAAGCTAAAAAGATGATAAAAGTTGTGTAATATGAAATTTGTGTCTTTCTTTCAGCCAAAAGGTGGCTTTTCATCTGATTACAACCTAATTTTTGTGACCGAAATGCCCTTCAGCGTCTAATTTTGATTGGTGTTGAGGTTGGATAAGGAATACCCCTGTAGTAATCTTTTGTCTTTGCTCGAAAGTGGTATCACAATACCTAGGTTTTGGTATCACGATACATGGTAGTTTTGAAAAGAGGGAGTCCTTAGGTGTCTCGATCGCGATACTCATAGTTGGTATCACGACACCTCTGAAGATAGTCTCAATTATCTTTAGTTCAACATTGTCAGGGGCGTCACTACTTCTATGCTTTGATATCGTGATATCCTTCTTCCAGGTGACGTTTTCTTCACGTTCGTGCCACCATCAACTCCTAACAACACTCAATCAACTCGTTACATTCCCTATGGCGCATTTGACCAACTCAGGTCTCAAAAATAGCATAAATCACACAAATCACTTATTCAAGCGTAAAGCTAAAACTTAATAAAAACATGAAAGAGACATCCAAATTTCTTTAGAATAAGCTCTTCAAGTGTAATGGAGAGTCTAATTTGACGTATCAAATTATGACAGATCGAACTCCCCCTACTTAACTCTTTGCTTGTTCTCAAGCAACCACACAAAACATACAAAAGACGACCCTTGGACTAAATGAAGCAAAAAGGTAACATGGTAGTTAAATATTGAATTTGTAAAAGAACTATCTCACATGTAACCTAAGATTTATATTTGGCTAACTCGAATACTCTTTAGGCAAATAAGCTCAGTTTAATAAGTTAAAGGGCTACCAAATCTAGAGGCACTTATATTGAATATGTGTACAATTGTGTTATTCATCAAGATAGACTATATAAATACATCGTAGACATAGAAGTGAGAATGAAAAGCATTCATTAGAGCAAATATAAACAATTCAAGAAAACCGTGCAAAGGAAATGTTCAGTCACATAGGTCTTCTAGGCTTGTAACAGTTAGAGGCTTAGGACAGTTTGGATTCCAACCAAAAGATAGCTCAAAATAGTTTCAAGCACTAGAAAATGTGAAGCACGTGACATTGTCCCCTAATCGCTCCCAATTTAATCACTAAGCTTGCCTCTTTATTTCTCCTTCTCTCAACTTATTTATCTCTCTAAAGATTCAGAAGATACTATTTAATATTGGTGCATATAGGAAGCTAGCAAGTACTAATAAATTCTAAAATGAAAGATTTCTTTTAAGGCTCGAAAAAGGTTTTTTGTTTGAGTTTTTTTTCTAAAATTTTCACTCTTTCAATCACAATTGCTTTTATTGCACTTACTTTGATTTTAACCTTCATTTACATTTATTCGTTTAATTTTCTTTTTTCGTTCTAAATCACTTAACAAGGGTCTATATACATCGTATCAAACAATATCTTTTCTTTTCTCTCAAGAATGATTTGAAACCATAAAAATGTCTTTACCTAACCCTCAACATATATGGCTCGACATCTATTTCATAGTGCATTTACAAGCGAGGATAGAGATGGGTTGAGTTTTTACTAATTTAGGCTTATTAAGTAATTTTGTCTTGTGTCTTATTAATGAGAGTAGTCGGGTATTTATACATGTTATCAAAGCTCACGATAGGACCTTACTATTTTGTCTTGACTCCGCCATTCTTAGCACTGACATTTCATGCGGGCTTTAACCCTGCTAGACACGTGTTTCACTCTAGGTTGCCTGTGGAACACACGGTCCTTTATGTTCCTAGTACTGACATTCCGTGCGAGCCTCAGGCTTGCCATGCAAGCTGAGATCACGACCTTCCCTTAGTTTGTGCAAGTTAGATCCGTGAGCTTGCCATGCAGGCTGGGTCCATGAACACCGTTTGCTATCCTTTCGCGGTTTGCTTCTCACTCCATCATCTGGTGGACTTGTCTAGGTCACGGGTAGATGACTTGGATCCTATCTGGGACTCAGGTTGGTGGTCACTAATGTATAACAATAGTCCCCCTTGGTGTGTTTAAGAGGGTTTACAAAGTGGTGCTTTTTAGATCCATCATATCGAGTTGAAGTGTGGCTTGTCGGGTACGTTGCGAGCTATTAGAACCTAACATTTACCTCACCATATGTATGGGTGGATTGTGCTCGCATGGATCTGACTGTTGAGACTTTTTGGTGATTGGTATTGTCATATGGCGAAAATTTTTTCTTTAAGAAGGGTATGCTTAGAAACCCTAAAATTCATTCTTAATGCTTTTGAAATCAAAACCAATCGAAGATTTCTCTCAAGATAAAAACCCTTTTTCTGTTTGTTTCTTTTTTTTTATCATTGACATGCCAAGAATGAGAGGAGTTGGTAATTGAATAGTCCCAATCGATCCACCACTAGAACGACCATCGAGAGTTCCGGTGATGGACAACTTTCACGTTTGCACTACGAAAATAAAAGAAATGCAACGAGTTTTGGCCGTGTGGGGGATAAAGATTCCTCAGTTTGCCTACGAGTTTTCTATCCTGGAGGGTTCATACGGGATGAGCGAAGTCACCGAGGATAGCTTTTTGCTCCCCCTTCACGCGTTTGAGGTTGGGTTCAATTTGCCGTTGCACCATTTCTCCTGCAACCTGCTTAAGGAATACAAAGTTGCCCCTTGTCAACTTTTGGGTTTCTCATGGTGGATCATTGTGGCTATTTCATCGATTGCTATTAGTGTATTAAGGTTTCCTTGCTCACCATTTTCCAGCAGTTGTACTAGTTGAAAAGCCACAACCGGGAGAACTCATCGGGGTTCTACTACTTCTTCCCCTAAAAGAATGTGAGGAGTATTATCGTAAACCATTATTCCAACCTTTGCCTAAATCAGGGGAAGTACATCCGAGTCCATAGTAAGCTCGACGATGACTTTGGATTTCCTATCAAGTGGTTTTCGCCAAGTCGAGACATGTGCTCGTTTCAATAAACCCTTCCCACACCAAAAGCCCTAACTAAATTTCAAAGGCTTTACATTGGACGTTCGCTAGTTTTTGAGGACCTTATAGTAGCAAGGAACGTGTTTTACTATTGTTTAGAAGGTTTTAGTCCCAATGGGTAGAGGCGTGGTGACAATGGGGAGGTTGCCTAATTTGTTGGTGCTCAACTTAAAAGTAATACTTGGCCTTGTAACTCTACGAACGAGTTGGATTTAATACTGCAAGGTTACAAGGAGGAACCACTAAATTTCTTCTATCATTTACGAGAGAAAGGTGGTAGGCTGAATGTTAATTTGCTAACTCTGCTGCGTCTTTACGAGAGGAAGGTGGTAGGCTGAATGTTAATTTGCTAACTACTTCCACTGATCTTAGACTTGTTATTGATGTAGGCATCAATCGCAGCTCTGAGAATAGTTCGGGTGAGACTGACAATATCTCTCGTGAAATCAACGAGCGATGGACATCGATGCTTTGATAAAGGGTGCGCACAAGAAGCGCAAGACCGCAGCGGGGGTTGCTTTCACCAGTGAGGAAGAGGGGAACAGTGGTCGTTTGGAGTAGTGTCATAAGATATAGATGGATCCTGCTACTCCTACAACTACAGCGGTTAGTATATTTGTTTATCCTTCGGCGACCCCACTATCAGTGCCTCTTATCAGCTTGTCGATTCCTGTTGATGTGGACTCCCCTCCTATTGTTCCTTATGTTGCTCCAGCCTTTCCTGCAAATGAAGAGGCAACAGTTGAAGGTAATGTACATTTGTTTGCATGGCTTGGTCATTTGAGCGCGTAAGAGTATCCTTATGATCCTATTCATGTGGCCCGAAAATGGAAGGCTTCCCTACCTAAAGTTGCGAGGAAGGATACACATATCGCAGTGTCATCAGGCAACGTATGAAAACCCTCATTGTCCAACCTTGGTTCCTCTATACAATTCCTACTTTCTGAAGCTAATATGGTTGGGTTGGAGCTAGATGAGGCCTATCAAAGTGAGCTCGCTGAGACTAAGGCAGAATTGGAAAGGGTTCGCAAGTTGTACATCAAGATGATAGAGGAGAATAAAATTATCAACAAACAAAATGAGGACCTTTAAGAGCAGTTGAGGGTTTCTGAGGTCAAGGATGATACGTTGTCATGTGATGTGGCTGCTGAGAAGAAGGATAAAGAGGCCACGCAAGCTAAACTGGATAAGGTTACTGCGGAGCACATCGTTAAACTGGATAAGATCATTAGGGAGTGCCACGCTAAAGTGGCGAGGACCAAAGGCAAATAACTTAAGGCCCTAGAGAAATTCAAGGAGGAGACCAGCAGGTATGTGTGTAACTCCATCTCTTAGTCGAAGATGAACATTTTCCTGCACACTTAGGAAGGGAGGCTTTTGGGTCTCGCAGAGTTGACTTCAACGCTTTCTGTGATTTGGATATGGGTGCACTAGGGTTTGACGTGTGTTTTCCTCTGAGTACTGCATGGGACTCGTTCATGTCCACTTGAAAAAATTTACTAGATTTCTACTTAGATGAGGACCTAGTTGAGAATGACAACGTGACTCCTCCTATCGAGAATAACAGTGTGGCCCCTCCTACTGAGAATGATAATGTGACTCTTCCTACTGGGAAAAAGAATGTGGGCCAGGTTGTTGATGGGGGAGAAAAGGAAGCTAATGTATCTTAGTTATTTAGCGGCTTGTATTTCTCCCATAAAATGAAGTAAAAATTTATTTTCATCAATTATTGCTATAATGTTATTTTTTTACGGGTCATTCATATCTATTGTGCGACTATATTTTTATCAATAAGACTTTAAACAAATTTTCAAAAATTACTGGCTGCGACCAATTTTACACTTAGAGAAAATTTCCAAAATCGTTAGTTAGGAATATTAGTCTGGGAGCTATTTTGAGCTTTAAGGAAATTTTCTAAAATCAACAGCGTAGAATATTTGTTCGCGAGTTGTTTTGGACTGAATGAAAATTTCAAAAATCATCATCTGAGAGTTTTTAACTCTCGCTGACTGTTTGGGGAGCTGTGGTTCTAAACCTATGAGTCTTAATAATAATATTTGGGAGCTTTTAAAATTTTCCAACTGTTTGGGGGGGCTGTGGTAATGAACTTGCAAGCTTTAATAAGACAACTGAGAGCTTTTAACTCTCGCTAACTGTTTAGGAGACTGCAGTTTTAAACTTACGAGCCTTAATAATGACAACTGAAAGCTTTTAAATCTTGTTAACTATTTGGGGGTTGTAGTTTTAATCCTGCAAGCCTTAATAATGACAGTTGGGAGCTTTTAACTCTCGCTAACTATTTTGGGGGCTGTGGTTTGAAACCTACGAGCCTTAATGATGACAGCTGGAAGCTTTTAACTCTCGCTAACTGTTTGGTGGGCTACAATTTTAAACCTACGAGCCTTAATTATGATAGCTAGGAGCTTTTATCTCTCGCTAACTATTTAAGGGGTTGTGGTTTTAAACCTACGAGCCTTAATGATAACAAATGGGAGCTTTTAAGTCTCGCTAATTATTTGGGGGTTCTGGTATTGAACTTGTGAGCCTTAATAATGACAGTTGAGAGCTTTTAACTCTCGCTAACTACTTGGGTTTTCGTTGAACACAAGTGTCAGAAAGAAAATATCTTTTGTTGGAGGAGCAATGAATTATACATAATATTTTTTTGAGGTGTTTAGTGTTCCATGTTCACGGTACAATTGTGCCCTTCATCCTTGCTAACTTGTATGCTCCATAACCAATTTTTTCTATGACTTTATATGGCTCCTCCCATTTTGGAACCATTTTCCCTGCTGCGATGCTGGTAAATTGGCTTCGGTATTTCTTAAGACAAGGTCGCCTACTTGGAATTGTCTATTTTTAACCTTGGTGTTATAGTAGCAGGCCAGCTACTAAGCATGTGCTGCATTTCTGACTTTAACTGTTCCTCTGAGTTTATCAATCAGGTTAGGGTTGAGTCTGATAGCCTAATAATTAGCTTCTTCATTAAAGTGTTAGGTTCTATGTGAAATCATACCAATTTCTACAGGGATTATAGCTTCTGCTCCATAAACAAAGGGAGAAAGTTGTTTCTCCTGTTGCAGTGTGGGGTATAGTTCGTAGGGCCTACAAAATTCCAAGCAGCTCCTCTAACCATGCACCCTTAGCTTCTCCACCTTCTTCTTCAAGGCTGTTAAGATTTTCTTATTCATAGCCAGAACAATATGTAGGTCGGTGTAAAAGCCTTTAAATTTCTCTTGGAACTGTGTGCCATTTTCTATGATAATCAAATGTGGCATGCCAAACTTACACACAATAGACTTCCACAGGAAAGACTTCATTTGCCTTTTAGTGATGGTTGCCAAGGCTTCAACCTTAATCCATTTAGTAAAATAGTCCACTGTGACCAGTATGATTTCTTTTGTGTTATAGCTATAGGGAATGAGCCAAGTATGTCAACTCCCCATGTTGTGAATGACTAAGGGCTTAACATGACTTGAAGAGGTTCTGCTGGTTGTTTTTGCACTTGGGCATATCTCTAGCAGGAATCACATGTGTGAACTAATTGATGTGTGTCTTTTGGATCGTTGGCACTTGAAGATTTTCCATGCAAGCAGTCTACCCCCAAGTGATCAACCCAAATCCCATCATAAATTTCTCGTATTATGTATTCAGCCTCATGTGGTGATAAATATCGTACTAGTAGATGTTAAAACCATTTTCTATATAGTAAACCCTTTAAAAGGGTGTATCTATTAAACGTAGGACAAAACATTTTGTTTTAATTAATTATGCAATTAAATGAGTTCGCAATATTCAAGTACTTGATTCACAAATTAGGAGTTATGTAGGTATTTGTAATTTGTAATAGTGACATACCTTGCAACTTTGCATTGTAGTCTCGCGAATTCCTTTTTGTCTTGGTTATCTTGTTCTCCTCAGGAAATGTGAACTATCAGGGTCATCCAGGTTTCCTCCTGATCTATGCATAGTATTCGCGGTGTGTCATAGCTCTAGGTCTCTCTATGCTTGATTAGAATTTTCACTCTTCCTTGATGACAACAGAGGATGCTAACTTGGACAAAGCGCCGGTACGCGCATTGTCACTTCTCAGGAGTTGTTTAATCTGAACTTTGTCAAACCCAGTGAGCAGCTGGGCTACAATAGTATGATATTTTTTCAGTACCTCCTCCTTTACATCGTATTCATTGTTCATCTATTTTGCCACCAGCTGTGAATTTGTGTGGACATTTAGGTCCTTCCCTTCTAGTTGGCGTGCTAACTGCAATCCCGATACCAGAGCTTCATACTTAGTAGTGTTATTGGATGTTTGGAACCCAAATGATAATCCATACTGCCATTCATTGCCACTGGGATCACCTATGAGCACACCCGTTCCTGATCCTATTTCGGTTGTGAAGCCATCGACATAAACTAGAAAAATTTTTGAATTATCAATTGCATGTACACTTTCTAGAGGTAGGTTAACTACTAAACAACGCACAACAAGTGAAAAAGAAATCTTATTATAAAGTGTTAAACTCATCGTGCCTTGTTATAAAATATATAGGAGATTGAATTGTTATCAATGTTCACACAACATACACTTTTTATAGGATATTTATTATCCAATATTTCAAATTGTAAACTATATTACCTGTTGTGTCAATAGCACTTACGCTTTTATCATTGTTCGCAGAGTGAAGTCCATTCCAAATTTAGCTAGCTCGAATACTCTAGCTTGTTACCCTTTCTGAAGTGTCTGCTTTGGATAGTACCACCTTCATGGGCTAGTTGGTCACAACAATGATCAGGTGGGCCTGGAAGTACGACCGCAACTTGCGAGCTACGATTATCAAAACAATAATACACTTTTCTATTTTTGAGTACCCTAGCTCACCGTTCTGGAATACTTTGCTAATGTAATACAGTAGAAATTAGAGAATGCCCTCTAATCTAATTAACACCGCTGCAACCGTCTCTTCCGAGGTAACCAAGTTTAGATAGAGGGTGTTTTCTACCCGAGGTGATTTCAAAAGCAGGGGGGTAGGTAAGATACAACTTCAATTCTTCAAAGGTTGCCTGACATTCTTTAATCCACAAGAAAGAGGTTCTCAAGGCTTTGAAGAAAGGGTGACACTTGTCTGCATTCTTGGAACTAAATCTATTGAGTGCCACTACTTTACCTGTGAGGCGTTGTATGTCATTTATGGTTCGTGGGGGAGGCATTTCCATGACCACTTAGATCTTTTTCAGGTTCAATTCTATCCCTTTTTTCTGAAATCATGAAGCCCAAAAACTTGTCTACTCGCACATCGAAAGTACATTTCTCAAGATTTAGTTTCATGTTGTGAGCCCTTAGGATTACAAATGTTTTGGACAAGTTGTGCACATGTTCCCTATTAACTCGCTTTTTACTAACATGTCATCCACGTATACTTCAAGCCCGTGACCTATCTGGTTTCTGAATATTCTGTTCACTAACCTTTAATAGGTTGCTCCAACGTTCTTAAGGCCAAAAGGCATGACCCGATAGCAGAAAAGACATTCTTCGATGATGAAAGCCATCTTTTCTTGGTTGTATTGATCCAAAAGAATCTGATTATAGCCCTAGAAAGCATCCATGAAGCTCATGAACTTGTGACCTGCGGAAGCGTCGACTAAATAATCAATCCATTTGCTTTCTTCATAATGACCACATTCAAGACCCAATATGGATTCTCTACCTCCCTGATGAAACTTGCTGACAATAATTTAGTTACTTCTTACCTTACTGCTTCTACCACTTACTGTGCAAGCTTTCATTTCTTCTACTTCACTAGCTTTGCTTTTGAGTGGACATTCAACTTGTAGACGACTACCTGATGGTCTACTCTTGGCATATTTGCTGCTGACAAGGAAAAAATGTGTAAATTATCCTTTAAACACCGAGTAAGCATGCCCATTTCTTCTACCACTGATGTTGATCATATTTTGATAATTTTTTCCTCATTGTCACAAAATAGTTGCAAAGTCTCAGTATGCTCCGCGATCTTGGGCTTTTTGCTTCTCTCGTCATCTCTTACGTCTAAGTTGTCTAAATCTATGACCTGATTCGCTAACACTATCCCCTGCGAACTCTATATTTCGGCAACGGGCTCCGTTTCTTGATTGACAGACAATATACGACATTGCCTCGCAGATAGCTAATCTGAGCATAGGAACCCGACCATCGTTTTTGTCAAAAACTTTATTTTCATGCAGAACATTGTGACCACCATCTTTGCCATCCTTATTACCGATCGCCTAAAGATAGCATTGCATGCCATTAGGTGGTCTACCACGTAGAATTGAACATACTCTGCAATTGTGTGCTTGCCATCTCGTAAGGTGACTCGTAAGGTGATCAAGCCTTTCATCTCAACAGGATGGTTCTCGAAGTCATATAGCGAACTAGCTTTTAACAACGCTTCTTCTATCAGCCCCATCTTTTGGTATACATCCCAAGACAACACCTCGACTGCACTACCACTGTCTACAAGTATTCATTTAACTCGGATACCTACAACTATCGTCGAGACAACCATCTAATCATTTCCCTCTTCGTTGTAGATCAGCTTCTGATCATCACTACTAAATTCAACACTCCACCTTTCCTATTGATGCGATCTCTTAGGAGCATTGACTGACATCGCACTTTTTATGTGTGTCCTCTTCTTTGTAATGGAATTTATCCACTCTTCATTCGAGTCTACAATCATGTGGATGATACCTCTATCCTCTTGCTTACCTTTAGGATTGTTACATGAGCCTTAACCTTGTTAGGGGCGACTCTGATTTATGAATTCTGTGAGCTTGCCATTTTGCACTACTTCCTCTATAACATCCTTTAGCGTGTAGCAATCCTCGGTTTTATGCCCCATATCATCATGGAAGGCACATCTGTCCCTTGAATTTAATCTTCTCGCCGTGCTCCTCATTGGGGGCATTTTGGTTAAGATGCTAAGGCTTTTGACTTGGCTGAAAATGTAGGTATGAGTGGCATTCAAGGGGAAATAAGCTTCAAACTTGCTCTAGGGAATGTAACTCCTGGTGTGCTCTAGTTGAGATTCTTCGGGGGCCTTAGGAGAACACCTTGAGCTTTATTTCTTAATGGCCTATCATTTCTTACTCGCAATGAATGGCCAGCAGGGCCCTGTCTGATGCGAGGTCCTTGTTCCTGGATTGTCTATCTCCCATTTGAAAGGTACCGTGAGATTCCCTCTTGATTTCCTCCGCTTATGCAGACTTGTGGGCTAGCTTGTACAAGTCAGCCAAAATTTGTGGTCTGTTATCAGTAAAGGAATATTACACATGATCATTTTGTGCTTCCATTATGAAAGCGTTTATAGCCGACTAGTCCTCTAAATTCTTTGTGTTGAGGGTCATTGCATGGAACTTATTCACATAATCCTAGAGGGATTCACCCTCTCTTTGCTTTATTGACATTAATTGCATAGGTGTATTCATGATTGCTCTGTTGGCTCTAAACCTTCCTAAAAACATTTGTCCCAACTATGAGAAGCTCTTAATCGAACCCTAGAGAAAGGAAAAATACCAGTCCTTGGTGCTTCCCTTAAGTGTCGTTGAAAAGGCCTTGCACATTACCGCATCTGATGCCCCCAGTACATCCATGTAGTCATTGTATTGCATTAAGTGGGCTTACGGGTCTCTCATTCCCTCAAACATATCCTTTGGGACCTAGAAGTCACACGACAAATTCACTGTTGCCATCTCAAGGGCCAATGGGTTATTGAAGCAGAACAACCAATCCATGTCTCGAGATTTAGGATGCAACGCCATCACATCCCTCCATAACTTATCCATCTTATTTTTCCATTCTTTCACCTGTATGCCCGAGATCTCATCCTGTGTGTTCACATTATCGTGAAAGCCAGAGTTATCAGAATGCACCTTTCTTCTCAGCTCCTCGTTCTGCTTCACCAGCTCCTACTAGAGAGCTTGTTGTTCCTCGAACTGCAACTACTGAGCAGCCATTTACTCCCTTATGAATCTCATTTGCTCCTGGAGGGCAAAGAATTACTGAAACGGTGCCTCTTGATTAGGAGGGAGTGGCAAACCCTAGTTGGCGAAAACATTCAAATCTGGAGGGTAGAAAATTCCCCGATGAATAGCATTGCCAAAGTTCTCTGGTCTATCAATAAACCATTCGGCAAACAAATTCACTTTATTGTGTTGACCGCTAAAGCCTAAGGCTTCGACATGTTTTGGTGAAAGGTTGAAGGGAAAATTCTCACTTGGATGAGCTATTTATTTTCTTCAACTAAACAAAAGAAAACCAAACTTATCGAAATCTGATGATTGGAAGTTTCTCCATGCTCACTGCACCAATTATTGAGTAATTTTGTCTTGTGTCTTATTAATTGAAGTATTTGGGTATTTATACATGTTATCACAACTCACGATAGGACCCTACTATTTTTCTTAACTCTATCTTTCCTAGCACTAGCATTCAGTGCAGGCTTTAAGCTTGCTGGACACATGTTTCACTCTGGGTTTCCTATTGAGCACACGGTCCTTTATGTTCCTAGTACTGACATTTCATGTAGGCATCAGGCCTGTTGGACACGTGTTTCCTTCTGGGTTACTTACAAAGCACGTGGTCTCCTTTCTGTAAGCTCCTTGGACGCATGCAAGCTGAGATCGTAACTTTCCCTTGGTTTATTGGAGCTAGGTCCGCGAGCCTACCATGCGAGCTGGGTCCACGAACACCCCTTGCAATCCTTTCGTGGTTCACTTCTCACTCGATCATCTGGTGGGACCTGTCTGGGTCACGAGTAGGTGACCCAAATCCTAACTAGGACTCGAGTTGGTGGTCACTAATGTATAACAAGGCTCAAGGTTTCAAAATTAAGGTTCATTAAGAAAGGAATATTTGAGGCTCAAATTATAGGAACTAAGGGCATATAGCATAAAGGTCCATTAAGCTCTTAGCTAATCAAACAATGTCTTAGGTCTTTCCCAAGCATTTCACAAAACACAATTTCTATCATGCCTACATTTATTCAAATGAATAACTGTTGATTCAAACGTTATTTATCTACAAGTATCTATACAATTTATCTATCAATTTGTACAATTCATACATTTTTTCATGAAGAACAATTACCTCTAGTCTATTAGGCAATTTAATCTATTGGACTAACTTGTCTACTTTTAAGAGAATTGAATTACCTAGTATCAATAAAAATTTGCATGCTTGACAGTCCAACATACTTTATTCAATATTCATAGGCAATGACCAATTGCCCAATTATAGTTCAAGCACTATGTAAAAACAATAACATCAAAGAGACACAAGAAAAATATTTTTGATTTTTTTAACAAATGACATTAAAATAAAAAAACATGCAATCAAACATACAAAAACAAAGAAAAATTAAATGTACAACCCCCACACGTAAATTACATATTGTTCTTAATCTGTATACCCCCAAAAAGATAGAAGGTTACCAGACTTCCCTAATATCGTGACTGTTCATGATTGCTAGCTAGGATCATCCACCTTCTTATTCAAGTTCAAAATTTTCTTGTAATCCTCGGATGGGTGGCCTGCTAGAATGGCAAAAATGTGCTGGTGTACACAATCGTATCAAGTAACAAAGTGACAAGTATGTTGAGTTATCGTACCCACAGGGACTATATAAGAAAATATTTATTAAATATAAATTTAAACAAATTGGTAGAGAAAATATATTGATTTGAAAGAGGTGATCTAATAACTAAGAATTAGCTAAGTAATCAAATAAAATAAGAAAGTAAGATTTCAATGCACGATTTTTAGAAAAGGTTTTAATCAATATGATATAATTATGTTAGATTAATTTTATTTTTAACTTAGAATTATTAAAACTATGATCATGTTATTATGAATAATTCCATGGCAACATGGTCTTTTGTTAACTATTGCACATACATACTTATTAAATTAATCAATCTTTCAAACATATATAAGAAAGAGTGAAGTAAATATATTTATATCTTGAACAATTTAATCACAACAATCTTACAAGTTATGCAAGGCAAGAATATTGTTTAATACGGTTGCTAATTTAACCCACATTTACACTTAGTATATTAAACATGCACCAATTAGATGCCCTGTCCATTAACTACAATTTCAATCTAATTAGTAATTAATTCATTTGTTACCTTACATTTAAAATGCAAGCATAACATAGGCATGATTCTATCTAATTGAACAAATTATCAAGGCCTATAACAACACAAACACGTTTTTAATAATTTAAGTGGGTAGAATGCAATTAATCTAACACAAACAAGATTTAAGTCATTTTAATTAAAATAGAAGCACTAAAATAATAAGCATTCATGTTTATGATCAAAAAATAAACTTAAAAGATAAAGAAAAGGGAACTAGAACGCAAATCTTGGTGATTCTCCAAAGCTAGACTAGCATGCTTCTCTTCCTCTCGGCTTATTCTATCGATCAACGAACTTAAAAAATTCTTGATTTCTACTACTCCAAAAGGTGTGCTAGCTACTTCTCAATAGGGGAAATCAGCAAAGGAAAGGGAAAGAAAATGAAAACGATTGGAAGGGAAAAGAGAGAAATGAGAGAAGAGTGATGGATGATTGTTGGATGAGTGAGTTGATGAGAGTTTAAGAGGTGAGGAGAGATATTTATAGTGGGAGACGACAGCTTGTATTAGCTAAAACAGCAGTCAAACCTCCTTCCCATGGTCAGCCCTTGATAGTAGGGAGAGGGGTTGAGATGGCTTTGCTAAATTTAGCTTAATGCCACAAGTGAAAACGTTCCAAAAGTGGAGGGGTTAGAACAGGTTTAGGAGAAATTTAAGGGCTATTTTGAAAATATGATGATCATTTTAATTAGCTGATTTGGGTAGCAATTGGGTCAGCATTGGTCTGCTCTCTTGGACTCGTCCATCTTCCCTCTTATGTTGATCAATTCAAGCCTTTTTCGTCTACTTCGAGTTGTTAGATTTTTCTCGATAAAATTCATTTGGACCAATTGATAGAAATAAGTCCTAGAGCATGAATATGGGTCCTCCGTGGCTGTTAGTTCATAATCTTGACCACCCAAGGTTCCTCGGTACTTGAATCATTCAAGGTGACTTCCGAACTGATTTTCCACCCTTTGTGCAAAACTGCCAAAAATTAATCAAACTATGCAAATTTAATATAAAAATAAATAAAATTAAAAATGAAATATAACTTAATCTCAATTTAATTATTTTATAATAAAAACATAAAATTCGAGTAAAATTACTTAGAATTTGCATGAATTCAGGTTCAAAAGGTGCTGAAAAAGTATATGTATTTTAATGTTTCCACCTGTATAGAAAAAAAAACACACAAAATAAAACCAAAAACAAAAGCAAGTCTAATATTTGTCCAAAAATAAGTTCATTAATTATTTAGTTACATTCAGAATAAAAATAAAATTATGCAAAGAAATGCAACTAGAAGTCTCCCTCGAAGTTGTTCTCTGACTCCATGATCATATTTCCTTTTCCCTTCCCATCGGTCCTCTTGTAACTCTGAATAGGTGTCGATGGCACAACTCATACTCGTTGGGGTCACAAAAGACTACCCTTTTAGTGGCGGGGTGCTCATGAGCAAACTATTGGAAAATCAGGTTTGAAAAACGCAGCGAAAAATAAATTTAGGGAAAAACCAAAGTTTTTAAAAAGAATTCCAAAACAAGAACTTGGTTGTGATATCTAAAGTAATTAGCACTTATTCAAAATTGTCTATTTTCAATTTGTCTATGATGAACATTTCGACCGAGTAGTATTCTTTGCTATCCTCAAGCTTATGTCTGTCGAGTGTGGGCTCACTTCGAAGCGAAACAAAATTTCACAAAAATTGCCAGTGGAGTAATTTTATAATTTCTCTAAACTTTTGGGCCAAGTTGTAAATAAGAAAAATATATCTATAAATTTTCTGACATAATGTCTTAAAAGAATTTTCTCTTGAATTCAAGTGTGTAAAATAATTATTCAATGCTCTTTATATAGGAAGAGTTTAGAGAGTTCAACTATGATTAAACTTAATCACTTTAATATTAAATTAAATAATACTAATCAAGATAAATATTAGATTAAATTGAATATTAAATCTTATTAAATCTATAGAATATTTATCTACAAGATAAGCATTAAATTAAATTTAATATTAACTTTAATATTAAATTTAATTCAATACTTACATTAATAGTATTTTATTAATTTAATATTAAATCTATTAAAATAATATTATTTTTAGAATAGTTATTCTAAAATCGAATTCTCTGGTAAAATCCCAGTAGGAGTGTAATTCTTCCACGGCTCAACCACCGAAGATCTATCGTCGTCGACCATTTGTCAACAACCGAAATGTCGCCGTCGCAGCCATCGGCACCCCGAGTTGGTTCGGTTGCTTTCAATTTGGTCTGGGCCAGTGATGGCCCGATCAGTCCGGTCCAGCCACCAGTTCAAACGACCCGGTTTGACCAATTTTTGGGTCTTTGTCTCGATTTTGGGCTCCTAGGCCTAATTTACGATCTCAGTTCCGACTTTCACGTTCAATTACCTATTTGGTTGATTGTCTGACTTGAAAATTAATTTTCAAAATATCATATTAATTTTAATTAATTTGATTTATTTTATTTTATTTTATTAAAATTAAAATTCCCAAAAATCACTTAGATTTTCTGAATTAATTTTTTCATGAAAATTCTTTAATAAAATTCTCTTGTTGAACAATTATTATGATTGCCCAATTTAATTCTACATCGAACAAATCAACTCAATTTAATTATTTCCAAAGTTGTAGAATTTTCTTTTGATTAAGATGTAGTTTGATCGAGCTTTTTTTTAGCTAGCGGAGGGACCAATCAGACATATACAATTAGACTCTAGTAATTACAATTATGTCCAGAAGCATCGTTCCGATAATTCATAATTACTTAATCATGGAGCCAGTCCACAAGAAGTACCATGATTGAAAACTCTTTATCGTATACTCTTTACGAAAGCAATTCATGCAACTACTTTATCCAATGACCTCGTCAAGTGTGTGCTATCCTCCTATTATCTCCTTGATTCCTTTGAGTTAAATCCGTTCACTCAATACAATTTTATTTTATCTCATTGTCACCATTGTGTCTTCTTTATGATTAATATGATCACTGTCAACAAATGATTGTGATAAATTGCTCATTCGAGAACAAGCAATCCATGGTCACGTTCCATATTTATCAACCTACACAATGTCAATGAGATGATATCGTTAACTCTTTAATTGAGCTATGAATTCCATTGTTGCTAGTAAAGTCATGCCATACACAAGTCATGTACCCAATATACCGGCTATCGGCTCGATCATCTTTAAAGCATAAGCCTTCACTTATATCAAAGCACATGAGTTACATATGCACGGTCATTAACTAACTCAGGATTTAGGTAAATCACACCATGAACGTCACAAGTGAATTAATTCATAAATGAATTCATAATTAATTCATCCTGGGTCTAGTACAATGTATCATTCTACCAATGAATACATCTATTTCTCTACTGGTGGAATGAATTGCTTCGATAGCCAAGACTAGCCATCTGCCCAATTGGAATTGTAGACGACATAATAATTCTCCTAATTATTTGAATCAAATGCTCATTTTGATTCTTTTACGAGGTTATAGACTCGTTTAGATTATCTATTGAAATAAGTTGTCTTTCTCGTACTGTAAACGTTCTTACAATGCCACTTATCATTAGTTTGAACTTAGACAATCAATGAGCTAATATTTGTTTGTTATGCATGCAAAATATGAAAGAAAAAAAATACAAAAGAAATAATAGTGAAATGTGAAATTTATTTATTCATCTTTCAAATACATAGAAAATAGATACATGTTTACTACAATATGGGCACATTTCCCAACAATCTCCCACTTGCCCTGGTGAAGTAAATGTGTCATGTTTCGCATTCTCATATCCTCGACAAGTTTGTTAAAACTCCTAGTTATAAGAGTCTTAGTAAACATATTTGCAAGGTTATCTTTAGAAGCTATTTTCACAATATCTACAATTCCTACGGCTACTTCCTCTCGCATCAAGTGATACTTACGATCACTGTGTTTCGTCCTCTTGTGACTTCTCATTTCCTTGGTATTAACTATTACAATACTGTTATCACAATACAATGTTATAGCTTTTTCCATACCAGGAATAACTTCAAGATCGGTTAATAACTTTCAAATCCATATTGCTTCTTTCATTACCTCAAAAGGTCTCATTGTAATCGATGTCTTCTTTCTGTGTATAGCCTTTCCCTACAAGTCTAGCTTTATGTGTTTCTACTTTCCCTTTCGCATTTCTCTTCTTCTTGTAGATCCACTTACACCTTATGCGTTTAATCCCAATTGATAATTCTACAAGTTCCCACACCATATTGGATTTCATAGAATCCATCTCGACATCCATAGCCTGTTTCTAAAGCTTGGTATCAACGTCCTGCATGGCTTCATAGTAAGTGAGTGAATCATCATCCTCATGATTAATTTTTGTATTATAAATACTACCAGCATAGATGAAGAATTTTGGTTTCTTAAAAACTCTCCCACTATGACAGATTCCCCTATGTTGTTGATTATTTGCAAGTCTTTCTACGACTTTCTCAAGAATTGAACTTGGTGACTGTTCTACAACTCCTGAGAGTTCCTCGAATACCAGTTTACTTGGAGTCTTAAAGTTATCCAAGTAGCTTTCCTCAAGAAAAGTAACATTATTAGAAACTTTAATTGTATTATCTTTAGGATTGTAGAATAATCCACCCTTTCTTCCTTTCGGATATCCTACAAACATGCACAATTCTGTCCGTGCATCCACTTATTTACATCCTTATTCATAAAATGTGTTGGACAACCCCATATTCTAAAGTGATTTAGAGTGGGTTTCTTTCCATGCCACAGTTCATAAGGTGTCTTACAAGCAAACTTGGTTTCCATATCATTAAGAATATAGCAAATCGTTTGTATTGCATATCCCTAGAAAGAAGTAGGGAGTTGTGAATAGCTTAAAATTAAACGAACCATGTCAAACAAGGTTCTGTTCCTTCTCCTAACTATGTCATTTTTCTGTGGAGTGCCTGACATAGTTAACTGGGATAAAATCTTATTCTCTATGATGTATTCTAAGAACTCGTTGGACAAGTATTACCCACTTTAATTAGATTGAAGATTTGTTATGGATAAACCTAACCACTTTTCCACTTCCACGCGAAACTCTCAAAATTTACCAAGGGTTTCTCTTTTGTAGTGCCTTAGATAAACATATTGCTATCAAGAATAGTCATAGATGAAAGTCATATAATAATCATAACCTCCCTCGGCACCGATGCTCATGGGACCACATACATCAGTCTGCACAAGTTCTAATGGTTGGTTGGCCCTTGTACCTTTCACATTAAAAGACCTCTTAGTCATTTTACCTTTCAAGAACAATTCATATTATGGAAGACTAACTTCATTAAGCATAATTAAGGGACCATCTTTCATGAATCTAGTGACTCTTTCTTGGTTAATATGACCAAGTCTTAAGTTCCATCTGTACCCCTCATTAGAGTGAGAAGTTTTAAGCTTTTTATTCACTATTTCAGTTTGAAGCATCGAGTAGTTAGTTGGTTTGATAAATTAAAGATTATTTTCCAGCCATCCATTATAGATTAAAGAATGATTTCTATTAATAGCAATCCTTTTATTGAATGTCACGGTATAATCGTCATAAAATAAACATGCTACAGAAATTAAATTTCTCTTTAGAAAAAAAATCTTCCTTAAATTATCAAAATGTACGTTCTTTAAAAAAATACGTTCTTTAAAAAAATCTTCCTTAAGTTATCGAAATGTAAAATAACTTCTCCCACTACTTCGTTTGAAACATAGTTCCCATATCTGATCTGCAACAAGAGGCTTCTATCATGCAAAATTCTTGTTTCGCTGAACCCTTGTAAAGAACACACGTATGGTTAGTGGCTCCAGAATTAATAACCCAATTGTCAATTGATTCTTCCAGTAAGCAAGCTTCAACTGCAAAGAGTTCCATATCTTTGCCATTTTCGGGTAGGTAATCCAAATACTCCTTGCAGTTTGATCTAAAATGCCTTTTCCTGTTGCAAAAGAAACATTTGATCTTTTTAGGATCTTTTGACTTCTTAGCCTTCTTCCTATCTACACAAGGTGAAATCGAAGAATTAGTCGGTTTCTTCTTTCCCTTGTTTTTCTGCTTTCCCTTAGAGGATGAGGGGCCAACAACTAAGTTTGTCTAAGGTTTCTCCTGAACTAGCTTACCACCATTCAGCATCAACTCATAGGATTATAATTCCTTCATGAGTTGAGTTAAGGTAAGCGTCTTGTTCCCCAGGTTGTAAGTGACCCTCAAGCCAGCGAACTCCTTGGTCAACGATTTGAACACTATTTCAATCTAAGTGTTCACATCTAGTTCAATCACATTGTCTTCCGCTTCTGCAAAGAATCTCATCAACTTAAGCATATGTTTTTTGACCGGAGTTTCGGGTTTCTGCTGGGAGTTCATCAAATTTATAATAGCAGATTGTCGAGCCAATACGACTTGGCCTCTATGTAAATCCTCCAAATTTGTCATGATCTCTTTAGTAGTACGGAAATTCCTGTGTTGCTTTTGCAGCACACTACTCATGCTCGCTAACATATAACATCGAGTAATCAACTCAAAATCTCTCCAACAATTTCTCTCTTAGGGTTGAGCTTTAGGTGGGTAAGGTTCGTCAAGGACAAATTTGTGTTTCTCACAGCTGAGAACTATTAACAAATTGTGTTTCCATTCTCGAAAGTTATCCCTATTAAATTTATTCTCAGTAAGTATGCTAATAAGAGGAGTGGGAGACATATTTAAATTGAAAAATAATAAAGATTTACTAATTAGTCTTAGTAAGAATGCTAATAAGAGGAGTATGAGACATATTTGAATGAAAAAAATAAAGATTCACTAATTATTATCTTTGTATTAAACAAATATTTTCATTTCAACAACATATCAAGAATGAAGTATTATGCATGCGTCTTGTATTAGAACCTTGAAAAGCATTTTTTTTGTTGCTACGATCATTCTCACACCTATCAATCATGTCGCCTTGCGATCCCATGATTAATTAGTAAGAACATGAATTACATCCAATCAATTTGTGAATCTTAATTCTTAAGACTCCACACGAACCAACGATCATTTTAACGTTTTGCCATCATCTCTAACTTAAATATCGTTTCTTGGGAAACTATTTAATAAGAGAATATCTTGAGTGTTTAACCATTTCCTCAACACCCATCATGAACATGCTTTCATTTGTGAGTCATCTTGGGACAATCTCTATAAGAGTCATGCATGACCAGTTGTTCTTAAAAGGAAATCTCATCCAATGAACCCACATGACAAAGTTTACCTTGGGGTATAGCTAGGGTTGGAACCAGCTCAAAGCTTTATCATGCTATCACTTAGAAACCATCAATGTAGGTCATAGGTCTTGTTTAAGGACTTTTTCCCACTCAATATTTTAAAAAACATGCAAGGTTTTTATCCCAGATTTCAAGAATGATCATACAATAATCCTAGTGCCATTCTTACCTAATCTATATGATATGCTTCTACTATATGCGTGGCATGCTATGACAATTTTATAATATTCACATTCATTCATACACAAGAATTAATCAATCATAAAAGCAAACAATTTTGATTCTCCATAATTTCTCTTTTAAGGGAAAAACTACAGAAGTGAATGTAAATCGTGCACCAGGTAGGGTCCCAAGAAAATGAGGTGAGCCAAATTTGACCGCTTAAAAAAGAAACATTTCCTAGCCATATCCAATCCTAGACATGCACCTTCTCATTATCACACTTCTTACAGTAATCGAATAACCTAAAGAAGTGAATATAACAATAGAATACATGTATTTTCTCATTACCACACTTCTTATTTTTAATCGATCAACTATGGATCATCTCATATATATGAAAATTATAACATTAAATAATTAATTATTATAAAAAATTACGAAACAAATATATAATGAGATAAGTAATTAAAATAAAATTGTCAGCTAAGGTTTTCATGGTTGTATTTCTAAAAAAAATGAAAACATAAAACTATATAGTTTTTTGTCACAAGGCATTCCTTAGGTCTTCAACCGCCATCACTCTATTTTCTCCTTGTTATGAAATTCTTTTGAAAAAAATTGCGTTTAAGTCTTATGTCTGTATCCGACTTACAAGAATTCTATGAACTAAAAAAACAGTCCTACATAGAGATGAAAGTCCACGGTCTGTTTCCTAGGAACCACAACCTTGGCAAAAAGAACAATTATATAACAACTATATAATATCGCATCCATTCCCACATACAGCTCAAAACATGCATAAGATCTAAAGAATGTCACTTTCTATGTAATCAAATCCTTCAAAAAGAAAAGAAACTTATTTAGATTATTTTTTTATACTTATAGATAGGGCACAACCTGGCCCATGATACCAATTATTGGAAAATTAAGTTTGGAAAACACAACGGAAAATAAATGTAGGGAAAAACCAAAAGTTTAAAAAAAATTCCAAAATAAGAACTTGATTGTGAAATCTAAAGTAATAAACACTTAATCAAAATTGTACCTTCTCGATTAATCTAGGATGAACGCTTCAATTAAGTAGTCTTCTCCGCTATCCTTAAGCTCACGTCTACCGAGTGTGGGCTCACTTTGAATTAGAAAATTTTTCACAAAAATTACAAGTGGGGTAATTTTGTAATTTATCTAAATTTTTGGGCCAAGTTGTAAATAATAAAAATATCTCTAGAAATTTTAAAAAATAATATTTTCAGAGAATTTTCTCTCTACAACTTTCTCGTGAATTCAAGTGTGTGTAAAATAATGACACAATGCTCTTTTTATATAAGGGAGTTTAAAGAGTTATTGAACTTAATCACTTTAATATTAAATTAATATAATACTTATCAAGATAAATATTAGATTAAATTTAATATTAAATATTATTAAATAAATAGAATATTTATCTATAATATAATCATTAATTTAATTTAATATTAAAATAATCACTTTAATATTAAATTAATAAAATACTATTAAGATAAGTATTGAATTAAATTTAATATTAAATCTATTAAAATAATTTTTTTTGGAATAGTTAATTTGAAATCAAATTTTCTAGTACAATCCCAGTAGGAGTGTAATTCTTCCACTACTTAATCACCAAGGATCCACTACCGTTGACCATTTGCGAACAATTGGAATGCCACCATCATAACCATCGGCACCCCGAGTTGGTTCGGTTTCTATCGTTTCAGTTTGGGCTAGTGATGACCCAACTGGTCTGGTCCAGCCACCGGTTGGACCATCTGCTTGGTTTCACATATGCAGCCTAGTTCAACCAGTTTTTGGGTCATGGTTTTCAATTTTGGGCTCTCGACCCAATTTATGATCTTTGGTCCAACTTTCAAGTTGAATTACCCATTGGGCCAATTGTCTGGCTTGAAAATTAATTTCTAAAAATATCACGTTAATATTAATTAATTTGATTAATATAATTTTATTTGATCAAAATTAATTTTCGCAAAAATCACTTAGAATTTCCAAATTATTTTTTCAAGAAAATTATTTAATCAAATTCTCGAGTTGAATAATTATTCCAACTGCCCAATTTAATTCCACACGAACAAATCGATTCAATTAAATTATTTCTAAAGTCGTAGAATTTTCTTCTTATTCAAATGCAGTCTAATCAAGCTTTTGTTGAGCTAGCGAAGAGACCAATCGGATATATACAATTAGGGTCTAGTAATTTCAATTATTTCTAGAAGCATCGTTATGATAATTTCCATTTACTTAATTGTGGAGTCAGTCCACAATAAGTACCATGATTGAAAACTCCTTATCATATACTCTTTACGAAATCAATTCATCTAGTTGCTTTTTCCAATCTCCTCGTCATGTGTGTGTTACCCTCATATGATATCCTTAATTCCTTTAAGTTAAACATGTTCACTCAATACTGTAACAGCCCATTTTCAGTGAAATTAGAATAGTGGTTTTAGGACCACAAATACAATGAGTATATAATTATTTTATTATTATTTTAGTATCTACGGAATATTAGTAAGGTCGTGTAAAATTTTTTTTTAAGAAATTTTAACGTTTGCATGCTTAATTTCATAAAAAAGACTAAATTGAAAATGGTGCAAAATGGAGTGCTAGTAGTTAAAGGTATCTATTTGCTATGAAATTAATTTTTTAGGGATTTAAATGGGAATTAAACAATTATTCTTATGAGTGGAAAAATATGGACACATTATTAAGTAATTTTAATGTTAAATAATAAGGTTATATTTGAAATTTAATAAATAGGTTAAGTAAAAATAACATAAACAAAAGATATCATCTTCTTTGTTCATTCCTTCACTGAAACTAAACATAGAAAAACCTCCATGGAAGCTTGCTAGGTTTGGCCAAGTATTCTCTTTGCATGTAAGTGATACTTTGTCCCATTTTTAATTATTTTTATGTTTTCAGGATCATTGTAGCTTAATCTAGCTAGTCCGGGGACTAATTTGCAAAAATGTTAAAGAATTAGGGTTTTCCATGAATGTGTTTGTGTGATTTTTGAAGTTTGATGGAAGAAAATGAATCTTGTTAAATAATAAAGTTTTGTAAAGTGATTTATGATGAAATTATCATTTATGGACTTAATTGTAATAGTAAAATATCATGATAAAATTATGAACTAATGGTTTTATGGGTTGATATGATTCTATAGGTAAATCAACAAGCATGATATGTGGGTGAAATTGCATAAATTTTCAATTACAAGCTTAAGGACTAAATTGTAAAGAAGTTAAAATAATAGGGAAAAACTATAATTTATGAATTTTGGATAGAATAGAATAGAATAGAATGAATATTAAATGGATTAAATTTGCTTATTTAGATCAAGTTAAGCCTCGTATGGATCTAGATCAAGAAAAAGTTAAAGTCTCGGAATAGTGATTATATTACGACATCTTTAAAATTGAGGTAAGTTCGTATGTTTAAATAACATTTTATTGTTACTTGATTTATATGCTATTATGCTATTTATCATATCATGTTACGATGGAAATCTAACGACGTTACGTCGACTATCGAGCCCAGTTTGAACCTTAAGAATATATAGGATACAAATGACATGTCCTTAGGGTTACCATGTTTCGAGTGCCAGTCCTGAATGTCCTATCGATGGCTGAGTTCCAGTATTTATTGTGGATACTCGTCAGCTTGTGTGAGCGGCATCGTGTAGCTACATTTTGACCGCCAGCTTGTGTGAGCTGACCCATTTGTAGCTCGAGTGAGGATCGATGTAAAGAAAAAGGAAAAGGAATGGTTTCAACCATATGTTAGCACACTTTATCTAAGCTTCCCGTGTATCCGATATTATTCTAAGTGGTTCAACGAGCATGTAAAGGGAAGGAACGGTAAGGGTTTCAATAGACTATATTATGAATTTATGGAAAGGTAAGAATTGACGTTGATCAAAGTATGTATAACCATGTGTATAGAAAGTGTGAATTCAAATGTGATATATTCGTGAAATATATCTTACCATGTGATGATTTTGGTTAAGTTATGTGTTTAATCACTAACTTGTTTTGCTAATGATGCTTAGGCTTGTGTCAAGCTATGTTGGATTGATTCATGTCTAATTTATAAGATTTTGCATTGAAATGGTAAGCTATGTTCATGATTTATGAACTTACTAAACATTATATGCTTACGCTATTTTCTTTCCTATGTTTTATAGATTAGCAAAAGCTCGATCAGTTTGGAAGCTCATCGGAGATCTATCACACTATCCAGAGATTATATTGGTAGTTTTGATGTTTTAGTAATGGTTATAATGGTATGTATAGGTGGACTTGTGCTTAATGATCTAGTTGTTATGTTTGACATGTATGTTTTGAATGAAAAATTTGGTATGTTAGGATGTGATTTGATATATGGTCAATTGTATTATGTTTTGGTATAGAAATAAGTAGTTATGTGTGGTTTATTTATGAACAAATATGCATATGTTTAAACATTTTTTATGGTTGTGTTTGAGGTGCCTATATGTCATATTGGTTGGATGAATAAGTAGCCTTTTGAATTGGTCTTATTATGTATGACTTGGGTATGTTTTAAGGTCTTGATTATATGTGAAGTTGCTTGTAGGTAAATGTTTGAATGGGTGAAAGAAAGGGCTTAATTTTGGTCATATTCTTGTCCATACGGCCAAAGACACAAGCGTGTGTCTCAGCCATGTGTGGCACACGGCCATGCGACACGGTGGTGTCTCTGCTGTAGGTTTTAAAGGCTACTTTTTGAAAGTTACACGGCCTAGGACACGACCTGGCACACAGGTGTGTGAGGCCATTTTGAAGGTTACACGGCCTGGCACACACACGTGTGGCTTCGCTATGTGACCCAAGTCAGAGAGTTACACGGGCACGGACACGAGATGAGTCACGGCCGTGTGTCCCTATTTCGAATGTTACACGGCTAGAGACATGGACTTGTGTCTCACCCGTGTGAGTCACACAGCCTGGCCACACGATCGTGTGACCCCTGCAATGTTAATTTTTCTAACATTTTCCTCAATGTTTAAATATTCCCGATTTAGTCCCGAACCATTTCTAAAGTCTTTCTAAGGCCTCGAGGGTTCAAATAAAGGACGATATGCATGTGTTTGAATGAATTATGCTGTGTTTTATGAAATGTTTAGAAATGAATGATTTAAGTTATGTTTTTATAGTAATGCTCTGTAACCCTATTCTAGTGACTGATATGGGTTAGGGGTGTTACATTTAGTGGTATCAGAGCTACAGTTTAGTCGATTCTCAGACTGAACGTAGTGTGTACGATTCTAGAAATACATGCCATTATATAACCTCTGATAGTGTGATAACTCCTGACTCATTTTGAACTATGTTTTTATATAGAAAATGACATTCAGTCGAGCTAATTCTGATGAAGCTGAAAGTAATGCGCAAGCCTTCGTTCACGGAGCCGCGCCTAGTGGTAGTAAGTCTGTATTTGAGGGTCGAGTAGGAGAGGTTGAAGAAGCCTTCTTCCAAATGATGAATGAGTGGTTTACCGAGTTCGTACGAATAAACCCAATGGCTCAACAACCTTGACCCCTACATGTTCCCCAACTGATTCCCGTAGTTCCTCAAGGTTTGGAACCAATGTGAGTTAGCAAGCCGCCAGTTGATAAAATTCGTAAATATATGGCTGAAGAATTCAGGGCTATGTTTGAAGATGATCCTGAGATAGTCGTGTTCTAGTTAGAAAATACAATCAAGGTTTTTAATGAATTATCTTGTATGCAGTCTGAATGCGTGAAATGTGTTATTTCCTTACTGAAAGACTCTGCCTATCAGTGGTGGAATACCTTGGTTTTAGTTGTGCCGAGAGAGCTAATAAACTAGGAATTCTTTCAAATTGAGTTCCGTAAGAAATATATAAGTCAGAGGTTTCTTAATAAGAAAAGCAAAGGGTTTCTCAAGCTTAAACAGGGTCGGATGATAGTATCAAAGTACGAGAAAGAATTTGTTCAATTGAGTAAGTATGTTCAAGAATGTATACCGAGTGAGATTGCGATGTGTAAACGGTTTAAAGATGGACTGGATGATGGCATAAATTGCTAGTCGGGATACTCGAATTGAAAGAATTTGTTCTTTTAGTTGGTTGAGCGCACAAAGTTGAAGAATTAAGCAAAGCGAAAAGAAAAGTTAATTTTGAGGCACATGATTTGGGTAAGAGATTAGTGGGAAAATCTTATCAATCACCGTCAAAGAAGTCAAAAGAATATCATAACTGTTCATCAACTTCAGTGGGTTATTCTAGTAGAGATTGTAGAAAACAACATGTGAGTTCAAAACCTCAGGCTACATCTATAGCGAGCGTAGGGAGTGTTAAGAGTAACTAGTCTGAATGTCAATAATATGGACGCCCATACTTTGGTGAGTGCAAGATGAATGACGGGGCATGTTTTAAATGTGGTTCGTATGAACATTTTATCCAAGATTGCCAAGAGAAGTCTGATAAAGAAAAGGTTCAGACTGTTCGACCGAGCAATACAACAGCGAGAGGTAGACAGCCATAGAACCCTAGAAATGTTATTACTAATACATTTTCTATCTTTGATACTGATGTTATTGCGATGATTGATCCAGGATCAACACATTTGTATGTATATACGAATCTAGTGTCAAGTAAGAAATTGCCTTTCGAGTTTACTGAATTTGTGGTTAAAGTAACGAGCCCCCTAGGTCAGTATGTGCTAGTTGATAAAGTTTGTAAAAACTGTCATTTGATGATCTGGGGTTGCAACTTTCCGATCGGTTTGGTACTACTACCCTTTGATGAGTTTGACATGATTTTGGATATGGATTGGTTGACTTTGCATTATGCTGTTGTGAATTGTGAACGAAAGATTATTGTGTTAAAGTGTCAGAATTGTAAAAAGGTTCAGATTGAATCAGATAGACTGGATAGTATGTCTAATGCTATGTCGGCGATGTCAGCACAGAAGTATGTTAGAAAAGGCTGTGAAACGTATCTCGCTTATATATTTGATTATAGAGTTTTTGAGTTAAATTTAGAATCGATTCCAGTGGTATGTGAGTATCCAGATGTGTTTCCAGAGGAGTTACCCGTGTTATCGTCGATCAGAGAGGTTGAGTTTGCTATTGAGTTAGTGGTAAGACCATCTCTAATATCGATAGCTCCTTACAGAATGACACCAGAGTTGAAAGAGTTGAAAGCGCAGTTACGAGAATTAATAGATAGCGTTTTGTTCAACCCAATTTTTCTCCTTGGGGCGCACCTGTTCTATTTGTTAAGAAAAAGGACGGATCCATGCGATTGATTATTGATAGCTCAACAAAATCACGATCAAGAACAAGTATTCATTGACGCGTATTGTCGATCTGCTTTATCAGTTGAAAGGTGCGACAGTGTTAAAGATTGATATTCATTCTAGTTATTATAAATTGTGAGTTAAAGACTCAGATTTGCCGAAAACCGCATTCAAGACCAGATACGGACATTATGAATTTCTTGTGATGTCGTTTGGTTTGATTAATGCACCTGCAATATTTATGGATTTGATTAACAAAAATTACAGACCGTATTTAGATAGATTCATCGTAGTATTCATTGATGATATTTTGATTTATTCACAGGATGAAACAGAGCATGTTGAACATTTGAGAATTGTTTTGCAAACTTTGCACGAAAAACAATTATTCGCTAAGTTTAAAAAATGTGAATTATGGCTTTAGGATGTTAGATTTTTGGGACATGTTGTATTAGCTGAGGGCATTAGAGTTGATTCCAGCAAAATTTCAGTTCTCGTAGATTGGAAGCCTCCGAGAAATGTATCTGAGGCTAAAAGTTTTTTGGACTTAGCCAGTTATTACAGAATATTTTTCAAGGGATTCTTAATGATTGCTACATCATTGACGAGACTATTCCAAAAAGATGTTAAGCTTGAGTAACCAGAGAAATGTCAACAAAGCTTTAATAAATTAAAAGCATTGATAATCAAGGCACTGGTGTTAGTTCATCCAGAGTCGGGTAAAGAATTTGTGATTTATAGTGATGCATCGTTAAATGGTTTGGGCTGTGTATTAATGCAAGAGGGCAAAGTGATAGCATATGCTTCTAGACAGTTGAAACCGCATGAAAAGTATTATTTGACGCATGATTTAGAGCTTGTAGCAATTGTAGTTGCTTTGAAGATTTGGAAACATCATTTGTACAGAGAAAAATGTCATATCTTCACAGATCATAAGAGTTTGAAAAACTTGATGTCACAAAAAGATTTTAACTTGAGACAATACAGATGGCTCGAGTTATTGAAAGACTACGATTTGATCATTGATTATCATTTGGAAAAAGCTGATGTTGTTGCTGATGCTTTGAGTAGAAAATCCTTTTTCTTTTTGCAAGCGTTGAACACACGGTTGACGTTGATTGATGATGGTTCGATTTTAGCTTATTTGAAAGCTTAACCGAAGTTTTTGCAACAGATTTGTGAAGCTTAGAAATGTGATGATGTTTTGATAGCTAAACGTAAACGGATTGAGTCGACTCCTGATTCAAATTTTCAGATTGGATCCGATGATAACTTGTATTTTAAAGACATAATTTGTGTTCCAAGAAATTCAGATCTTGTCCAAAAGATTTTGCAGAAAGCTGACAGTGTAGCTTATCTATTCATCCTTGTAGAAATAAAATGTATGGTTATTTGAAACAAATGTATTGGTGGCCAGGTATGACATGAGAGATTTATGAGTTCGTATAGAGATTTTTAGTGTGTTAGCAAGTTAAAGCTGAGCATCAGGTACCTTCTAGTTTGTTACAAGCAATGATGATTCCAGAGTGGAAAAGGAAGTGTGTTATGAGGGATTTTGTATCAAGATTGCCTTTATCTCCGAGAAAGAAAGATGTAGTTTAGGTCATTGTTGATCGTTTGATGAATTCTACACATTTCATTCCAGTATGTACAGATTACTCACTCGAGAGACTAGCAGAGTTACATGTAGCTAAGATTATCAGATTGCACGGGCTATAGTTTCTGTAACGGTCTCAATGCTCACACGAGGATGGTAGTAGGTGTTTCTTCTAATGGTGCTCTCCTTTCTAAGTCTTATTACGAGGCTTATGAAATCATTAAGAGGATTGCCAGCAACAACTACCAATGGCCAAGCAATTGAGTAGCGTCAAGAAGATGAGTCACTAGAGTAAATGAAGTAGACGCTCTCACTTCACTCGAATCTCAGGTATCTTCAAGGCTTAAAAAATTACTACTAATGAGTTTAATAGTTTTGCAGTTCAGCCACCGAATCAACTTGAAACAGTAGTCTATGTTTATTATGGGGAAGGGCACTTGATCGAAGAATGTCCATAAAACCCAGAATCCATGTATTAAATGGGTAACCAAAACCAAACCCGAGGAAGGCAAGAACTGTAATCCAATTTTTATAACCCATCTTGGCCAAACCACCCTAATTTCTCTTGGAGTAACCAATGGGCTAGACCCAGTAACACTTATGCCCAACCTAGACTGACCCAGCCACCTGTATTTACCCAACAAGTTCAAAAGCAACCTCAAGTTGAATCTACCAATGACTTAGAAAACATATTTAAGGCATACATGGCGAAAAATGATACCTTAATCCAAAACCAAAAAGCCACATTGAAAAACCTGGAAAACCAAATGGGCCAACTTGCGACTGAACTTAGGAAACGACCATAAGGTCCATTGCTTAGTGATACAGAGAACCTGAGAAATCCAGGGAAAGAGCATTGTAAAGCACTGGAATTTGATACAGTAGCCCTGACAAAGGAATGCAATGCATATCTTTAAAATAAACTACCGCAAAGATGAAAGACCCTAGATGTTTTACCATTCCTTGCTACATTGGAGCAACTTATTGTGGTAAGGCATTATGTGATTTCGGTGAAAGTCTCAACTTGATGCCCATATCTATATCTAGAAAGTTAGGGATATGTGAAATTAGACCTACTACGATTACACTTTAACTAGTAGATCGATCCTTAGCACATCCAGAAGGAAAAATTGATGATGTATTCGTACGTATAGAAAAATTTATTTTTACTGCTAACTTTTTTATTTGATTTTAAAGCAGAAAAAGAGGTGCCAATCATCCTAGGAAGACCTTTCCTTGCAACTGGAAGGACCCTTATTGATGTGTAGAAGACTAAGCTTACTATGCGTGTTTAGGATGATCATGTAACCTTTAATGTTTTTAAGCCTATGCGATTCCCTGACACAGGTGATGATTGTTCTACAATATCTAAGTTAGAGGATTTAGCTGTAGAATGGGGACTCAACTCTGTTGAGGGCCCATTAGAATAAGTTTTGATGTCAGACCCTCCAAGTGACTAAGAGGGGGAGGAATACTTAGCTTTGCTAGAAGCTAATCAAAGAGGGTTTAATTCGTAATCTTGCATTGAATCTTTGGAGTTAGAAAGAAGAGATTATATCCAACTAAAAGTTTCAATCGAAGAGCCACTTAAATTAGAACTTAAGGTACTTCCCTCGCACTTAAAATATGTTTATTTAGGTAACGCTTTGACTTTTCCTATGATTGTTTCAGCTGAGTTAACTGAAGAGCGGGAAGAGAAACTTATCTTAGTTTTGAAGCAATTCAAGAAGGCTATCAGATGGACCATAGCTGATATTCGTGGTATTAGTCCATCCATTTACATGCACAAGGTCATCTAGGAAGATGGTGAGAAAAGGACGATTGACGGACAACGAAGACTGAACCCCATCATGAAGGACATGGTAAAGAAATAAATCATTAAATGGTTAGATGCCGGTATAATTTATCCCATCTCAGATAGTTCATGGGCAAGTCCGTTCCAATGCGTGCCAAAGAAAAGAGGTTTTACGATTGTTGAGAATGAGAATAACAAGTTAATACCAACCAGAACCATTATGGGATGGAGAATTTGCATAGAATACCGAAAGTTGAACAAGGCGACTAGGAAAGATCATTTTCCTCTGTCATTCTTGGACCAGATACTGGATAGACTCGCGAGGCGAGACTATTACTATTTTCTCAATGGATACTCAGGGTACAATTAGATCATAGTAGCACAAGATGATCAACATAAAACAACATCCACATCCCTGTACGGTACATTTGCATTTAGACGCATGCCATATTGTTTACGTAAAGTACCTACTACATTTCAAAGATATATGATGTCTATTTTTATTGACATGGTTGAGAAGTATTTGGAAGTTTTTATGGAAAATTATTCAGTGTATGGAGACACTTATGATGATTGCTTAGTCAATCTAGCCAAGGTACTGAGATGGTATGAAGAAACAATCCTCATACTCAACTGGGAAAATTGTCATTTCATGGTATGACAAAGGATTATTCTGGGGCACCGAATAACGAGACATGGAATCGAGGTAGATAAAGCAAAGGTAGATGTTATTGAGAAACTCCCACCTCCAACATCTGTAAAGGGTGTTAGGAGTTTTTTGGGACATGTCAGTTTCTATCGAAGATTCATCAAGGACTTCTCCAAAATTGCTAAACCCTTATGCAAATTATTAGAGAAGGACACAATATTCAATTTTGATAAACAATGTTTAAAAGTGTTTAATGATCTAAAGAGTCGATTAGTTTCAGCACCCATTATCATCACACTGGATTGGGATTTACCATTTGAATTAATGCGTGATGTAAGTGACTTCGTGATAAGAGCTATGATGGGCTAGGAAAGGAACAAAGTTTTTCATCCCATCTACTATGCAAGTCGGGCTCTGACGGGAGCTCAATTGAATTATACAGTAACAGAGAAATATTTATTTACTATTGTGTTTGCTTTTGACAAGTTTCGATCTTATCTTATAGGTATCAAAGTGACTGTTTATACGGATCATTCGGTAATTAAATATTTACTTACCAAGAAAGATGCCAAACCTAGATTTACCCGATGGGTACTTCTACTGTAATATCATAAAAGGGTAGAAAATCAAGTAGCAGATCACTTATCCAGACTAAAGTCGTAAGAATGAAATTCTCCACTTATACCCATTCAGGAGACATTTTTAGACGAGCACATACTTAAGGTAAATCATGTCCATAATACCCCTTGATTTGTTAATTTTGCTAACTATTTAGCTTATGGTTTGATGCCAATTGATATTACATATCAAAAAACGAAAAATTTTCTTCACGATGTGAAGTACTATTTTTGGGAAGAACCATATTTGTTTAAAAAGTGTGTAGATCAAATGATTAGGAGATGCGTTGCAGAAAATGAGGTACATAAGATCTTATATCATTTTTATATAGCTCTGAGTGGGGGACACTTCACAGGTACACGTACTGTAGCCAAAGTATTGCAAGATGGATAGTTTTGGCCAACTCTATTCAAAGATGCGTATGCTTAAGTAAAGAACTGTGATCGATGCCAAAAGGTTGGAAAAATCACCAACAGAAATGTGATTCCCCGATCAAACACCATTGAGGTAGAATTATTCGATGTTTGGGGTATTGAATTCTTCAATCCTTTCCCTTCACCTTTTGGTCATAAGTACACATTGGTAGCAGTAGGCTACGTATCTTGTTGGGTTAAGGCCGAGGCATATCTGACCAATGATACCAAGGTTGTGATGAAGTTTTTGCATAAACATGTGTTCACATAGTTTGGAACTCCTAGGGCTATCATCAATGATGAGGGGTCCCATTTTGTGAAAAAATGGTTGAAATGGCTACTCAACATGGAGTGAAGCACAAGTTGCCACAGCTTATCATCCGTAGACAAATGGGAAAGCTGAATTGACAAACAAAGAGATAAAAGGCATACTTGAGAAGGTAGTTTGTCCAAACTGACGAGATTGGTCCAAAATACCGGATGACGCTTTATGAGCCTATAGGATAGCATACAAGACACCATTAGGGATGTCTCCCTATCAGTTGGTCTTTGGGAAAACTTGTCATTTTCCCTTGGAGTTAGAACATAAAGCTTATTGGGCTCTCCAATAGCTCAATTTGGATACCAAGCTTGCCAAAGAGAAATGCATGCTTCAACTTAACGAGTTAGAAGAATTTTGAACTTTCTCATATGAAACCATAAAACTCCCATAAAACCTTCCTACCGTAAGCCTTAGTAACATCATCCACTGAGCTAGCTTGTGTTGCAGCTCCCATTCAGCAATTGTTGAAGACACTACCAGTAGCTGCACCTGCCGCTCATGGACAACCCTTCTTGCGTGCTGCTATTGTTGATCCCACAAGCCACTGCTGCTTACGCCCTAGTCGACGTACAAGCTCTACTATTTCCACGTCACTACTGGCCTCAAACCTTTGTACACCTCAAACTTTTTGCTGCTGCTTTCTTCAAGTTGTGCGCACCCTTGAACAAACTGTAGACCCCTTGTCACCATTGTACCAAACTTCCATCACATTCAGCCACCAACCGATCACCCTTCCAACCAACCCTCAATAAAAATCTTTCACTTTAAATTTTATTTATTTTATTTGATTCTTTAGTTTTTATACAGAGGTAGTAAGAAAAAATTTTCTCCTAAATTTAAATTTTATTTAATTATTTAATTCTTCAATTTATTAAATTATTAATATTTTATACTAATTGAACTTTTGAGAAAATATTTGTTTCCATCTTATGTTCAGGTTAATCATGCCTCGCAAAAAAACTCGTGCCTTTGTTTAAGTTGAAGAATCACAAAACATATTTCACAGTGAAGAAGCCAAAGCTAAATATGATAGCATCTTCAAAAATTAGCAAATACACTCGGAAAAAGGCTTTACTCTGAAAGAAAACAACTATATCGATTTCATGTCGCTCATTTGACAAATTGCTAAAGCCCTTAATTGAAAATTGTTTTGTGCGAAAATACCTAGTGTAGATAAAGAGTTAGTTCATGAATTTTATGAAAATTTGACCTCAAGCAAATTAACAAAAGTTTCTGTCCGAGGAATCAAGGTCCCAATAAGCTCAAACTCTATTAATGAATTCTTTGAATTACTTCATTTAAAGACGACAAATATTCTTCTTTGATGAGAAATATTGAGGCTAAAAAATTGCAAGAAATTCTCGAGGAACTTACAATTCTGGATTCTAACTGGACTGTGTCAAAGCATGGGTTCTATTTCATTCAATTCAGCCTTATGCCTATTTCACATGGGACCACAATTTCATTAGAGTGAATGGCCTTGTTATACTAGATTTTAATGAAAAAGACCATTGATGTGGGGAAAATCATTCTGAGAGAAATACGAAATTGTGTTGCTAGACATTCTGGCCCAACATACTTTCCCTTTACAATAACAATTTTGTGCTTGAAAGCTAAAATTCTTGCAAACATAAAGAAGACAGGTTATAGTCAGGGCACAATCACAGATTGGGACCTTTATCGAATAGCCAGAGATTCTGTTCTACAGCAACGGGTTGAATTGAGTGAGGATCCCGAATAAGAAGAAGAAGCCCACAGAGATCGAACCAATGCAGTCAGCTGAAATCCCTAATAAGGTGAAATCAATTGAACCAATAACTGAACTTGACATGGCAATCTCAACATTCAGAACTGTCAAAGTTGATGGACCTAATGCAACGTATGCGGTGGTAGCAACAAGCTTACTAGTGATATTCAAAAATACGGGATGACTTAATGAGAAGCGCTTTTACGAAAATATTCTATATCTCGTTTATTTTTGTGCCTTAGTTTCCAAATTTTATATTTGAACCATTGATTCCAATATCAAAAAGGGAACGAAGCGATTCATGCAAAAACAAAGACATTGGAGCAAAAGATTAATCGGTTTCTGAAGGACATGCAAATAAATAAAAACGGGGAATCTTTACTTTACTTTATTTCCTTTCTTAGGATATGTTTTTAGGATTAGGTACTATTAGGATTTTTATTTCTCGCATAATAAAATAAGAGGTGGAAATCATAAATAAAAATGATCAAGTTACAAAATAAGAAGTGTGTTAATAGATATGTACATGTCTAGGATTGGATCTAGGGAGAGCTTGGTACTTAAGTAGTCAAATTGACTCACCTCCTCTTTTCTAGAATCCTACCTGGTATATAGTATCTATTCACTTCTAACAATGAGGACATTGTTCATCTTAGGTAAGGGGGTCGAAAATTAAAATTATTTCCTCTTAGAATAAAATTTTCTTTTAATTATGGTTAGGTTATATTTTGTTATGTTAGCTAAATTATGACATAAATGTACTGCTAATAAAGTATGTAAATCATACCATAACATTTTTAGTTTCTTAGGAAAGCTAGACATGCATGAAAGTTTAAGTCTCTAGAATTGACTTAGTAATTTCTTGAGGCGAAATCCTAAGAAGCATGGAATGTTAAAAATGATTTAGGCAAACTTTTGTTTGGACCGCTTGAGTCTTTCAAGCCAACCTTGATGATTTTTTATCCCTTGAAACCCAACTTTGAGACATATGACCTAATTTTATTTGAACCTTTGCAATATCGAGCAATCACTTCTCTCATAATTATCTTTCAATTGTCTCAAACACTAGACTCTATTCAGAATATTCTTTAAAAATAAGTTTGGGGGAGTTGAAAAGAAGTATCAAATACCCAAAAAATTGTAATACATATAGCAAAATGCTCGTATTGTAAAAAAAGAGTATATGTACTCGAAAGAAATAGATGTACAAAAGAGCATGTAAAAGAAAAATGAGTTGGTGTATTGAAGGTAATAATTCTGAAGGTCTGATGCAAGCTGTGTCTAGGGTTTTTAGCCTAAATTTATCTATCTTTTACCTACCCTAGCCTAGCCACGTTACAACCTATTTAAAAGACCTATTGATTCAAGTTTCTATGCTTCCTACATTAATGGACAGAAATTGCTATGTTCAGCATATGAAGGCATAAATTAAACTTAATGATTGCAGATTAATCTTAAATAAGGAATAAAATCAATTTGGTAGGGATTTAACATGTCTTTATTGAGAAAGCATTTAGTCTATTTTTACTATCATAATAATAATTGAGATTAGTTTGAATGATATGTATACTTAAGTGGTATAAATCTCAAAATTTTTGTTCTTGAGCATAAGTATACTAAATTCATAATTATGGGAAGAATGTTTTATAAAGGAATTTTTCAAAAGTTTTTCCAAGAAATTATTTATAACTTGTGCATTACTCGGGACGAGCAATGAATTAAGTTTGGGGGTGTGGAAATACAAAAATATATAGACTTTTTCAACACCTTTTGAGCTCTAATTCATGCAGTTTCGTAGTAAATTTTAATTATTTTTATAATAAATTTTCACAAATTTGGTTTATTTTTGACAGTTTTGCAAAAAAGCTGAAAATTGGCTCAATAGACACCTCGAAAAGCTTGAACTGTTGGGGAATTTTTCCATCAAGTGAATCAATGGAAATAGTAAATATTTTTCTAGAAAAGGTCGGTCCAAATGATGATCATTTTATATTTAATTTTTATCCAAGTTAAAATGGGTGAAAAATTAATATAAAGTCTGAAGGATAAAGTGTCCCAGTGTACTAAGCATTGAAAACTGATCCAATAAGAAAATTTGCAACCCAAAACCAACCCAATAAGCTGACCCAATCAGCTAATTTAGATGATTAAATTAATTTCAAAATATCCCTCAAGTTTCCTTAAAATCTTATTCAAACCCCTCCACTTTTTGTGCATTTGAAGATTTGTCACAAGTTAAATTTAGCAAAGTTTGGATGTTTAAAACTTTGCTCCATGTGTGGCCGGCGAAGAGAAGTCTGTGGCTGCTAATTATTTGCTATTTTTAGCAGTCATTCCCACCTATAAATACCCCTCTTGACCTATTCATTTAATACACCCTTCATTTCCCACACATATCTCTCTTTCACTTGTTTTTCTCTCTTACATTCCCTTCCATATGTTCCCATTTCCCTTGCCGATTTTCCTCTTGAGAAAGAGCCTTCTTCCACCATGGAATAGCATCATTCTAGTGTTCGTAGAGGCCTCATTTCAACACAACGAGTAAAGAAGAAGAGGAGCGCACTAGTCTGGCTTCAGAGAAATACTAGATTTGCTTCCTAGTTCCCTTCTCTTTAATTTTCTTATTTATGTTGTGATCATGAATATTGATAATTGTTTTGTTGTTGTTCTTGTTCTAATTAAAATGGCTTAAATTAATTCACATTAGATTGATTGTATTTTTTCCACTTGAATTATTAAAATCATGTTTGTATTGTTATGGGCCTTGGAAATTTGTTCAATTAAATAAAATCATGCTTATATTATACTTGCATTAGAAAATGTAAAGTGTGAATGAATTAATTATTGAACGTATTAAAATTATAATTAATTGACGCATATTTAGTTGGTGTATGTTTAATATTCTAAGGTAGTGAAGGTTAAATTAGCAACGCTTTTAAATGGTACATTAGCCTTGCATAACTTGCAAGATTATTCGATTAAATTATTTCAATATAGAAATATATTGTTACCTCGCTTAATCTTTTATGTGCTTATGAAGATTAATTAATTATTTGAATTGGCATTGAAAATGTTCAAGAGATTAGTTAATTTCGTAAGTATGTATAAGCGATAGTTAGCAAATTACCAAGTTGCCATGAAAATATTTGTAACAACATGAACATGGGTTTAGTAATTATAAGTTAAGGAATGTAATCGATATAGCACAATTATGTCATATTAATTAAAACTCCTCTTTTGAAATTGTGCTTTGGAATTTTTACTTTTATTTCTATTAATTAGTTAACTTTTAGTTTTTAAAATCACTTCTTCAAAACAAAAATATTTTTCCCATCACCAAAGTGTTTGATTTACATTTCATAAATACATTTCTTTCACAGTCCATGTGGGTACAATAACTCGACATTTACTTATCACTTTATTACTTGCACATTACTATCACGAAACTTGTTACGTCCTCGAAGTAATGCTTCCTCTGTGTCTTTGACACTGGGATTCGCCTATTGTTCATCACGTGACTGAGACTACTTCAGGATTGCCAAGTTATTGTCACTTTCTTAAGCTTCTGGATCCCCTTCGATGTCGATTTCAGCCCTGCAATTTCACACTTCACACAAAATTCATGGTTAGTAGCATGATAGAATGACAGATTAATGGCTTGACACTCTTACCTTAAAGAGGGTGACATTTCCTTAGAGCTAAGATTAGGATCGACACACTTAAAGACTTCAACCTCTCCATCAATTTCTATTGTCAACTCTCCCTTACCTATATTTATGGTGGCCTTAGAAGTCGTTAAAAAGGGGTCTCCTTAGCAAGATCAGTAACTCTAAGTCTTATTCAAAATCCAGTACTATGAAGTCTACCAGAAGAATGAACTGTCAAACTCTAACTAACACATCCTCAAGGACTCCATTGGGATAGACTAATGATAGACCAGCTAGCTGTAAAGTAACTGAGGTCTCCCGGAGGTCCCCTAACCCTAACCTATGATATATCCACAGAGGCATAAGGTTAATAATAGCCTTAAGGTAACAAAAGGGCTTTCCTAAAGTTTACCCCTCCTATCTCTATCGGTATAATGAAACTTCCAGGGTCTTTGAGTTTCGGTGAGACTTTCCTAGACACTATAGTGCTATATTCAGCACCCCTCATCCTATTTTCTTCCTCCTAGACATCACTTCTCGAAGGTGTTTAACATATTTAAACATATTTTCTAATAGTTCAAGTGAGGGGAGATTAACGCTTAATGCTTTGAACATGTTAAGGAAATTAAGGAACCCCTCACTCACTCTTTTCTTCCTCTCCTTTACTAGGTTTTGTGGCTAGCCTCTCCTTAGGCTCAGATGGCTTTGGCTCATTTTCTTTCTCGCCACTCTCATTCACCCTATCTCCAACATTAGGATTATGGGTGCTAATGTCCTTCTCTCATTTCTCACCACTTACGGATCTTACCGGTTCTCGTATCACCACTCCGGATCAGAGAGTAATATCTTTTTCATTTCCATCCCCTCCTTTTTCAAGTTATGCTCGATGTTGATGTGGATACTAGAAGTGGCATTGGTTTGCAACACTTAGAGGATTTGGTCCAACTAACCTTGCATTTGGCGTATGTTCGCTTGCAACGAATGCATTCTTTCTTCAAGCTTACTCACTCAAATGGGCGTAGGAGAGTCACTGCTATAGGCGGGCTTCCTATCAACCTCTTAGGGTGGCCTATATGGCTATGAGGGTTGGTGTGGAAGGTTAGACCAACGTTGACTGAAATTTAATACTCCTTGATTTGAGGGACCCCCTTGGTTCCCTCCTCACCTAAGATTGGGGTGATCATGCCATCTTGAGTTATAGGTGTTAGAGTCAAGGTTATACCCCCTATCCCCCAGATAATTTGCCTCCACATGAGCACTGTCATGGTGACTGCCTCAACTGGAGCCTTCATGTTTGTACTCTACATTTGCATTTGTTAGATGGGGCTAGTTGAGGATTTGCGATTAAACCGAGCTCACTTTGAGTTTGTTAAACCTCTCAAGGATTTTTTTTAAAACTTATCTTCATTGCTAACCGCATTCATGGTTAGATGGTTAGTCTGATATGTTAACCGTTCAGATGGCCACATATAGGAGTTCATTATCGTATCTTCAATTAGTAGCACCCTTCAGCGTAAGTCTTGAACATGAACAACCCCGCAGATGCTCAGTCAAGACTCGATTACAAGTTCCCATCAAGCCCATTATAAAAAGTTTGTAATTGTAACCAATCTTACAAACCATGGTACAAACACTTACGTACCATTAGCTTGAAGTGCTCCCACGCTTCATAGATTGGCTCCCCCTTAAGTTGGCGAAAGTTTGTGATATCCATTCATAGTTTCATGGTCTTACTTAGGGAGAAATAATTAGTGAGGAACCAATTGGCTAGCTCATCCCATGTGTTGATTGAATTTACCGATTGTGAATCTAACCACATAAAAGTGTCATTAGTTAAAAGAAAAGGGAATAATCAAATACGTATAGTGTCATCGAATACCCCATTATATTTGAAACTATCACATAGAGTTAGAAATCACTTAAGATTTTGGTTGGATCCTCGTTCATTAACCCCTGAAATTGGAGGTTTCCTTGAATCATCTGGATCATCACCGACTTAATCTCGAATTTTTTTGCATTAATCGCAAGACGATTAATGCTCCATCAGACTGCCTCCATGTTCAGCATGGCATAATTACGAAACATCCATTGCTCCATTTTTCTTGGACAATTGAGTATTTCGCACTCCTTGGTGTTGTGAGGCTCAAAATTTGGTTCCTCTCTCCTCAGGTAGTCAATTGGGGGCTTAGCAAGTGGTGGGTTTATCGGTGGAAGTGAAGCTCCTCTTGATAATTGACCCCTTCTAGCATGTATTAAGATCCTTTCTGGCTCCGGTTCGAATGATACAATTTTACTGTTGGTCTGAGTCATACACTACCCAACAAATAGAAAGAAAACAAACAAATCAACAAATGGTTTTCCAACCAAACAACAAATAAACGCAATAAAAAAGAGCATTGTATCTATAAACCTAGTTTTGGCTAATTATCTCCCTAAAAAGCATGCAAAAATCAAGCAAAAATGGCTCAATCATACATGAACTCCTTGAAAATAGTGCCAACAACTTGATCTCTCCCCGACATGCGTGCACTAAGGCTAAAAATTAACACTAAAACAAATAATGTAAGTGCAGCGTGTTGCAAGTGTGACATGTTAGTTGTAATATTTATAGTGTTTCAATGGAACACCCGAGGATTCCAAGGATCGAACCCAAGAGAGTTTTGAGACTAAGTGATTCCTAAGCTAGTTAACTACTTACTAAGTTTTATATTATGGTAAATCATGGTCAAGGTTGATTGTGCTAATTATTACCTAAAACGAACAAGGACTAAACTGTTAAATAAGAAAAATTACGACATTAAAAAATTAATAAAAGACAAAAGTTGGTTGACTTCCATGTTAATTAACCTTTGGATTTGGGATGCAAATCACTTGCAATCCTAAATTGGCTTAATTTTACCTCTTGATCTCAATTTTACCAAGTTAGACAAATTATTTTTTTCTATCTCTTGACCTCACCAATCTAATATGGGACTATCAAATTGGTGCTTAATGAGATCTCCTCTCGGTCTCACTCATCTAAATTTTCCCCTAGGGGCATAAATCTTAAGTTTTGAAGTATATTTGATTTAGTCTAGATTTTGTGATTTAGTCCCTGAACCAAAAATTAACTAGCCAATATTTTCATCAAACAACCACCCAATATTTAGCTACTCATATTCATTTCTAAACAAGCAATAACCAAGTATTCAAGCAACATATTCATTAAAGTAAAAACAAAAGAAAGTTGAGAAAAGCTTAGGCCTTTCTTGAAAAAACTTGAAGAAAGTGATAATGGCAGCACTAGTTACAGGTAAAAACACAAAAGATTTTTATCAGGTAAAATAAAACAAAGTTGATTTATAATAAACCAAGGGATTAAAGTGAAAATACAAAGAAAGTTTAAGCTACTAAATACTAATTACCACCAAGCTACAGTAAACTTAACTAACTAACAACTTAACCAAAAATCAAAAAATTTGAAGCCTAAACCCTAAAAAAATGAAGAAAAGCAACAAAACTCTAAGCTAAAAAGATTATAAAAGTTGTGTAATATGAAAGTTGTGTCTTTTTTCAGGCAAAAAGTGGCTTTTCATCTGATTACAACCTAATTTTTATGACTAAAATGTCCCAAAACATCTAATTTTGATTAGTGTTGAGGTTGAACAAGGACTACCCCTACAGTAATATTTTGTCTCTGCCCGACAGTGGTATCGTGATACCATGACAATCTTGAAATAAAAGGTCCTTGGGTGTCTCGGTATTGTGATAGCCATGGTTAGTATCGTGATACCACTAAAGATGGCTTCAATTCTCTTCATTTCAATATTGTTAGAGGTATCACGACTTCCATGCTTTGATTTTGCGATACCCCCTTCTATGTGACATTTTCTTCACGTTCAAACAACCATCGACGCCCTACAACACTCAGTCAACTTGTTAGGTTCCCTATGCCACATTTGGCCAACTCGGGTCTCAAAATAACATAAATCACACAGAATCACTTATTTAAGTGAAAATATAAAACTAAATAAAAATGCGAAAAAGACATCCAAACTGCTTGAGAATAAGCTCTTCAAGTGTAATGAAGAGTCTATTTTGACCTATCAAATTATGACAGATCAATGAGGGATGGCAACCCTAGTATAATTAACTAGGTTAGACCCTTCTCTCTCCTAATAGAGCTAAGGGACTTCTTTTTCTATTAGATAAGTATTATTTGTATTCTACTAATTCAACTAGAATTCTTCGATCTCTCCATATAAATAGATGGCACTGGTAAAGCTAAAAACTAACAACTTTGAGATATTTTTATTCTAGTTGAAAATATTCAAATTATATTTTCCAAGTATAAATTCTATTTTCTGGGGATACTTATTCTGCCGGTTTCTATAAAGAGATGTTTACTTTCCTACTGAAAATAAGAAAAATATTTCTGGTTCTACATTTGATTCATGGTTGTTCAAGCCTACACTCGAAGCGATTCGTGGTATAAGAATAAAAGAGACGTTCATTCGGTTGAAAGTTGGGAATGTCTTGGATTCATCTCACACAAAGAACATGTACTTTTTAGGAAAAATTTATTGCTATAAGTAATCACAATCCAGCTTGGTTTGCAAAATTTTAATTTTCCACTATGACAGAAAATTGTTTTTAAATCGGATTTTTTCCAATAGTATCACCAAAGGAATACACAACTGACGCTAAGATATATATATATGTCCACCCTGGATCATTGGTACATAACCGAATTAATATGTGCCTAGCACTCATCAGTATAAAATCGAAGTAATACTCGATAGAAGCTGCAATATCTCCATAGAGGAATCCTATTGCATGCCAATTCTACCTATACTCTATCCAATACCCTTTAATAGGGCATTTATAGTGTTAACATACATAAGTTCTCATATCATTAATCATTACATGACATTTTCATATTACTTTCATTTTCATTATCATACTTTCACATAGCATTCATATATTAGATCATATCTTTATATAACCTTTATAATTTTTCACTGTAACACAAACATGGATATGCATGATCATATACACAAGATTTCAAAATGATATCAAGTCTCAATGAAAATTTACTATTTATGAAACAAAGCATTAGCACCATGCCATTTACTCATTTCATTATACTAATAGCACAACTCGATCATTATAATCAAATAAACTCAACTTATCTTCCATGATTTCAATCATTATTATCCCTTAATTACATTTAGTCTAATATGTTTCTTTTCAAGTTATCATGCATGTGTACATATATGCTCAATTCATATTGTTTTATTCAAGCTTACATGTGCCTAATTAACAACTTATAGCCTAGGTTCTCACATCAACAAAGATTACTCCTTTATTTATCCTTTAATCCAAAATTACCTTTCAAATGCCTAAACAAAAAATATAAATCATAATAAGAAATAAAAATTAGCATCAATATATTCACAAGCAAAATATTTAATTATCTCATGCAATGAATGCAAATTATGCTAGCACAAACTGATTCAGCTAAATGTCGCATGTTTCACCTTTATCCCTCAACGTTCCAACCTCGTTGCTAGCTACGCATGTTAATTAATTTACAAAATAAGATCAATTCATATTACTTCGTATTTATTCCCTAAAGACCCCAAACTATCAATCTATAACATTTATTTTCAACAGTCTCCACTCTTTTCACTTTGGTCCCTAATAATACATAATTAACCATTTGACCTAAATTTAATTCAAACTTAATCACCAGTGCCCATTATGAATCCAAAAAGATATTAACTTAATCTAAACTCAACAACTATCCTTTTCATGATTTCTAACTCAAAATTCTTTAGGTTCTCTATAATGGCAACTTGACCTAGCCTTAATCATAGAGAAATCTAACTAATGGTTTAACTTTACCATAATTCCAACTTGAGAACTCTAATCACTAAAAATTATTAATAATTAAGCTTATTCCCTCAAGATAAAGTGGGAGGCAATGGTAAAAACCTTTAAGAAATTTTCATTTCTTCTCTCATACACAACAACATGAAGATAAAGATGAAAATACGTTGATTTTTTTTATTCTCTGTAACAATCCATTTTTGATGAAATCGAAAAAGTGGTTTCAGGACCACAAATCCGAAGTCAAAAAATTTATTTTATTATTTTATCGCCTATAGCATGATAGTAATACCGTATAAAAATTTTGTTAAAAAATTTTATACTTTACATTCTCAATTTGATAAAAAGGACTAAATTGCGTAAACTGCAAAAGTTGAGTTCTGGTAGCTAAAGGTACTAAATAGCTATAGAACCTTAAAGTAAGGATCGTTATTTGGTAATTAGACAACTAATGAAGAATGTGGAATGTGATGGCTTGGCATTTGTATAAATTTTATTGTTTTTAAATGTTATAATAGTAATTTGGTAATTAATTGATAATTAAAATAAGTAAAAGGAATTCATCTTCTTCATTTCATCAAGCCACCATCGAAAATTCATTTTTTCCTAAGGTAGGGTTCGACCATCTTCATTTTTACTTGATTGGTATGTATTTTTGTCTCGTTTTTAATTATTTCTATGCTTTTGGGATCATGTAGCTTAATCTAGCTAGCCCGGGGACTAATTTTTGAAACTATTAAACTATTATGGTTTTACCATTAATGAATCTAGATGATTTTTGATGTTTAATGATATAAAATGGATAGTTGTTGTTTGATAAACGACTTTTATAAAGAGATTTTGATGAAAATGTCAAATAGGGATTAAATTGAAAAATATAAAATTTTACATGGTGAAATTGTGAAAAAAATGAAATATAGGGCTTTTTAGGGACCTAATTGATATTCGACTATAGTGGGTTATGGTGAAATTGCATAAATTTCCATTTTTATGAGATAGGGACTAAATTTCAAAAAATTAATAGTATGGGGCAAAATAGTAATTTTTCTAAAATATGATTTTGGATTAAGTTGAATGAAAAAATATAATGAATTGAGTTAAATTTATCTGTATAGATTAAGTCAGACCTCATATGGCTTTAGATTGGGGCAAAGAGAAAGTCTCGGATTAATCGCCTTCGTATCTACGTATACTTGTCGAGGTAAGTTTGTGCAACTAAATTGTCTATACATGTTTTTGAATGAAATACAATCGTGTTATGAATTGTTATACGTATATTCCGGTTGCATATCTAATGATGTACGGCAACTACCAAGCCCTGTTTGAACCTTAGGAATTCGTAGGATACAAATGACATGTCATTTGGGTTTACATGATTCAGGTGCTGGTTCTGAATGTCCTATCGATGCCTAAGATCCAGCATGTGTTGTGGATACTCCATAGCTCGTGTGAGCCGCATCGTGTAGCTACGTTTCGATCCGCAACTCAAGTGAACAAGCCCATTTTACAGCTAGAGTGAGCATACCGATTCACAGCTCGTGTGAGCATACATGTACAGGATTTAATGGATTACAGTTATATAATTTAGCACACTATGTGTGAGCAGTCCTGGGTATCCAATGATATTATAAATGGTTCGACAGGCATTATTTTGATACAAAATGGTAAGGGTTCATTACGGACTATTACAGGGATACATATGAATTATATGGAAGTGTTATTACATGGTATATGGAAAATTGAATTGGATTATACATGTATATGAAACATAATCAATTGTCATGCTCATCCATGATTATTGGTTTATATATGTATTTACATGGCTAACATGGTTGGTGTATATGTGCATAGGTTTTAGCCAAATTATGGTTGAAATATGCTATGTTACTTACCTATTATATGATTAAATGATAAGTTATGTTCTTTTTTATATGAACTTACTAAGCTTAAATGCTTACTCTGTGTCTTTTTCTGTGTTTTATAGTGAATTGGAAGCTCGTTCGGGTTGGAAGCTTGTAAGAGCTATATCACACTATAATGGCCATGTGTTTTGACTAATGTTGCCATGTGTTTTGGTTGTTGAAATGGCCATTTGGCTTGGTTTGAGTTTTGGAATTTTGTTGGTATAATGGCATATTTTGGTATGCATATATGTAGCCTTAGTATGGTTAATGTTTGACTTGATGTGTTTGAATTATGGAAGATGAAATTATGGTTTGAATATGCATATTATATATGGCTTGTAACTTGTTGGAAATGTTGTGAATTGGCACATTACTTTGAATGGCTTATTGACTATTGATGTTAGTGGTTGAATGGTATGTTTAGTACCATTTGGTATGTTTTGGTAAGTAAATTCAATGATTTGTATTAACGCAAATATGCCTAGAAGTTAGTTGATCATTTTGACCAAAATGAGTACATGATTATACATGTTTACATATTGTCATTTGAGGTGCCTAAGGGCATTTTGGTTGTATGATATTATACCCTATGTATATGAATTGGTTATGCATGATTTTGGTGCCTTGTTATAGCTTGTGCATATGTGCAATTTTGGTTGTAGGTATATGCCTAGTTGGGTGAGAAAAATGACTTATAAAGTGGCCTATTTTTATCCACACGAGCAGAGACATGCGCGTGTGTCTCAGCCGTGTGTGATACGTGGCTAGGCGACACGATCGTGTGTCTCTTGTAATTTTCAAAGGTTTGCAAATGAAGCTGTTACATGGCCTGGTGCACGGCCTGTCACACGGGCGTGTAAGGTTATTTCGAAGGGTACACGACCTGGCACACGGGCATATGGCTTGACAGTGTGACCCAAGTCAGTGAGCTACACGAGCTGGGACACGGCCATGTGTCTCTACTTCGAATGCCTACACTGTCTGAGACACAGACTTGTCTCTTAGCTGTGTGACCCCTGTAGTGTTGAAAATTTTCAATGTTTTCTAAAAAAACTCTTTGAGTTTCTGATTTAGTCCATATTTATTTCTAACGTGTATTTAGGGTCTCGAGGGCTCGTATAAGGGACAATATGTATGTTTTGACTTGGTTTTAATATGTTTATTGATATGATATGAAATGTTTATAATATGTGTTCGAACGATTTGAAAACTCCAGTAATGCTCCGTAACCCTGGTCTGGCCACGAATATAGGTTAGGGGTGTTACATTCTCTCTCCCATATAAGTATATACATATATACTTCTCTTTTAATTAAACTAATTTCAATCCTTAATGAAATAGTCCAATGATTAAGGCTTATTCATAAAACTATTAATGGAATTGGATGGTAGATATCATGTTAGGCCACTAACTCAAATTTAATTAGGGAAAAGTTATCTACAAGTCCTTGATTAAATTTCCACTTAAAGCCTGCTAAAGTTCTTTAATCTAATTTCATTAGTTTGAACATCTATCAATTTAGTCCTTGTAGTTAATAACCAATTTAATAGATTAATAAATAATTCTATTTAATTAATTACAAAATAATTTTATTTCTAAATTTTGTATTCGGCTCGGAGTTACTCAATTAAAATTTTTTCGACTAGCTCAACTTAGTAAATTTGGCATCAAAATTGAATTTTTCGACTCCACTAAAAATCAATCATTACTATAACGCCCTATAATCGACTCGTTCGTCGAATCCAAGTTACAGAGCATCACAAATAGTACAACATAACTTTCACAAGATTAAAATAGAAAATAAAATATTCTAAGAAATCCAACAACTATATTATCATTAATAACCAAAACTAAATAACGAGTCAAATTTAACTCTAAGATAATTAGATGAATTGCCATGAAGAGTAATTCAGATATAATTCCTAGCTATCTAATTTACAATAAAGTTTAGCTAAACAATTACTAAGGTTCATAATTGGTTACAATAATTCAATCTCTGAGGCATGATATGGTAACAATTCCTAGCACGCCTTTTCTAGCAAATCCTAGCTTGGTCCCTCCTCTACTTCTTGTAATTACCCTCATACCTGCAAAGCATAATAAAAAATTGAGTAAGTTCTATTGAACTTAGTGAGTGATTCATACCTAGTATCTATTGCTATGTTATTATGCTTGTACTTCATAAATTTGAAATTCTGCTTGACTTCATCCGGACTAAGACAGTACTGTGCAAACTGCTGGCGTGGTCTTGTCATTCATTACATCTTTATTGACATTCTATCATGATTCACCATTTGAACAGACGCAGATTGAATTAGCTGACCTGTCTGTGGCGTAATAGTGAAAAGTGGTTAATTTTACAGAATTAGTAAAGAATATATCATTTGGATAACCTTTTTGTGCGGACTCTTTTCTGGCACTTCTATTCGTGTAATCATACAGAAGTACATTCGTATAAACAAGTACATAATTTGTGCAATCATATAGACGTATAATCATATAAGCAAGTACATAATCACGGACACTTCTTTGACAAATTGTTTACACAACTTTTGCATGAAAGGTGGACAATATAATTCATTAGCTCATACTAATTATTTACATGATTTCTTGGGAGAAAGCCTTAGACTCCTAGAGTCTTATACCACCCATTAAGGGCTTTCATATATGTCCTATAAAGGGCTCTCGTATACTAGTTTGCACATTTCTCTATACAGTTCAAAACTCTATTCATGTCCATTCGTACAATCTCCGTGCATGTCCATCCAAACCTCCGCAAAGCCACTATCATAAATACATGCACATCACAAACAAGACTTAGCCAATAAATACTATTTATCATCCGACATATTGCACGCCAATTATTCCATCTATGCATCATAGTCACACTTACTATCAGCCATACAATTGCATATCATTATACAACATGCCTCACAACACATCAATCATTCAACACTATAATTCAACATGATTAGACTCATAACCAAACGGTATTTTCATGTCAACACCACATGCACACACAAGACATCCACATTTCACCTTAGCATACTCATTATTTCTAAGGTTCAACGCATACAACACGATGCATCAACACTCAGCCACAGGATGATTCACCATTTGTAAAACACTAATTCAAACATATTTAGTACCCTAATAACACAGGAAACATACATTTAAGACTTGAGTTCGGGAACTCAACTGAAGGTTGACACCAAATTCATTGACTTAGCTTCTCCCTTGCTACCTTAACCTTCAACTTTCAAAACATAACAACCAATTCAGAATTTCCAGTAAAGATAATTCATCATAAGAATCCTACTTTACTTGCATGCAAAGGCCATTTAAATGATTTACCACAATCCCTAACCAAAACAGAACAGACTCGACGGATAGTTGAAATCTTTAACTTTCTTCTCTCTTCTTAAATCCATTAATGTAGGGAAATTAGAAAGATTGACAGCATATGAAATTTTCACTTCCTTATGCTCGAATTTTAGTCTTTACCATCCATACATAAGACTCCTTAGTCCATCTCTCTTTAAGAACAGACCAGGGAAGAAGATGAAGAAAAATCAAAAAATGAAAAAGTAATATCGGAGAGTAACGCCTCCTATATATATAACCACCCGTACTTCCTTCACCAAAACCAATCCAACAGCCACCTAGACATATCTCTCATCATCGTGTCTCCCACTAAAGGTGTTCAATAAGTTAACCGACCCGAACTATCATTAACCTAATTAATCAACCCTTTTAAAACCTTAACTGTTAACTGAACCGAAATTTTTTCAAAAAAATTAACAGAATCAAATTTTTTCGATTAATTCGGTCGGTTAATCAATTAACTAAAATTTATATGATTTTTTTTTTGTTAAAACAAGTATAAAACATATAAAAAAATTAACTGAATTTATTATATGTAAAATGTATATAAAAATATAAATTTTCGATTAATTCAGTTAATTAACTGATTTCGAACTGAATTAACCGTTAACTGAACTTCCAAAAAATTATTAACTGACCCCCGACCAAATTAATTATGTTAACCGACCGGTTAACCGAATGTGATCAGTTAACCGAATTAATTCGGTTTTACCCGAAATTTGTACAACCCTATCTCAAACAAAAACAAATTCCTAATTCAAACTTGACGAAACCGAGGTTGAAATCCACCCTTTCCACAATCATCCTGCGAATTCCTTTTATTTCCACTAGAGCCCGCTTAATTTATAAACTTTTCAAATTAATACCCAAAATCACGATTCCAACTTAAATTGACATTTCAGGGTGTGACAATCACGCTATTTGATTCAATTTCTTATATCTCTACTCGGTATCGTATTAATTAATAAATAACCCATGTTAACCAACACTCCTACTCAAATTTATATTTATTCTATCACCGGGACAACTCAAATTTAGACATCTAAATTTTTGGGGTGTTATAGCATTACACATAATAATATGTTTATCGCATCATATTCTGGAAATAGTAGTGAATTTATTAGTTATCATTTGGTGAGGACTGAATGTTAAAATCAAAAAAGACAAGGACTAAAATTAACCAAATTGAAGCATATGACTAAATCCAAAACTTTTGCAAAATGCTGGGACTAATAGCATAATTTAGCCCATAATAAATCTTATAATAATAATAATAAATTTGTCTTAATTTTCTATTACTTTATTTATATGTGTTTTGACTTCATTTAAATTTAATTTTACTAAAATTGATTGGGAAATAGCTAAATTGATACAACTAAGAGGACATAAGTTTGAGCATGCTAAAGTCGTATTGTCTTCTAATTCAAAAGATGATGATATAAGTAGTAGTAGGAATTTTATAAAAAAGATGGTTGTAGTAAATTAATGGCTAACGCTTAAATAAGGGCCAAATTTTTAAAATTGGTCATATAAGGGCCTAACATTTACAAAAGTGCTCAAATAAAGACTTTTCACACACTTCAGCCTAATTTGAGTAAAAATTATAAAAAAAAATACATGATAGATGAATCAAATATTGCTTGAAAAGAAGAAAATAATAAAAACATAATTTGAGACTGATATGTGGGGTTTAAGAAACCCTTTGAACTTAAAACAATGTTGATTATGAATATAAAATATTTCAAATACAATATTTTATATATGTCAAATATAAAAATTTAAATTTAAAGACTATATAAAATATATAATGATATGAAATGATTTATTTTGTAAGACTAAAAGCATTTTAATACAACTAATTTTAAATCATAATTATCTTTAGAAAAACATTATCAATCGCATAAAACGTAAAAATAAAAACTATTGTTTAACGATTAAACTAAAAAATAAATAGAATATCCAAATAAAATATATTAAAAAAGATGTAATGTCAGGGATGGATTTTTCTAGCACTTTGGATTGATTTAAATATGATTCGTGTGACTTCTGTTTCATATTACATACTGATTAATAGTTCACTAACAAAAATTTTTTTCAGCCTGAACGAGGGTTGTGTCAAGTGGACCCTTTGTCCTCTTATTTGTTTCTAAATTTTACAAGGATGCTTTCGAGTATATTGTCTCAAGAGTGGGACTTGGGCAAAATTCGTGGTATAAGAGCAATTAAAATGGACTTAGAATTAACCATTCATTCTTCATAGATGATAATCTTCTGTTTATACAGAACTCGAGAGTTCTAAACTTGTTAGAAATGTATTTAATCTCTATGAGGCGGGTTTGGGGCAAAAGGTAAATTTTGTTGAATCTCGTATTTACTTCAGCCCTAATACCCTTGATGAGAAGCAAGTATCCATTTGCATTGTGTTGGTGTCCAAAAGGAATTTGAGCCTAACAAATATTTGGTATACAACTTTTTATTGGTAATATTGAAAAATATGGACACCACACATATAATAAGAGTAATTAAATGTTATTATTAACTATTATAATTGGTTATCCCAAATTAAAAGTGATCTAATTTAGTTAAGGTTTATTAGACTTTAATTATTAAATAAAGTATGGGTCAAATATGTGTTGATACTCTAGTAACTAATTTCTAATTAATGATGGGTTGATTAGGAATTAGGGCTAATGTGTCAAAGTTATATATATTAGGGTTATAGTCCCCAAATTACACACAAGATAACTTTTCTAATACCCTATCCTTAGGAAAGAGAGCAATTATTCTCTGAATTTCTTGTGTGCTAATTTGGAAGATTAAATCCCCAAGACCCAGAAAAACTTCAAGGAATTCTTGGATTCAGGTACGCTTCCGCATCTAGCTTTATTCTTGTTTTATTCTTGATAATTTGACATGACAGATCCTGATTTAAAGTTTTAATTTTATATTAAATCTTGTTTTTACGATTCTAACAAGTGACATCTGAGTCTCGTTATGTCTAGTCATTGAGAATTGATTAAGTTTCTTTATTTTTAGAATGATTGATTCATGAAATTTTATAGATTTAATATTTTGTATATATATGTTAAATTTTGAAATTCTTGATAAATTTCTTTTAGGTTTTACTTAATTATGATTAATGTTTTTAGGGTTTATACCAAACCCATGTAATTTTACTTCCAATTCTTTTGATTTTTTTTTGAATTATTGTCTTTCAATTCATAATGACCAAACCCACGTAATTTAATTATTGGCTCTTAAGGCATGGTTGGTCATTAATTATTAATGGTGATTGGTTATTATTTATTGTTTTTAATCTATTAGATTCTTTATCATTTCATAAGGAAAGTACAGAACGAGATGTTAGCAATTTTTCATTGATTTGAATTTCTTTTGTTTCTTCTTTCTCGATATTCGTTCAGTGCTTGAAAAGGTTTCATCATTAGTTTTCGTTTAATTCGAATTGAAGGATGCGTAGGTTTATTGGATTAATTGCATTAAGTTTAAAGATATGTGAAATTTGATTTTGAAGTTTATTGTAAATATATATATATATATATATATATATATATGTAGCATGGTTAGAATGTTAGGTTTTGATACTTTATGATTCTAAATAGTTAATTATATTGTGATAATATAATCTATAGTTTGAATTATGGGATATGTCAATTATTATAATATTATTTTTAATATTTAATTTTGATGTATGTTGTTTTGGGAAAATATACATATACATACAATTTATCTTTTAGTTTGATTGAAAGATGAAATTAAAATAAGTTTATTATGAAACAAATAAATTGATTTTGGCTTTGAGTTTTAATTAAGGATGTCTAATATTTTAAATAGATTAGTTGAAACAAAATACCGCCAAAGTGACATCTTTTGTGTAGATTGGTTTATTTAAAATACCAAGATGATTATATGTTTTGTGATTCATGCGTTTATTAATTGACCCAAAGGTAAGTTAATATTTGGCAGAATTTCAACGACATCTGTGGTGATAAATGTGTGACAATTATAAGGTACATTATGTGAGCAATAAGTTAGTCTAAAGATTAATTAATTGTTTGACATAATTTATTGTCAATATTTGATTGCTACAACAAGAGTATCGCTTGCTGTTAATATTACTGTCCAAAGACTTGATATTAATGTTGCATTTGGTATCTTAAGATGGGATTAGTCATTATCTTGAATTTATTGTTTACTTATGAATATTGATGTGAGTTTGTTATTATTTGTTCTATATTCAGCAAGTTCATCTTCTGCTGCCACAATATCTGCTAATGCAAGTTCTATACCCATGCTTAATGAGACTAATTTTAAGGAATGGAAAAGGCATTTACTTATAATGCTTGGTTGTATAGACATAGACCTTGCACTAAGGAAAGAAAAACCTACACCTCTCACTGCGGAAAACACCCCTGATGTTAAGAGGGATTTTGAGAGGCTGGATTGTTCAAATTGAACGAGTCTAATGATTTTGAAACATAGCATTCCAGAAGCCTTTAGGGGCACAGAATCTAAAGAGATTACTCAGGCCAAGAGTTTCCTTGATGAAATTGAGAAACGTTTTGCTGAAAATGATAAGGTTGAGATGACATCACTTCTAACTTCTTTGATGTCTATGAAGTATAAGGGTTAATGAAATGTAAGGGAGTACATTATGGAGATGTTTCATGTCGCTTCAAGACTTAAGGCACTTAAGATCGAGCTTTTTGAGGAATTGCTTGTTCTTATGATTTTGGTATCGCTACCTGCATAGTTCAATCAATTTAAAATTAGTTATAACTACCAAAAGGAGAAATTGACTTTAAATGAGCTCATTTCTCATTATGTGCAAGAGGAAGAAAGGTTGAAGCGTCACAAGTCTGAAAGCACTCATTTGGCCAATGCCCCTAAAGACAAGGGTAGGAAAACAAAATATCAGAATGAAGCTACTAAGGTTCTAACTCAAAAGAAACAACAACAAGCTATAGAGAGTTGTTTCTTTTGTAACAAGTCTGGACACATGAAGAAAGAATGTACTAAATATCATGTCTGGCATGCAAAGAAAGGTATAACTCTTAATTTGGTCTATTTTGAGGTTAATTTAGCTTCAGTACCTGGAAACACTTGGTGGATAGATTCTAATGCTGCTACTCACATAAGTGTTTCTATCTAGGGTTGCATGAGTTATCGAAAGCCAAATGTTGGTGAAAGACACATTTTCGTGGGCGATGGAAAATTGGCAGAAGTGGAAGCAATTGAGCATTTTAGGTTGTTATTAGGAACTAGTTTTTATTTGGATTTGAAAGAAACTTTTATTGTACTGTCATTGAAACGGAATTTAGTTTTTGTTTCTTTATTGGAAAATTTTGGATATTATTGTTCATTCAGAAACAATCAATTTAGTTTGTCTTTAAATTCGAATGTTGTTAGAACTGGTTATTAAAATACTTATGATAACTTTTATTTGCTGGAAATAGTTGCATCCTATAATGAAACCTTGTATGTGGAATCACGTGGTATTAAACGTAAATTAAATAAGAAAATTTAGCACCATTATGGCATAAGAGATTAGGTCATATCTCAAAAGTTTGAGTTAAACGTCTTGTGTCTGATGATATTTTAGAGTCCGTTAACTTCACAGACTTTGATGTCTATGTTGATTGTATTAAGGGAAATAGACCAAAACTAGGAGATTGGGTGCAAACAGATCTTCAAAGGTCTTAGAATTAATTCATACAGATATTTGTGGGTCATTCCCTACGGCATCCTAGAATGGTCAATTATATTTCATAACATTCATAGATGATTACTCACGTTATGGGTACCTATATCTCATTCATGAGAAATCTCAGTCTTTAGATGTGTTTAAAGCTTATAAAGGTGAAGTTGAGAATCAACTCAACAAAAGGATTAAGAACGTCAAATTTGATCATGGTGGTAAGTACTATGGTAGATATGATGGCTTAGGTGAACAATGTCCAAGACCATATGCGAAATTCCTAGAGGAATGTGGTATTATCCCACAGTACACCATGCTAAGATCACCTAGTATGAATGGTGTAGCTAAAAGATGAAACAAGACTCTTAAGGATATGGTAAGGAGCATGCTTGCTCATTCTACCTTACCTGAGTCCCTTTGGGAAGATACATTAAAGACAACAACTTAAATTCAGAATAGAGTACTTATAAAGTAGTTGTAAAAACACCTTATGAGCTTTGGACAGGTCAAAAGCCTAGTCTAAAGCACTTTCACATTTAGGGATGTCCAGCTGAGGCAAGGCTTTATAGGCCACATGACAAGAAATTGGACTTCAAAATAGTGAACAACTACTTTATTGGTTATTCTAAGTGATCTAGGGGATATAAGCTTTATGATCCCATAATTAGGAATATTTTTTAGATGAGAACTGCAACATTTTTTGAGGATGTTGAGTTTGGGGGGAGAAATAAGGTAAGAAACATTACTTTTAAGGAGGAATTGGATTATAACTCAGTTTCTACTATCACTTTTGATGATGTTCAGGTTCGTATACCTATCATTGATTAAGAAATGAATCCAGAACCTTAATAAGAAAATGTTGAACAACTCCCTATTCAAGATGAGGTCCACAAGAATAAGTGTCATTAATGAGGTCCACAAGAGAAAGGAGAAATGCTATTCCAGACGATTATGTTGTATTTCTCCAATAACATAAGGATGATAATCGAATGATGGAAGATGATCCATTCAACTTTCATCAGGCCATGAAAAGTTCTAATTCTCAAAAGTGGGTTGATGCCATGAAAGATGAGTATAAGTATATGCGAGACAATAAAGTTTGAGAAGTTGTCCCATTACCTGAAGGTACAAAACCAATTGGTTGCAAATGGATATTTAAAACCAAGATAGATGCAAATGGTAATGTGGAGAGCTATAAGACGCGTCTTGTAGTTAAAGGCTATACTTAGAAAGAAGGCATTGATTTTATAGAGACTTTCTCTCCAATTTCATCGAAAGACTCTTACAAGATAATCATGGCGCTTATTGATCATTTTGATCTTGAGGTACATCAGATGGTTGTTAAGACTGTGTTTCTCAATAGTGACATTGAAGAAACAATTTATATGGTGCAACTAGAAAAATCTGAGTCGAAAGACCCAAAGAATATTGTTTGCAAATTGACAAAATTCATCTATGGACTCAAACAAGCTTCCCGTCCATGGTACTACAAGTTTCATCAAGTAATTGTTTCGTTCGGTTTTAAGATGAATATTGTTGATGATTGTGTGTATCAGAAATTTAATGGGAGTAAATACATATTTCTGGTTCTATATGTTGATGACATTTTTCTTGACACTAATGATATAGGCTTATTGCACGAAACCAAGAGATTTTTATCTAAACATTTTGAGATAAAAGATCTTGGAAATGCTTCTTTTATTTTAGGAATCCAGATACATCGAGACCAATCTCGGGGTATTCTTGGATTGCCATAAAAGAGCTATATCGATAAAGTACTCAAAAGGTTTGGCATGAAAAGTTGTAAACTAGGTGACACCCTTGTCACTAAAGGAGACAAATTTAGTCTTACTCAATGCCCTAAAGGTAACCTTGGAATTCAGGAAATGCAAAAGATTCCCAATGCATCACCTGTTGGGAGTCTAATGTATGCTCAAGTATGTACGCCTTCGAATATTGCGTACATTGTTGGGATGTTAGGCAGATATTTAAGCAACCCTGATATAGACCATTGGATAGCAGCCAAGAGGGTTATAAGGTATCTTCAAAGAACAAAAAATTACATGCTCACTTATAAGAGATTAGATCATTTGGAGGTCGTAGGGTATTCTGATTCTGATTTCGTTGGGTGCCAAGATAGCAGGAAATCTTGTAACACCCTAAACCCGTATCCATCGCCAAAATAGGGTTACAGAGCATTATCAGAGTTTACAGATCAAATAGACAAAATTTCAAAAATTTCATATCATAAAATATTCATGTTAGAAACCAATCAAAATCATGCCTACTGTCCCGTATACGAGCCCTCGAGGCTCAAATTACACATTAGAAACAAATCGGGACTAAATCAAAAACTCAAAAAATAATTCAAAAACATTTAAAATTTTCAAAGCTGTAGGGGTCACACGGCCAAGAGACACGCTCGTGTCTTAAGCCGAGTGGACATTCGAAACAGGGACACAGGGTCGTGTCCCAACCCGTGTACGTACACGCGTAACTCATTGACTTGGGTCACAAGGCCAAGCCACAAGCCCGTGTGCTAAGCCGTGTGAGTATACCGACTTGTACCCTTAAGAAGCTACAGAGGACACACGCCCGTGTCTCCGCTCGTGTGGATAAAAATAGACCATTTTCTAAGCCATATTTCTCACCCAATTTGGCACCAACCTAAACTCAATATTATGCATATCAAAAATCCATAACAAGGAATCCAAAACAAGCCAAAATCAAGTCTTAAACATGTAATATTTCACATACAACCAATATACCCTTAGGCAACTCAACTAACAATATTTAAACATGTATTTTCATATATATAATTTAACCAAATAAACCATCAATTTACCAAGCTAATTTGCATCCTTTCATACCAATTCATTTATCTACCAAAACATATCATTTGATACCAAAATGCATTTCAAATACTAACATATTTAAACATATATATACCTTACATATCAAGGTACCAGTTCATCACCAATTCTTCAAATCACAAACACATGTACAAAATGCACATTTAGATAACATTTACCTTTCATCATTCTATCACAAATCATGCCACATAACAAACATGACAAAGCCATTTATAAATACACATAGCAAAATATACCAAAACATAAGCCAAAGCATATGGCCACAACCACAACATCACTCATAGGCCAACATTAGCCAAAATAACCTATACATGCCATTATAACCAAAATGTAACCAACTAAAAGTACCAAAAGAACCGATGGATAGTGTGATATAGCTCCGACAAGCTTCCAACCTGAACGAGCTTCCAAATCACTATAAAACACGAAAAATAACATAGGGTAAGCATTTAAGCTTAGTAAATTCTTATAACTTAGAATTTAACTTACCATTTTAAATCACAATTAAGGTAAGCTAACATAGCATGTCCCAACCAATCTGACCAAAAGCCTAAACACATGTTCATCAACATATTAGCCATGTAAATAATATATAAAATCCAATACACATGGATAAATTCAACAAGTAATCACATTTCATATACCTGAATTATTCATTTCATATACCAATGTATCATGTAACATCACTTTTATGTATTTCATGTAAATACCTGTAATAGTTCATATCGAACTCATATAATCTTGTAACAGAACTCTACCCATTAAACCATTTAGAATATCATTGGATACGCGAGTAGTACACACGAGTTGTACTGAACTGTAATCCGTCAATTCCTGTACATGTATGCTCATACGAGCTCTAAATCGGTATGCTCTTACGAGCTATAAAAGGTAAGCTCCTTCGAGCTGAATAACGGTAAGCTCATGCGAGCTGAGCATCGGTAAACTCATACGAGCTGAAATTGGTAACCTTAATGACATGTCATTTGTATCCTACGAATTCCTAAGGTTCAAGCGGGGCTCAGTAGTCGTTGTACGTTGTCGGATATGCGATCAGTATTCATTCATGGAAATTACACAATTTACAAAAATATCATTCAATGTAAAACATATAAGTGTACAATTTAATTACACAAACTTACCTCGACAAGTGTACGTAGATACAAAGGCGACTAATTTGAGATTTTCTCTTTACCTCGATCTAACTCTGTATGGAGTCTGATAGGATCTATACAAATGAATTTAACCCAATTCAATATAATTCACATTCAATTTAGTCCAACATGTAATTTTGAAAAAATTACCATTTTCCCCTATACTTTTAATTCCTTTACAATTTAGTCCCTAGGCTCGAAAAATGAAATTTATGCAATTTATTTCTGGCCACCAGTACATCTGTCTCAAATCGCTGTACATTTTATTGCTTCCCAAATGAACAGACAAGCTACCACTATGAGCTTCGTGTAAGATTTTCTATATGAGTTCTGGATTCTTCAGTACATAAAATCTACCTCTGAATAGTAAACAATCATCGGTTCTATCTGAAATTCTGAATCAAAAGTCAACTCACACTGTACTCGTTTAACTAACAACTCACTATCACATTTCTGAGCTTCGCAAATTTTCTGTATGAGTTCTGGATTCTTCTGTACACAAACTCTACCTCTGAACAATAAACAATCATCGGGTCCTATTGGAATGACGAAAATGTGCAAGTGTACACAATCGCAACAAGTAATAAAGTGACAAGTAAATGTCGAGTTATCGTACCCACAGGGACTGTAAAAGAATTATTTATGAAAGTAAGTTTAAACATTTTGGTGAAAGAAAAATATTTGGATTTGGGAAATGATTAAAAACTAGAAAACGAAGTAAAATAAAATAAAATAAATTTCTAATGCACGATTTGAAAAGTGATTTTAATCAAGATGATATAATTGTGTTGGATTAATTACATTTCCTTACCTTAGAATCATTAAACTTATGATTATACTTATTACTAATAAATCACAAGAACTCGGTAATTTGCTAACTTATGAACATATTTACAAATCAAAATCAATCCATCTCTTGTACATATTCCTATGTCAATTGATTGATAAAATAGATTTATAAAGATAAACATGTTATTGCACATACATACTTATTAGCTTAAACAATCTCTCGCATATTCCTATGCCGATTCAAACGATTAATTCAACCTAATAAGCATATAAAAGACTATGTGAGGTAACAAATTATCCTTACCTTGAAACATTTTAATCACAATAATCTTGCAAGTTATCAAGGCATATGTATCGCCAAATACAATGCTAATCTAATCTTCAGCTACCTTAGAAGAATTAACATGCACTAATTAATTATTGTGTCCATTAATTACAATTTCAATGCATTTAAATAATTAATTCTTTAGTTATCTTACAATTGTAATGCAAAAATAACTTAATCATGGTTTTACTTAATCAAACATTTTACCGAGGCCTATAACAGCATAAACATAAATTTAACAAATCAAGAGGACGGAATGCAATCAACCCAACACGAATTAAATTCAAGATAAGCTGATTAAATTAACCATTCCAATAGCATAAATATTCATAGATATGTTCATCATAAAAACAACAAAAATTAAAGAGATAAGGAACAAGAATCAAATCTGGTGGTTTTCCGTGGCTTGACTAGGTTGCTCCGTTCTTCCTTCTTTGTTGTCCTTGCCAGTCAAGGCTGCTACGAACACTCAATTACTGCTCAAAAATGGCTGAAGAAAACCCCTTTCCCAAGAGGAGAAATTGGCACAAGAGCAAGGAACTTTGAATGGGAAAATGAGAGAAAAAGTGAGAGGGGAGAGAAGAGTTGTAAGAGAAGATATGTGAATGAGGGATGAGTTGAATGATCAGCAAGGGGTGGCTTTTATAGCTGATTTTGGCTGCTAAAAATATCAAATTCCATCAGTGAAAGAGACCCCCCTTGGCTGGCCACACACATGGCAAAGTTGAGAGATTCAACTTTGCAAAAAATAGCCTGGGGCAAATCCATAAAGCCGCATTTTTTGGAGGGGTTTGAATGCAAGGTTGAAAGTTCTTCAAGGGCTTATTTGCAAGCTTATTTAGTCAGCTAAAATACTGATTTGGGTCAGCATATGGACGGTTCTAGGCAGCCCAATTGGTGGCTGGTTCGGTTCACTAGATTCGGTTCAACCAATGAGGTTCAACTAGACCCTTTTTTCCATAATTAATTAATAATAATTTATTTAGCCCAAATCAAATTGGGAATAAATTAAAATTAATTATATTATGAATTAACACACATTTTTGGACCATCTTAGGCTGGAAATAAATTCGCCTCGATGCTTCAAATTGCTTCTCGATTTTATTCTTCGAGCATTGTTTGCCGAGCCAATTTTCGCCCTTTGTGCGAATCTGTCGAAAATAGTCAAAATTAATCAAAATTAACTATAAAATTAATTAAAATTCATCATGTTCATATTTTTAACATAATTTAATTATTTTATAATATTTAATTATTTTTTTACAATAATTTAACTGAAATAGCATGATTTTACGTTAAAAAAGGCATGTAAAAACACATAAATTTTTGTGTTTCCACCTATCTGAAATTCTGAATCAGAAGTCAACTCACACTGTACCCGTTTACCTAACAACTCACTATCACATTTCTGAGCTTCGCAGATTTGTTGTAAAAACATTGGTCTTGCTTTTAACTTAGCTAAGATCGAGCCATCTTCAAATAATGACAGTCGAGTATTCATCGCTCGCAAAGCAAACAAGGACTTTCTACTCAAAGCATCAGCAACTACGTTTGCTTTACTCGGGTTATAATCAATGATCAACTCGTAATCTTTCAAAAATTTGAGCCATCTGCGCTGTCTCAAATTCAAATATTTCTACAACATCAAATACTTTAAACTCTTGTGATCGGTAAATATGTGGCATTTTTCACCGAATAAATGATTTCGCCAAATTTTCAATGCAAACACGATAGCTGCTAACTCTAAATAATGAGCCGAATAATTCTTTTCATGTGGTTTTAACTATCTGGAAGCATTAGCTATCACTTTTCCTTCCTGCATCAAAACACAGCCTAAACCATTTAAAGATGCATCACTGAAGATCACGAATTCTTTACCTGATTCAGGCTAAACTAGAATTGGTGCTTTGGTCAATAGTGCTTTCAACTGGTTAAAACTTTGCTGACACTTATCAGACCATTCAAACTTCACATCTTTCTGTAATAATCGCGTCATCGGTGTAGCTATCATTGAGAACCCTTTTACGAATATCTGATAGTAGCTAGCTAATCCCAAAAAACTTTTGACTTCGAATACATTTCTCGGTGATTTCCAGTCAATAACTGTTGAAATCTTACTCAGATCAACTCTAGTGCCTTCAGCCGATACTATGTGTCCTAGAAAACTAAATTTTCAGAGCCAGAACTCGTATTTGCTAAATTTAGCAAATAATTGTATATCTCACAAATTTTGCAGAACAATTCTCAAATGCTCGGCATGTTCAGACTCGTCTCGGGAATAAATCAGAATATCATCAATAAATACCACAACAAATTTGTCCAAAAATGGTCTGAAGATTCTGTTCATCAAATCCATAAATACTGCAGGTGCATTAGTTAAGCCAAACAGCATCACAAGAAATTCATAGTGTCTGTACCTGGTTCTGAATGCAGTTTTTAGCACATCTAAATCTTTCACTCGTAGTTGATAGTAACCAAAACGGAGATCAATCTTTAAGAATACTGTGGTACCTTTCAACTGATCAAACAAATCGTCAATTCGAGGCAGTGGATATTTGTTCTTGATTGTAACTTTGTTGAGCAAATGGTAGTCAATGCATAATTTCATCGATCTATCCTTTTTCTTAATGAACAAAACCGGTGCACCCCAAGGTGAAAAACTAGGTTGAGCAAAACCCCTATCTGTTAGCTCTTGCAACTGTGCTTTCAACTTTTTTAACTCAGTAGGAGCCATTCTGTACGATGCTATCAATATTGGTGATGTTCACAGTACAAGTTCTATAGCAAAATTGACCTCTCTGATCGGCATTAATCCAGGTAACTCCTCTCGAAACACATCGGGATACTTACAAACCACTAGTACTGATTCAAGCTTCGATTTAGACACCTTAGTATCCAATACATAAGCAAGGTAAACATTACAACATTTTTTCACATAATTTTATCTCAGATTATCTGATTCAATACGAAACGTCTCACCATTCTAACATTTCAATATGATAAGCTTTCGTCTACAATTTACCACAGCATCAGGCAGAGTTAGACAATTCATGCCAAAAATCACATCGAATTCATCGAACGGTACTAGCAGCAAATCAGCCAGAAAATGGTAACCCCAAGTTATCAAAGGACAATTCTTGTAGACTTTATCAATCAGCACATACTGGCCTAAGGGGTTCGATACTTTAACCACGAATTTAGTGGACCCAACAGGTAAATTTTTACTAGACACTAAATTCATGTACACATACGAATGGGTTGATCCGGGATCAATCAAAACAGTTACATTAGTATTATAAAGGGAGAAAGTACTGGTAATAACATCTGGCGCAGAAGCATCCTCGCTTGTGCAAATAGCATAGGCCCTAGCTGGTGCTTGTGCCTCGGATCTCACAACAGATTCTTTCGTCACACCATGGCTACCACTCACATTTCTAGGATTACGAGGTGGTCTACCTCTCGCAGTTGTATTGCTCGGCCTCGACATCTGAACTTTGTCTTCCTCAGATTTCTCAAGACAATCTCTAAGATAGTGATCAAAAGAACCACATCTGGAACATGCTCCAGTTTTCATTCTACACTCACCATAATGTGGCATGTTACAGTGCTTGCACTCAGGTCTGGTATTTCTAACACTACCCACACTCGCTATAGATGTAGCTTGAGGCTAAAGACTGGAGCGTCTGGTGTCTCTATCTTTATTAGAATGTCCCACAGATGCAGTAGAACAGTAGTGATGTTCTTTAGATTTCTTCGATGCTAACTAGTATGATTTTCCAGTCAATCTCTTTCTCGAATCTCTGGCTTCAATCTAAGCGTGTCTTTTCTCTTTACTCAACTCTTCGACTTTATGTGCCCCATCAACCAGTACAACAAATTTTTTCAACTCAAGGATCCCGACTAATAGCTTTATATCTTAGTTTAATCCATCTTCAAACCGTTTACACATTGCAGTCTCAGTCGGAATGCCCTCTCGAGCATATTTACTCAAACGAATAAATTCTGCTCGTATTCTGATACGGTCATCCGACCCTATTTGAGCTCTAGGAATTCTTTATGTTTCTGATCCAGAAACCTCTGACTGATGTATTTCTTATGGAACTCGGTTTGAAAGAACTCCCAAGTGATACGCTCTCTCAGCACTACAGAAGTCAATGTATTCCACCACTGGTAAGCTGAACCTTTTAGTAGAGATACTGCACACTTCACACACTCAGTCGGTGAATAGGATAACTCGTCAAAAACCCTGATGGTATTCTCTAACCAGAATTCAGCTCTCTCAGGATCATCCTTGATAATAGCTCAGAATTCTTCAACCTCGTACTTACAGATCTTATCAACAGGAGGCTTACTAACTCGAATAAGTCTCGTACCTTGAGGAATAACGGGAACCAGTTAGGGAACAGGAGGGGGTAGAGGTTGTTGAGTAGCCGGCTTCGTTCGTACAAACTCGATGAACCATTCATTCATCATCTGGAAGAAGGCTTCCTTAGCCTCTCTTCTCTGACCTTAAGATACGGGCCTCGCACCGTTCAAAGCTACACCGTGAAAGGAGGCACTATCATTACTTTCTACTTTATTGGAATCGGCTCGGTTGGATGTCATTGCTATACGAAAACATGTCTTAAAATAACCAAGAGATATCACACTATCACAGGTTATATAATGGCATGTATAGCTAGACTCGTACACGCTACGTTCAATCCGAGAATCGACTAAACCGTAACTCTGATACCAATAAATATAACACCCCTAACCCGTATTCATCGCCAAAACAGGGTTACGGAGCATTACCAAAATTTACAAATCAAACAGATAGAATTTCAAACATTTCATATCATAAAATATTCATGTTAGAAACCAGTCGAAATCATACATATTGTCTCTTATACGAGCCCTTGAGGCTCAAATTATGCATTAGAAACAAATGGTGACTAAATTGGAAACTCAGAAAATATTTCGGAAACATTTAAAATTTTCAAAGCTACAGGGGTCACACAACTAAGAGAAATGCCTGTGTTTTAGGTCGTGTGGACATTCGAAATAGGGACACATGGCCGTGTCCTTACCCATGCAACTCACTGACTTGGGTCACACGGCCAAGCCACAAGCCCGTGTGCTAAGCCGTGTAAGTATACTAACTTGTACCCTTAAGAAGCTACAGGGGACACACGACCGTGTCACCTGGCTGTGCGTCACACACCCCGTATCTATGCCCGTGTGGATGAAAATAGGTCATTTTCCAAGCCACATTTCTCACCCAATTTGGCACCAACCTAAACTCAATATTATGCACATCAACAAGCCATAATGAGACATCCAAAACAAGCCAAAATCAAGTCTTAAACATGTAATATTTCAAATACAACCAATATGCCCTTATTAAATGATAATATTAAAACATGTATTTTCATATATATAATTTAACCAAATAAACCATCAATTTACCAAGCTAATTTGCATCCTTTCATACCAATTCATTTATCTACCAAAACATATCATTTGATACTAAAATGCATTTCAAATACTAACATATTCAGACATATATATACCTTACATATCAAGGTACCAATTCATCACCAATTCTTCACATCACAAACACATGTACAAAATGCACATTTAGCTAACATTTACCTTTCATCATTCTATCACAAATCAAGCTACATACCAAACATGATAAAGCCATTTATAAATACACATAGCAAAATATACCAAAACACAAGCCAAAGCATATGGCCACAACCACAATATCACACATAGGTCAACATTAGCCAAAATAACCTATACATGCCATTATAATCAAAATGTAACCAACTAAAAGTACCAAAAGAGCCGATGGATAGTGTGATATAGCTCCGACAAGCTTCCAACCTGAACGAGCTTCCAAATAACTATAAACACGAAAAATAACATAGAGTAAGCATTTAAGCTTAGTAAGTTCATAGAACTTAGAATTTAACTTACCATTTTAAATCACAATTAAGGTAAGCTAACATAGCATATCCCAACCAATTTAACCAAAAGACTAAAAACATGTTCATCAACATATTAGCCATGTAAATCATATATAAAATCCAATACACATGGATGAATTCAACAAGTAATCACATTTCATATACATGAATTATTCATTTCATATACCAATGTATCATGTAACATCACTTTTATGTATTTCATGTAAATACTTGTAATAGTTCATATCAAACTCATATAATCTCGTAACAGAACTATGCCTGTTGAACCATTTAGATTATCATGGGATACGCAGGTAGTACACACGAGGTGTACTGAACTGTAATCCATCAATTCCTATATACGTATGCTCATACAAGCTCTGAATCGATATACTCTTACGAGCTGTAAACGGTAAGCTCCTCCAAGCTGAATAATGGTAAGCTCATGCGAGCTGTGTATCAGTAAGCTCATATAAGCTAAAATCGGTAACCCTAATGACATGTCATTTGTATCCTACGAATTCCTAAAGTTCAAACGGGACTCGGTAGTTATTGTACGTCGTCAGATATGCGATCAGTATTCAATTATGGCAATTACACAATCTACAAACGTATCATTCAATTTAAGACATATAAGTGTACAATTTAATTACACGAACTTACCTCGATGAGTGTACGTAGATACGGAGGCGACTAATTTGATATTTTCTCTTTGCTTTCATCTAACTTCGTACAAGGTCTGACAAGATTTATATGAATAAATTTAACCCAATTCAATCTAATTCACATTCAATTTAGTCTAACATGTAATTTTGGCAAAATTACCATTTTACCCTTATTCTTTTAATTCATTTACAATTTAATCCCTATGCTTGAAAAATAAAATTCATGCAATTTAATCCTTACCCAGCATAGAAGATTTTTACACATATTAATAGCAGCCCATATATTTCATCAATTCACAAATTTACCACCTAATATTTCCTATTTTCAACTTAGTTCCTATTTGATAATTTCACTAAAATTCCTTTACAAAAGTTATATATCTAACAACCATTCATTATCTATCATTAAACTTCAAAACTCACATATATTCATCAATGGTAAAACCCTAATAGTTTAAAAAATTCACAAATTAGTCCCCGGGCTAGCTAGATTAAGCTACAATGATCCCGAAAACATAGAAATCTTTAAAAACGGGACAAAAATGCATACCTAATTGCAGGATTAAATACGGCCGAATGTTAAAGATGAAAATGGCTTCCTTTCCTCTTTAAAATCGGTGGAAGAAGATGGAAAAATATGATAGCAATTTTAATTTTATTTTAACTTATCATTTATTAATTAAGTACTTAATTAACTTTTAAAATTAATTCAATTTACAAAATTGCCAAGCCATTATCATCCACTAACATACTAATGGGCTAATTACCATATAATAACCTCCACATTAATGTTCTATGGCTATTTAATACCTTTAGTTATTAGAACTCAACTTTTGCACTTTACGCAATTTAGTCATTTTTATCAAATTGAGCATGTAAACAGTAAAATTTCTTAACAAAATTTTTATACGATATTTCTATCATGCTGTAGACCATAAAATAATAATAAAATAAATGTTTAACCTCATATTTGCGGTCCCAAAATCTACTACCATACTGGATGAAGCTACAAGTGTCAAACCATGAAATATAGTTACGGAACTTTGTCACTGGGCTACGCATTATGGAAAATGTAGAAAAACCACTTAAATTATTTTGTGATAATAAGTCAGTGGTGCTGTATTCCAACAACAATAGAGGTTCATCTAAGTCAAAGCATATTGACATAAAGTTCCTAGTTGTGAAAGAAAGAGTGCAAAATAAACAAATATCCATAGAGCACATTGGGACAAACTTCATGATAGCGGATCCGCTTACAATTTATCACCCAAGGTCTTTCATGAACACACTGCTCATATAGGTGGTACATTATTTGAGGATATAATGATTTAGTTGGAGTTTGTATTTTATTTAGTTTATTTCTGTTCTCAAACATTTATATATTTGGGTATTTTCTGATCAGAAATGAAGTATTCAGTTTATTCACTTTGTTTTGTTATGTTGATATTGACCTCACTTAAGTTTAAAAAGGACTAGTTGAAAATAGATATGTTTGATCATATTGCATGTAATTTCCATGTTATACATCCATACTTGATCTATATCATTTGGTTGAGTTAATATACGTGATCGAGATGGATTTAGTTACAATATATGTAAAGAAAGTCGCCTTTGTATGTTAACATAATTAATGGACGAGATTGTTTGGAATACCTTTTGGATATGATAGTAAAATTTTGAGCTCATAAGGTTATATAATGACATGTAATTATAGAGTAATTAGTATATATATGTGGTCTAAGTGGAAAATTGTTGGAAAATTTGGACATTACATATATAATAAGAGTAATTACATGTTATTATTTACTATCATAATAGGTTAGCCCAAATTAAAAGTGATCTAATTTTGTTAAGGTTTATTATGCTTTAATTATTGAATAAAGTATAGGTCAAATATATATAGATACTCTAGTAACTACTTTTTAATTAAAGATGGATTGATTAGGTGTAACGGCCCAAAAGGTAGTGGTGCTAAAAATGGTGGTTTCGAAATCCCATTTTTCAATGGTTGAGTCTGTAAATATTATTTAATAATATTTACTAATTTATTTTAGTATTATATGAGATTTTGATTTGACGGATTTTATTAACTGATCAATTAATCAAGGTACAAGTGGTCTATACCAAAAGCCAATGGTTTTGAAAAATGAGGTATCGAGACCTCATTTCATAAATTCACTTATAAATATTTAATGATTTCTTGGATTGTTTTATAAGTAAATTGAATTTTGATCAATTAATTGTAACAATTAGTACTTAATTATGGTACAAGAACTAAATCATAAAAGTATCACAAATTTAATTATTATTAAATTAGAATGTAGAACATGATTAAGGGACTTTTATAGCAATTAAACCAATGGTTTAATTGAGTGGACAATAACATGTGCCAATGTATTAGAATTTGTAATGAAATTTTAAGTAAATTAACATTAATAATAAAATAGTTAATTAAACTTAGGAAATAAAATAAGAGTGGAAGGAAAGAGAAACTTTATTTCTCTTTGCATGTAGCAACTTTTGAAACAAATGGGCAGAGGAAGAAGACAAACAGGCCAAGGGTTTAGAATTTTTAAGCTTTAATTGCTAACTTCTACCTGAATACCCCAAGACAAAAAGGAAAAGACAAAGTCATGAACGAATAGTTTACAGTTTACAGTTTGTATTTCTATAACCTGAACCTTTTTAATTGTTGCATTTATGAACTGCGTTGCATGGTTATAACATAAGGTAAGCTGGAAATGATTGAACGAGCTGAATTGAATCAATTTGAATTAGTTTTCGTGATAAGGACTAATTTGAATAGATTTGAAAATAGTATATATCGATATTATCTTGCAATTGAATTTGACTTGTGATGAGTTGTGTTGGAACATATGTGAGCTAAAGATTGGTTGATGAAATTATATTGTAGAACTCTGAAATTAAGTATAATGAAATTTAAACAAGGGTAGATAGTGGATATTCGTTTATAAGCTCAGTTTAAGATATGTGATTAGATTGAATAATAGGTGATGTAATAGGACTTTTATATTGACATGTTAAAATGCATTATAACCTTTATAATATATTTTATTATTCGATTATAGATATACCACTAAATTATACTCAACGTACAATTTTATTTTCCGTGCCAGGTTAGGTATTTTACAGTCCACTCGTCAACTCAGCATCCAACAACAATCCTAAACTCAAGCGTTAGTGATGCTCTTATTTTGGTTTGGCATGTACTTAGGAAGTCTTTTGAGTTAAAGCTCATTTTGTAATTTAATGGTTAGTTTGTGTTTTTGTTGGTAATTTATATAAGTTATGTTTTTATATATATGAGTGTGAAAGTATTAGTGGTATCTTTGTTGATGATGATATGTTTGGTTGAATGATTTCCTTGTCAAATGTCTAAATAGATGAGGTAATACCATGGTATGGACATTTGATGCTTGAGTTGTTGAAGGTGAATATATTAATTAGGGAGAAGTGTATTGGCATTTGTTTGCTCAACTAGTTTTGTTTGGTACAATGTAAATGGTTGAGATGTATCAATGATTTCATAGTTTAATTCTAGATATATATAAAAATATTTATTTAGTTAGTTCGAAATTGAGATACATTGTTTAGGGATCTAGGTTGGTTGATTTTAATAATGTGTTTCATATGAAAACTTTTGTTTTTGAATTGAGTTGTGTATCTATAAGTACATTTAAGCTTATCATTTGAGTTTATGTGAATTTTGGTCATGAAATGAATCTTTTGAATATATTTTTACCATTCTGACCTAGGTATCGATATTTTTAGCATTGGTATCGATACTTGTTATTATGTACGATTTTAAAATGAATAGAATGCCAAAATGGTATCGATTTTTATTTAAGTATAGATACTTTCTCATAAAATATCGATACCATAAAATAATTATCAATACCCTTGTTTCAGTAAAGAAAAATAATTGAATTTTGGTATCAATTTATAGTGAGGTATCGATTTAGTATCGATACCAATTGTGAATTTTCAAAATTGACAGTTAAACTTTAAAATTTTACAATTCAATCTTAGTATATGCTCAAATTTTACAAATTAGGTCCTTGTAGACTTCAAAAGTTCTAATATGCTCATATATATACGGTTTAAAGATAAATATTTGAGTTTTTTTATAAATGTATTTGTCGATTGTTGAAGTTTTTCGTAGCATCTTATTACTTGGGTCCGACAACTGAGATGGGTAAGAGGTGCTACATTTAGTGGTATCATAGCTATAGGTTTAGTCAATTTTCAAACTAAATCGAGCTCCGAATTGAGTGTATAGGTACATGCCAATGTTGAGTCAAGGTTAAGTTGGGATTTGGATGCTGATGAATAAATTCTTTTATTTTATAGTTGAAAATATCAGGAGAATTGAGAAATGTTGATATTGACTACATGAATAACAATAGTCACTCTATTGAGAATGAAAACAAGACCGGGGTTGAAGCATCTAGTGAAGATTTTGTCAGTGCGCAAGAAAATAGAACTATGGGAACTTGATAAGAAGATCGAGGTAACGAGGGATTACCTCGAAAGATAGCAGAAATTTTTCAAAGAATAGTGAGAACTACTCCATAAACCACCTTAGCAACTGCTACTAAACGAGCTCTGATAAAAGAATTACAAAAGTACAATGCCATAGAGTTTATAGTAGTAAAAGGGGTCGATCCTTTGGCGGCCGAGATTTGGTTAGAGGCAACAAATCGAGTACTTCAACAGTTAGAACGTATGCTCTACGAATGTGTTATTTGTGTTGTTTCTCATTGTAAAGAGAATCGTATACGTGGTGGCAAACGGTGACACGCCACGTACCTACGGAAAGAGCCAACTAGGGGTTCTTTCAAAAGGAATTTTAGAAGAAGTACGTTAGAGAAATATATCTGGAAGATAAGAAACAAGAGCTTTTATTGTTAAAGTAGAGTGAGATGTTAGTGGTTGATTACGAATGTGAATTTCTACAACTTAGTAAGCACGCTCTAGAACTTGTTCCGACTGAAGAAGAAAGTTGTAAGCGATTCCTCCGGGAAATGCGAGATGACCTTTGAGTTCAGTTGATCTCGCATAAAATAAAAGAATTCCCTGACCTAGTTGAACGAGCAAAAACGGTTGAACAAGCCTTAGGCTTAGATAAGAAAGGCGAGTCTTCTCAAGTATTTTGAAAGAGAGTAGAGACTATGGGCTCACAACCTCTGCTTAAATGAATAGAGAGTCTTGAGATTTTGAGAAACCAATTCCATCGAATGTAGACTCTAAGAAAGATCATGTTAAACAATCATTGGTATCTATTGGCAACATTAAAAAGTTGAAAAAGGACATAATTATTTCGAACTGTGAACTTTGTGGCAGAAAACATAAAAGTGAATGTTGGAAGAAAATGAGAGCATGTTTTCAATGCGGATCTTTAGAGCATATCGCTCGAAATTGTCTAAGAAATGTTGATAATATTCTTGCTTCTACCTAAAGATCTAATCCGACAGGAAAAGGTCGAGGAAACTTTGCGGGTGAATCAATAGCACGAGGATTTGGTACGTATACTTTCATGGTTTAAAATCAAATTATTTGTTCATGGACATATTGAATGGTTATTATGAGTACTAAATATTAAGAATCAGACTGAGTTGAGTAGGATAGAAAATTTGGACTTGATTGGTATTAGATTGTTAGTATAAATTGAATTGAAGCATATAATGATATTTGATAATTTGATATCTAATAATGATGTTGGGATTGATAGATCGTGAGATGAGTACATAATGATATTAAAAATTGGTTGGTTATTAAATGTGCAGGTTATACTTCGGTATTATCTGATGATTCATTGTATGTGTCAGTAGTTCTTCGATATTATCCAATGATGCACTATGTGTGCCAGTATGTTGCTTCGATATTATCCAATGATGCACTGTGTGTGCCAATATGTTGCTTCGGTATTACCCAATGATACACTATGTGTGCCAGTATGTTGCTTCGGTATTAACCGATAATGCACTATGTGTGCTAGTATGTTTCTTCGGTATTGCTTAATGATGCACTATGTGTGCTAGTATGTTGCTTCGGTATTACCTGATGATGCACTGTGTGTGCCGGTATCTTACTTCGGTATTACCTGATGATGCACTGTGTGCGCCAGTATGTTGCTTCGGTATTACCTGATGATGCATTGTGTGTGCCAATATGTTGCTTCGGTATTATCCAATGATGCACTATATGTGCCAGTATGTTGATTCGGTTTTATCCAATAATGCACTATGTGTGCCAGTATGTTGCTTTGGTATTATTCGATGATGCACTGTGTGTGCCAGTTTAATTGCGTTAATTCTTCCGATAAAACACTTATGTGTCAGTATGATTGTTTTGGTCTTGTCCGGTGATGCAATTACAATGCTAGATTGGGATACAAGTTAGTTAATCTATGTATCTGACTTGAGTCTGAGCAAGATCAATAAATTTATAACATATGAGCAAGATCAAATGAGTCTGAGGATCGATAACAAAGGATTGCAAATAGATTAATTGATTTGGAACTGAAATCTTAGTACCCCACCTTCTCCAAGTAAATTTCGGGGATGAAATTTCTTAAATGATGGGAGAATCGTAACAACCTAAAAGATAGTATACTGGAAATAGTGGTTTTGGAATCTCGTCTCTGATGGTTGAGTCTGTAAATATTATTTAATGATATTTACAAATTTATTTTAGTATTATATGGGATTTTGATTTGATAGATTTTACTAACTGATCAATTAATCAAGGTACAAGTGGTCTGTACTGAAAATCAATGGTTTTGAAAAATGAGGTATCGGGACCTTGTTTTTATAAATTGAGCTTGTAAATATTTAATAATTTACGGGATTATTTTATAAGTGTATTGAATTTTGGTCATTAATTGTATTGAATTAGTACTTAATTATGGTACAAAGACTAAATCATAAAAGTATCACAAGTTTAATTATTATTAAATTATAATGTAGAGCATGATTAAGAGACTTTTATAGTATGGTTTAATTGAGTGGACAGTAACATGTGCCAATATATTAGAATTTGTAATGAAATTTTAAGTAAATTAACATTAATAATAAAATAGTTAATTAAACTTAGGAAATAAAATAAGAGTGGAAGGAAAAAGAAGCTTTATTTCTCTTTGCATGTAGTAACTTTCGAAATTAATAGGAAGAGGAAAAAGACGAACGGGCCAAGGGTTTAGAATTGTTAAGCTTTAATTGCTAATGTCGACCTGAATACCCCAAGATAAAAAGGAAAAGACAAAGTCATGAACGAATAGCTCGAAATTTACAGTTTGTATTTCTATAACTCGAACATTTTTAATTGTTGCATTTATCAACTACACTGCATGGTTATACATGAGGTAAGCTGGAAATGATAGAACGAGCTGAATTGAATCAATATGAATTAGTTTTCGTGATAATGACTAATTTGAATAGATTTAAAAATAGGATATGTCAATAATATCATGCAATTGAATTCGACTTGTGATGAGTTGTGCTGGAACATATGTGAATTAAATATTGGTTGATGAAATTATATTGTAGAACTACGAAATTAAGTATAATGAAATTTAAACAGGGGTAGATAGTGGATATTATTTTATAACTTGGTTTAAGATATGTAATTAGATTGAATAATAGGTGATGTAATAAGACTTGTATATTGACATGTTAAAATGCATTATAACCTTTATAATATATTTATTATTCGATTATAGAAATACCATTGAATTATACTCAGCGTACAGTTTTGTTTTTTGTGCCAGGTTAGGTATTTTACGGTTCACTCGTCAACTCAGCATCCAACAACAATCCTGAACTCAAGCATTAGTGATGCTCTTATTTTGGTTTGACATGTACTTAGGAAGTCTTTTGAGTTAAAGCTTATTTTGTAATTTAATGGTTAGTTTGTGTTTTGGTTGGTAATTTATATAAGTTATGTGTTTATATATGTGACTGTGAAAGTATTGGTGGTATCTTTGTTGTTGATGATATGTTTGGTTGAATGATTTCCTTGTCAAATGTCTAAATAGATGAGGTAATCCATGGTATGGCCATTTGATACTTGAGTAGTTGAAGGTGAATATATTAATTAGGGAGAAGTGAATTTGCATTTGTTTGCTCAACTAGTTTTGTTTGGTATAATGTAAATGGTTTAGATGTGTCAATGATTTAATAGTTTAGTTGTAGATATATAAATATATATATGTATTTAGTTAGTTTGAAATTGAGGTACATTGTTTAGGGATCTAGGTTGGTTGATTTTAATAATGTGTTTGATATGAAAACTTGTGTTTTTGAATTGAGTTGTGTATCTAAGCTTATCATTTGAGTTTATGTGAATTCTGGTCTTGAAATGAACCTTTTAAATATAGTTTTTACCATTCCTGACCCAGGTATCGATATTTTTAGCATTCGTATCAATACTTGTTATTATGTACAGTATTAAAATAAACAGAATGTCAAAATAGTATCGATTTTTATTTAAGTATCGATACTTTCTCATAAAATATCGATACCATAAAATAATTATCGATACCCTTGTTTTGCAAAGAAAAAATAATTGAGTTTTGGTATCGAATTATAGTGAGGTACCGATTTAGTATCGATACCAATTGTGGATTTTCAAAATTGACAGTTAAACTATTTGCTCGAATTTTACAAATTAGGTCCTTGTAGAGTTCAAAAGTTCTAATATGCTCATATATATATATATATATATATATATATGGTTTAAATATCAATATTTGAGTTTTGTTTAGAAAGTTATTTGTCGATTGTTGAAGTTTGTCGTAGCATTTTATTATTTGGGTCTGGCGACCGGGCCGAGTAAGGGGTGTTACATTAGGAATTAGGGTTAATGTGCCAAAGTTATATATATTATGGTTATGGTTCCCAAATTACACACAAGATAACTTTTCTAATATCCCATCTTTAGAAAAGAAAGAGCAAATATTCTCTAAATTTCTTGTGTGCTAATTTGGAAGATGAAATCCCCAAGATCCAAAAAAACTTTAAGAATTCATGAATTTAGGTACGCTTCCGCATCTAGTTTTAATATTGTTTTGCTCTTGATTATTTTAAATTTTAACGAAGGGTGTGAATGGACCTTGTTGGGAGGTTTTTGCACCACAAAAATTCTTTGTTATAAGGTCTTTAATGTGAAATATCTCCCTCATGGTAACACTTTTTTATGCTATATTGGTAGATAAGCATTCATATGTTTGGTTTAGTATTTCACAGGCTATTGATACACTCTTGTCAGGCTGTTTTTGGAGGTTGAGCAATGGAAATTACATTCGACCATTAGAGGATAAGTTAGGTGCCTCAAGTCCTATTGTGCTCTTGAGTTCCTGAGAAAATCAGGTGGGGTCGAAAACCTTTCATCATGGGATTTTGGGGATGTTGCACTACTTGTTTTCTGATAGTGATACATAATCTATCTTGCAACTGCCGATTCCTATTGTGCCTTCATAGGATGTTTTGGTTTGGAGGCATGCAAGCTCTGGGTCTATTCTACACAATTTGAGTACAATTTGTTACTCAATGAGTTGGATGCTAGTCCCCATAGAGAGTTTTGGCATTAAACTTTTTGGAAAAATCAAGAATCTCCCAAAGATTAAAATTTTTGGGTGGAGACTTGATCATAGAATTTTACCTACTTCAATAAAGGTAGTTACTACTCCAATGTCAAATGATCCCGCTTGTATAAGATGTGAGAATGGCTCGGGAGATATTATTCATGCTATTAGGGTTTGTGCTTATGCTAAAGAGGTTCTTACACTAGGGGGGTTGCATGAGAGTCTCCTTGATGATAATTACACGGATTACATGGATTGGCTTGGAAGTTCTATGAGGTCATGGATATTCATGGTTTCTCTAGCGTTATTGTTTTGTTTTCGCAAATTTGGAATATGCGTAACGAGTTTGTGCTGCAGGGAAAGAAACTCCTCTTAGAGGGGACTTTAATCGTGCACGGACGCTGCAAGCTAACTTCTGTTTGCAAGATAACCACGGCATGTGAAGTGGGCTTCTCCTCTTGTGCAAGCTATCAAGCTTAACGTGGTGGGTGCTTACTTTGCAAGCCATCATAGTGGTGGTGCGGGTGTGGTGGCAAGGGATATGGATGGTTTCATCATTGGAGGCCTTGCACAAATGATTCGAGGGCAGGGCATTCACTCTGGCTCTCAAATTTCCTAGGGATAAAAGGCTACAACATTGTGATCGAGGGTGTTTCTGTTTATGTATTTTATTTATGGAAAAGTGAGAAATTTGATGTATGATGCTATTCTTAGATACATTTACGTATTATATCGGAATATATATCACCATGAGTCTTTAAAACTATAAAAGATTACTTATAATATTAAACAAACTTTTAATTTTTTTTATAAAAGCAATAAAGAGTCAAATGAATTCAAATTCTGGAATATACCCCAAATGCAGAAGATATCCATCATCTTTTAATTGCAATGCTAAATCATCCAACAAAGTAAATATAAGCACACCTTCAGAGTTACTTCTATCTTCAACAGTAAATCTATGTGTTTTTCCATTAATCTGAATGAGGCTTTCCCCAGGGGATTTGCTCACTTTGTTGTGTTTCATCAATAACCTTATCATTGCAACTCTATCCCACTTTCCAGTTGATGCATATATATTTGCCATCTCCACATATGGGGCAGCCTCTTGAGGCTCCATCTCAAGCAAACGACTTGCTACGTACTTACCAATCTCAATGTTCTGGTGAACCTTGCAAGCACTAAGCAATGCACTCAGTATGGCAGCATCTGGTTCAATTGGCATATTTAGAACAAACTCCAAAGCTTCTTTTAGCTTACCTTTACGTCCAAGAAGATCTGCCATACATGAATAATGATCTAATCCAGGACTGATATCATAAACTATGGTCATCATATTGAAGAACTCCCATCCTTTATCAAGAAAGCCTGCATGAGTGCAAGCTTGAAGGACAACAAGGAACGTTATGTGGTTAGGTTTCAAGCCCAAACTCCTCATCTGATGGAAAAGGTCCAAAGCTTCTTCAAATTGTCCATTCATAGCACAACCAGAGATCATGGTAGTCCAAGAAACAATAGTCTTCTCACGCATGGCATGAAAGACCTCCTTAGCCTCAACTATACTACCACATTTCGAATACATGTCTATTAGAGCATTACAAACCATTATATTATCTTTGAACTCTTTAGATTTGGCATAACTGTCAATTAATTTTCCAAGCTCAAGGGACCCTGTCTTGCTGCAACCTGAAAGCAAAGAAAGTATAGTAACCAAATCAGGTGTCTCACCAACTTTTTCCATTGAAAAAAATAAGGACATTGCCTCATCCATATTTCCTTTCTCAGCATATCCACTAATCATAACAGTCCACGAAACATGTGTCCTATCAGACATGCAGTCAAATAAGAGTCTTGCAGAATTAACATCTCCACACTTGGAATACATGGATATAAGGGTATTGGTTACAGATAAGTTCAAGTCACAACCCAATTTGATTCCATGAGAATGAATTAGCGTTCCTTGAAATAGTGCTTCTGGTTGCACGCAAGATGAAATCAAGCTGACAATAGAGCTTGCATCAGGCCTAATTCCTGCTACTAACATCCTTCGATATAAACCAAAAGCATCAAGAAAATTTTCGAAGTTTGCATATCCAGCAATCATGGAATTCCAGGAGATGACAGTCTTCACATCAATCTCATCAAAAACCTTCTCAGACGATGCCAAGTCACCACATTTGGCATATACCGAAATCCAAGTGTTAGCTACAGTAACATTAGCAGCTACCCCATTTTGAATCCCAAAGGCATGAATTCCTCTAACTAATTCCAAACTCTTCACACTCAAAACTCCCAGACTAAGTCCCACAACAGTGACTGAATCAGGGTGGATTCCAGCTAACCTCATCCCATCAAGAAGACAAAAAACTTCACCTAGAAAACCGAACTGAGCAAAACCCAGAAGCATTGCATTCCAAGCCGCCAAATCTCTTTCGGGCATTCTTTCAAACACTTTGTATGCATAATCCACTTTATCACATTTTACGTACATATCAGCCACTGCTGTTTGAATGAAAATGTTGTTTCCAAATGGGGATTTCAAGATTTGGCTGTGGACAGATTGGGAGCATTTGAGATCGGAAAGCTTGGCACAAGCTTTTGCAACGAATGGAAAGGTTAAGTTGTTTGGTTCCAAATCTTTTTGCTTCATTTGGCAAAAGAGAAGAAGGGCTTTTTGGGCACTTTCTTGATTTACAGCCTCCTTTATCCGCGAGTTCCATAGTTTAACAGATAAAAATTTAGAAAAAACGTTGAGACCTTGAGTAACAGTCCGCGCTGCCATTTCTTATTGCTTTCCTGAAAATGAATGAAATCAGTATTCATTCTAACAGTACCTTAAAGGCTTAATCCTTGTTTGTCCCTCAAACTATCCCTGTTATTTCACTTTGATACCTATTTTTTTTTTTTTTGTTCAGGCTTTATTCCTAATTTGGCCCCTGAACCATATTCATTTTCTCACTTTGATACCTAAATATTTTTTTTCTCAAACTTTTCTCCATTATCCATTTTGATACTTAAAACATAACCGCTTTAAAAAACTTGGCCAATTAGAATGTGTCACATCATCAATGATGTGTTGATCGATGATGTAATATATTGATTGATAATATGACTGTTGATTAATTATGTAGCAATTTAATTTGTAATCGAAGGTTGATCAGATTTAATTAGCATTGATTGGTAAAAACTCATTAAAATTATTTTAAAATGTAAAAATTGATAAAATTAGTAAAATCATTTAAAATTATTTTACAATATATAAATATATTTTAAAATATTAAAATTATAAAAATAGTAAAAAATTTATAAGCATTCTTAAAAATTGTAAAAAGTTGTAAAAAATATTAAATATTTGTTACGAATTCTTAAAATTGTAAAAATTATTTTAAAATATAAAATATTTAAAAATTATAACAATATTTAAGCAGTTCAGTTTAGACCTGTCCATGGGTTGGGTCACCAGGCCCGAAGACCCGTCCGAAAAGTGGAAGGGTTTTGGTAGAAATATATACCCGAAAAATGAGTTTGGGCAAAAAAAACTGTTTAGAAAATGGGTTGGGCCTCGGGTAAAGCTTTTTGGCTTTGAGTTCGCCCACCAAATTAATATGCTAAAAATTACTTTTTTTTTACTGTTTTGTTGTTATTTTCTTCTTTTTTTTCACTACTTTGCTACCATTTCACTATTATGTTGCTATTATTTTGTTGTTATTGTTTTGATATTATATAACTCTTATTTTATTGTTAATTTTGTTATTATTTGAGAGGCATTTGCTTGTTAAGTTGTACCTATTTTAATGTTATTTAAGTACACATTTTTTTTAATTTATTTTCAATTTTTTGGAAAACATTTATTTAATGTTTTTAGTATTTTTTATGTATTATATTTTATAACAAGAAATTATATAAAAATTAATATAAAAAAATTAATACGGGCGGACTAGATTGGGTTCAAGTTTTAGCATTTATATCCAGACTAGATTTGGATAAAATTTTAAACCCATTTTTTAGACTGAATCTTACAAACAGATCTAAAATTTTGGTTAGTCCCGACCCAACCTATCAACACCCCTAATTCAGTTTGGAGGAAAAAAAGAGCTAGAATTTGAGTTGATTCCCACAATCCCATTTCCAAAGTTTTCTCTTTTTTTTCCGTTGATGGAATTGTGAGATGGAAATTCATGAATTAATTAAAAAGTCAAATAAATAAAAATAAACAAATTAATTGGAAATACAGATACAGAGTGGCTTAAAAATTGACTTTCAACCTTAATCCAAACCCAATAATCATATCAGAATCAATCAAAATAAACACCATTTAAACCAATTTACCACTCCATTGTTGGCTTTTCAAGTTATAAAAAGCCTGCTCTTTTGCTGATGTTTCCAGACTTTTAAAAGGGAAAAAAAGAAGATGAAAAAAGCAGATACAAACAGGTCTGAAAGTAACCAAACTCTCTTTACAGAGAGGTTGTGTTCCAATTTTTCTAGGTACAACATACATTAGATGCATCTGGTTCATGAAATTTACTTTGTACTACAAGGGCTATATACTCCAAATTTTTTTTATATATTTTTAAAATCTTTAAGAATTTTTATATTTTTTTACAATTTTAAGACATTTAACAACTTTTATAATTTTTATATTTTTTACCATTTTAAAACTTTTTAATTTTTACAAATTTTTAATCAATAAACAACTAATTAATATCAATCAACGATCAAATCATCACATCATCGAACATATGCTACATCATTAGTTAATATGTCACATCACAAATCAATTATCATGTCATGTTTTGATTGGCTGTCTATATTTTAAAATTATTAAACTTTAAGTACTAAAGTAAGTAACTAATAAAAATTCGGATACCAAAATTGAAAAAAAAATTAAATACCAAAATAGAAAAACGACTATGAGGCGACTTTATTTATTAAATGATTGAGCCTTGATTTATTTGTAGCGTAGTTATCAAACAAGGCTGGACTCATCACAAACTCGTTTCTTAAAAGGGTTAATGGCAAAAGTTATCATTGCACTTCATTAAATCTTTTAATATGGTACATGCACTTTCAGTTTATCCAATGTGATACATGTCATGCGTTAACTAATGAAATGTCAAAACAAGTGGCTCAATTGTAAAATATCACATGTCAGCTTTTGTCAGAAATTTTTTATATCAAATAATCAAATAGACCTAAAATAAATAACCCATAAATTGTTTTAACCCAAAAACATGAAAAACTTAACATTAAAGACACTTTTTATTTATTTATGGGTTTGTTGAAAATTTATTTTCTTTTGAAAAACTTTATAAATTTTTAACGAGAATGTAAATGAAATAAATCAATCAAGCTTTGAAGTTTTATTATTTTGAAAAGACGATTGATTTTTCAATATTTTTGGAGATTTGGTTTAAATAACCTTTGCAGGGCCAATTTTTGGGGTGAATTTGTTATCTTTATATCATTAGATTTTGCATTCAATATTCAGGTTTCTGAAAATTAGTTTATAATTGTTTTAATTATATGATATTTAATAGTTTGGTTTAAAATGTAAGGGTGTGTTTGGATAAAAATTTATATGAAGGATTTTATTTGTATCAAGATTTTCAAAATTCTAAAATGAATTTACTTATTTGGTAAATATTTTGATTTGGTAAAGTAAAAAAATGCTTTTAAATGATGTTAAAGTTCATTGATATTATGATATGGTGGATACTTCAATAAAAATATAAGAAAATAATATATGAAATATAAATTTTAAATATTTAATAAGAATTATTTGTAAAATTTAATTTGAAAATTAAAACTATATTTTAAATATTAAAATAATTATATAATGTTATATATTTGAAATAAATTCAATAGAAAAATAATTGTTATCAAATATAAATATTACATAAGATGCATTTAATTAGAGATGATAGTTAAAAGTCATTTGATTCTAAAAGTGCCTTTTTCAAATGTAAAATTATAAATTTTAGCTTTTCGTTCAAAATTCAAAATTACTTTTGACTTCAAAAACACTTACTTTATTATTATTTACTGTGCCAAAAATGTTTTTGACTCAAAAAATGCAAAGAAGAATAGGGCCTTTGTTAAAGTGTTTTCAAGTTCATCCCATCTTAGAACTTGTTTGAATGGGCAAGGAGAGGTTAATGATGATTACAAATCTAGAATCTATCTTAAGGGAGAGTTGTGGAGACTTAATTGAAAATATGGTGGAGGTGACGAAAAGACGCCAACAACAACATCAATTTTATTCTTTTATTTTATAGTTTTTTTTAAAAATTTTGGAGAAGATTAAATCTTGAGAATTTTAATTTTTTAACACGAAATCGTGAGATGTGTATGGAATGAAGTTGTAAGAAAATGATTTTTAGATTATTATTATTATTATTACGGAAAATATTGGCTTCATGAATTTTGCTATTGACTTAATTTTTTAAATGATTTTGAATTTTAAAATTAAAAAATGCTCATTAAAAATTTTGAGGGGACCCACGCTACTATGTCTTACCATAATATTGATCCACGCGTCAATTTGAGATAGAAATTAATGCTATTAAGATATAGTATTAAAATGATGGAAGGTAAAAAAATATAAGTACCACATTACATAAATTAAAAGTGCATGTACCACATTGAAAGATTTAATAAAGCACAAGGGTTTTTTTTTTTATCATAAACCCTTCCTAAAATGCTTCAATTTGATGGCTCAGGGATGTTCACTTATAGAATTCGGTTCGAGCTTTCGAAGAAGCAAGCGGTAAGCTTTTATTTGGGCAAATCCTTGTTACACCCCAAACTTTTCGATACGTAAGTGGCACTGTTCTGAGAACTGCTACAACAATTTTTTGAGAAATTTGATTATGATACCAATAAAGATAATTTTTTTAAAAAAATTATAAGGATTTATTATTGGCAATCAATTAAGTAAATTTTGGATTTGAAAATGTGGGTAAATGACTTAATTGAACATTTGGAAAAGTATGAAGTCTAGAGTGTAAAATAACCAGTGTAAGAAATTATGAATTAATAATGATTTGTTGACAAGTTGACATGTAATATGTATCTGAATCAAGGAAAGCAAATTTGGACTAAATTAAATAAAAACTAAAGGGACCAAAATGTAAATTTTCCATTCTTGGTCGGGAAAAATTAAAATGCATTTTTGTCTTGTATTGTTGGATAGCATTATGGACCTTTATGATGTTATGAGAAGATTTAAAGTGTTAATTATTTAAGTGGTATTAATAAAGTGAAGTGATAAGAAAAAAGGGCTAAAAGTGTAAATTTTCTATTAAAAGATATTATATTGGAATTTTTATGAGTGTCATGTTAAATATTTTAGAAATTATTTTATGTGTGTAGAGATGAGAAAATTAATGGCTATAGATTTTAGGTTTTTAAATCATGGAAAATTTTAGACCACTTATTTAAAATTTTGTTGACTTTGACTTGATAATTTAGAATAAAAGAAAGAAGGATGAATTATACGAATGGTTATTTAACTATGCCCGTGTTCTTGTTTTGGTTATTCAATTTTTAAAATTTTAATATAGACACTAACATTTGAACTCGTTCTTGTTTTGGTCACCATCGTTAAATTGATAACAAAAAGTCTTTAACATATTTAGTCCTCAATACTTACATATTCTATCAATTTTATCCTAATTTAAAATAATTCAATAAATTTAACCATTCACATTTACAAATTCTATTAATTTGATCTTCAAACTTCCTAACTAAAGCTTTCAACATTTAGAATAGAGGCATTCCACATCTATAAACTTGCAAAACCCCAAAAAGAAAAAATTTCTCCAATAAAACAAATGGTTAGGATATAAGGCACCTTATACTTTAATTTAATGATAATTAAAATATTTTTATAACTAATTAATTTTTTATTTTTAATTGAATATTATTGAATATAAAGATTGAAGATAACAAAATTAAATTAAATAATGAATAATTAATAAAGGGTAAAATTTTATGAATAAATATATCTTAGGGGCCAATGGAGTTTTCATCAAACCTTAATAGAGTGATTAGGTATTTTCAAACCATAAGGGTAATTGGATTTTTATCAAACGGTTTTAATAAATTTTCCTATATATCTTTATTTACATTTGGTGGTAATATATAATTTTATTTTTATCCATTACTAATTAATCAAATGATACATCAATCAAAATAAAACTAAGTAATTGTAAATTAATTTATTTTTAAAATATTAAATGATGTATTATTGTATAATTTATTGATAATACATAAATTATACCATCAATACATCAAATTTAACCCCTCATATATTATGCTTATATTTCTTTAAAGATTAAAAGCAAAGACAAATATAAGTCCATTAAGCTCAAAACCGAGAAGTTGCTAACCCAAAGCATAAGTGTCATAGGTCCAAACAATACTTGGTTCAATGTAAAACATAAACATATATCATAGTTTTTTTTTATTGGAGAATTTTTTTTTCTTTTTTGGGTTTTACAAATTTATAGACATGGAATGCCTCTATTTTAAAAGCTAAAAGCTTTGTTTAGGAAGTTTGAGGATCAAATTGATAGAATTTGTAAAGGTGAAGGGTAAAATTTATTGAATTATTTAGAATTAGAATCAAATTGATAGAATATGTAAGTATTGAGGACTAAATGTGTTATGATACTAGTTAGAAAAGGATTTCAGTTATCAAATTAACGACGGGTGACCAAAATAGGAACGAATTCAAACGTTAATGCCTAAATTGAAAACTTTTAAAGTTGGGTGACCAAAACAGGAATTCATACATAGTTTAAGACCATTTTTATAGTTTACCCAACAAAGAAAGAAAGAAAGAAAAGATGAAAAGATTTCATAGTTTCCTCCTTTGATGTCCCTTCCACTAGAGAAAAGAGAAAGCTTTCTCTTCTCTTTTTTCTAACCTCTCGTCAAATCTCTTTAAAAGTTTTCACTACCCAAGTTGTTTCTTTGTTAAAATCTTGTAGAAAACTAATTTTTTAAGCTTAGTTTCATCTTCTTCTTCTTCATGGAAAGCATGGGTTGTAATGACTTTATTTTCGTTGGTGTCGAAAAAATTAATTTTGGGGTCGAGTTTATTTAATCGAGCCATAAAAAATTTTAATAGAGCAGTTATAAAGAGAGTGGGATTAGGAAATAAAAATATTAGTGAATGAATGAGAAATAAAATTATTTAGTAATTAATTATGTTGAATATTAAAATAGTATAATGACTAAATTGCTTAGTGACTAAACTAATAAGAATTGATTAAGAATTTAGAAAGGACTTGAATAACTATTATTCTAGGGACCTAAGAGAAATTTAGCCATAGTTAAAGTTTAATTAGTGGAAAAAATTTATCCTAGCCATCCATCTCCAATTAGTTAATCAAAAACCCATCATGGCCATCCATTTATGAATTATTTATATGTTAAATTCATGCATAAATATATGAAAGTGGGAGAGAGAAATCAAAAAGCAATTTTTCATCTTGTTCCTTCACTAAATTGTAGCTTAGGGAGAATAATTAGAAATCGAGTTCTTTCCCCTTCATATTTGACCTTTATAATGTATTGGCTAGCGATTAGATCGGATGTCGAGGATCAAAGGTGAAAATGGGTGTCAGCTAATGAAATCGGTTTGTGCTAACATAATTTGTCTTCATTACATAAAATAATTAAATATTTAGCTTATGATTATATTGACGTTGCTTGTTGTTTTGGTTATTATTTATACTTGTTGATTAAAACTTTAAATAGTAATTGATGAATTAAATGATAAATAAATGAGTAATCTTTGTTGATATGAGAAGCTAGACTATGAGTTGTTAATTAGGTATGCATGAGCTATATATATATATGTGCAAATACATGATACCTTAAATATATATTAAATTAAATGAAATAAAGGGATATTAGTGATTAATCTCATAAAATGAAGTTTGAGTTTTATTAATTGTGAAAAAATAAAGTTGTGATGATAGTATAATGAAATGAGCAAATGGCAAAATGTTAAAGTTTTGTTTCATGAGTGATAAGTTGTAATTGAGACTTGATATCTTGTTGAATTCTTGTGTAAATCTATGTTTGTACTTTTATAATTTTCTTTTCTTTTTATGAATTCTATTAAATAACCAAACTTATTGAATTGTTAGTGATGTATGAAACTAGAATATGTTCTATTATGTTGTGTTGAATTTTTGTATAATTGATAAGTCGCCAAGTATGTATATATGAAACTCTTTGTGGTAGTAAGATATTGATTATTATGGTTATTATTATGAAAAGTATGTGGGATAGAATGTTTTTGTTGATTATGTATTAGAGAATGATATTTAGGAATTGAAATATGAATGATTTGATATAGGAAAATGAAACTATGGTTATTATGTGTAACAATACTATGAAACTATGAAATTGCCCTATTAAATAATGCTAGACATAGTCAAGGTATAGTTGGCATGCCATAAGATACGTATATGTTGTTAGTAGGGGTATTCTGGCACTTCGGTGTGGTACATTCTAGCAATTTGGTGCAATTCATTCTAGCACTTTGATGCGATTCATTTTGTGGAGTGTTAGGCTGATAAATGCATTTATGCCTGATCAGCACTTCAGTGCTTATTGTTGAGTGTTAGGGGATTAATTCTTGTACCCATACTCATGTCTGCATTTAATAAATAAGGGTTACAAGTTAATAATGATATGTTATTCGGATTTTGAAAATAAAATATCATTCTGATATTAATAATCAAATGTCATTTTGATTCTGAAAATGATATGTCATTTTGATTCTATAATGAATGTCAATCTAAAAATCATATTTGATAATGATAATATTGATAATAAATATGAAGTGATTTTGATAATGAGATTGAAAAAAATGACAATAATATCATGTTACGAATAAAGAGTTTTCTATGAATATGAATTTATACATGAGCGGAAGCCTGATATGTTACAAAGAATGATGTGAGAGAAGTTTGTATAAAGGAAGATTTATAAATTGTATTGGTTATTTGACCTCGATGGAATAAACTAGTGTATATATATTGATGGTATGAAGAATGAGTTTTAACTTGGTAAAATCATGTTATGAAATGTTAGTTTATTTAGTTATTAGAAGTATGGTATTGATTTCATAAATGTTAGCACCATTGAGTATGCAATACTTAGCATACGAATTTATTTGTTTCTGTGAGCAAGCTTAATTTAGGCACTTGAAGGGATTGTGAGTCTGACAACATCCAAGTCGCCAACTCTTAGCTCAACTAACCATTAATGTTAAGTACATATTAGTCAGTATTTTGGAGTCTTTATGATGTTTTGAATTATAAATATCATAATGTGACGGTGTTAAATATTTTGGATGATTTTGGTACTACTTATCTTATGTTGTAAGGATAATTTTGTGTAAGCTATTAGTTGGTTCAATTAAGCTAAGTTATGATGCTTGGGACACATTGATTTAAGATGCTAAATATGTCTTTTCATGCCAAATAGATGTGGATTGACTTGTTATAACTTTGGTGTGAATTAGGTAGTGCCTAAACACTATTTTTGCACTTGGGATAATGCATTTTAGACCAATTGGTGCACTTGTCTCGAGACACTATGAACAAAAATGACCATTTCATACATTTCTGGGTAATAGTCTCAAGACATATATGTCAGGTCTCGAGACAAACAATCTTTAGTCTCAAGACAAGCAATCATCAAAGCTAAGCTAGATTTGCGTTATTCTAAGTCTCAATACAAGAACCCCTTGTCTCGAGACACTTAAGCATTGAATCTAGAGAGCTAAGATAAGGGAGTTAAGTCTTAATACGTATAAGGTCAAGTCACAAGACATATGTTTGATGTGTAACTGCTCTGTTTTCAGTGGTACTAGAAAATGTGGTTTTAGAATCTCATTTTTATAGATTGAGTCTGTAAATATAAAATAAGATTATTTAAGGAGTTATCGTGAGAATATAATAAAGAATGGTAAAGTAATTTAGCCAATAAGATAGTTAATTAAAACTCAATAGCTAAATTGTAAAAGTCATCACTATTCATTTTAATTAAGAAAAGCTTGAGGACATAGATAGCAATTATCCAAAAGATGAAAATGGAAATTAAACCAATAAATAACATGAGATAGTGGATTTTAATGTTAACATACACTTACACTTAATTATGTAATTAAATAGACAAATATGCTTTATTAAGTTAACTAAACATGATTTGTTAAGTTAATTAAGCATTAATTAAGCTATAAATGATAAGCTTGTGGGAAGAAAGAGAAAATTATCATCTTCTTCTTCATTCTTAGACATACCACCATAAGAAGAAAGGAAGAAACCATCTTTTATGTTTCAACTTTTGGCCATTAAATTGGTAAGGAAATCAAACCTTTTTTTTTTTGTAATGTTTATAGATTTGTGATCATGGGAGCTTGATTTAGCAAGCTCAAGTATCAATTTGATCAATTGTTGAATATTTTATCAAGTTTCCATTGTTGATAATTTGATGAATTACGCTTGGAATTGATAGATGTTGAGCTTAGATCATGATAAAGATTAAATTACAAAGTTAATTAAGTTTTGTTTGTTAGCTTTGTAACATTAGGGAAAAATTGAATAAATGTAAAACATGTATGAAATTATCCTAGAAATAGAAAGTATAGGGTCCCTAATGAAAGAATGTGAAATCAGATTTTGATCCAAAGTTAGGAACCAAAAGATATGTTTATCCCGAGTTTAGGGACTAAATTGATTAAAATACAAAAGATGTGTATATTAAAAAAGGGGATTAATTAAGATCATGCATCTCATGGCATTTCTGTTGTGAGCCATAGAATGACTATTGTGTGTTAATATATGATATTGATTGGTATATATATTTGTATAGAACTGAAATTGGATAAAAGTGGAGCTTGTAGAGGAAAAGCTAAAATTGTGGAATAAGCCCTGAGAAATCTGCTCGTTTTATGTTTTAAAAGGTAAGTTTTTATGGAACTTACTACCCTTTCCTTGTTTAATAGGTATGCTTGTCCTTTTTTTTTCCATTTTTATCTATGTTTGAACTTAAGTTTAGATTTTGGTACAAATTGGCATACTTGGCTAGAAATGTAATTGAATTTAGATGAATTGAGATAAGTGCTTGATGCTATACCTATTGATCGTGACTAGAATAATGTCAAAATATCTTAAATATATCATTAAATGGATGTGTGATTCATGCATAGATTTAATCAACGGAATTTAGAAATTGATATGCGATAATCACGATTTATGTGTACGCAAATATAGATGATTGATACCCATGTGAACTTAGTAAAATGCTAGGATAAAGTTGGCATGCTGATAAGATCATATGTGCGCTCGTGTATGGGTTAGTTGACAATGTTGAGATTATGATATATTATTGAGAGATCTAATATTTGTTGCGGATCATCAAGTATTCACTATCTCTTTGGTGACCTTGGTGTGGCGGAAAGATGTATTTGAATATGTATATACATTTGATGCCTACGAGCTTTGCACTTTGGTGACTTTGTGTGGTGTAATTTATGCTTAGATGAGCTATCTTGGTGTGATGTAGTTCACCCGTGTGTCCGAGTCCGTTTTACTAGGGTTCCATTAGGCGAAATGTTAAAATTGAACTTTGAAAACGAAAAAATAGAAATGAACCGGATTTGATAAGCTATAAAGGTATGTGACCAAAATGGTGTTGGCATGGATTAGTAACTTAATGAAAGTATATGAAATCGTGATGAAATTATGTGAAATGGTACAAATTGGTGATGTTTTAAGTTATGTTTATAATGTTTAATACATATGGATACTTATGTTTCTTCTGCTCACTTTGTTGTGACATTAAGGACCATGTTCTAGGGAAATGTAAGCTCAAACCTTTGGTAGTTAACATGCTCACCTATGAGAAAGGTAAGTTGTAACACCCTACACCCGGTCTTGTCGCTGGACCTGAGCTGTATGATGTTACAACAATTACAATAACTATCATTTTATGAATTCAACTTAATATTCAATCAAATAGCAAAACATTCAATAATATAAGTATGATATATTTTACAATCAAAACTGAGTCTCAATCGAGCTTACGAAGCTCTTAAACCAACTCTGAATCAATTCAGGACTAGTTTGAAACTTTTACAAAAAGATAGATAAAAAGGAAAAAACAGGGGTCACACGGCAGTGTGGCCAGGCCGTGCGACAGGATGATGCCATGTGGAGCTAGATAACATGGCCATGTACCTAAATCATGCAACAAACTGAAGTTGTGTATACTGGGCCACACGGCCATGTTGTTAGGCCATGTAACAGACTGAAGCTGTGTAAGTTGGAGTCATACAGCAATGTGTCTAGGTCGTGTAACTCATTGGAGCCGTGTACACCAATCATCACTCAAATCATACATACCACACAGCCGTGCCACATGCCTATGTGTGGCATAGTACCGTGTGTTAGATCGTGTATGCCAAAATGAATCTTTCAAAGCAATTCATATAGCCCTAAGTTTACTTAAGCCACAAGCAAACATTATACCATCTCTCAACTTATTCAAAAACATAAAATACAAGCCAAAAACACCATTTATATCATTTATAGGCGTCGAAACCACCAAATATATTTTCCTTTGCTCTAACTTAATTAACTAGTATTATAGAGTAGTAGGGTTGATCCCACAGGGACTGAGACTCCTAATTTTCCTATTTTCATTACCAGATTTCTAAGTCTAAGCAGTTGTCCTGCCCACGACCTATGCATGTAGAGTTGTAAAACAAATAAAAAATGGGGATTTTAGTTGATAAATAAAATAAAAAACAAATGTAAAATAAAATAGAATAAAAACAAAATTATGATTGCAAAATAAATTAAGAAAATTAAATTAAATCGGTGAATCAAGTTTATTTATGCTTAGCCTCAGCCTTGGTACACTCCGAAATCGAATCAATCCTTGAAAATGGATTGCCTTTCTTTTAACGATAAGTTGGTTATAGCGATTGAGGACACCCCAATCGCCAACTCTTTCTTGTGTAGTTGGTTTTGATACGACTTGCAAATCAACCCTTACTGATTATCTAACCACGTAACACGCGTTCGTGATTTAAGATCTCAGCAACCTTACGATCCAGAAAAGTCCAACTCAAATCAACAGCCCCAATCACATGGGTCATTTAAATCCGATCACTATCTCCCTTGATGGAACCCAACTAGCTTTTTCCAATTGGACATGCCAATTTGTTCGCGGGGATTCAAACTCGGTAGACGACCGTCTCATTTCCCCAACTGTACACTAATCAATTCCAACCTAACACGTGCTTTTTCAATTGAAATGGAATTAACTTTAAGGGACGATTGTGACTATCTCATATACCAGAGAGATAGTGAATAACGTGTTGAAAGGTTTTCTAGTGCGGGTCCATACCTCACGATTTTTTGTTAAAATGATAACCGGGCTAAAGCTAAAAGGAAATTAGTTGAGCATGAAATTAATCATGCTTTGCTGATTTATAGGAACGAATTTAATAATAATGATGAAGGATGGAAAGCAGGAAGGACTTGGGAAACAATTGAACTAAAAGTGTAAGAAATAGGAAAAGAAAACGAAATGGCAGAATGCTCACAAAATTTTTGCTACAAATGAAGGAAAGAGATGAGAGAAAACAAATTGTATTTTATTCAATCTCCAGCGTATTTTCCAGAGCCACCATTCAAGGTATTTATATACATGCATATGCTAATTTTAGCTTGATTCATCTAACAACCAACCACATAAAACATCAGATTTTATATTAGATTTTTTCTAAATCTAGCTTTTATAAAGTCAAATAGAAAATCTGATCAGCCATAAGTTTCTCAAAATTTTCAATTTGGCCCCCTATTATTACTTGTGCTCCAATTTAGCCCGATTTGCTTGCTAACTCAAATTTCGATGCTCCAACTGAGTACCTGACAAAATTAACCAAAAATTATAGACTCAGTAGCAAAAATTACCAAAATTGGGTGCGTTAAACATACAAATTAAGCTTGTTATCAATTCTCCCCTACTTAGCTGATGCTTGTCCTCAAGCATGATGTGTATTCCTGTACTAGAAAACATTCGATAATTCTTTTCGAAATCAAATCTCCTTCCTCAACCAAGCATAACGCAAACAATTAGTTGAATAAAAAATAATTGCTAGGTTCAACCAATAAGCCTTTTGTAAAATTTTTTAACATTATGCAAAATTCAACTATTTCACTAAATTTAGGCTTTATCAAACTTGTGACACAATCGTACTCAATGAATTTTTCCATAATTTTGAGATGTAGACAAATATTTTTACGCGAAATAAGAAGACAACCCAAGCACCTCATCCTGGTTACTCAATTTGACATGTCCCCAATTAGTTTATTTCTCCTTTCTCAAGGCAGCTCAGTTAGGGGAGTGTTACAAGTTTCGGTTCGTCACTCAAATATTTTTACGCAAAATGAGATGACAACCCAAACACCTCATCCTGGTTACTCAATTTGATCACATTTTCGAAATCTTCACTCATAACTAAGCCATTAGCGGATATTTTTTCTCTTTTTTTTTACTTAAATGAGACTGAATATTTTTATTAGGCAAGTTTAAAGAGCCAACAGTTTTTATGAAATATTGACTTAGCCATAACATTTTCAACTCTACACAATACTTTATTGATCAAAGTAAATAATAGTTATTCATGCATCACCCAATTATTTAAATAAACTAAGCATAGGAATTGGAAGTTCATTTTTTAAATGAATTAAGGAATAATCTTAGTATACGAATTAACACATGCATAGAAGAAATAGCATGGCATGTCCCCTCACTTAGCCCTTATTGTCCCCAATGTACAAATTAAAAGAATAGAAAAAGAAAAGGGTAAAGTGCACTCCCCGTGTATATTTAATTCGGTGGAGGGTGTTAGAAATGTTCGCTTCCCAATATGGCGAGAATGTTTGAGATTTGAGCTCCCATTGTGTCTAGGCAAGTCTTGATGCGGTTTACTCGTTCTTCCATAGCAAAAGGGGGTTGCTTCTCTTATTTCTTAGGAGCTGGACTATTTTGTTGACGAAAAACTCTGTTGTTGTGAGCAGTTCGTGTACTTGGGGAAAAAAATGAAATCCAATAGGGGTGCCACTAAGCAAACCCATAGAATCCAAACAATATTCATCTAATGGATCCATAGTAAATGCATATGTAAAAGATGAAAAATCAATACCAGATGGAAAAATGTCTATGGCTAAATGTGTGATATATGAGCCTATTATGAGTGGTTGGTGAGCTTGTATAATGACATGAAAAATTTGTGCAAACCAATATCCTAAATTGACTCTCTAACCTGAGTGCATACACAAAAAAGAAAAATAATTCTGTCTTACTTAAGATAGATGAAGAGTCATTGTGGTCCGAATAATTAAAGGCTTCTATAAATGTACCTTAGTGTGAGCTCATGCACTAGAAAGGCTTTTGAGGTCTTAGAATTGTAAATTCAGGGTATAGCATTAGTCAAAAGCGGCTAAACTGATACTAGTCACTATGTTGCAACACGGAGAATTAGATGTTGCAACATAGGAAGCAAAATGGAGGAATTTTGAAACTGACTTTGATGTCACGACACAGCTTAAAGGTGTCGTGACATACCTCTGAAGTCATCCTAAAGAAGAGTATACTAACTTCTATGTTGTGACACAGGTCCTGATGTGTCGCGACATCAACTCTAGACGGGAATTAATACAAGCTAGAGGGCATTTTGGTCCACACAATCCAATTTAAAGCTTGGGAACGTCAATTAACCTAGGGTTAAAGATGACAGCTACCTCAAGTCTATAATTAGGCTCATTTGGCACATGTTATAGACACAAATTACTTAGCTTAGAATCTTTCTTTCTAATTTTAGTTTATTTTTTTCTCTTTTCTTAGGTTTTAGATTTATATTAAGTTTGTTCTTTATTTTATCTCGAGAAAACTGGTTTGTGGATGCGATCAGACTTTGTGGATTCACTCTTGTTCTTAATGCAAATCAGGATTTTTCCTAAACTTTATACTTTTTATTCGTTTATTATGTTTACATTTTATATCGGGTTTATATTGTTTAGAAAAACCAAGAGTAACTAATCCCTCTATGAGGGATTAGCGAGTGGAGGTATGATGGATTGACTATTTTGCAAGGTTACTCAATGGATCAGCTGTTCGGGAAAGGGAGAACCTAAACCCTAGGCATGAAGACCCTAGGAAGTTATCAAGGTGAGAATTGGCCCAAAATTGGTATGGCCTCTCCGTGAACACCTTAACCCTGAACTAGTTTGAACTGTGAGGTCAAAAGATAAGTAGTGTTCGCTAACTCGTTATTCTAGTGGACGTATCGAAAGATCCTACTAGGGTATTGACTAGTTGATTGATGAAAAGCCCGAAGTGATAGTTGGTCAAGATTACCAAAGCAAGCTAATCACCCATAATCAGATCTGATCAATTTTACTTTTCAAATTCATAATATTATTTGTTTTTCTTATTATTACTATTATTATAAAACCCTAAAAATTCTTATTATTTATAGTTTCGTAATATAAACTATTTCAAGTACTAATTAGATCTTTTGGTGTTTAGGTTGAAATTGATCTAGTATTAGTCTCATTTGGGTACGATCCCCGGAGTACTCACCTACTTCGTTCTAACTATATTACAACATGATTTGTATACTTGCGAGCATTGCCCCATTTATATTTATATTTATCTTTTGTTGCAATATTCACACTCTGGACATTAGTACGTCTGAAGGCGGTCAATTACGTAGAATCATTCCCACCTATGATGTTAGACCAGGGGCCATATATCCCTACATAGAATCATCAACGTTTCAAATCCCTTTTCTTGATTAATTTTTTTCCCTTGAAGTTCTAAAAAGTATTTTTTAACATTCGGATTTGGAAAATTGGAGGGGTTTGTAACCATCGATGGTTCAGGTTCGTTTGCCCTTCTAGTTTTTCTCAAAGGCATTTTCAATAATTTTTCAAACAAGACAACTAACTATCAAGCAATTTATTTCAAAATAAATAACAATAATTCAATAGAATAATAAAAATTTGGGTCAGAATCTTTAACCTTATAGAAAAGCTTGTGGTTCCTTGAGCAAAGCCTATGCAATTTCCTTGTTAGTGCGATGTTTTCGTTCTTACACCTACTAAAATTACAAAAGAAAGAAAGAAAAATTACAATGGAATAGGAAAAGGAAGAAAAGGGATTTTTAGGGTTTTAAGGTTTTAGGAGATTATGGGATATAGAAATAGGTTAAAGATATGTTAAAGGTTAAAATCGTAGCGATGTCGTGACACAAGGGTTTCGTGTTTTTAAGGTTAAAATTTGGGTATTTTAAATTTAAAACTGGGTTAAAAGAAGTTTAAAGTTGGTGGGTTGCGTAATGGGTCGGGTCGACCCTATAGAAAATTGTAGCGATGTCGTGACATAAGGGTTTCGTGTCGCGACACCCCTGATAGGATATCGATGTCGTGAGACATTTTGAACATTTTGATTTTGGGGTATGTTGATTCTTATGTCGCGACACAGCTAATTTGCTTGATTTTTCACATCTGTTTTAGGTGTTGCGACAGGAGAGTTCCATGTTGCGACACCGACTCTATCTTAGCCCCTATTCTCAATTTTCAAAATGTTTGGTTTAACTGTTTAATCAGTTTTTTTTTAAAATTAATCCTAAACTACTTATAAGTCAAAAATAAAATACTATACTATACACAAAATTTTTCTCAATTTTTAAAATTATTAATACTTACTGTCGGATTCATTCGTCAGCTCTGTTAGGGTACACGTGGGTGTGCCTTTGATTCCAGTTCTGTCAATATTTTTCCAGCATCCGACGTGTCACTCCACCTTGCTCTGTTTGTCCCACTCTTTAAATTTTCACTTTCAACCTACACTTATCACAGAAAACACCATTTTTTGGCTTAAGGTAATTAGGGATTTTTACAGATATTTCATAACATTGTTTCCCTAACTTCTCCCTATGTACCTAACTCTATTGGTGACCACATTTGAAACTTTCAGTCTCATCGTTGACCCTCATTCTTAGTTCGTTATTTCTTAAATCAATAGTAGACCTTGACGTGGCTAAAAACGGTCTACCTAACAGAATGAGTATTTCACGGTCTTCTTCAAAATCTAAAATTACAAAGTCGACTGGGATGATAAAGCTTTGTACTTTAACCAATACATCTTCAAGTACCCACTTAGGTTGTACTAAAGACTTGTCGACTAATTGTAGTCTAATTTGTGTATTTTCAACTCCCCTAACCCAAGCTTTTCATATATGGATAATGGCATTAAATTAATACTGGCTCCTAAGTCACACAGAGCCTTACTAAAGTGGATATTCCCTATCTCTATTGGTATTGTAAAACTCCTCGGGTCTTTTAGTTTTAGGGGCATCTATTTAGAAATTATTGCACTACATGAGGCGCTTATGTTAACTTGCTTTCTTGTTTTAATTTTCATACGCGTAGACATAATTTCTTTTAAATACTTGGAATAATTAGGAAATTTTTCAATTAAATAAATTAGAGGCAAGTTAATGTTCAGATATTTAAATAAGTTTAGAAAACTTACAAATTCTACCTCATCCTGTAACACCCTCAACCCGACCCAATTAACCGGATCTGGATCTTGTGTGTTGCACACAAATACAGACGCAAGCTTAGTATTCTTATACAATTTTACAAATAATGACAATTTACTTTACTATAAAATTTCAAAACTAAAATAAGTAAGTAAATAAAATGGGTAATCGCAACTATGTCACGAGACGATTATTTACAACGATATCTAAGTTAAAACCCTAATCTATTATAGGTACCTCTAGGTTGGGATTTCTTAGTAATTCAAACTTTAAACACGCTACCCAACTTGCTCTATATGCATAATAGCCTGATTCACCACTCCCTTGGAGTAGTCCTGGTATCGTCCCTCTGGGCGTAGAGTCTCAATCAACCTGAAACAATAAGTATACTCATGTAAGTTCGTAAGAACTCGGTGAGAATTAATCATTTAAATCTTGATCGATTTCCATAAAGTGCCAGCTTCTCTTCTTTCAACATCAGCGATCTATCACAATGAGCATTGCATAAATCACACAGCATATTCATTCCTTCTATCTAGTATTTTGTAGTCTGAATCCATTATCATCGTGTATCCTTGACATCGTTCTCTCAAGAAATATCTTTCAACTCCTCTTGATCGTGGTTCCTTCCCTGTACTCTTGCAAACCAATGTTTAGAATTGCTTCTTATACATAATTCTTTACTTTCATTGTCTACAAATAGATGCCCTTATTTAAGTTATCAGACACAACCTTATTCAGTTTTGTTCTTTCAATGAGGGTTCATACATTCCATTATTTCTTTGATTATTCCTTAATTTATTTGGTCATATATTTCCATCCCTTGCATACCAAAGCATTTGGAACTTCATTTGTTTATTTAAGTTTAACCCAGATAAATCTTCACAATTACGACCCATTGAAGGACCCTCTTTGAATGTTTAGATTTCAACATATATCCAGTGCATCTTCTACATGTTATTCCCATTACGTCTCTTCAGACCATTACCTTCAATTTTGTCTTAACTTGGCCCTGTACTTACCATACAATCAATAGATATCTTAAGTCATTCTAATTTTACTGCTCATATATAAGAATCATACTAAACACACCATATGGCCATATATAAAACCCACCACATGATATATCCATTAGAATACACCCAAGGGCCTATCAATGATTTACCACCTAGGTGATTAGACACAGACCTACAACCAGTTATTGACACTGTTCATACTAAACATTTCTGGTCACCAATCATAAAGCCTATAGAAATCATGTTTCACATACCAACCACATTCGCATCAATGCAGTTCAACATAATGCATACCTATACACCATTCGTCATGTAGTTCAAACTCACCTAATTCCTTATATAATATACATTCTCTCTTCTACAATCTCTTATATACTCTTCATGATTTCCAGAGTATAAATCATAACAATACCTTAAGGGATACTTAACCACCTTGAATTAACTATGATACACCATTCATCATTCTGCGTCATTAATTCTGGCAGATATCACCCCAATTTCACCATTCTCTTATATGCCATTTATCATGCTCTTATCCTACTAAACATTTCTTATATGATTAATTTAGAAATTCTTTCATACTTTCCATAAGTTTCTGGTCACAATAATAACTCCTTAACAGCACATATCCTCAGAATCCACTTCTAATGACTCATGTTTTAAGCCATACTCTTATTTCAAACAATTATTCACTAATTTTTACCTTAGGTAGAGACGTATGTATTTGGCAAGCACTTTCATTAAACTAAATGCCTTCAAAATGACACTCAAATATGCCCTGATTCTATACCACCTGTATTTATACGGATAAAACATTACTTAAATCATCCCGTTGAATTCCAAATCCATTCTGCAAGAATACATATATTTAAAATACCCATTTTCCAGATTCCTTATGATTTCAGGAGAAATCATTAAATCCTAGATAATCATGTCTTGACAGATTCCAAATAACTCTAATTCAACCATTAACCACAATATCAACAAACTCTCAATAACAGAGCCTTAGATCTTAGACGATACAAAATATACATATCTATTTGTTTCAAATTATCTTGGCGAATACCATTATTATATTACAACTACATGGTTATTTTCAATAACTTATTCAATTAATTTACATATCTTACTTAACCCTTGACCTTGAGTCTAATAACACTTTACCTCAACTATACTTATCACAAAACTATCTGATCATTCATATCTTATCAGAATTACAAGTATACAAACCTTACCAGACATTTATGATAGATCACACCATTTAGGCCAAACAAAACTTACCATACAGGGTCATATACATACGGTACATTAATAACATCATTTTATATTTTACCATTGGTTGAAACCACATGATCTTACATATTCATTCATGTATTGAAATTTTTCATTTCAATTCTTATGTCGAAGGTTGCAACATGAATCATTTATATCATATTAATTCATATTCTTTGCTGCCATGAGACTCCGCCTCATGGACTTGCACACACATCATTTATTGCGATCAGCCAATTGACCGGCTGCATACATGTGCGTTAAAAAAATTAATTTATATAACAATTTTTAAGGCTCGATTTTACTGCAATCATATAGTGCCAGTTGTAATATTTATAGTTCTGATGGAACACGAAGTATTCCAAGGGGTCAAACCCAAAGGAAGAGGCGATTGAGTAATAACTAATATACACAATTAAGTCTAAACGGCTACTAATACGATACAATTAAGTCTAAACGGCTACTAATACGATTTTATAGTATGAAAATTCATAAAAAGATGAGTTTGCACGAAAATTAAATTTTCTACTCTAAGGACTGAATTACAAGGAATGTAAAACTAGAGGGACTATCCAGCAATTAACTAATGGGGGTTGGTTGACTTCGATGTGGTTCACCAGATCTCAGACTAGGAACATAAATCACGTAAATAACCAAGTGGCTCCATTTTATCTTCCAATCTCAATTTTACCGACTTAGACTAATCAAGTCTGGTTTATCTTTCGATCTCACCCATTAATCTAGGACTAACGAATGGGTGCGTGACAAGATTATCTTTCGGTCTCACTTTATCTTGATATTCCCTTAGGAGCATTGCTACCTAAGTTTTTAGTTCTATTGAAATTAGTCCAATTTGTTATGATTTAGTCCTTAATCCAAGGGATGTTAGTTTACCCACATCTCCATCAACCAACCTCCTTAAAGGTTTAGGTACACATGCTCAAAGTAAAGAAAATAAAAGTAAACATGGAAAACGAGGAAACCATGAAAGTAAACCTTGAGAAAAATGTAAAAGCTAATACTTTTATGCAAGAAAACTTAAATAGCATGAAACCAAAAGCATTTAACAAAGAAATCTAAGGCAATAAACATAAAAGGAACAAGCTTTAACAAATTGAAAGTAAAATAAATTGAAATACATTAAACTAAAGCTTAGAGAGTCTTGAAAGTAATGTATAGGGCTAGAAATGTAATTAAACCTTAGCTACAGTGATAATTAACATAACTAACACTAAGAAAAACAATAATAAGAAGTAAATGAAAAAAAAACTCTAATCTAAGGTAGAAGAAGAGAAAAATAAAAACCCTAGAAAAGTGCAGAGAAAGACTAAATAAAACCTAGAGAAAGCTAAACCTAAAACTAAGCTAATGTGTGCCTCTCTCCTCCTCAGTAATTTTTGGTTGTTTTGAAGTGTATTATGATAACTTTTCATTGTCAAAAAAGCCCTTACACGGGCCTTGTGTGATTGTTGGGCCGAGTAGACAAAGGTTGTCCTTTTTTGTCTAAGTTTGTCCCCTTAACAAAGGTGATATCGCCATACCTAGAAGAGGATATTGCGATATCTTGGACAGTTTTGAAACTTGGGGTCTTCTTTGGGAGGTGGATATCGCGATACCCAAAGGGGATATAGCGATACCAATGAAGAGAATCCTTCTTCTTCTACACTATCAGAGGTATTGTGATCCGAGGGTTGGATATTGCAATACCCTTGCCCTAGGTGTTGTTCTCACTCATTTTTAACCTTCGACACTTCCCTACAACACTCAAACACACATTAGGCCTACCAATGGCACTATTGGCCAATTTGGGTAAAAAAAAAAGACAAAAATGATACATTGATGAATGCTAAGTGCTCTTGAGATTAAATTAAATCACAATTCCCAAATATATTTTAAGGTAAGAAATGAGAACAAAATTTTCTAATGAGAGGGGAGTTGTAATAACCCATTTTCAGTGGTGTCAAAAATTTTGGTTTTGGGACCACAAATCTGACGAGTAAGTTCGTAATAATTATTATTTAATTCATATGAGCCTACTATAAATTTATATTGAATTTTGACTTGATTAATTTTAGCTAATTGAATAAATAGCTAAGTATAAGTGGTTTATTCTAAAAGTCAAGTGGTTTCAAAAAATGATGTATTGGGATCTCATTTTTTGTAAATTGAGTCATAATTGTTTAGGTTTGTGATGATTCGATAAATTAAGCTCGTAACTTACAAAGGGATACTATAATCATTCATTTCTTGTAAATTTTAAGTTTTTGAGATCGTTGTAGTTTATTCTAGCTAACCCAGGGACTATTTTGTAAAACTTATAAAGATTTTAAAACTTACCATTGATGAACGATAGGTGTTCTTAAGATGAAATAATGAAATTGTAATCTTGGTTGTTGATTAAGACTGATTTGTAAAGTGATTTTAGTTGGTTTTTAGTTAAAGGACTAATTTGATAAAATATTAAAATTGACATGAAAATCTTGTGAATTTTCAATAACTATGGGCTGTGTTATTTTAAAACAAAATTCGGTTAGCATGAAAATGGGTGAAATTGTGATAAATTGAAAGTTTCGAGTTTAGGGATTAAATTGAAAGAAATTTAAAAGTTAAAGAAATTTTGTAAAAAGATAAAAATCTAAGGGTCATGCATATAAATAAGTTCGATAATATTTTTGAATTTGATAAATTGAATTTAATCATTGTATAGATCAAGAGTTGAATCGTACGAAGGATAACCAGGGAAAAGGGAAAATCATGGATTAGTCCTTACAAGTCAACCGTTAGCATGTCCTAGGTAAGTTCATAGTATAAAAGAGTATGTATTATTATATTTTATTCGTAATTTGTGTTGTTTTGTATATTGGATTTTAATTATGAAATTTCTTACAATTAAGTATAAGGTGAACGTGATTATATTAGTAAATTGAGATATAGTTGTGAATATGAATTATATGATTTCGGAAAGAACATAACGGATTTTACAACTTATTTTCGAATATTATGGAAGTGCCTTTGTTTTTTTAATGTGATGAATTCGATTAAAATGTTCGTTTGAACGTGGTAAACGATTAGGATATGATTGGCATGCCAATAAGGTTAGAACGCACGCTTGTATGGGATTGCACTTTGGTGCCTCTGTTTGCACTTTGGTGCCTCTGTTAGCATTTCAATGCTCTCTTGTGTGTTTTGGGGAAAACCCGAGTATCTAAGTCAAGTTGCTATAGTTTAACGGGCTATGGAGATATATGTTTATGGTTAAATTATTCATTGAATTGGACTTATGTTTATTGAGATATTTGTGTTTTTATATATGAAAATATGAATGGCTTTGGTTGAACCATTGTGGATTATGAATTATATAATTGAATGTTTTGGTACTAATTATATGTAATTTTGGAAACGATTCTCAGGGTTTTAACAATTTAAGTTTATTTAGTAATCAATTATAAATTGTGGTAATTTGAGTTGAATTTTAACTATGGACTTACTAAGTTTCTTAAGCTTACTCGTTTTATTCTTGTTTTTTGTAGTTGCGTTTGCAGAACTGGTATGGCAGATCAACTTCAAAGCTCACATTATCTAGACTCTTTTCGATAGCTTTTATGTTGGTTATTTTGGTTTGTGGCATGTATATAGGATTTGAAGTTTTTAAGGTTAATGTTTTAGTTGAAATTTGTAATTAAGTGTATGTGATGATGAAGTGATAAGTCATGTTTCATGTTGATCTTATTTGGTATGGTAATGTTTTATGTTTTGTGAATGATAAGCTTTATTTTGTTTTGATGTTTCTTTAGTGGTTGGAAATATGGAATGGCCAATTGGGTAGATAACTTATGGTAATGGAAATGATTGATTTGTTTATGGTAAGTGGCTTGGTTAAATGGTTTTGGTATTTGGCATTTGGAAATCTTGTTGTTGATGGAATAACATACATACGATAATGGTATTTTATTTGAATTTCTTATTGTATATGCATAAAATTGTGGTGCCAATGAGGACATATTGGTTAGACACATAAGTCGTGTGATTTTGGTATGTTTCAGGTGTGTTTATATGTGTTTTTAAATAGGTGATTTTGGTTGGAAATGGTATGGCTTGGTGGCTAAGTAATGGTGGTTGTTTTAGTTTGAAAATGAAGTCATTTGGCTGCACATGGCCTGATACATGGGCTGGCACACGACCGTGTGACTTATTGATTTTTAGGTGCAAGGTAGGCCACACAGTCACAGAGAGTTACACGACCATGTCCCTGAGCCACATGGCTTGGGCTCAGTCACACAGCCTGGCCACTTGGCCGTGTGACCCATGATTTTAAAATTTTCAAATTTTTCCATGTTTTCTATTTTGATTCAAACTGGTCCCTGGTTGTTTCCAAAGTCATTTTCAGGTCTCGTATACTCCATATAAGGCTAAAAAATGTGTGTATAATATGAATGATGCTATATTTGGATTTTTGATTTGTAATTTAATAAATAAATGATTTAAAGATGTTAATTGTTCCGATATGTGTCGTAATACTTCGTAACCTTAATTCGACGATAGAGACAGGTTAGGGGTGTCACAGGCATATTAAGTCTAAATGTTATAAACTACAGAATAAGATTAAAAGGAATACTAAAAACGAATAGAGAGATAAGAAGAAAGCTAAAGTTGCTGATGCTAGTATAACCGAAGATAGAGGTGATGACTTATTTTAAGTGTTGACGAGCGAAATCTCTAAGCTTACTATCGAATGAATCATAAATTTAAGGTGCTCCTATCACATGTGTCCCAACAAGGGCTGGTTCTCCACCTACAGTTCAATTGAAGGTGTATTTATGTTGATGGGGAATAATTCTCCATGTAAGATAACCGATATAGGAACCGTACAAATCAGGATGCACGAAGATAAAATTCAGACACTATTAGATGTTAGGTATGTACCAGACTTAAAGAAAAATCTCATCTCGTTGGGAATTTTGGACTCTAACGGTAGAAGGATAGTTATTGAATCAAATGGCTTAAAATTTTCTCGTGGAGCTCTCATTTTAATGAGAGGACAGAAAAAGGGTAGCCTATACGTTCTACAAGGGTCAACGGTTGCTGGTATGGCTGCAATTATCGAAGAATAGCTAAAATCGTCACAACGAGAACCATCCTCCTAACATCGCGACGATGCAACATGATTATTTCCCTACAGATTCTCATTCAACCAAACTTTGGCATATGAGACTCGATCATATAATTAAGAAAGGTATGATAGCATTGTAGAAAGAAGGTCTTTTGGAAGATTCTAGAATTGGTAAGTTAGGTTTCTGCGAACACTGCACTTACTGAAAGCAGACACGAGTAAGTTTCAATTCAACCTTCACTGAACAAAAGAGATTCTTAACTACGTCCATTCCGATTTATGGGGTCCGACTTATAACATCCCAAAAGGAGGTAATAAATATTTCCTTACTTTTATTGTTGACCATTCTATGAAAGTTTGGGTTTATTTTTTGAAACAGAAAAATGAAGTCTTCAAATCTTCAAGCAGCGGAAGACACTGTTACAAAAATAGATCGAGAAGTCTGTGAAATGTTTGAGAACGGACAATGGACTTGAGTTTTGTTCAGCTGAGTTTAACAACTACTGTAAATGAGAAGAGACAAAAAGGCATCGCACCATCGTAGGTACTTTGCAACAAAATGGAGTTATAGAAAGAATGAATAGAACCTTGTTGGAAAAGGTCTGATGCATGCTTACAACTGCAAGACTAAGGAAGGAGTTTGGGGCTGAAGCCGTAAATATGGTAAGCTATTTGATAAACCAATCTCCACATCGAGTATTGAACTGTAAATTTCCAAAAGAGATATGGTCAAGTAATCCTCCCAATTATTGTAATCGTAGAATTTTCAATTGTCTTGATGATGCTAAAGTTAGCCAGGGAAAGCTCGATCCAAGGGTCATAAAGTGCATCTATTTGGGATACTCTACCGGTACGAGAGGTTTCAAACTGTGGTGTCCAAAAATGAAAAAAACTATTGCTAGCAGAGATGTTATGTTCGATGAATCTACTATGTTTCGATCAGAAAAGGGCTCATTCACTTTGAAAGACATAACAAATTAGAGTGTCTTGAGCAAGGTGGAGTTAAAAGCTAAAATAAGGGGTGATGTCGCAACAACACGAAAAGCCTTGTCGCAACGTCGCGATGTTTTCTCTCTTGTTGTCAAACATACATCCATTCAAGCGTTTTTGGCTCCTTTTGCATTAAACAATCTTGAGTTAGAGCAGTTAGATGTAAAGACTGCTTTCCTTAATGGTGACCTTGAGGAGGACATATACATGCAGCAACTAGAAGGCTTTAAAGTTGAAGGTAAATAAGATCATGTTTGCCTTCTTAGATAATCATTATACGGTTTGAAGTGGTCTTCTCAGTAGTGGTACAAAAAGTTTGATTCCTTCATGTTAAGTATTGGTTTTTCGCTAAGGAAATATGATAGTTGTTTATATTTACAATGTCTTAGTGATGGTTTATTCATATATTTGTTGCTTTATGTTGACGATATGTTGATAGCAGCTAAGGATCCATTCGAAATTGTAAGACTTCAAACCATGCTTAACTCTAAATTTGAGATGGAGAATTTAGGTGTAGCGAAGAAAATTTTGGGAATGGAAATTTCAAGGGATAAAAGTTTCGGGAAATTATTTTTATCGCAATAAAGGTACATTATGAAAATGCTTGAAAGATTTGAGATACAAGATTCAAAATCGGTAAGTACTCCTTTAACTGCACACTTTATACTCTCAATTTCAGATTTCCTACAAAATGAAGAAGATGAAAGGAACATGTCAAAAGTACCTTACCCAAGCGCAGTCAAAAGTTTGATGTATGTAATGGTATGCACTCGTCCTAATATTTCACATGCTATTAGTGTTGTTAGTCGATACATGGTCAATCCTGGTAAGTTACACTGACATGCAATTTAGTAGATTTTCAAATATTTATGGAGTACTTTTAACATGTGCTTAGAGTTTAGAAGAACTCAAAAGGGTTTAGTCGAATATGTTGATTCTAATTATGCAGGAGACTTAGATCAAATAAGGTCTCTCACAGGTTATCTATTTGCTTTTGGAAATTGTGCTATCAGTTGGAAAGCTACTTTTCAAGCCATAGTGGCTTTATCGATTACAGAAGCAGAGTACATTGCAATCACTGAAGCTGTAAAAGAAGCAATTTGGTTAAGAGGTCTGTTTAGCGAATTTATAAGCAACAAAAGGGCAATTTTTGTATATTGTGATAGTCAAAGTGTCACACATCTCACCAAATATCAAATGCATCATGAGAGAACGAAGCACATAGACATTTGTTACCACTTTGTTTGAGAAGAGATCATTCAAAGGGATGTTCATATTCTTAAAATTTACAAAGAACACAATCCGGTCGACATGTTGACAAAGAGTCGTTTATTTTCAAAGTTCGAGCATTAGACTTGGTGAGTATCTGACAAAGATCAAATTAGGGCCTAATAGGGCTTGGCAAGGGAGTTAAGTCAAATATGACCCAAGGTGGAGATTTGTGGAGTTATGCCTTGTATTTTTTGACCAAACAGTGTGTGACGTCGCAATAAGGAACTATTCTTCATCCTGACGAATAGTCAATGTCACGACGTGGCAACGTGCATCTCAAGTTTTTCGATTTTCTTCTCCTAATTAAACCCTGATCAACCTAGGGTTGTTGTAGTCATATATGCTATGAATTTCAGCCTATAGATAGGTTTTAGTTACTCTAGGTTATACACAATAGAAATATTTAGATTAAGAGAATTATGTTTTTTTTGAAAGGTTTTATTTTGAGGGTTTTGGGGGTTTCGGGTTCTCCTTTTATTCTCTCCATCTTTTGTACTCTCCTTTATTATAGTGAAATCTCTTTTTGCTCGTGGTTTTTTATCCTCTTTTGAGGAGTTTTTCCACGTAAATTTTGCGTGTTCAATCTTTTTTATTTTACTTTATTTACTTGTTCATTGCTTACACTAGTTTATTCCCTACAAATACAAATACATGTATGAATAATCATAAGTATCAAACTATTACAACATAGATTGTTCGATGAATCACAAAGTATAAAGAAGCCATTATATTTATAGGATGATCGAACTAAGAATCGGTACAATCTAGACTAATAGTCAGCAAACTGGACTAACTAGACTAAACCCCCACATGGTGAGACTTTGAGACCCACGCATAAAATCGCGAATGGCAAATTTCGAACCTGGGTACTCAAAACCCAAAACCTCCACATTTGCCAATTGAACCAACGCTTCGTTGGCAAGTGTTTTTTTTTAGTGAGAGGATATTACCAAATTATAATGCCCGACGTGTAAGTTAACATTATACATTCTTAATTCTTAAAAGTTTTCTTTTAAAAAAAAGGATATTGTCAAATTATACCGCAAATTTGTCTGTCAAAATTTTATTTTAGAAAAAAAATAATTATTTGATATATCTTCATTTGAGGTTTTTAGACTCTATGAGTGAATTGAGAGTGTGACAAGTGACATATTTATTTATGTAATTATTTTTTTATTTTTTACTACACTTTATAATATACTTTTCAAACCATTAACTTGTGTGTAGAAACTAAAAAGCTTCGATATGGAAGCATGATATTACATATATATATTGTAACAAGGTACGGATAGAGGTGCTCATGGGTCGGGTCAGGCCGGGTTCGGGCCGGGCCTAGAAAAAAATTTTAGCCCGCATCCTAGGCCCGGGCCCTGCCCTGCCCGAAATATGGGCCTGAGATTTTGTTCAGGCCCAGCTCGAGAAAAATTCCTAAGCTCGAGCCCGGCCCAGCCCGGCCCATTTTTTTAATAAAACACTAAAAATTTATTTTAAAAATAAAAAATTTTTAAAAAAGTATTTTAAAAATATTTTAAAATTAAAAAAATTAAAAAATATATTTATTATATTCGGGTCGGGCTGGGCCCGGGCCAAAAAAGTGGTGCCCGAGGCCATGCCCGTTTTCTAAACTGGCCTTATTTTTTTGCCCAAGCCCATATTTCGGGCCTATATTTTTTCTCAAATCCTCCCTTATTTCGGGCAGGTCGTCATGAGCACCTCTAGGTACGGAAGCATGATATTACGACAAGTGTTGCATCCTTATCTTTCTATTTAATTTCTATGTTTTTATTTTTATTTATTAAAAAAATTTAAATAATTTAAACACAATTTTATCTTGTTACAAAATTCAATTTTAAATCAATTATACAAGTCATATATAATGCTCATTATATAATTTTTTTAAATAATATTTTAATATATTAATTTTTATTTACATGTTTATTTAAATATCTTACAAACAATAGTGTAGAATCATATGTTATACATGCTAAAATTGTGACAAGTGGTATAATTATATTTTTATGTAATTTCTATTTTTTTCAAAAGATAATTTCTATAGTTTTTTCTTATCCATTTATAAATTAAATTTTAGATAAATATTTAATCAAACAAAAACTAATTAGATAATATATATTAGAGGTGAGTAAAACTCGATTCGATTAGAAAAAATTGAAAAAAATTCGAATTTTGAGTTAAACAAATTGAGTTATTTGAGTCAACTCGAATTTTTTTTCAAATTTCGAATTCGACTCGAGTTTAAATTTTAAATTCAAATAACTCGAATAATTTGAATAAACCGAATATAAAACTATAATATTTTACATTTTTACCCCAAACTCCTAAACTTTTTTATTTTCCTCTATTACTTTTATTCTCTCTTATTTTCCCTCCAAAACTTTTACGTCCCTCCCATCCCACTCCCCATCTACCCCAAACTTATTTTCCCTCCAATTTTTTTTGAATATTTTTCTCCATTTACTTTCCCCAAAATTTTACTCCCCCAACCTTCAAAACTTTTTCATTTCTCTCTAAATTTTTACTTTTCATCCTTTACCCCAAATAAAAATCATCCAAAAAATCTCTAAAACTAAATAGTAATAATTTTATTTATAGCTACTACTTATATTATTAAATTAAATTAAATTTCACATTTTGTATTGTTTATATTATTGAATTGTTTATCATATTAAATCTTTATAAATTTCTATTAAAATTGAAGTATTGATGATGCCACAAAATATTTGTGTTAAAATTTTATATTGGTACCAATTTCACATTTTATCTTTAAGATAACTTTTATTAAAAATCACATTTTTATATTTAATATATTTTTATTTTCAAAATACATAGTGACTAAAACCGAAGATAATTGAAGTAACTAAGCAAGAAAAAAAGCTAACTCGTATATAAAAGATTAATAAATAAATTATGAGAAGATGAAAGCTAGCAAATTTGATTACGATGAGGGACAGTGGTTATAAGGACCCAAAGTCATTTTTTTTAATATAACTCGAACAAATATATTTGATTCGAATTCCATTTCACTCGACTTGATTCGAGAAAATTTCAAATCGAGTTAGGATGATAAAATATGATTCATCAACTCGATTAACTCGAAATTTTTTTCATTCTATTCAATTGAATGTTCACCCCTAATATATATAGTTTTTTATTAAGATAATTTCTATAGTTTTTTAAAATTTTATATTTTACTTAAATAAAAATTAATTAGATGATTTATCCGTTTAATTTCTATTTATATTTATATATTATCTATTTTAAAATTTAATTCTAACATAAAAAATTTAAAATTAATTATCACAATTAAAATAGATAAGTTGAATAAAATTATTTTACTTGTAAAATTATCTCTTTTACATGTTTATGAAATAAAATAATTTTAATATTAATTATCTTTTACTTTCAATAATCATAAATATATTAAAATTATAGTTTAAAATTTAAGTCATAATTATTTTTAAATTTTAATTATCCACAAATAACTCTATAAATATTGAGGTAATAATTTTTATCTTGAAAGTAACAATTTTTTCTGATAGCTTTTATTAAGAAGAAAAGAAAAACTTGCGTTAAATTCTAAATGTTCAATGAGGTCATAAGATTTAGGAATCAAAATAAAAAGTGGAGGCTAAAGAGCAATTGTTGAGTTCGATGGGCTTTATTTCGTACATAAAAAACAAATGATATTCACTATGCAAACTTTGCCAACACTGCGACACTCTTTGAAGCCTTGGTTGGCTGCCAACTTGATCGCAATTCCAAACATTGATGAAACTTTTCCCCAACAATGCGTCAACAATAGTGAAAGAGATGGATAAGGGATATTTTACCCATTTAACTCAAAAAAAAATATTTATAAAAATGACCCTAGTTCAAAAATATCCACCCAAATTACCTAAAATGAACAGTAAATTTAGGTTATAGGAACCCAATGGCCAGCACCCCCTTGTATTTTGACCCAATGATTATCTGATGATTGTGTTAAGCTTTAAAAAATTAATTCTTTTGATTTTGGGACATCAATTGCTGGCATCAGGGGTATTTTTTTACACTGTATCATACTGGTATACTCAAATACCAGTATTTGAAAAAAAATTGGGTTATGGCCATCTAATGGTCCGCACAAAGTACAATTTAAAAAAAAATTCGGTTCTAGCCAATAGATGGCTAGCACCAACACCAAAATTTATTTTTGTTTTGGCCTATAGATGGCCAGCACCAACCTTTTCGGGTCCCGAATTTTTTTTTTTAGTTTTGGGATACTGATGACCAGTACCAACTTTTTCAGATTTTTTTTTTTTTGGTTTTGGGACACTGATGGCCCGCACCAACTTTATCAGATTTTAAAATATTTTTTTTGGTTTTAGAAAATTGATGGCCGGTATCAAGTATTAAAAAATTATTTCTCTTAATTTTGGGAATCAGATGGTCAGAACCCCCTTACTCTATATGTAAGCACTGGTTTGGGTTTTGATATTGTCATTGGATGATAAAAAATTTGTTAAGAGTGCCATGAAAATGAGAGTGTTTTGTAGTGTATTATCAAATGAGTTTTTTTTAGTGGATTGTAGATGGGAGTGTTTTGTAATGCACAACTGAATTTCAGGGTTGAATTATATATTGTCATGTTTTAACGGAGTTGAATTATATACTGTCATGTCAACCGTAAAGGTTATGCCATTAAGAGTTAGATAACTTTCTGCACCATAGATGGCTAACCGAGATGTCCAACGCAAATGAACATTATTTATGTTGTAAGAGCGTTTATTCTACAACTTATAGATGGGGTACTGATGTAATATAGACCTGATTCAAGTAGAAGACGACTAATTGTGGAGAAACTACTATTCAAAATTTTTGTATTATTTTTGTATCTATAAATCAAATTTAATATTTATTATTTGTTGTTCAAATTTTATATTTTCGTGTATTAATTTTTTAGAATGTTTGTATTTTTGTATCTGTAAATTTAATTTAGTCTGTATTATTTGTTGTTCAATTTTATATTTCCTTGTATTAATATTCTAGAATATTTGTATCTTCTTGTATCTGTAAATTTAATTTGTTGCGTATTATTAATTTTTCGAATTATATATTTATTTTTTTTAATATTTTGAAGTAAGTACAAATTAAAGTAAATATTTATAGATAAAAATCAAAATTGTTGTGATCCCGGTGACGTCCCCAACACTGGCATGAAACGGTCTGGCTACCTCCATCGGCAATGCCGTGCACCTTGTTGAGGCGTTTCATAATTGCTTGGTCCGGCCTCCGGTGTCCCGTCCAATGTACTTAGGAAAGTGGTATAATCATATACACCATAATCGGGAGTTAAGGGGTGTTGCGTGACCGGATGTGCCGATGGAAAAATATCCTTAGAAGTAGGTGTATGTGCTTGCCAATCGAGATCCATGTGGTATAAGGACGATTCAGAGTGTGTCGAATGTTAAGGCTTGGGGTCATCGCTAAATATATCCTCGAACGATGGAGGAAATTGGGACTCAGGCTCCGGGTGGTATGATGACGAGCCAGATGTTTCATATTGGGGCTCAGGATCGGAGTTAAAGGCAGAATCGGTATCGGTGTTCCCGAATGGCGGAACTCGATTATGGTGCGGTCATACGTTTATCTATTAACATCGGGAAGATTTCGATTGCGCATTTTCTGGGAATAGCATATAACGACCTAGGAATATGAAGGGCTTCCCGTTTGCCATATATCATTTTGTGTACTCGTGTGTAGGAGAGAACCCTCCCTTTAAGACATACAAGGGAGGGCGCTTTGAATGTCGATCATTTCACAGAAAATGTACGGTTCATGTTTTTCTGCCCAATTTTTTGCATCTCGACCCAAACCCTTTTTGTCCATTTCGTAGACTTTTTTGATGTCGACAAGAGGGTTCGGGACAGGTTGCACACAACTAAACTGTCTCAATACTTGACCCACATCATGCCACTCCACCATATGGTAATGAATCAACCGAAAATTTGACATGAACAGATGTTGCTGCTCGGTAACCCATGATGATATGAGCGTCGCAGTCCCTTCCTTGACATATGGCATCCATATATAGACAACACGTTATTAATTAAAAGGGACCATAGTGTCTAAGCAGGGGTAAAAAGGGGAAAAAAAGAAAAAAAATCAATTTTAGCCCTAACCCGTCGGATCATGTCGGAGCAGGGCCATTGTTTGGCCGGTCTGACACCTGGGCCTTATAAGCCTGTAGCCTGCTGGTGCCGGCCTTTAGATGGCCTTTTTTGATAAGCTTAATGTAAACCTAACACAAGTGCGAGCTTGTCATGCAATGTCATGTCAACCTTTTTTTTTCATTTCAATTTAATTTTTCTCTTGTCATTTCAACCTTTTCTCATGTGATTTGAATTTCAGAATTTCATTTTACCTTTTTTTTCTTTTTCAATTAAAAACTTCATTTGTCATGTAATTTTTTTATAATTTTAATTTCTTTTTAAAATTCATTTGAATTTAATTTTTTCTCATGAATTTCATTTCAATTTAAATTTCATTTCACTTTTTATTTTTAATTAAAACTTCATTTGTCATGTCAATCTTTTTCATTTCAATTTCTTTTTAGATTTCATTTTTTTCATGTTATTTGAACTTCATTTCTATTTGAATTTCATTTCACTTATTTTTCCTTTTCAATTAAAATATCATTTTGTGATGTCAATTTTTTTCATTTCAATTTCTTTTTAAATTTCATTTGAATTTCTTTTTTCTCATTTTATTTGAATTTCATTTTACTTTTTTTTCTTTTTTAATTAAAACTTCATTTGAATTTCATTTTTTTCTCATTTTATTTGAATTTCATTTTACTTTTTTTCTTTTAATTAAAACTTCATTAAAAATTCATTTAAGCCAAAGGAGGCATTTGTATGCGGGCTGTTGATAAGCCTTGGTAGGCCTTGTCCTTGGTGCCGGCCATTCAAAGGTTGGTTGTCAAATCAATATTTTTTTTCTTTTTTAAATATATTTTCATTTTAAATATAATTTCATTTTAATTTCATTTTAAGTCCAATTTTAATTTCAATTCAATATAACTTTCAAATTTTACTTTATTTGAATTTCATTTGAATTAATATATTTAAAGTGTTTTAAATTAAATATGTTTGTATATTGTATTATAATTTGTATATTATTTTTTCTTTCTTAAAAATATATTAATTAAATTTTACTTATATATCTTTCTTTTTTAAAATATAAATTCATTTCAATTCCAATTTTAATTTCAAATTGAATTTCAATTCAATACCACTTTCAATTTCAATTATTTATATATTTAAATTGTAATTTAATCAATTGTATAATTTGAATAAAGTATGCCATTTGTATAATTTGTATACTTTTACAATGTTTTTACAAGAACATGTGATCAATAATAAATCACTCGTCATCTTCTTATCCGACATTATGAGATGATTGATCGAAAACATAAACACAATATGGGCAAGTTGATTGGTTGTGACCGGATGTTTTGCACACCATGCATAGTTTGGGTTCGCCCGTCTTCTTGACATCCATGTCATTTTGAATTCTCGACGATTGTAGTTGACCTTTAGGATGTCTAAGGAGACTATGGTCAGGCAACATCTCGAAAGTAGGCAGTGGAACTTCCCAGTTCGAGACATCAGGGATTACGGGAAATTCATTTCCCCAGATACGCAATGTGAGTTACAACGTGTAGATCTCGTTTATGAATTATTTAACATTTAAGTTTGCTCTCGCACGCACTGCATGAACATGCGCACACGGATATTGGAAAGTGTGAAAGACCCACACTTGTAACGCTTATTTCGCAAATCAACTGCGTATGACTTAGGCGGAAGACCCGAGCGACGGTCGATGTACTCTTGAACCCGAAAAATTTCTAAGTCGCGCGAATACAATTCTGCGTTCATCGTTTGCGCCCTCCAACTGTTTACTGCCATGGCCTTTCAGACGACCTCAATTTACACGTGCCTGGCCTCAATCTGCTTGCCTCAGCCCCATCCTAGGCATTAATGTGGCCAACCTATAGAATGTTGCCGAGAAAACAACAGAAATTAGCAGATGACGTGTGCACCTCGAGACAGAGTTAACCGCCTCTACGAGGTTGGTCGTCATCTAGCCATACTGAAACCCCTCATTGTAACTTTGAGTTCATTGCTAGTTCTCCATGCTACCCAACCATGTCCGGAGATCTACTGGTAAAGATGACATCTGAGATTCAAGCCTCGTGAACCTTAGCTTGAAACTTTGCGGTTCTAACTCTTGAGTTACATATGCAATTTGGAATCAGTATTTTAAAAAATTACTGACTGATAAAATTTGAAAAGTAATTTTTAAAATAAATACAAACAATATTTTTTACCCATGTTCACAAGTTCTTTTTTTCATTCTTTATTCTTATAATCTCTGTGGAAGTTTGTCGCGATGTGCCAGATGCAATAAATAGATCTTTACAGAACCCCCGATTGCCTTATCACAGCAAGTAGTCTCTTTAATTTGTCCGATATAAGGCAAATGTTGTCTTGTCTAACAACGTGCCTCCTTAAATTTCTGAGGAAAAATTCTCAGAACTCGAAGCACTCACGCTCTGTGATGGTGAAAGCGATCGGAAGTACATTTCGGTTACTGTCTTGTGCAACAACAATCAGGAGTATTTGTGTGTATTTGCCGTAGAGCCAGGTTCTGTCCACTTGCACTATCGGCTTGCAGTGAGGGAAGGCCCTAACACAAGGATCAAACGTCCAAAATAATCGGTGAAAAACTCGTTTCTCTGGTTGTATCTTTCTGTTCGGGACTTTATACGGCAGTGTTTGCAAATTAGTCATTATCTTTGGCACATACTCCCGCATTGCGGCTACCCACCCTTGAAGCTCGTTGTGTGACGCATCCCAGTCACCATACAACTCTCGCATTGCCATTTGCTTCACCCACCATGCCTTCCGGTATGACACTTTGTACTTGAATCGAGCTTGCATGTTTGCAATAAGGACCGACACCTGAATGGTGGGCGACTCTTTCACCAACGGGATGATGTAGTTGCATAAGGTTTTTGCATCTAACTTTTGATGGTCTTGCGACATACGAGCAGATGTACATGTGTATGGACCTTCTATTTTCCTTCTCGTCCGGATTTGAGTCCGTTACATTAACGCGGCTTGAACACGCCAGTTACACCCACTTGAGGCTTTCCAACATTCTTTGACGTATAAAGACTGCGTCGACTTTGTCACTTTATAGTTCGCACCTAACTTCAAGCTGTATTGTTTTATTGCATGTAAATAGTCTTTCTTGTTATCGAATTGTTGTCCTACGAACAACTCTTCACCGTTGAATTCTTCATCAAGTATGTGAGTTGGCATTATGTTTGTATATTCCGAGAACTCACATGCAAGAGCCGCATCAGGATCCACGTTGGTCATGAAGGCCCCTAGATTATTCCTTATAACTATACCAGGGCCCGTGTTCTTGCCCGAATGGGGGTTTACATCTTCACCCTTCACCGGGCCCTCATCGTCTATATCTTCAAGGATGTCATCCAAATCGGGGTCACTGAAATCATCGTTAGGATTATGGTGGGACTGATCTTCATTATCGGACCCTTGATCACCATCTGCTATGTTGGCCATCACCTCTTGATGGATCTCTAGAAGAGTACATGAGTTTGGGATGTTATACGAACATCCACCGGTGTTTAGATTTTTGGGAGTTGGCATTGAGCCTCCACAACTCAACTAATCTTCCTAGTAGATGTTAAGATCAAAATCAATTCCAGAACGCTGGCTTGCTGGAATTACAACTTGAATGGGATCCAGTTCAGCTATTTTTGCGAATAACTCAATCGGGCTAGGATTATCCATCTCAGGGGGCAATAAATTGCTATCATTGTCCCTAGATCATCATCTTCAAGCTCTATTTCAGAGAACTTGAGCAGATCTATTGAAACCTGAAATTTGTAAAACAGTCTCAACATTTACTTCCTGCAACGGCTAGCTATCTTTTGTATTGATCTTTCGTTTTAAATTCTCCAGCGAAAAGCACTTGTTAAATCTCATTCCAATTTTTTTTCAACTTTGAAAGACACAACCTTCTTCAGTTGTATTTAACACTTCTCCATCGAAATGAACATAAACAAACAAAATCTGGGAACTCATTTTAAAATTTTTTTTGCTTCATTCTCAACAAAGAAAAAACTGATATTTTTAATCTCGATTTTCAACTAATAAAGCAAACAAAAACTCAAATGGAAGACAAAACACCTATATATATCTGTTAAAGTTGGTGCCGGCCATCAGTGTTCCAAAACCAAAAAAAAAAATTAAATCTGATAAAGTTGATGTTGGTGCCAGCCATCAGTGTCCCAGAACCCAAAAAAAAATTAATTTGATAAAGTTGGTGCCGGTCATCAGTGTCCCAAAACTAAAAAAAAAAAAATTCGAGACCCGAAAAAGGTGGTGCCGGCCATCTATAGGCCAAAACAAAAAAAAAAATTGGTGTTGGTGCTGGTCGTTAGATGGCCAAAACCCAATTTTTTTTCAAATACTGGTATTTGAGGATACCAGTATGATACGGTGTAAAAAAATACCCCTGATGCCGGCCATTGATGTCCCAAAATCAAAACAAATAATTTTTTAAAGCCTGACGCAATCATCAGGCAATCATTGGGTCAAAATATAATGGGGTGCCGGCCATTGAATCCGCATAATTTAAATTTACTATTTATTTCAAGTCGTTTCGGTGAATGTTTTTTTAATCAGGATCATATTTGTAAATATTATTATTTTTGGTTAGATAAGTAAAATAGCCGATCGACAAAGATTTCAACGCTGGCATAAGTTCAATATCTCATGCACCAATAAACTCACTATCATATACGACTGTAGAGAAATGAAACTACTTCAAAAGAGGTGGTGATTAATTTTAAGCAAAACTTAACAACTAAAAAAAAGAAATATAATAATTCTTTTTGTGAAAATGTGCCCAAATATAAGCCTTTTAGAAAAATGGAACTGATTTGGTTATTATTATTATTATTATTATTATTATTTATCACTAATATGTCATGAACAATTTTTCTATTGATCAAAACCTAGTACTTTTATTGCCGTTCGTAATTTGTTTTTCATTATATTAATCAATACCGAATCTTTACTTTATTTATTAACTTTCATTAAATATTTTAAAATTTTTTTATAAAATATTGGATAACCAAAGCAAACTCGAAATTAATATTAATTAAAGATTTATATATAATTTAATTAATGTAACTAATTTTAATTATAAAATTATCTCATTCACATTTAAATATATATCAAATTAGATTTTCATTTTATCTTTTAACTATGTTATATCTTAATTATAATGTATTTGAATATATTCAAACTCACGCCTTCTTATATTAATATAATAATTTAAAAATTATTTTTTATCAAATCAATCTTAGGGTTTTTAGGCACGTTGAAGAAATTTTGGACAGACATGTCAAATTGGGACATGACTGATCTCTCTTTGCATCCAAGTTCAGTTGATTTGTTTCCTTTACTATCATGTTCGATTTCTTGGTCATGAAACAAGATTCTCGGTTCAGATGTGTCTATTACCAAAGATTGCGGTGAGAAAACAATTATGCAATTCTAATCAAACCCTGCTTCTTACTATCCTATTAATTATAAATTATTTTCAAATTATAATATTTGAAATTCAAGATTTTGGAATAATTTAATTTTATTATCTGGATAATTCAAGTTTAGATTTGAATTTCGAATTCGTTCTAAGTCTTAATTTTTTTTAAATTTAATTATTTTGGAGGATTTTGAACATAGTTATTTAAATCAAATTGGACCAGCTAGTTAGACAGGGAACTGATAGGGGTACTAATATGAAGAAAGGCATTAGGCTGATTGAATTGGAAAAAACAAAGTTGATCAGACAGTTAAATCGATTGAATCATAAATTTTTTTATTTTTTAATATTTTTTTATTTTTAATGATTTATTTAATAGAACTGGTTGAACTGATCAACCTGATCGATAAATCGATCGGTTTTGAAAAACTTGATTGTGAATGAAAAAAAATACCTTTTGCACTTTATTATGAAAATTTTGGATAAAACTAATTCCTTTTGCTTTTTCTTTGAAAGATTTTTTTTTGAATTATGCCTTAGCAACAAAATGTAACTTTCAAGTTTTATATTTTTTATAAATCTTTTAGGTTAAAATATTTTTAAAAACTCTCAACTTTATCATATTATTTATACAAGTCATTTATACTTTGTTTACACTTGAATAAAAACATATAAGTTTGATTTGTACTTAAATAAGTGAACTTACTTTGGTATAAATTAAAAGTTAGAAGTTTATTAATTAAAATTGTAGAAATTATGGTATAAATGAAAATTTAAATATTTACACTATTAAATTAAATGCATAAAACTTCACCACTATTTTTAGAATCAAACAAGATTTATTGGTCAAACTGATTAGATGGGAATCAATTGGGGTACCAGTCCAAAATAAGGGGTCAGATTGGTTATACTGATCAAAATGGTGATCGACTCTGTTGAACTAATTTTTATTATTTATAAGTTATTCAATCGAATTGGTTGAACCGAGAATCGGTAGCTTGATTGGCTCACCCATCAGTTCAATTCTGAAAACCTTGAGTTTTGAAGTAAAAAAAAATTATTTATTGTTTGAGTTTTGAAGAGAGAGAAAAAAAATTCTCATATTGTTTTAATCAATCTTGAATTTTAAAAATTCCAAAATTTAAAATAGATTTTAAAATCTAAAATTTCAATTTGAGAAAATAGTTGTCATTTCCTATACATAAAAAATTTAAAAAGCCAAATGAAAAAAAAATCCAAATTTTTTGAAAAATAAAAATAATTAAATTTTTTTGATTTTAACCAATTTTAGGTTCTTTATTATTATTATTATTATTGGTTTTATGGTTAAAAATAGTTTGGACTTTCATCTGATTATATGGCACTAGTTAGACTTTTGATTCCTAATATATTCAATTAGTTCTCTTGACTAATTCGATCGATTTTGACAACTTTGATTACAAATAAAATTTTTATGTGAGAATAAGTATAAATAATTAAATCTTAATTTAATGGTGTCATTATTGTTACAACAATAAGAACCTAGATATTATCCTTCTATATAAACATTACTATTAAGAAAATATGAATTTAAATGTACTTAAACACGTATTTTCTTTTGATATATTACTTTGCTAATGAGTTAATTTATCCATGATAGGAAGGGAATATTATACAAATTAGCATGCCGACATTCATGGTCTATGACACTTATGGTGATACGGAAAAAAGAAGAAGCTTTAAAAGATGTAATATATTAGTCATCGATATTTCCTAGTTATTAGCAATGGATATTTGATTTTATAACCTCTAAAAGGAACTCATTTTATAAATAATAATAATAATAATATTTTTTTCTAAGTAACTGTGTATAGACATATAGTTTTATACATCAAACTATATCCACAAGATAATCTCTTAGATAAAGCTGCCATGTGTTTGATGACTCCAAATAAGATTGGGATTGAGTTTGAGAGTATCCCATTGGATACTGGCAAAAAGATTTATGGCCAATACAAAGGCATTGCATGCTAGCAGTATAGACTCTGGGACAATTGGGGATCAAAATTCCTTCCACTGTCTTGCATAAAATAAAAGACAATATTTTGGTTTTTGTGGGGTCTTGCATTGGGCCTTTGTTCCCTCAACAAGGACCTTGGATGGGCTGTAAAGGTAAGATAAAATCGGCTCAAACAGTGTTGGATTAAAGTCCTCGCAAAATCTAGACAAAAGGGCTACCTATTCATTAGCTTTACAACTTCATTATTAACTTGGGAAAAAATCCCTTCGTTTAGGCTACACTATACAACAAAAGAACTTTAAAAATGGGGGAAAATAAAAGGCATTAAGGGTAAGATGAGATGGGACTCACTAAACAACCATGACCAGGCAAGATAACTTTAGGAATGCATGGTGCATAACTAAAGAAAGCTACCCGACATCAAACATGAGTCCATACAAGATATCATATGAAACTTCAGCCTAAGGGGATGAAGACACTACCGAACCCTTCGCTTATCATAATGGGAGATTTAGAATGTGTTTATATTCAAGTTAATGATCATGATTTGATCTTTAACCAAAAACAATTCAATAAATCATACGAATACATGTACAAATCACCATTTATATATTTGAATTCACGTATAAATTTATTAATCATTCATTTAATTTATATAGAAAATTATGTAAATGCACTAAATCGAGTATTTTACTCACAAAAATTAGGTGTCTAAAGTTATCAAAAGGTAAGCCCTACAAGATCGTGCATGGATTTGCTCAAGACAAAGACAGTGAAGAGTCTCCTCTAACTCACAGCCCCAAAGGTTGAGGTTGATTCTGCTGCATTCGTGTTAGAAGAAGGAATTGGAAGGACCACTGCATGTAGATTTTTTTTTCCAACATCATTAAAATGCATAGCCATAAATTGACTAGAGAGAGAGAGAAAGACCCTAGTGATCTAGATGCAACTGTCATGATCATCAAACTCAAAATCTTGGCCTATGGTGGATCTTATAAGTAGATCCATCAAAAGCTGAAAATGTAATATCATGAAAAGCAACGTGCTGCCTTCCGATTCGCCATTTATATCACACGTGAGTCTTGGCTTTATATATACAACCCACACATGCACATGCTGGATGCCCCCAACTGGATGAAATGAGGATTTTGTTTTAATATACAGGCCAAATTATATATACAATATAATGAATATTCACTGACCCAAGATTTCTATTGGAGTTCACTCCCAATCAATCATAGATAGTAAACTAGTAAATTTTGTTGCTAGCTCGAGCAGCTCGAAGGTTCAATAAGCCCCAGAGCTGCCCCAAAGAGGGGGCAGCCAGATGTTTGTGGGCCATTGTTCAGCCGAAGGTGACTTAGCAAGCTCCTAATAATGAAAGAACTCGGCAGTTTGAAATCGGATTTAACTGAGTTGATATCCAATCTCTTCAAGTGGACTTCTGTAGGAGAAAAGTTGGGATCTGCCAAATTCTATAACCCTGTTAAAGTTGTAATGGTATACAGATAGGGTTAGCAAGTTTACAGTTTTCCCCAAGTAGGCGACATGGAACCATGGCCAACAACCACTCAAAAAAGCCAGTTCCCACTAAAACAGAGTAAAGTCCCTAGAATCCAAGGAAACACCAATTCTTTGCCCCCCACTATCCAGAACACTAGCTCTGGTTTTCACAGTATGAGAAGGATAAAAAAAAAAGCTTGTTTCCCTTCTACCCCACTTCACTTGTATTAAAACTAAAGAACATCAAATGTGGGGTCTCCTTCAAAAACCTCCAAATTCACTCTTCATCATATTATATTATTAGACAGTCTAATTCATTGTTATTACCAACATATTTTAAAGCTATCCCTTCCCACTACTCTCAATTCTTAATCATTTCAAACACTTTGCCTCTCTATACAATCTCACCACTTCCATCATCCATCTCTCCATTGAAGAAGCCTACCATGTCTGTAACAGGAGTTTCAGACACTGGCAGAATGTTGAAGAAGTCATTCCATCGAAGGAATGACTCCGGTGAGCTCGATGTATTCGAAGCTGCACGGTATTTCTCGGGGTACAATGAAGCATCTAGCTATAACTGTGCGACATTCACTCAGAAAATCATGCGGGAAGAGAGGCAGCCATGGAGGGGAGGTAGGGTCAGCTTGGATGTACCCATGAGGAACCCTCTTCCCCAGCAAGTTCATGTGGTGGACAAGCAAATTAAGGATAAGAAATACAAGCAGCCAAGCTCTCCTGGTGGAAGACTTGCTAGCTTCTTGAATTCTCTTTTCAATCAAACAGGTTCCAAGAAGAAGAAATCAAAATCAACCACACAGTCCATGAAAGGTGAAGAAGAGAGTCCTAGTGGGAGAAGGAAAAGGAGGAGCAGTATTAGCCATTTTCTTAGCTCTAGTACAGCTGAAACGAAGTCGCTTTATTCTGCCTCAAGCTCTGGTTTCAGGACGCCGCCTCCTTATGCACATACTCCTACGAAAAGCTACAGGGAGTTTAGAAGCTATTCGGATCATAGAGAGGTTTTATCTCTGTCCAAGAACAACATTGGACAGACAAAACCAACAGCTTTAGAAAATGTTGCCACTAATGACAAAAGGAATATAACAGAGAAACTGAAGTTCAATAATGGCCACTCAGAGAAACACAAGAACCTCGATGTTTGTCATCAGGAGAAGGGTAGGAATTGGGGTGATCGGCATCCATCAGAGGAGAAAGAAATCAGGACGTTTAATAAGACTGATGATGATGCAGATAGTGATTCAAGCTCTGATCTGTTCGAGCTGCAAAACTACGATTTAGGCATTTACTCTAGTGGTGGTTTGCCTGTGTATGAAACTACACATATGGACACCATCAAGAGGGGTACACCAATTTCCAATGGTGCCCTATGAGAGGCTGCATCTTCAACTTGTTGATGGCTTCATTTGTTTTCATTGCCATTGGAGGCTTTGATAAAAAAGAAAAAAGAAATTTGATGTCCTATATTTTGCTTTCTGTGTCCTCATTGAATGCTTTTCCCCCTTTTCTCTGTATGTACAGTTTGAAATGTTTGTTTGTCACTCTTTCATTCTCAATGGAGTAATGCAAAAACGCTAAAAGTTTCCCATTGTAATGTAATTGTTTGCTTAGATTGTGCCATGATTAGTGATTTTCCACTAAATTAATGGAGAAACATCAGAAAAAGTCTCTTTTGACTTTAGGACAAAGAAACAATAAATAGTTTAACAAAATTAATTAGTATTTCCTACTTGCACGTGTGATTCATGTAAGCTTTACCTTTCATGAAAAACAAATATTTATATAGCAGAAGTTGATTTAGTGTTTGCATGCTTGATGATTAAGCCACCTCAAACAAAACTAAGGGACAAAGTTAGGGCCCTGTTTCCCTGCCTATATATGATCCATGTAGAACATTGTTGAGCAAATTCAATGAACTTAATTGTAGGGCTTCCTAGAATTCATCATTCTTGGATGTAGAGCAAGTGTTAGATTGAGGCAATGATGCAAGAACAGTGGGTTAAGCAGGTGGGAAAAATTTTCAGCATAGGAGGTAAAAATCGTACGGACGTCTTATCATCCAAATACCCAGTTTCCAACTAAACCCCAAATTATTAAGAGCTTGATTAACATAAGGTTCCGTCTAATCAGACAATCAATAAAAGGCAAGTAATGCTTATACACTAGTATATATTTTCTAGGGACAACCGGTGAAGAAAAGCTTAAAACTACGCATTGTCCTATAAGAATTGATTGGAGTAACTGACTAAGAGATGAGAGCTAAACTTTGTACTAAAATACTTTTTATTATGTCCAAAAGGGTATCATTTGGTGTACTCAGTTTTTGAATATATCTGTACATGTTTTAAATATATTAAATACATAGAGAGTACTAGTGTCAAATACTTATCCTTAAATTCAAGTTACATAATAAAATTGGTTCTAATTTAAGTTTAGAGAATAAATCATTTTTATGTTCTACCTTTAGACCATCTTGTATTATCACAGTGTGACAAGTCCATTGTGACATAATAATAATAGTAATAATAATTTCATAAAAACAACTAATTTCAGAAACCAACATCATTAACAAAGAACAATCTCTTCTAAAAGGTCTAGTTAAGCAATTAAAATTAACAAGGTATTTTGTATTTTGCTTTTAACATCAACAGGTGAACTAACCTTATAACAGAGTCAAATGATGGATGGCCAAATTTAAAGTTTGCAGCTCTCATCCTCTCTGTGTGAGTACATGCGTGTAAAGTTAAAATAAAAATAAAAATGAAAAGGAGTAGGTTTTATATTCGCCTTCCCTCTTAGTGTCTTTTGGATTTACTAATAAAACAAGCATAAAGCAAAATGGATCATGAAACCTATTGATGGACTTTAGAACAAATGATGCATGTAGAGCACACCATCATCAATGATGCATGGGGCACCAAAAGGGTCCAGCAGAACATGTAGCATCGGCATGGATGGACGATGGAGCCTAGATGGGCCAAAACCTGTGAGTTCTCAAACTACATTTGATTTCCAAGTTTGATAGAATTTGGAAGAGAACAAATAATGATAGTCGGTGAAATTCGAAAAGTGAAACTAAAAAAAAAAACAAAACCTGTTATGGGGCCGAATATGTTACTTGTATTTGTTAGACTTACCATCATCTAAACATTTATCGATCTAATCTATGTAAGACGTGAAGTAGGGAAATGGGAGTTGCCCAAATGTGATGTTAAAAACATCAACAAGACAGAATCAGACCATATGTCCTGGACACGAAAGGGACTTGCGTAAAATGGCCATAATTTATTTATGACTATAAGCTCCATTTAATTAACAGGTGAGAACAATATCCCAAGTCACTGCTCTATTTCATGTTTATCCTCGAGGTGCCTGTCTGAAGAAATTAATAAAGAGTTTCTTAGACTAAAGTAAGCATGAAATAAATGGCTCATACTTTTTCATTCACATAACAAAGTGTCAAATGTAACTGCCAAAACTAAATCAAGTGGATGATTCAAATGCATTATTAGTGAAAGCAACAAATCAGACTAAGCTTGTGATGACTATGACATCACCAAATTAACATTACCAGCCTACCATAAATTTACAATTGCCTAAGTTCTCAAACAGAATTTCAACGTCAGCCATAAGAAAAACACATGTGTTGGCACCATTTTTTTTTATGAAAACGGGGTCGACTTGGATTTTGAAAATGAAAATTAAAATAGGAGTCGCCACCAATCTTTTTTGATGAGGTGTGATTGGGTCACCGAAAAGAGGTTGTTTTTAATAAACGATTTAATTTTTATTAAAACAACGATTTTGGTCTACGAAATTCAGAAAAACGGGTTCGGGAGTCAATTACGCACGAAGAAGGATTAGCACCCTCGATACGCCCAAGATTGGTACCTAGTTGATTAATTAATGTCTCAGTGTCGAAGATCAAAAACTCGAAAACAATTTTAAAAAAAAATACGATCCCTCTTTATTGTGTTATTTTAAAAATACTCGAATAAATAAAAAATGGAAAATACTTCCTTATCTCGAAGTAACAAGATGTCACATCCAGTAAGTTAGGACACGGCACCTCGTATTTTTGAGAGTAAGCTTGCCTTTTATTTTTATATTTAAACCTCATTTATTTTAATTTTAAAAGGATATTCGGATATTTAGGTTCAACTCGAGAAAAATTGAAACCCAGTAAGTTAGGGCACGACTTCTCGAATTTCCAAATACGGAATATTGCCTTTATTATTTTGAAAGTTTAAAAGGATATTTGGCCATTTGGTCGAACGAGAAATCGAAACCCAGCACATTAGGGCACGTTTTCTTGATTTTCCAAATGCGAAATATTGCCTTATTTTAAAAAAATTTCCTTTTGATGCATGGTGGTAACATGTGTGACAAAACAATAACGAGTTAAGGATAAATAATACAAACAATCATCAAAAATGGAATAAATAAATATAAGAGATGAATCAATCACTTAATAACAAGTAAATAAACTAATAGAATTAAAATATCCTTTTGAAATGATAATAAACACGTAAATAAGTAAATAAAGAAGATGAATAAAATTAAAAAATGTGAAAAGACATATGTATATTTATGTGGACAATTTTATAAAATAAAAACGTGTACATATGTATATCATAAAATATATGTCAATATTACATGAAAATATATGTATGCATGTACATATTTTAAAACGATAAAACATAAAAAATGTATTTTTATATGTTAATATTACATAAAAATATATATACATAGATATATAAAAAAATGCATATAGATTATAGAATATAAACATGTATAAGTATGTGTATTAATTAAAATGTATGTGTATTATAAAATGTATGCATGTATATGAATATGACAAAATCTGAAGTTAAAAATATATATATGTATAAATAAGTAAATAACATTAAATAAAATATTAAATAAAACTGATTTTTAAATATGTATATTTATATAAAAAATAAAAAAAAAACTTGAAGTTTAAAAGGCCGAGGATCAAATTGAAATCAGACCAATAATTTGGGGCCAAATTTGCAAATAAAAGGTTCAGGGGGCAAAAATGAAGCACGCGCAAAGTGCAAAGGACTGATCGGGCAATATGCCCAAGTCCTGAAGCGCAGCATTTACGCGCGCACTAAATTGGAACATGCGGAAAATTTGCGGGGACAAAATAAAGAAAATAAATAAACAAGCAAAAGGACTAAATTAAAACAATCAACAACAAGGAAGGACCAAGGGCGCAAATAGCCCATTCAACAGAAATGCGTGGATCCCTTGGAACGGGTCGGGTCACGCACGCGGGTAAGGGGGCCAAACAGCGTCGTTTTATATCAGATATAAATAACAAAAAAAAGAAAAAAAAACATTTCCAGCTTCATTTTTTTCAGAAAAAACAGAGAACAGTTTGGTTCTCTCTCAGCCTTCAACTCCGGTCAACAGGCCACCGTCTGCGCCGCCGTGACTCCGCCGTAGGCGATGGTCGGAGCGACGCAAAGATCGGGTCTTTTACTAATTTAAAGGCCATTTGAAGGCCGAAGCTTCTGGGCTCGAAAGCCGAAAGAAGAGAAACCCCCATGGCCTCCCTTCGGTCCCGATTTCACCGACCAAGACGGTTCCGGCGACGGTCCTTGCATGCGACCCTAGGTAAGTTTCTTCCCTTCTCTTTTTTATCCTCTTTTATTACTAGTTTTTTTTTTAAAAGATTTGCAAAAAAGATAAATAAAATAAATAGATGAATCGAAAAAGAAGAAAACAACAACCTTTTGTTCTTTTTATTTCAAAAATTCATAAAAAAAGGGAAGAAACCTGTACAAGCATCCGATTTAGGCTTTTATAGCCGATTTACATGACTTTTTGATATCTATTTTTTGTTGTTTTGTGATTGTTTTTCTGTTTCTTTTTGTGGCGTGTGATGCTTTCTTCTGCAGGTGTCAGACTGACGGCGGTGGCAGGAGCATGGAGGCGTGCGGTGCTGGAGGCGTGGCATAGGCCTGGGGGTAGGAGCGGCGGCTAGCTTGAGGCTAGGGTTTTTTTGCTGAAAATTTTTTAAGTTAGTGGGCTTTGGGCTACTAGGGTTAGGTTTGGACTTGGTTTAGTTTGTTTTTGGATTTGTAATGGATTTGATTTATTTTGTGTTTGGATTTTTGGGTTTGTTTCTGTTTGCCTTGGCTGGGCAAAAATTGAGTCTTACAACATGTTTATTTTAGAAATATTGATTTGTATGACGCAGTAATTAAAGTTCTTATCAAATACTAGTTTATCCCAAATATTTTATAAAATGTTTTAGAAAATAAAAGATTAATGTACTATTTAGAACCCAAATTTGACAATTATTCTCATATTGAGGCTTAATTCTTTTTTATCAAATTAATCCCTAAATTTAGGAATTGTTCCTCATTGAGGCAAATATGATAATTATTCCCTACACCGAGGCTTGAATTTTTTATTCAAGTGAGTCCCTAAACTTGATAATTATTTTTATATTGAACCTTGAATTTTTTAAGTAAATACCAAAGACTAATTTGAATTAAAAGAAAGTTTAAACACTAATGTGAGATAATTTATTAAATTCAAAGGCTAACATAGAAATAAATTTCAAAACCCAATGTTAGAACCAAGTGCAAGTCCAAATAATGTATTAACCAAAAAAAACCACTCAATTTATTTTTTTCAAAAAAATAATATATACAAGTGAAGCGAGAACTATAAATTGATTGCTTTGTACTACTCCGATTCTCAAATCCACTGCTTATTGATATAGCAAGGGGCCAAACAATTCTAAAATCCTACACTGGAAAGTTGGGCTTACTACATGAGCTTGGCTCTGGTTGGGACAATGGGTATCTAAGCGATTAAGCCCAATTTCTTATAAGACTTCCTCTTCGTATCGCCCACTTCTCTCATACTTTGCTTTTATTCTCCCATTGTTTTCATTGGCTTGGTGGTTGTACCTTTATGTAATTGAATTTAGGGTTTGATATTGGAATATAGAAATTAATATGAATACAAGCAAATTCGAACTGTAATATTGTTTATCAATACCTTCAAAAAGAAAACATTGTTTATCAATAAAGTTTCGTAAGATATGAAGTTTGATCGTTCATTGCTTCAAATATATATTTAGTTTTCTTGTTAGTTATACTGTGCAAGTCTATTTCTATTTACGTTGAGGTAACATTCAAGTAAAATTTTTGATGATTTATTTTTAATATTTATATTTTTTCGTATTACATTAGACTTTTGAGTAATTAAAATAAAAAAAATACAAACCAATGTTGTACGTAATTTAAGTCTGATTTTCTCACCAAGTTGTAACCTCACTGTTGTATATAATTGAGGTCACTCTATCTACTAAGGCTTTCCCCTTGAAAGCTTAGTCGTAAAGTACGACATGAACAACTTACTTGAAATGAATTTGCGCTAAAATAAGTTCTTAACATGAATCGAGTAAGTGTTCTCTCAATCTCGTATAAAAAAAACAATGACAAACCATTTCTTAAATAAACTTTCAATGTCTTGCAAAATTACAGTCAATATTAAATTGAATTCAATTATAACTTTTATGATGTTTCCACTATAAATACACACTAGAGGAATTGTTTCTACATCGACACATGTTAGATTGTAATATCCCTAAATCGGGTCTAGTAGTTTTGGGTATATTTTTAGGTTTCGAGTATGAAATTAGAAATTTATAGGGTTTTAGTAATTTTAATTTAATTTAGGAGGTTAATTTCATCTAAAATCGATTAAACAATAAGCGAAAGTTAAAAAATATTTTCAAAAATTAATTTTAAAGAATTTAAATAATTATTGTGAAAATAATCAATTTGGGTTGAAAAAGAATTTTAAAATAATTTTTATTGGGGGTAATTTGAGTAAAATTTAAATATTAATTAAATAGGATTTAATTGTAAAACAAGGGAAAATTTAGAGTATTTATATGACAAATAAGCCTTAAAATTCAAAATTTTGGAGGGAAAGGATTAAATGGTATAGTAAGGGAAATGTAGGAGTGGTCATTAGGCAAATTTCCCAATTTTTAAATTTTTGGTGGATGGTTTCAATTTTAAAACTAATGTATCTAGCCCACTTTTCACACATTTTACATCAGATTAAAGAGCTTTAAAATTCATTTTCTTTGCATCATTTTAAAGATCTATCATCAGAGAATAGATCCAACCAATTTTCTGCTCAAAATAGTCTCTCAATTCACTCGAAATTATTCTCAAAAGTAGCAAAAAATATTTTGAAATTTCTCAAGTTTCTTGAATCAAGATTTTCAATCAACGAATTTAGAGCGAATCAAAGGTAATCTTCAATCCTAAACTTGTTTTTATGATGATTAAAAACATTTTTACATGATTTGAGAGTCAATTAAAGGATTTTTATCAATGTCAACTTCTTCCAAGAACACATGGTTCTTTAATGGTTGATCTTAAATTTTGAGAGGAAATCCACAAATCAATGGATGGTCCAATTAAAAATGGATCTATTAAAGAGTTTTTTGATCTTATTTATCAATATTAAACATGATTTGTGAGGGAATTTAAAGAAATCTGAATTTCATATGATTTGTGAGGTAATTTAAAGAAATCTGAATTTCGTCATCTTTATGAATCGATTTTTCGGAATTTTGTCAAATTGATTTAAAGATGAAATTGATGCTTAGTATAAGTATATTTGGTCTAGTATTGATGATTGAAAGTGTTTAGGAGGGCTGGAGACATCGATTTTGTGAGGAATCGAGTTTTCGACTTGATGTTACAAATTCAGTTAGGTATCTTTGTGAGAGGCTTTCGATTAGTATAGTTTATTAAAATTCGTGTTTATTATAACATTGGAAAGGTGATAATGTCTAATTTATCTCTGCTGAAGCTCCGAATCTTGAAGAGGATCGAGCTAACCAAAATTGAAGCTTGGATTTACTTGGTTGATCACTTGTTTGTGGTAGAATAAATTGTGTGGTAAGTGTTTCTAAGGGAGATTTGGTAAATTGACCCTTATTTATGTTTAATTAGTAACTTAATTGATGATTTCAATTGATTAATTATGGTTTAATGGCTGATTTTTGCAAGAGTGATATTATATGTACAATAGTTGAATTTTTATTGAATAATGGTAAGTAAGTATTTAGGTGGTTTTGTGCAATTTAATTAGGCTAATTATATTGATGATTAAAGCATGTTTACTGGAGTTTTTGATCATGATATATTGGTGTTACAATTGATAATCGCACATTGGAAAATGGAAAATGAAATGGTTGATTTAATTGGACGTTAAATGGCTATGTTACATGTTACACTTAAGTATTTTGTCACATTAAATTGAGCACAATAATAATTGATTTATATGCTATGTTTGACTAAATATATTGACAACATGCATGGTGGATCCATTGGATATAGTTGACATGCCATAGGATTTGTGAGTACTCACCTTTATTTGTGACATTGTGAGCATATGACTCTAGGTGGACTGATTTGTTTGGAGTAGATAAGGGAGTGTTGAGCATCAGTCTCCACTCATTGGGTTATTTGAGGCACTATAAGGGAGCATGTGCTTCGGTCCGCTCAACTCAGTGGACTGTATTTGATATTTGTGGGAGTTCGAAGATCAGTTTATCCGATGTATGATCACTCGATTAAGCCATGAGAAGTGTATGCCAATATATTTATGTGTGATTATTGTTATATCATTCGATGTTTGTAAGGCATGAATAATTGATTCTTGATATTGTTAACGCATATGGAAATTAAATTGACATGTTTCATTATTATGGTTGATAATTGGTGATTGATTGGATGTAATTTAAGCATGATTTGGATGTTGATTTACTAGTCGTTTTTATTAACATTCACTGAGCTTTCTAAAGCTCACACCTTCACAACTCGTGCATATAATCGTCAGGCTAGAGGAGCTGAGGAGCCAAGAAAGAGAGTTCGAAGAGATTTAGGCTTGGTAGAGACTTTATTACACGGTTTAGAGACTATAATCGGACATTATGGTATTCCCGGGAATTAGTTTAATTTTTTTTGTAATTGGACTTTGGACATTGGACATTTTATTTTGGATGGTTTTATAATAATTTCGAGGCATGTTTGAGTTTAATTATTGAATGATTTACGGTGTATTGTTACTTGATAACACGGTGTGTGAGGCATGAAATTTATGCTAACGATTGTATAAATGAAGCTTCCATGGAGTGGTTTACTAGAGACTAAGGTGCGCCACTTGATTGATTTATTCGATGTTTGTTATGCATGAAATTGATTGCCTAATTCTATATAATTGAGGCTTAATTGATGTCAATAAATTCAATTAAAGGTGTATGTATATGTATGTTAATTAATCATAGTTAAATCAAGTTTAATTGGATATTAAAATATGCAAAATTAGGTTTTAAAATAGATTCTTCGCATAAATAGGTGCAGTGGTTTTCACACAGGCGTGTGAGGGGTTGCACTCGGACGTGTAGGTAAGTGACACGGGCTTGTGGAGACTATAGCTATCACACATGGGCCTAAAAGTTTTTCACAACATGAACATGATCATTTAATGAAACAAGATCTGAGGGACACAACCGTGTGGGTTTTGGGGGGGGTTTGAATTTTTGTCTTTTTAAATTGGTATTCTAATTTGTTTATGTTACAATTTAGCCTTGAAATTTGATTAGTCTTATTAGAGCCTTAGATGTTAAGGAAACTTGGTAAAATTTTTTGATTAGTCTTGTAATGGGTAAAATTAGATAGAAACACACTTAATTTATAATTGAAAATAGGTCCTGATAGTTTGTATTTGTTACAATTTAATCCCTAACAATGAAACTTAAATTAGACATAGTAAACGAACTCAAATTAAGCTTAAATTTTTAGGCTTGCATAATTTGACTAAAAGAAGGTCGGTAAACACTTAGATCTAAAATCTGGTTAGTTTTACCATAGATGGTAAAATGACAAAAATGCCCTTAGGTTGAATTACCTAGAAAAAGTTTAAAATTGGCTCATAATTTGCTTTTGCATTAATAAATAAATAATAATTAGATAAGATTGAGGTGTTATAAGGTCGGGGTGTGTCTTGGGTGGTCGTTAGCCGGAGAGTCACTTAGGTGGCTAATGTAATACTTCGAATTCGGGCCGGTCCGTCTTGGTTGTGTTTGGGGTGTCACATAGATTATCAAAATTGACTAAGTTAGGATTTATCTTATCAGAGTTTTTAGCATTCGACTTTTGTGCAGTGGGAGTTCAACTTGATGTTGAACTTCTTCTTTGTTAACATACCCATCTTCGATCTCAGCCACCTTAGGTTCCGAGGTCTTCCCACTTCGTAACGTGACTGCATTACAGTGTTCTTTTTCCGAAACTCTTCTATTTTTGGTATCACTAGGCAAAGCTCCTTGTGGTCTGTTTTGAAGTACAATGGCTAGTTGACCCACTTGACTTTCTAAATTTCTCAAATTAGCGTTATTCTTCGCCATATACGTCATCAACAAGTTCTCCAACCTATTGGAAGGTTCGACTTGAGGTGGTTTTTCAACTTGCTAAGGGAATCCTGATGGTTGGTTTGGTCTAGGTTGCAAATAGGTATTACTAGGTCCAGGTCCTTGATTAGTCCAATAAAAATTTGGATGGTTCTGCCATGAAGGGTTATAAAAGATGGATTGTGGTCATTGCCTATTTTTATGTTGATTTTGATTTTCTACATAATAAATAGACTTTGGGTTTGATGGGAAATTCTCAAAAAAGTGTCTATCCCCACAGTATACACAGAAAATGGTTTCAAATTGACTTGGTGGCTAGGCTGCAACATTATTAAGACCCTTAGCAGTAAAAGTCTTGGTGAGGGCATTTTCTTAATAACACTTTAAATATTTTCCATGCCTCATACATAGATTCACCATTCATTTGCTAAAAAGTAGTGATCTCGTTCCGCAACTTAGCATTCTTGCTAGGTGGGAAATATTTCATTTGGAGGTGTTCTGCTAGCTCTTGCCATGTAGAAACTAAATCGGGTGACAATGAATTTAACCATGCTCTAGCTATCTCCTTTAGTGAGTATGGGAACAATTTTAGTCTTAGTGCATCCTTAGTTACTCCGGCCAACTTGAAGGAATCACTCACCTTTATGAACAATCTAAGTTGAAGGTGTGGATCTTCTATGGGCATCCCACTAAACTGGCCCACTATCTTAAGCATCTGGAACATTACAGGTTTTAACTTGAACTATGGTGCCTCGATCTCGGGTCTAACAATGCATGGATTAAGCTCATTGACAAGAGGCACAACATATTGCCTTAGGGCTCAGTCCCTATCATTAGTAACAAGGACTAGATTTCGAGCATAAGCGACTCATTCCATTGATCTTGATTTTGATTAGATTCTATTTGCAGCTTGTCTCTGGGCTTGTCTTTCTCATCTTCTTTGTCTGAATGTTCGCTCAATTTCAGGGTCTACTAGAAGTAAGTTGATAATTCGATCAATGCTTATAAACACCTAAAAAGAAAATAAAAAATTTACTTAAGTTAAAAATAATAAAAAATAAAACCAAATTGAAAAAATAATTTCACAAATAATGATTAAAATAACAGTCCCCGACAACGACACAAAAAACTTGTCTCGAGATAATTCAATTGATGTGCAAGTATATACAATCGTTGACAAGTAAAAAAATAGTGAGTAAGAGTTATTGTATTCACAGGCACTGTTTATGCAAATCAAGTATTGCAAAATTAATTGCTAATCTACCCTAATTACATAATATTAATGCCTCATTTGGTTCCTAGTGTAATAATACGAGGAAAAAAACTTATTTATTACATATAAATTAAAATAGTTAGATATAAAATAAAAATAATTAGTAAAATTTAAACTTGAAATTAGAAAGATAAGTACAAATTTAAATTCAAAATTCAAATATGAGTAATAACCCTTGTAAAAAAAAGACCTCTTCAAAATAAGCGAAGATTTTTCTTTCTCTTTGCTAAAAATAAGTCCAGTAGTGGCTAAACATTACTTGATTAAATTAATTTGTTGCTAACCCATATACTAAAACATATGTAAAAATAATACTCATTCCCAATCGTAGCATTAGGGTTTAAACTTACATATAAGTAATATAAAATGTGCATTATAACAACCAAGTAGTATATAGCTTTAATAATCATTAATAATCTACATTAATTATATAATGCTAATTGTTTATATTGTAATCTACTATAAAATTACCTAGACATTTAAGGTTTGGGTTTCATATCTTTAATATAAGAATACCCATTATAATACTATAATTGTATAATAATTATTATACATTCACAATTTGCTTATATATAACAATTAGAGGTGAGCGTTCGATCGAGTCAAGTGAAAAAATTTTGAGTTAATCGAGTTGACGAGTCCTATTTTATCATCTTAACTCGATTTGAAATTTTTTCGAATTGAGTCGATTAAAATGAAATTCGAATTGAGTCAAATGAGTTGTGTAAACGTTAGATTCTTGTTCCCTAGGTTATATACGACCTTAAAGTCTACAAAATCCTTGGACAAGGTTTTAAACACCTTCTCTATTTGCGTGTTGTGGTCCAAATTAACCTCATTATCTGTAGCCTCGATAAAGTATCCCATAAGAGTAATCATATGATCTTTGACTGGGGTGTCGGGCTTTTATTGGACATTCATCAAACTAGTTATAGTCAAATGTCAAGCCAAGCCAACTTGGCCTCTAAACATGTCCCAACTCACTGCTGTATTTCATGTTTATCCTTGAGATGCCTATCTGAAGAAATTAATAAAGAGTTTCTTAGACTAAAGTAAGCATGAAATAAATGGCTCATACTTTTTCATTCACATAACAAAGTGTCAAATGTAACTGCCAAAAATAAATCAAGTGGGTGATCCAAATGCATTATTAGTGAAAGCAACAAATCAAACTAAGCTTGTGATAACTATGACATCACCAAATTAACATTACCAGCCTAATATTGAAAAGAAGAAAAACACATGTTTATTTTAGAAATATTGATTTGTATGACGCAGTAATTAAAGTTCTTATCAAATACGAGTTTATCCCTAATATTTTATAAAATGTTTTAGAAAATAAAAGGTTAATGTACTATTTAGAACCAGAATTTGACAATTGTTCCCATATTGAGGCTTAAATTTTTTTAACAAATTAACCCTGAATTTAGGAATTGTTCCTTATTGAGGCAAATACCATATAATTATTCCCACACTAAGGCTTGAATTTTTTTATTCAAGTTAGTTCCTAAACTTGATAATTATTTTCATAACCTTGAATTTTCTTTAAGTAAATACCAAATACTAATTTAGATTAAAAGAAAGTTTAAACACTAATGTGAGAGAATTTATTAAATTCAAAGGCTAAGATAGAATTAAATTTCATAACCCAATGTTAGAACCGAGTGCAAATCCAAATAATGCATTAACCAAAAAAAATCAGTCAATTTATTTTTTCCAAAAAAAAATATATACAAGTGAAGAGAGAATTGTAAATTGATTGCTTTGTACTACTCTGATTCTCAAATCCACTACTTATTCATATAGAAAAGGGCCAAACAATCTTAAAATCCTATACTGAAAAGTTGGGACAATGGGTAGCTAAGCGATTAAGCCCAATTTCTTATAAGACTTTCTCTTCGTATCGCTCACTTCTCACATACTTGGCTTTTATTCTCCCTTTGTTTTCATTGGCGTTGTGGCCGTACCTTTATATAATTGAATTCAGGGTTTGATATTGGAAGATAGAAATTAATATGAATACAAGCAAATCCGAACTGTAATATTGATTATCAATACCTTCAAAACGAAAACATTGTTTATCAATTAAGTTTCGTAAGATATGAAGTTTGATCCTTCATTGCTTCTTATATATATTTAGTATTCTTGTTCGTTATACTGTCCAAGTCATTTTCTATTCATGTTGAGGTGATATTTAAGTAAAACTTTTGATGATTTATTTTTGATATTTATAATTTTTTTCATATTACATTAGACTTTTGAGTAACTAAAATAAAAAAATACAAACCAATCATAGCAGACTTTAAGAAATGATTTGTGGGCAGAAGCGTAAGGGAATTGTTACTCCAAGTTGTAAGCAGCTTTAGGTGTAATAACCTTTATTTGTCGTTGCTTTTCTTTGTTGTTTAAAACTTTTAACCCTGTGCAAGGAAAAAGAGAAACACCATACTTTCTGGCTATAGAATAAAGGCTATGGCTATATGCCAAAAAGCCTAAAACTTGCCAAAATTGTCAAGACAAGGACAAATATAGAATCTTATGCTGAAACTGGGGGGAAAGAAAAAGCAAGCAAACAACCAAATCTGATTTTCTACTGTCTCAAATGAAATTGGATAACAAATGGGAGTGCATTATTGCAATATTGGTAGGGGTTATTAAAAAGCCCTTTTTTTTTCATAACACATGGCAGCTTTACATTGAATGGCACCGTTGGGAGCTATCCTATTTCCCAGCTATTGTTTCCCCTTATAAATTCATAATTTTTAAACAAATGATACTCAATTTTATCATTTTTGGGATAAAACTAGCCAATAAACCACTAATTCAATTAACACTTAATGAAATTCAAGATGAATACTAAAAACGTTAAAAGGGAAAATAAACGAAACAACAAGAGATTTCTTTAAAATGATTTGTGCATTGATCTAACCTAATTACACACCAAGTTTTAACCTTTCTAACAATTTTTGAAAATAAATCTGCCTGCCTTTGCTATAATACTAATGTTGTGTTCGTTGTTATAATAAGAAATAAAACAAGACAATAATATAAGGTAAGTAAGGAAAGAAGAAAGATCAAGATACCAAATTTGTTAACACAGTTTGAATCTAACAATTCTACTCAGCAGAGCCCAACTCAAAGAAACAATGTAATTCATTGCAAATCTTAATTTAAGTCCTACTTATCCTTCACACCAATGTATAATTAAAACCTCAAAATTGTCTCCGATTGTTAAATTTATTCTCTCAAAATCCTCACTTTACAATTGTAACACCTCAAACCCGGCCTAGACATTATGGCCGAATCTGGAGTGATTACGTAAAATAGTTTGGAAATTTAGCTTTCCAGAACGTTGAAAACAACTCAATTTCTATTACTAAAGAAATTTTAGATTTAGAAGAAATTATTCTTAATTAGAATTTTAGTTGAAACCATGTTCTATTATGTTTTCTAAAAATTGATTACTTTGCAGCGGAAATCCTTAGAAATATGTATTTTTGAAAACACAGTTTGTTGATTTGAAACACATTGTTTTGCAGAAAAATGAACATTATCGATAAAACGTTTAAGCGGTTTTATGCAAAAATGAAATAAAAGTCCAAAACCCAAAACAAAAAAAAATGTCCAGACAGTCTAAAATTTACAAAACTCTCAAACCCTAATTTAAATAAATTAAATTTACGAAAATATGGCTATAATCGAGCTCTCGTTGCACCAACCTGCCTAAGTCTGAGGGTTACCTAAAAGTGATAGACAAACAGGAAGTGAGTTTTTATAACTCAGTGTGTAACTTTAAAGAAAACAACATTACAGACTTAATTTAAGATTTATTACGTAGTAGAGTAGATACAGACGTATATATTATACAGAATTAAAATTATATGCAAATTTACAATCCTACCCCTATCCGCTACACACCATCTTTGACCATCACTACACACCATATAGGGTATTAAATACTCATCCAGGCCTACACACCACTTAGTGTCAGTATGACACTTTTCAAAATATTTGTAGTTGTGCTATTAGTATAATGGGCGAGATATCGCCTCTCACAGAAGCACTTCCTCTACATAATATATCCCACATTAGAATTAGATGCAATTAGAGCAGAAATCATGCATAGCATTTCAGATACAAATCTTTCCGTTTAAATTATCATATGATAGCTCAAATACACTTACAGATATCAAAATTATACTAACAGATAACCAAATTTCATGTTTTATAGAATATTTAATCATACACCAACCCTACGGAAGGCCCACGGTTAATCGGGACGACCTGTATGACCCTAGGAAAAAATTCTAAATTTTGAGTCCACATGCCTGTGTGGCCCACACGGCCTAAAATAGCTTAGACTGTGTGTCACACACGGTTTGTCACACGGCCGTGTGTCGCACACGGTTTACCACACGATCGTGTGGCATCGACAATACTATTTTTCAGCTTTTTCGATCGTTGATTTTTGAGTTTCTTGTACACACCTGGGTATTTTCTGACGCCGGTTCAAAACACGAGTAACCCAAGACCTAACACATCAATTAAAACATCGATTAATAATTACTCACACTCGAACACAAATTAACATTAACAACAACCATGCTTTAACTAAGAAATTCAATCCACTCCTTTAATTAAAACCTTACCTTCAAGAAAACCGCAACCCTCGTGAATTAACTCGCAGGTGATTCGTCGAAGGATCCACGCTCCTCTCCTAACAGAACAAAATACACTAGAATCACCACCCTTCGTAGTACGAAACACTCCCAACAAAAACTGAATATTAAGAACTAATGCTCTTACCACAGAAAATAACAAAGCTAGTAGAAAAAAAATACTTATGCTCAAACTAGAGACCCCACACAGTGCTCAACGATTGATGGACAGCGAAAAAACCCGAAGAAAAAAATGAAAAACAAAAGAAAAAGAACTAAGAAATGAGGGAGGCGATGTAATAGTGGAAAAATAAAGAACCAACATGAAAAAAGGGCATGTATTTGGGAAAAAGAAAATAAATTGAATAAAATATTAATCTATTTACTATTATTAAGCCACCTCTAACCCAAAACAAAACTAACTCCTAATAACTCACTTTCATCTACTTACCACTTTTTTTAGAGTTCTAAAGCTAATCCAACACCACCCACTAAACAACCCACTAAGAAGTAACCATAAAGCAAAAATTAAATTCAACTGCTCACTCTAAGATTTGAACACCCAACCTCAACCACACCCTTAAGCTCTCAACCACTAAAATAAAAACTTAATTATGACATAAGTTAACAAATCAAGAATTCATATTTTGGGGCGTTACAACTCTCCCCCTTAAAAAAATTTTGGCCTTAAAATTTATCTGATTCAAATAGATGCAGATATTGTTGGCGAATCGAGTCCTCAGGTTCCCACTTGGCTTTCTCAGTGCCATGATTTCGCCACAAAACTTTAATTAAACAGAATAGATTTTCTCCTTAAAATCTTATTGTCCAGATCTAGAATCTGAATTGGCTCCTCTTCAAACGTCAAATCCGGTCTAACCTCAATCTCCTCAATAAAAATAATATGAGATGGGTCTGACTGATACCGCTAACTCCTGAGGTAGCTCTGATTGATAAGCGACCGGTCCCACATGTTTCAGAATTCGATACTGCCCAATGAACCTAGGGCTCAACTTGCCCTTACGTCCAAACTGTAGAACTTTCTTTCATGGAGATACCTTAAGAAACACATAATCACTTATAGAATACTCGATATCCTTCCTTTTATGTTCTGCATAAGACTTCTGTCTATCAAAAGCTGCCTTAAGACGATCTCGAATTAGTCTAACTTTATCTTTAGTCTTAGAAACCAACTGAGGACCCAAAACCCGTCGCTTACCCAACTCAATCAAACACAATAGAGTACGACACTTATGACCATATAGAGCCTCGTAAGGTGCCATTTGAATGCTGGATTGAAAACTGTTATTGTAGGCAAACTCGATTAATGGTAGAAAATCCTCCTAACTACATTAAAAATTGATTGTAAAACTTCGAAGCATATCATCCAATATCTAAATCACCCTCTCAGATTGACCATCTGTCTGAGGATGGAATGCAGTACTGAAGTCTAACCTTGAACCTAAAACCTCATGAAATTTCCTCCAAAACTAAGAACTGAAGCGAGGATCTTTATTAGAAATAATCAAGATCGGAACCCCATGAAGTTTGACGATCTTAGAAACATATAACTTGGCCAACTTTTGAAGGGAGTAAATTGTCCTATCAGGAATGAAGTGAGCAGACTTGGTTAACCGATCCACGATGACTCACAAAGAATCTTTCTTAGTGGGCATTAAAGGTAACCCAAGGAAGTCCATAGTCATATGTTTCCATTTTCATAAGGGAATCTTAACGGGTTGAAGTAAACCAAAAGGAAACTGGTGCTCAGCCTTAACTTGTTAGCACATCAAACACCAAGAAACAAAATTTGTCACCTCCCATTTCAAACCAGGCCACCAGTATAATTCACGAAGATCCCGATACAACTTATTTCCATCAAAATGCGTAGCTTAAGGGCTACTATGCGCTTCCTTTAGAATGGACTGGCTCAAATTAGAATCATTAAGTGCATAAATAGTCTTCAGAAACACAAAACCCCGTTACTGTTTAGCCCAAAATCAGACGTAATACTATCTTCTACTTGACGAAAATGCTGAACTAAAGAATCATTCCCCAACTATTATCCTAGATCTAATCAATCCAAGTCAGCTTAACTTGCAACTCGGCTAACAAACTCCCATCATCAAACAGACTTAGGCGAGCAAAAGTCACCCTCAGATTAGTCATTGCTCTATGACTAAGAGCATCGACCACCACATTGGTCTTACCGGGGTGATACTCAATAGTACAGTCGTAATCCTTAAACAACTCAATCCATCTACATTGCCTAAGGTTCAACTCTTTTTGGGTAAGGAGATACTTGAGGCTCTTGTGATTGGTGTAAATGATATACCACTCACCATATAGATAGTGCCTCCAAATCTTTAAGGTGAAAACAATTACAGCTAACTCAAGATCGTGTATAGGATAGTTGCCCTCGTGTGACTTAAGCTTTCGGGACACATAAGCCACTACCTTACAGTCTTACATCAGAACACAACCCAAACTGACATGAGATGCATTCCTGTGAACCATTAATTCCTTATCGGATTTAGGCTAAACCAGAACAGGAGCTTGAGTCAAGACATATTTGAACTTCTCAAAGCTCGATTGATGTTCATCAATCTAGACAAATGGGGAGTTCTTACACAATAGCTTAGTTAGAGGAGCTGTAATTAATGAGAACCCCTCGACAAATCTCTGATAATAACTCGCAAGTCCAAGAAAACTGTGTTTCCACTCAAGCACAGCCTCAATTTTTTAGGATCAACTCGGATCCCCTCTGCAGATACTACATGCCCTAGAAAAGTCACCTCTTTCAACCAGAATTCACATTTTCTCAACTTAGCGTAGAGTTGTTTCTCTCGGAGTATTTAAAGAACTACTTTAAGATACTCATCATGATCAACTTTAGTCTTAGAGTATACTAGAATGTCATCGATGAAGACCACGATGAACTGATCTAAGTATGGCTAAAAAACTCGGTTCATAAGATCCATAAATGTAGCTGGGGCATTCGTCAAACCAAATGGATGACTAGAAACTTGTAGTGCTCACAACGAGTCCTAAAAGAAGTCTTATGAACGTCAACCTCCTTAACCTTAAGGTGTGGTACCTAGAACGAAGATCTATCTTGGAAAAAAATAGAAACCCCATGAAACTGATCAAACAAATTATCGATCCTCGAAAGTGAGTACTTATTCTTCCCCGTTAACTTATTCAACTAATGGTAGTCGATACACATCTTTATAGTACCATCCTTATTGTTTACAAATGAACCCTCAATCAATGAGTTCCTGAAGTTGAGCTTTTAACTCCATAAGCTCTTTCGGTGCCATACGGTAAGGAGCAATAGACATTAGAGTTGTACCCGCTAAAAGCTTGATATCGAACTTGACCTCCCGATCCAGAGGCAAACCTGATAACTCATCTGGAAAAACATCTGAAAACTCCTTAACCATTCGAATGTCCCCAACAGACAAACCCACAGAAGCTGAGTCATTCATAAAAGCTAGATATGCTTCACACTCTTTACGAACCAGTTTCTCGGCCACAAGAGTGAAGATCACATTTTATAAGTAATCCCGATGCTCGCTGATCATAACCACCTCCACTTCATTCTGAAATCTTAGAACTATCCTCTTAGTAGCACAATCCAAACTGACCCGATGCTTCACAAGCCAGTCCATTTCCAAAATCAGATCGAATTCTCCAAATGGTAACTCTATTAGATTAGCCAGAAACACAACCCCTTAAATCTCCAATGGTATGTTCCTATATGAACACGAACTGATTGACCCAATGGACTAAGTACAGTAATCTCCCCAGAAGTGCTTTCAACAGAAATCCCCAAGCTTATAGAAACAGAGCTAGCTACATAAGAATGTGTTGACCCTATACCTATCAATGCAAAAAAAGTAGTATGAATAAAGAACGTGCAGGTAATAACATCAGGGGCATCTCTATCCTCATGACACCTAGTAGCATAAACCAATGCAAGCTACATCGCCTCAATTTGAGTAGCACCTTTGCTCGGTGCTCTCTAACCTTTGCACATACCATTACCACCCTGGTTGTACCACGTCCCCTAGGCGACTGCTAAACTGCCTGCTGAGGTTGTACAAATCTCAGAGTTGGAGCTTGCATCTGATCAGAACACTATGGGTAATCCTTGATACGGTGCTACATCGACCCACATCGTAAATCGATCCTAACCTCCTCCAACATTCACTCGGATGACATCTACCACAATCCTTACATGGTTGAGCCACGGTAGGTGCAACTGGAACCTCAACTCTTGAAGGCCCATCAGACTTAGCCCATTTCTTAGGCCTTTGAATAAAACTAGAGGGCTCCAAATCCCTCTTATTCTTACCTCTCACGTTTCCTATTTTCGCGCTCAACGCATTTAACCTCCTCATTGATATTCGTCTTTTCCACCAAGATGGCAAATCCTACTCCCTCTAAGGAGTTATCAGAACCCTCAGATTATCTCTTAATCATTCTTCAAAGTGAATACACTTCTCATACTTAGTTGACACTATTCTATGATCATAATGAATCAGTCTCAGAAATTCGACCTTATATTCGGCCACAGTTTTTTCTCCCTAGGTAAGGTTCATAAACTTGTGCCTAGGAGCATCTAATAACTTGCTCCCACATATTTACACTAGAAGGCACTCTTAAACTGATCCCAAGTAATTTGATCGAACTGAGTACCCTCATCAATCGTTAACCACCATTGATACGCCTCATTGCGAAGTAGAAATATTGCAACCTTTAATTTATGCTCGGGGGAGTAGTCGATGTCATTCATAATTCTCTCTGTGGCCTCCAACCAATACTTGGCCATAGTCGATGCGACTCTAGTGATGCCCTTAAACAACTCAGAGTCATTAGATCAGAGTTGTTCAGTTACCGACCCATGGCTTCCAGAACCAGAATAGGGCCTAGTGACCCTCTCCAAAACTCTATGCATGGCCTGAAACAATGCGTCATCCCTAACCAAGCGACTTTAAGACCTAGTCTCAACAGTAAGTGTAGCCGGTGACTCACTCGTATCTAGATTGGGCATCTTACCCATCAAGGATGACTCAGCTCGAGTCCCTCAATGGCGCTCGCAGCGCCCACGAGTACCATGTCCACGTGATCCACGAGTACTTATTGTATTTATAGATTATTTACATTATGAAGTTTTATGTATCAATTTTAATATTTATTAGCCGATATTTTATGCTTCAAATAATTATTAGAAGAATTTTCAGAAATCTCAGAAATGTTTCAGTCTCTAAATATCTTAATATGGTTTTAATCGTTTTAGAGTTTTCTAAACTAAAGTATTTGTTAAGTCAGAAGTACTTACAGGATCAACACCGGAGACTCGATATTTCACAAAATTCTTTTTCAGATTCATGTAGAAATAAACTATACTCGAACAAATAGTTTTCTCAAAAATAATTTTGAACCCAAAAGTTCACAGTAAGAGTTTTACAACCCTGCTCTGATACCACTAAATGTAACACCCCAAACTCGGCCTAGACGTTATGGCCGAATCTGTAGTGATTACGAAAAATAGTTTGAAAATTTAGCTTTCCAAAATGTTGAAAATAACTTAATTTCTGCTACTAAAGAAATATCCGATTTAGAAGAAATTATTCTTAATTAGCTTTTTAGTTGAAACCATGTTCTATTACATTTTCTAAAAATCGGTTACTTTACAGTAGAAAGCCTTGGAAAGATGTATTTTTGAAAATACAGTTTGTTGATTTGAAACCCATTGTTTTGTAGAAAAATGAACATTTTCGATAAAACGTTTAAGCGTTATTATGCGAAAATGAAATAAAAATCCAAAACCAAAAACAATTAAAAAGGTCCAAACAGTCCAAAACTTACAAAACTCTCAAACCCAAATTTAAATAAATTAAATATACGAAAATATGGCTATAACCGAGCTCCCGCCGTACCGACCCGTCTAAGTCTGAGGGTTACCTGAAAGTGATAGACAAACAGAAAGTGAGTTTTCATAACTCAGTGTGTAACTTTAAAGAAAATAGAATTACAGACTTAATTTTAGATTTATTATGTAGCAGAGTAGATACAGATGTATATCTTATACATAATCAAATCATATGCAAATTTAAAATCCTACCATTATCCGCTACACACCATCTCCGACCATTTCTACACACTATATAGGGTATTAAATACCAATCCAACCCTACACACCACTTAGTGTTGGTATGACACTTTTCAGAATATTTGTAGTTCTGCTGTCAGTATAGTGGGTGAGATATCACCTCTAATAGAAACACTTCCTCCACATAATATATTCCACCCTAGAATTAGATACAATCAGAGCAGAAATCATGCATAACATTTCAAATACAAATCATATACGTATATAACATTACTACTCACAGTTTAAATTATCACATAACAGCTCAAATACACTTACAGGAATCGAAAATTGTACTAACAAATGACCAAATTTCATGTTTTATAGAATATTTAATGACACACCGACCCTATGGAAGGCCCACAGTTGATTGGGATGACGTGTAAGGCTATAGGAAAATTTTTTAAATTTTGGGTCCACACGCCCGTGTAGCCTAGACGACACAAATAGCCCGTGTGGCCCACACGACCCACACACGCCCGTGTGACCCTTACGCCCGTGCAGTCCACATGACCCAAAATACCTCAGACACACGGTCCAGCACACAGTCTATCACAAGACCTTGTGTCAGACACGACTTACCACACTACCTGTCACACGGCCGTGTGGCATCGACAGTGCTATTTTTTTGGCTTTTACCGTTCACTGATTTTCGGGTTTCTCGTCACACACTTGGGTATTTTCTGACGCCGATTCAAAACACGAGTAACCCAAGACTTAAGCATCAATTAAAACATCGATGAATAATTCCTCACACTCCAACACGAATTGACATTAACAACAACCAAGCTTTAACGAAGAAATTCAATCCACGCCTTTCAATTAAAACCTTACCTTAAAGAAAATCGCACCCTCATGAATTAACTCACAGGTGATTCGTCGAACGATCCATGCTCCTCTTGTAACAGAACAAAATACACTAGAATCACCACCCTATGTAGTACGAAACGTTCCCAACAAAAATCAAATATTAAGAACTAATGCTCTTACTACAGAAAATTGCAAATGTAGCATAAAAAAATATTTACGCTCAAACTAGAGACCCCTCACAGTGCTCAACAATTGATGGACAATAAAGAAACCTAAAGAAAAAAAATGAAAAACAAAAGAAAAAGAACCAAGAAAGGAGGGAGGAGGCGTAATAGTGGAAAAAGAAAGAACTAACGTGAAAAAAGGGCAAGTATTTGGAAAAAAGAAAATAAATTAAATAAGATGTTAATTTATTTACTATTATTAAGCCACCACTAACCCAAAACAAAACTAACTCCTAACAACCCACTTTCATCTACTTAACACTTTGTTTAGAGTTCTAAAGGAAACCCAACACCACCCATTAAATAGCCCACTAAGAAGTAACAATAAAACAAAAATTAAATTCACCTGCTCACTCTAAAATTCAAACACCCAACCTCAACCACACACTTAAGCTCCCAACCACTAGAACAAACACTTAATTATGACAGAACTCAACAAATCAAGAATTCATATCTTGTGGTGTTACAACAATCAAGATAACTCTCCAATAAATGTCTAAGTAAAAGAGTGTTAAAATACAAAATTTCAAGAGAACAAAAACCAAAGTAAACACTCACCAAAACACACACTTAATGTTTGATTACAACAACCTATAAATAGGCTCCAAAATAGTCATTTTCAATTTTAAAACGAGATATCCCACCCTTTAAATTTGAATCAAAATATCCACTACACCAAAATAGGCTTTTAGCAGCGTTTTTAGCGGCGTTTAGATAAAAAATACCTCTAAAGATCGAGCATTAGCGGCGCTTTATTAAAAACGCCACTAAAAATAAGCATTAGCAACGTTTTTCAGAAAGCACCGCAAAAAATTTAAGCCCAACGACGCTGTTTTCTGAGCTTTCGGGGGCTTTAGTGGCATTTTTTAGAAAGCGCCGCTAATGCTCAGGGCTTTAGTGGCGTTTTTAAGAAAGCGCAGCTGTAGCGGCGTTTTGGGAAAGTGCCGCTAATGCTCAAGGCTTTAGCGGCGTTTTTAGGAAAGCGCCGCTAATGCTCAGGGCTTTAGCAGCGTTTTTAAGAAAGCGCCGCTAATGCTTAGGGCTTTAGTGGCTTTTTTGAGAAAGCGCCGCGAATTCTCTATTTTTAGCGGCGTTTTCTAAAAAGCGCTGCTAATACTCAGGGATTTAAAATAATTTAAAATAGTTGTTAAAAATAGAAAATTTAAAATACTATTATTTAAAATAATTTTATAGTTTTTTGGATACATTACTGATTTTTTTAATTTATATATTAAATAATTTCTTATATTATCGTAAAAGAGATAGTATTAATTTTAAAATATTGAATTAATTATCACTATAGTTTAGGGTTTTTGGTTTAGGGTATATGGTTTAGAGTTTAAGGTTTAGGTGTTACCATTTTAAGGTTTATGGATTATGGGTTTAGGGGTTATGGTTTATGGTTTAAAGGCTGGGGTTTAAGGTTTAGAGGTTATGTGTTAAGGGTTTATGGTTTTAGGGTTTATGGTTTAGGGTTTAGATTAACTAGTATTTTCTAATTTATTTATTAATTAACTTCTTATATAATTGTAAAAGAGATAATATTAATTTGGTTCTTCAAAATTGTGTGAAGATTTGGTTCTTCAAAATCGATATAAGCTATATCCAAGGATATCCCCATCTTATCCCATCCCGGTTTAGTATTTTTTGTTCTCAGTTTAGTTTTTTTATCCAGTTTAGTTTTTTGCATGTTTTGCCTTGCCCCCGCCGTGATCAAATAATTATATATGGATTTAGGGATTATGGTTTAAGGGTTGAGATTTAAGGTTTAGGGGGTTAGGAGTTAGGGGTTAGGGGTTAAGAGTTAGGGATTTAGGGTTTAGAATTTAGGGATTCAAGGGTCGGGTTAGGGGTTAGATTAATTAGTTTTTTTAAATTTATATATTAGATATGTTCTTATATAATTGTAAAAGAGATAATAATAAATTTAATATATTAAAATTATGAGTATAGTTTATATTATTTAAGAGATATATAATAGATAGACTTTATGTATATTGACTGGCTAATTTAGGGTTTAAGGTTTATTTGAGATTTGTTAAATGATACAATTTTATACAATTAATTAATGCTTTTATATTTAAAAATATTTAATGTAAACCATTTGATATATTTGATATGGATATATAGGTAATTATTATTTTAAATAATATGAAGAGACACCTAAAAGCTTACTATAATTGTAAAATAGATAGTATTAATTAGTTTTTAATTTATATTTTAAATTTCTTATATAATTGTGAAAGAGATAGTATTAATTTTAAAATATTGAATTAATTATGATTATAGTTTATGGTTTATGGTATATGGGGTAGGGTTTAAGGTTTAAGAGTTACTATTTTAAGGTTTATGGATTATGGGTTTAGGGATTACGGTTTATGGTTTATTGTTTAAGGGTTGAGATTTAAGGTTTAAGGGTTATGTTTTATGATTTATGGTTTAGGGATAAGGGTTTAGGGTTTAGATTAATCAAGATTTTTAATTTATATATTAAATAATTTCTTATATAATTGTGAAAGAGATAATATTAATTTTAATATATTAAAATTATGATTATAGTTTAAATTATTTAAGAGATAATCGATAAACTTTATATATATTAAATGGTTTAGGATTTAAGGTTTACTTGAGATTTGTTAAATGATGAAATTTTATACAATCAATTAATGCTTTTATATTTAAAATATTTAATCAAACCATTTGATATATATTTAAATATTAGATTAAAAAACATTGATAAATAAATAAATAAAAGTAATGATTAGCTATGGATATGTAACTATCTATTTTGGATAGGACCAAATTATAACAAATAAAAATGAAATACAAAAACTAAAAATTATAATTTTATCTAATTCTTTTAAATATTACTTAAAATTTTTAAAAATATTATTTATTTAAAAGTTATATGAAAGATAAAATAATTTAATATAAAAAATTGTAAAAATGTTGAGCTTTAGCGGCATTTATGAAAAAATGCCGTAAAAGGTAAGCAATAGCGGCGTTTTTGCTGAAAACGCCACAAATATTTATTTGCAAAACGGCGCCGTTTTGTAATTATATTTTTTTAAATGAAAATCTTTCTTTTTTTTCCCCTTCTTTTTCCCAAAATCGATCCCCCCAATTCCCCCCCAATTTCCCCAAATCGACAGCCCTCTGCAGCCCATACCCGCTAATTTTGTTCTTTCTTCTTCCTGATTTTTTATTTTCTCGGTTGTGGCGGTGGTTTTATTTTTGAACGATTTCACGATTTCGCGATTTTTTATTTGGGTTTTTATTTTTCGAGAACTTTCTTTGGTTTCTCCATTAAAAATTGTTCATCTTTTTTTTTACCCTTTTCATTTGCATCGTATGCATTTGTCTGTCATCATGCACCTATTTTCCATCTTAGCTAAGACGGTAAGTTCTTATACATTTGATCTTTCTTTTTCCTCATTCGGATTTTGGTTAAATGGGAACTGTAGGAAAAAAGTAGCTGAAAGTTTTGGGTTTTGCTTGGTTGATTTTCTTTTTGTTTCACATTTTCCTACTGACCAAACAGAGGGTAAAGATAGAATGTTATTTTCCAGTATCTATGAGGATTTGCATATACAATTTCCTTAAGTATTTTTCTTCTTCTTCTTCTTCTTCTTATTTAGGGTGCGATGCGGGTTTTTTTTTTTGGGTGGAAATTTAGGTTTGAATACTGTATTTTAGATTTCTAAAGTTTCTTTTAGTAGTGTAAATCAGCAATTCATTGTGATGTTTGGATCGGGACCGGGGATGAATTTAATGTTTATGGCATGTTTGGTTGTTGAGGAAGCTAAGGAAAATGAAAAAGTAAAAAACTGGAATTTGAATTACCAGCTGTTAAAGCTATTTAGTACGTCAAAATTCTCTATCAAAAGATAAATGGACTTTGTTTCAGTTGAGGTATACTTAAAATGTCCTTTCCTTGATTAATTGCTATAGAGAATTTAATTTTCAATTAAAAAGGAAAAATGAATAGGGCGGTTTAGTTCTGTGCATTATGGATGCTTTCTCGCTTTACCTTGACATGCTATGAACATTTGATTTCTGAGCGACAAGCGATGAATGTTGTTCAGTTCAACTTATTGATGGAGATGGTTCATTCAATGATACCGGAATCGAAAGTTTTATCAAGGAAGTGAAACTTCATGAATGCGGTCTGTCATATGCCGTGGTTTCCATCATGGGACCGCAAAGCAGCGGTATGCCTTGCTATCTTTGTGACTTTCTTCTTTATATTTTCCTTTCCCTGTTACTTAGGTGTCTATTCCCATTTCATAGTAAGCTTTTAAAAAAAAATTGATACAATATTAATGAAATATATCAAATATTCAATAAATCCATTCTCATAAGAATGATAGGTGTGAAGATCCTTTTAAAGGTGCAGAACTGCAGATATTTGAAACAATTTTTTGTTCTTATTGTCACAGGGAAAGATGAAGTCAATTGGTTATACTAGCAAGATTTGGTGACCATAGGCGATAGTTATTTCCTGAAGTGAAAATTCGCTTGATTGTATTAATATTGCATGCCTTCTACATGTTGACCAGTAAAATAATGTTCTGCATTGTTCAAACAAATCAAAGACTTATTGGCTAGAAATGCTGATGTATACATTATCTTGTGTTGTGCAGAGGGAAGAAATGTTGAAGTAAACAAATCAAGGACTTATTGGCTAGAAATGCTGAAGTATACGTCTGTGGATAGCCAACCAACACCACGTAGAGTAAGCTCACTTAAATCAAGAATATTTGCTGTTGCTGCTGCAGATAAGCATACTGCCGTTGTCTCTGAGTCTGGTGAAGTTTTCACTTGGGGCTGCAACTTGGTTGCACGGAATTAAGGGAAAAAAGATCCCTTAAATAGTTGATTGTGAGAGTTGGTCATGAGAGAATGGGTCCTTAAAATCCTTAAGACCAGAGAGTTTGTGTCCACAGTTGAGTATTACATTTGAAAACTGAAAATTAAATATTCGATTGCTTTATTTTTTTTAAAAGAAAGATTGAGTTTGGATCTACGACTGCTTTATTTTTTTGAAAGAAAGAAATATGTTTATATATTTATGACCGGGAGTTCTTCTTATGACAGATGGAACACAAATGAGGCTAACCAACTTGGAGGAACTTGATTTGAGTTTTAATCTCTTTCGAAACAACACAATTTCCTTTCTCCAGGGGCTTTCAAGCCTAAAGTCTTTGACTTTGTACGCCAACCATTTGCAAGGCTCATTAGATATTGAAGGTACTAAAGCTATAATTTTCTTTATAATTGTTTCAAATTTGAATATTCACATTTCACGTTTTAGGATTTTCATCTTCACTTCAAGTCTTAGATTTACTTTTTTTCATTTTTATTTCATTAATATTTTAAGTAGGAATTAAAATTATTAACATAATGACTTTTTGAATTGGACGTGGATATGTAGGTGCAAGAGCGTTTTCAAAGTGTTGTTAGCCAACTTTTCCAGCATGTATGGATTTGTTTTGGTTGTGCATTTTAGCCTTTACCAGACTTTGGTACTCTCTTATTGCTTATCGGTTCTTATATCGGTTGTTTGTTTCGAATTTTTAGAGAATAATTCGATGTGGTGGAGCTGTTGATGACGATATGGCTAACATTATTGTAGCTCAGCTTCTCTATCTTGATGTTGTCGATCCTCAGAAGGTCTGTTTGGTTCCATGCTTTCTTTCTTTCTTTCTTTCAATAGTATACGCCATGACCTCTAATGCCATTATGAATATTATTTACTACTTTTACATTTTTGGATATTGTCGATAGGACATTGTCATGTACGTCAATTCCTGGAGGATCAGTTACAGTTGGTAATATATTCATCTAATAAGAATCTTGTCTTTGTATTTGCTCCGATTTGTGTCAAAAAGCATCATGACTTGCCTGGCTTATATGGTTTTGCATTTTGTTAGGTATGGCCATATTTGACGTTATGAGGCATATTCGGCCTGATGTCTCGACTGTGTGCGTTGGGCTTGCTGCCAGGTAATAAATTCGTTGATGTTTTTTCTGTTTGTAATGCAAAATATGCAATTATATTTTCAAGTCACAATATGGAAGACCAGAAACTTGTAGTGTTGTGGCTATGCCTTGTTTGTCTCTTAATTAAGGAATATTGATCTTAACTTTGGTCCCTAAATTATTGTACTCGATTCATTCCAATAGATATTTGATCCTTGATGAGAATATTTCTTAATATGCGTAATATGTATTTTGTATAGCCAAATTAGTTGAAGAGATTGATTGTATTTTTCGTGTTCCAATGTTTGGAAGCTGAGTATTGGATTATAGCTTGACTTGTATAAATTATATGACAAAATAATGTTTCTGGTGCATATTTTGGATCTCAAGCACTTTGGTTGAAGTGCATTCATACAATAAGATTTCAGTTTAAATCTGAATGCAATTGTTTATTATTGTTAACGGATATGTCTTGTTTTTCCATGAACAACATGGGAGCTTTTCTTCTTAGTGCGGGAACTAAAGGTATATAAATAGATTTTTGCCGTTCATAGCTCCGTTGATTGGTGTAGTTTCTCGTTCTGTCTGCTAAACTTGCATATTCCTTTGTTCTCTTCAAAACTTCAGGAAAACGATATAGTTTACCTAATTCACGGGTAATGATACATCAGTCTCTTGGTGGAGCTGAAGGAGGTCAAACTGATATTGATATTCAGGTATTATGCTTTATTTCTCAACAAGCCTTGTGTTTAAATTTTGTACTTCCTTCCTTACCCTCTGTATGAATATTAAACATGATTCTCAGGCAAATGAAATGCTGCATCATAAGGCTGACTTAAATTTAAACATTTTCCTGACACACGCTGCATTATTGTTGAAGTAAGCATGTTTTGTTTTGTTTTGTTTTTGCCATTACAACTGCTGTAGTTATGTAAAGAGAATGGGGCCTGCCAATAATAATGAGCATGTAGGCACTAAATTTGCAGTTCAAATTCGAAGCCATGCTCAAAAGTTTTTCTCTAAGTCTCATTGCTTTGAGTTCATTACAAGATTTCCTTGATTAAGTAGATGTATTATATCTTTTATTACCAAGATTTACTTAATTAAGAAAATGCATTATATTTTTTATTACCTTGCAATGTGTATAGTCATAGGCAGGTTGAACTAGTCAGTCTGTTACTCATATGTATTATTTATTTTAGTTTTGATTCTAAATTTTTATTTTTACTTTAATATTTACGACAACTTGAGTTCTAACTTTTGGATTTTAATTGTGTTATTAATTTATTATTTTAAATACTAAAACTAAATTCTTTAATTTTTATATTTAGTTTTAAAGTTAAAATTTTCATAGAAAATTTAATTTAAATAATATTTTTATTTATCCTTAAAAGTATATTTAAAGTTCAAATTTAAAAAATAGAACATAATATAATATTTATCATAAAAATAAATATTATTTGATTAAAATAAGTTTTTTAAATGTTATGTTTTTAGTGGCGTTTTTGTGAAAAGCGTCGCTAAAGGTCCTGATCTTTAGCAGCGTTTGTGGGAAAAGAGCTGCTAAAGGTCTTGATCTTTAGCGGCGTTTGCGAAAAAAGCGCCGCTAAAGGTCTTGACTTATAGCGGCGTTTGTAAAAAAAGCGCCACTAAAGGTCCTGATCTATAGCGGCGTTTGTGGAAGAAGCACCGCAAACGTTTGCGGCGTTGACAACAACGGCATTTTTTGTGGCACTTTCAAAAGCGCCGCAAATACTTTTAGCGGCGCTAAAAAGCGCCGCTAAAGGCATTAAAAAACCGCTAAAAATCTGTTTTGGTGTAGTGATCCCAATAATATCATCTCTTTTTTAATTTCAAAATGCTCTTCCGTTTGGATAAATTCTGATAAACTTTAAGTCTTTTAAAAACAAGATAGAGTCCGAGTAAGTTTTGAACCTTTCCGTTCTCTTCAAAATTATTGTCTATCGATAAGGTTTAATGCACCTTAAATCTAGTTTCTTTTTTACATAAAACATCCTGCATTTGCTACCTAATTATTACATTAATTAAAATACATAATTATATACAAGTCAAAATTCTCAACTTAGTAACTCTCGACCAAAATTTATATTCTTAGTTCCGTTAGAAATAATGACTTGTTTGAAAAGAGAATATAGTATGGACTAGCACCATTGAGCACTCACGAAGGAATGTAATTAATAAAAACAAGTAGTAGACACAACATCATCCTAGAAATGGTTTGGAACCTTGATTAGGTATAATAGAATACAAGAAATCTCAAGTAGATGTTTATTCTCCTTATAAACTTGTTGATTTTACATTCTAGATTTATGTTTAATTGCAATTGGACTTACTAATAGTTATAAAATAAGAGATAGACACAAAATTTGGGTTACGTAATTTAGAAACTTCATACGTCTGTGGGGCCTTGCCTAGAGAGTATCCACTATAAAATAACCTGTGTAAGACGTAATTTAAGTCTAATTTACTCACCAAGCTGTAACCTCACTGTTGTACATAATTTAGATCACTCTCTCTACTAAGGTTTTCCCCTTGAAAGCTTAGTTGTAAACTAGTCGACATGAACAAGTTACTTGCAATGAATTTGCACTAAAATAAGTTCTTAACATGAATCGAGTAAGTGTTCTCTCAATCTCGTATAAAAAAATAATGACAAGCCATCTCTTAAATAAACTTTCAATGTATTGTACAATTACAATCAATATTAAATTGAATTCAAGTATAACTTTTATGATGTTTCCACTATAAATACACAATAGAAGTATTGAAATATATTCACATCATATAAAGGAGAAACTCTATTTAATTTTAGTAAAAAAAAGTATTTGATTTGCTTTTCCTTCATTATTTCCTTGATTCTCACATCTAACTACTTGATTGTTTCCTTTTGGACTATCTTCTTCATAATCGGGTTAAGCCTCCTTTGTCCATCAAGTATGGCTTTCTAACCTTTCTCTAATAGAATCTTATGCATGAAAAAGGAATGACTTATTCCTCGAATGTCAACTATACTCTAACTGATCGCCTTTTTGATTTTTTCAACACTTCAATTAGCTTTTTTTCCTGGCTTCCGGTTAACTCTGCTAAAATAATCACAGGGAAAGTAGAGGAGTTACCTAGATGAACATATTTTAAATAAGAAGGTAGTACATTTAGTTCCAATTTAGGTGGTTCCTCAATTGATGCATTGGGTTAAGTGTATTCCCAAGACTCTAGCTCCAATGATTCAAATTAGGCTTATAGGACATAACCCTTTGAATTGGCTTTCACCACAGCCATATATTTCTCACATTCTTCAGTTGGTGGGTCAGACTCTAAGACGTGATCCAATAAGTCATCTACAAATTTAAGCTCCCATTTTTTAGAAACTAAGACTCCAAATCTGACATCACCAAGCACCCTTCAACCAGATCAAGGAATTTCATCACCTTAAAAACATTAAAAGTGACTTGATCATCCTGAACTTGCATTGTGAGTCTTCCTTTTTGTACATTAATTAATGTTCTCCCGATTGCTAGGAAAGGTCTCCTCTGGATGATTGGCACCTTATTGTCTGCTTAAAAATCTAAGATAATAAAATTAGCAAGAAAAAAATTTCATCCACACATACCAGAGCATCCTCGATCTTTCCTTCTGGGTGTGCTAAAGATCAATCCTCTAGTTAAAGTGTTACAGTTGTCAGTCTAACTTCATTTATACCCAAACTTTCTGAAAACAGACATGAGCATCAAGTTAATGCTCGCTCCTAGATCACATAGGGCTTTACCACAATAATATTCTTCGATCTTGCAAGGTATGGTAAAACACCCTGGATTTTTCATCTTTGAGGGTAATTTAGTCTATAAGAATGCATTGCACTCCTTCATTAATGTTATAGTCTCAAATTCTCCAAGTCTCTTCTTCTTGGATAGAATGTCATTCATGAACTTGACATAGTTCTGCATTTTTTCTAAGGCTTCTACCAATGGGATATTGATATGGAGCTTCTTGAGAACAACTAGGAACTTCTTGAACTACACCTCCTACTTCTATTGTTTAAACATTTACGAATATGGAGGTGATGGAACTTTAGCCTGAATTGGACACTTTTTCGAGGAATTGTTTCTGCAACTGGCACATGTGTTAGATTATCAAAATTGACTAAGTTAGGATTTACCTTATCGGAGTTTTCAGCATTCGACTTTTGTGTAGTGGAGTTCAATTTGCAGTTGAACTTCTTTTTTTGTCAATAGACCCATCTTTGATCTTAACCACATTAGGTTCCAAGGTCTTTCCACTTCATAACGTGACTGCCTTACAGTGTTCTTTACCCGAAACTCTTCAATTTTTGGTATCACTAAGCAAAGCTCCTTGTGGTCTGTTTTGAAGTACAATGGCTAGTTGACCCACTTTATTCTTTAAATTTCTCAAAGTAGCGTCATTCTTCGCCATATACGCCATTAACAAGTTCTCCAACCTATTGGAAGGTTCGACTTGAGGTGGTTTTTGAATTTTCTGTAAAAATTCAGACGGTTGGTTTAGTCTGGGTTGCAAGTAGGTATTACTAGGTCCAGCTCCTTGATTACTCCAAGAAATATTTGGATGGTTCTGCCATGAAGGGTTATAAAAGTTGGATTGTGGTCCTTGCCCATCTTTTGCTAATTTTGATTTTCTACATAATTAATAGACTTTGGGTTTGATGGGAAATTCTCAAACAAGTTTACATCCCCACAGTATACACAAGAAATGGTTTCAAATTGACTTGGTGGCTTGGCTGTAACATTATTAAGACCGTTAGCAGTAAAAATCTTAAGCATTGAGTTGCAAGTGAGGTGAGAGCATCCACTTCATGTACTCTTGCTACTCATAATCCGAAAGTTACTCGGTTGGTTGGCCATTGGTAGTTGCTCTTGGCAATTCTGTCTATGATTTTGTAAGCCTCGTTATATGACTTAGAAATGAGAGCAGCATTTGCTGAAGCATCTACCACCATCCTCGTGTGTGCGTTGAGACCATTATAGAATGACTCTAATTGGATGTAATAAGGAATCCCTTGGTAAGGGCATTCTCTTAATAAATCTTTAAATCTTTTCCATGCCTCATACAGAAATTCATCATCCATCTGCTAAAAAGTAGTAATCTCATTCCGCAACTTAGCATTTTTGCTAGGTGGGAAATATTTTATTTGGAGGTGTTCTGCTAGCTTTTGCCATGTAGAAACTGAACCGGGTGACAATGATTTTAACCATGCTGTAACTCTATCCCTTAGTGAGTATGGGAACAATTTCAGCCTTAGCGCATCCTCGGTTACTCTGGCCAACTTGAAGGAATCACTCACCTCCATAAAACAATCTAAGGTGAAGTATCGGGAGCATTACGGGTTATGGTGCCTCGAACTTGAGTTTAACAATGCCTAGATTAAGCTCATTGAAAATAAGCACAACATACTGTCTTATGGCTCAGTCCCTATCATCAGCAACTAGGACTGGATTTCGAGCATAAGTGGCTCCATTTCCTTAATCTTGATTTTGATCAAGATTCTGTTTGTAGCTTGTCTCTGGGCTTGTCTTTCTCATCTTTTTCGGAATGTCCGCTCGATTTCAAGGTTTACTGGGAGTAAGTCGATAATTTGATCAATTCTCATAAACACCTGAAAAGAAAATCACAAAAATTACTTAAGTTAACAATAATAAAAAAATAAAACCAAATTGCAAAAAATAATTTCACAAATAATGATTAAAATAACACTCCCCGAAAACGTCGCCAGAAACTTGTCTCGAGATAATTCAACTGATGTGCAAATATACACAATCATTGACAAGTAATAAAGTAGTGAGTAAGAGTTATTGTCTTCACAGGAACTGTTTATGCGAATCAAGTATTGCAAAATTAATTACTAAGCAAATTAGTCGGTGATGAAAATAAATTAAAGTGATGGATTTTAATTAAATTAAACTAATCTAAGTATGCTTAAAATTAAATTAAATAAAGAACGAAATAAGTATTCAAGTCTTTAAGAGAAATTACAATAACATGCATGTGTTAAAATAATTCTCCTTCCTAACTTAGAAATATTTAAACACTGCTAATGATGTTATGGAAAATCCATGGCAACCCAGTTATTTATTAATCCTATTTTAATTATGAGTACTTTGGCTTCTCTCGAAGTCTGAAGTTTAACCTATTATCTGCATATGTCTATGTCTATTATGACTTTAACGTTACCTTCTCAGGCATCGTCTAAAAATTCAACTTATCAAATTATTAAGTATAGCATAAGTCTATGTTAACAACTTAGTATTTTAAAGCAGAAAAACAAATTATGTGAGGTAATAGTAATATTTCTATCTTGAAACAATTTAATTACATGAATCTTAGGATTATGCAAGGTAATAAAGTTCTCTCGAAATATTACAAACTTTAACACAATTTTCTCAAATATAGATTAAACATGCACCATTCAGACATTGTGTCAATTAATTATAGTCCGTTAGGATTTAATAATTAACTCAATTGCATCCCTACATTTATAATGCATGAATAATATAATGTGATTAAACTGAGGAGAAGTTGTATTATAATGTCATTTTGACATGCCTCAAAGTCAATTAACACACTACAAACATCATGTAAATCGTATAACAGAATCATACACATCTAGTAAGCCAATCAATATGGTGGAAATGCCCACAGTTTCAAAGATAAGGTGACCACAACTGCCCAACCTGGTAACATGCAATGTGAGTGCATGATTCATGTTGTAGAAGAGGTGGAGTACCTATGCTGCAACTTAATACATATTTAATATGTAGAATGACACTTAACTTATGCAGGTAATATTCTAGGAATAATGGAAGCTAAAAGCCATAGTGCGAGTGTGCTAAATGTTTCCTAAAGATGAATATTTTATAATTTATTTCAACTGTCATCAGTTAAGAATTCAGGAATATTCAAGGATCCATCTATATGCTTATACATAAATGACTCATGATTGTAAAGAGTACCTGCTTAATCTAATCGAAGAGTGATTGTCTTATTGGAAAAGGGCTTGGACGCTTGAACAATCGAAAATATTTGAATTAAATCTTGGCAATAGAAGTAGTTGTTTTCATATTAAGGAGAATAAAGATTTCTGGATGAACAAAGACCAACACGATAGAGATCAACAAATTAATTCGAACAAAGATGAAAAAACAAGAACAATGAGCAAGATTCTAATTCTATTTGTAAATTTGGGGTAACCTATGGATTTTATGTGTTAAATGAATCAAATAAGCATGGATCGAAACCAATGTCATAAGACAACAAGCTTTGTAACCAAGAAAAATTTCAAGATAAATACTAGAACCTTGATAGAAAAATAAACAGAGCATAAAGCAAATTCTTTAAAACCTATATATTGATTCTTACTTGATTCAAGAATTGTTTAATGGTCAAATCTTATAGATGGAGCTTGAGCTTTTCCAACTTCTTTCTTCACCAAATATGTAAACCAATACTAGCTAACTTAACAAACTAACTTCCAAACCATTATAAACAGACTTAAGTGAACCAACTTCAACACCTTTAACAAATTGTTTACTAGCATTTAGCCATATACTTGAATAACACTAATGATGTTATAGACTTTTGAAGGTTATGAGTTTGAGAAGATTCAAGCGTGTCATGGCCTCTTTCAATTAATATAATAAAAATCGATAAGCTAAAAATATAAGAATCTAATGGTGTGATGCAATAAATGATTTCAGAATACAATGAACCTAATTTTTAATTTTTTTATTAATAATTAAAAAGAAAAAGCATTAACTTGTATAAAGTAATGGTTAGAGATTTTATCATGAATTTAGATGATACAAAATTGAAATTTTATTACTTTCTTTCCTCAACCCAATATTATATATATATAAAATAATAATTTGAAGAGTGAGATATCTACAGGTAAAATCATATAGCATTTATCATGAAAGATCAGAGCCCGTTGACCCTCCATCTCCAACAAGACAATTCAACCCCAAAACTGCTGCCCCATTTTTTAAAGAAATTTTCTATGTATCATATTTATGCTCAATCTCATGTACAAATACACATATGCTAAACGCTAGCCAAGTGGCATTTGATGAGAGTGGATTTTTCTCCCAATAAAGTAATAATGCAACATCTTTTTGCTCACATAAATTGTAAGGAGATTAAATTGTCCAAGGGGACACATGGACCTTCCATAGTGCGAGTACTTTAGTAGGAGTCTAGTAGGTTTTCTTCTATTTTCGCTTAACCCTATTGTAGTGACCCTTGATTATTTTTTTATTCTCGCCATCACTTTTAATATCTAAATTTCATGATCAAATTGATTTTAAGATTATAACCTCATCTCATACCTTATTTGGTTCGAATAACTTATAAGTTTTTAAGAATATGTAGATGAAATTTTTTATTTAAAAATATATTTATAAAAAAAGGATTGAATATAAAAGTAGTACTTAAACTTGTCCACTTCTCCCAAATTGATACTTATGATTTTTTTTGTCCCAAATTGGTATGCGAACTTTTTTTCCATCAACTAAATCGGTACCTGAGCCTAACGCCGTTAAGTTTAGGACACGTGGTAAAATAATATTGTGACATGTGGCATATGAAGACGACGACTCATCGGGCTCCGACTCCGACCATTCCCCTCCGCTGTCTCTTCCCGCCAATTCCAAACCCCAAATGGAGGAGACATTGTCATCCCCTCTCCCTCCACCTCCTGTTTCTCTCCCCCACCCTCCCAATTCCGTTGGTAATTCAAACTACAACAAATTTCCCATTATTTTCTTTTGCTAAAATATTTTACTCTTTTTGCTCATCAACCATTTCTTTTTCTTGATAATGAAAAAAGAATATTTGGATTACTTACAAACTAGTCAGCCCAGTAGAGTGAGAAGCTTCCCTCACATCGAAGGTAATTATGCTTTGCACATTTACATTCCAGGTACTTTTTTTGAATGACCACATTTCTTTACTGATAATATTGAATTGAATGAATGCCTTTTTTATTTATTTACTTTGTTAATTATTTTAGTTTTTATACCATTTTTGTCAAAGAAAGAGAGAGGTCAGTTTTTGAAGAGAATTTCATCCTTGGTTACCAATCTCCATGTTGTGGATATTGATGTTCCATTGAATACATTGTGTAAAGAAGAACATAAAACTTAAACAAGTGGCATTAGGAAGGGAATTCCGTATAGAGTTCACCAAATTGACTCTATCGTAACAATGCTTCGCCAGAAACTTCAATTTCAAAAGCGCGGTTTGATGTTATTCTTTACTATTATTATGCTTAGTTCCATTGTTAAAAAAGAAGAAGGAATCTTTGGGTTTTCTTACTTATGATTCAAGGATATGGTTTTGATCTTTGTTCTTATAACACAATACCTCCATTAATATATCTCTAAGAACTACAAAATCATAAACACTTTGACATTCTAAAAAGAGAAAATTCCAACCACACAATAATTTACACACTGTTCTGATTTTTTAAATAAAAAATACTGAAACTCTATCTATCCACTAGACAAATATTGAAAGTCAAGATAAAAGTAAAATAACTAAAACTTAAATTTATGAAAATACAAATACCTTCTATTTAAATACGAGTTAGTGTTGAGTCAGGTACAGTTAGGTTAGCTTTTTATTATTATTTTCTGAGTTGTTTGTTATAATTTATTTTTTTATCTTTACATTTAACTTTAGGTTTAAAATTTTTAAACTATAATTTGATGAAATGATTTATTTAGTAAAAAATAAAAATATATTTTAATTATTTTACTACTTTAAATATAATATATTCTAAAAACTAAAAATCAATTTAAATTTAATAAAAATAAAATTAATTTTCTAAATCAAAACCATCCACGTGTTTTTTTTACCTAAATAATACAAAAAATAAAATTAATAACTGAAATGGTATGACTATAATATTATTTACCAAAATGGTATAATTTTACTGGTGCCGCCTGTCAAATTGGCGGCACCAGACTGAAATGTAATGATTTAAAGTATTCATTGATATGTTATGCAATTTTCCATTTAGAATGGCTTCTGAAAAAAAGGGAAAGGGTGTGGCGGCACCAAACTTTAAATATGGCTAATTGCCTTGTAAGCTCTCCTTATTTATTATTTTTTTTTATTCCCTTTCAACTCACTATATTGTGTTTAAACAAGCCCTTAACCTATTTTTGTAGTTAAATAAGCCCTTAACTTATGGTTTTTACTCATAAAAACCGTTTATTTTAATATTAAAGTAAATATATATATTTTGAATTTCAAGCTCTTACCTTAATTTTTGTTGATGCAATAAAATTATATACACTTTAACATCAACATAAAATCTAAAAAAGTAATCAAAATTTCAAAAGAGTAGTTAAGAATATCATGTATATAAGCACTGCAAGAAATTTAAAATTTTATTTTTATTTAATAAATTATTGTCATCAAATTCAGATCAATATAAAATGTGAATTAGTTTATATTTTTTAAATAGCTTTACTTTGGGTAAAATATATTTACTTTAATATTAAAATAAAGGGCTTTTATGAGTAAAAATCATAAGTTAATGGCTTATTTAACTTCAAAAATAGGTTAAGGGCTTGTTTAAACACAATATAGTGAGTTGAAGGGAAATAAAAAAATAATAAATAAGAAAAGCTTACAAGACAATTAATCATATTTAAAGTTTAAGTGCACCCGCAATGTCAGCGGTACCTTTTTCCTTTTTTTAGCACCCATTCTAAATAGAAAAATTACATAACAGATCCCTAAATACTTTAGATCATTGCATTTCAATTCGATGCCGCCTGTCAACAATAAAATTATACTATTTTGATAAATAATCTTATGGGCATATAATTTCAGTCATTAATTTTATTTTTTATATTGTTTAGATAAAAGAGGCCCATCCACAACATCCCCGACTTAACTTCTGGATCCTTTTCCATTTGAGTTTGTAAATAATTTAAACCCAGATCAAAATTTTAGGGAATAGAAAGGCAAGTTTCAAGGTGTTGTGATCTTATCCATGGACATTGTCTGTCTGGTGGGCGCAGTGCATTGTTACAACACAATGGACAACTTTGTTGCAGAGTTAGATGTCAGCACTGCCACAATACGCCCACTTTTTCTTTTCATCTTTTCTCCCGGTTGGACACGTTTAAGCTCATACAAGTGCCAAAGCAGGGGTCTTGTCTTATCCAATTAATTCAAGTATTAGTTATAAGCATAGGCATAACGGTTTTTTCACATTAATAATAGCAACGGGCCGGAAAATAAATTATTTAGAATGGTTCACGCGATATGAATATAAAAATAAATAATTTAATAATAAAATAAAAATATTATAATTTTCAAAAGGGGTGTCGTCATATAAGGGAGTCGCATCCCCTTTTCACATGCCATTTTACTTCTTTATTAAATTTTTTTAAAAGTTTTATGTTTATATTTTTAGTTTCTATTATTTTATTTTATTTAATGAAAAAGTTAAATTGTTTTAATTCCTAAATTTATAATTTTTAAATATTTTATAATTATAAAATTTTGAATATTTAAAATAATTAACAAGCTGATAAGTTTTTTCTAAAATTGATTAAAAACATTAGGGTAAACTACCTAAATAGTCACTCAAGTTTTTAACAAGTTTCTGTTTTAGTTATCGAATTTTTAATATTTATAAAAATGATTGAGTTGTTTTATTTTTAATTTATATTCTTAATTTCTAAATATTTAAAATAATGTACGAGTTGATAATGTGTAAGCGTTGAGAGTGAAATGCATTGAATTTTTTTTAGAAATAGAATATGTAAAATATTAAGGACTAAATTTGTTATTATACCAATAAAAAGAAGGTGACATCGGTATTTTGTTTTGTGACCAAATACATTTTAACATTAGAGTAACTAGAATTGGAAATTTACCTAAGAGTGGAGAAATTAACAAAAAAAAATTCAGTGACTAAAGTAAGAACTCACTAAAAACTTGAGTGACTATTTAGGTACTTTACCCTAATGTTTTATTTCAATTTTATTAAAATTTATCGGTTTGGTCATTATTTTAAATTTTCAAAATTTATAACTATAAATACTAAAAATGTATAAAATTAAGAAATTAAAAAATTATCCTTTTTATTAAATAAAATAGAATTATAAAATACAAACATATAAATAAAAACATATAAAATTTGTTTAAAATATAAAATATAAAAAGTAAAATAACGTGTGAAAAGGAGTGTTGTTCCTTGTTTGGCGACACCTCTTATGAAAATTAAAATTGTATTTATATGTATTTTATTTATTTTATTAAAATATTATATTTTATAGGTAGTATCACTGACACATTGGCAATACTGCCTTTTATTGTTCAAACGATCTATTCTCATAAATAATTTACTTTTCACTTCATTTCCATAATTATTTATTTTTCATATTATTAATTAAAAAACCATAGACATTTGCTTAAAATTAATTCACAATTTTTTTAAAATTATTCAAGTATTATTATTTAAATTTGAATTAAATATTATTATTAGTAGAATATTCAAATTTGTAGAAAACTCAAATTTAACATTTTCCAATCACATCTTGGAAATCCAAATCTAAATATTAAAATTAAAATTTTAAAAATAATATATAATCAAACAAAAGAATTTAATTTTAAGTAAAATTTATTCGTAACAATAAATAAATACAAAATAAATTACCGAATTAGTTAAATAACAATTCAAACAAATTAAACATAACAATTTCACAACAGTTTAAATTTACCTAACAACTTAAAAATAAGAATTCTAAACCAATTGTAATTGTTAGTTCCATGTTTAGGGTTTTAGTTTACATATTATTGTATAAAATGTACATTATAATATCATAATTATATATAAAGTTACATTTCATTAATAATCTACCCTAATTAGAAATAACACCTCTTTAACATAAGTGAAGATTTTTCCTTCTCTTTGCTAAAAATAGGTTTGGGAGTGGCTAAACATTACCGACTAAATTAATTTATTACTAACTCATATACTAAAACATGTGTAAAAATGATTCTCATTACCTATCGTGGCATTAGGGTTTAAACTTACATATAGGTAATATAAAATATGCATTATAACAACCAAGTTGTATATAGTTTTAATAATCATTAATAATCTAACTTAATTATATAATGCTAATTGTATATATTGTAATCTACTATAAAATTAGCTAGACATTTAATGTTTAGGTTGCATATCATTAATATAAGAATACCCATTATAATACCATAATTGTATAATAATTACTATACATTCATAATTTACTTATATATAACAATTAGGGGTGAGCGTTCGATCGAATCAAGTGAAAAAATTTTGAGTTAATCGAGTTGACGAGTCATATTTTATCATCTTAACTCAATTTGAAATTTTTTCAAACCAAGTCAATTAAAATGAAATTCAAATCGAGTAAAATGAGTTGTGTAAGCATCAAATTCTTGTTCACTAGGTTATATGAAATCTTAAAGCCTACAAAATCCTTGGACAAGCTTTTGAACACCATCTCTATTTGTGTGTTGTGGTCTAGATTGACCTCATTATTTGCAGCCTCGACGAAGTATCCCATAAGAGTAATTATATGGTCTTTGACTGGGGTGTCGGGCTTTTGTTGGACATTATCAAACTAGTTATAGTCGAATGTCAAGACAAGGCAACTTGGCCTCTAAACATGTCATTTAGTTTATCTAGAGTCACTTTGGTAGTCTTACAGCTTTCCAATTTCTTACAAAAGGGTGTTGGTCACGCTTGCCAGCATATAGCAACGAGCTAACTCATCAAACACCTCCTGGTGTTTTCTAGCCTCAACTTTAGTGGGTGGAAGGCATTTATTATCAAGGTCTTTTTTTAGTTTCTCATAGCTTAGGACAATCATCAAGTTCCTTTTCCATTCCTTATAGTTATTTCCGTTCAGTTTGTTCTTAGTGAGTATTTAATAAAGGAGTAGGTATCATTTTGGAACTGGAAATAAAATGTTCATTCATTAATATCTTTGTATTAAGAAAATATTTTGAAAACATTTTGCAACTTACGTTATGCATTAAGTTATGCATGCGTCTTACATTAAACCTTGAAAACATTTGTAAGCCATTGCAATGATAATTCCTACACCTATTGAATCAACTAACCGTGGGGTAATCTTAATCACTAGTAAGAATATGGATTTCCATCCAATTAGTATATAACCCTAATTCTTTAAACATTCGTAGTAATCGTTTAACATTTGGCCATCATTTTAACTTAAATAGAGCTTCATGGGAAGTTACTTAACAAGAAGATCTTAAGATTATAACCATCAACTCAACACCTATCACATCATGTGTCACAAATGAGTTATTGTGGGACAATCTCATTAAGTGACATGCTGTGATTAGTTGTCTTATTTGAAGAAAACTTCTTGTTATATCGCATTATAATACCTACAACGTGCTCGACCAACTAGCATACAATTACAAGATAATTCTTTTTACTTTCAAGAAATTTCCTCAGTGAGATCCGCATTGCAATCCTACCGTGGGGTAATTAAATTGTTATGTCATTACAAAAGGTTTTTAATATTCTCCCACTCAGTCTTTTAAAAACATGTAAGGTTTTTAATATTCAATTTCAATCATGAATGATTAATAAATGCATGACAAGTACATAGGGCATTCTTTCCCTAAACTATATGGCATGGTTATCATACATATGTTTGAAAATACACTAACAATCAAATAAATATCATTAGGCTATCATAAATAAAAGCATAAAATTTAAATGACTCTGATCAGTCAAAGTTTCCATGATTCCATCTTAGAAAAACAATAAGAATTACAAAAGTCATCCCAAAACATACTTTGGGTCTTCTATTTTGCCACCACGGACTTTCACTGTGTATCGGTTCATGTCGCTGTCATCGTCGTTTTGTCACCGCTACCATCTGCCATCACTAGCCCCTATTGTCGATCACCACTAGCAGCCTCCGTTGCCTGACCACTGTCGATCTTTTGTCAATTTCGTTAGGTCAGGTTTGCGTCGTCTCGAAGAGCTTAGATACGTTTTAGTTCTACGGGTTCCACTAGAAATATTGGTTACATAAGTCTTATGTCCTCTTCCTGCTCACATAAATTATGCTAAAATAAAAAAAAATCTTGTGTAGAGATGATAGTCCACAATCTAATTACATACCTGGAAATTAATAATAATTGCACTTTGGAAAATTTATTTTATCATATAAATAATAAAATAATAACATACATTCATTCAAATACATATCCCTAAACATGCTAATAATTAAACGAATGTCACATCTTATAAAAATCAATCACACATGAAGAAGAGAAAAAAAATTCAATATCAGTTTATAATATAAACATAGCGTAATCTTACTTTAATACTAATTGTTGGAAAAAATCTTATTCGAAAACAATTTTCTTACACAGTGAAAAATTAAAAATTTAAAAACCGAGTCGGTCTGTGATATTTATAGTAATAAACTTTTCCCGAAATCGCACTTGTGTTTTGGGTTAGATGGATCATTTTCGTTCCCGGCTTTCAACCGAACGACCTTATCAGTTATTCTCATACCATGAACTTGTAATACCCCCTACCCGTATTCGTCGCCGAAATAGAGTATGAGGCATTACCAGATTTTATCGAATAAATATTTTTATTTTTATTTTTTTTATTTTTTTTAAATTCAATATAACCTCTTTATAAATCTCTAATCTTCCCTGCAAATTTTAAACCGAGACCAATCCGGCACAACCAATCCATTTCAATATATTTTTAAGATAGATTTATCATATTCATAAGATAATCTCATCACATACCAAAACTAAAATTTGTTAGCCATACCAATGGTTAACTATACATTCATTTCACATTAACATCTACTTTACTAGCTTATACATGCCATTGATTTCCAAAATAAAGTTTCTTTATATACCGAGATCTTGAGGTTGATAGTGTGATGCGTCTCCGACCAAATTCGACCTCTGAGCTCTTAACACTACAAAACAGGGGAAAAGGAACATGGGGTAAGAACTTTGTGCTTAGTAAGCTCATGTAACAAGAATTATACTTACCTAATATTTTCAATACAATGCAATACACATTCATACATCCATTCAATGCATTATTCCCCTATCATGCACAAACTCAACATTCAAATTAGTCTAATAATTTCCATGTATCAATAATTTATAACGTGATTGATGAGCTCATCAATTTCATGATTTCCATTTCCTTGTTATTTTTCCATATTTATCCCGTTGAACTACTTGGAATTTCGATGGATTTTCAGGGGTACACCTAAGTGTACAAATCCGGGTCCGTCAATTCATATTCATGTGCGCACATTTCCATTTCATAGAGCACACTCCCGCGAACCTCATCCTTACAGCGGGATTACCAGTCCAGGCTAAATCCCCTGTAATATAAACTCATAGAGTATTGTCGGGATTACCAGTCCAAGGCTAAATCCTGCAACGACAATTACTCTAATGAGCTTGGATCCAATTACAGTCAAAGCTAAATTCAGACCTAATTCGGATTACCCGTCCGGGCTAAATCCATTTTCCACATATTCTTCGGGAGGGCTATATCAGGATAGGATCACCCGTCCGGGCTAGATCCTTTTTACTGTCAATTCCTTTTCAGAGATCCATCGAATTTTCCTTCCATTCAACTGGGATTTATTTTCTCTTTTCATCAAGAATATCAATACTTCATCAATTATCATACAATAAACATCCAACTCATTTTCACATCAATAACAAACATTTTAAGCATTTAAGAATAAAATTCAAGTTACACGAACTTACCTCGACACTTGTTCGTAACCAAAAGTCTACTAATCTCGAACTTTTTCTTTTCCTCGATCTTGCTTCGTATTTGAATTTTCCAGATCTAAATAAATAAATTTAATCATCAATCTAGTACATTTCATGTTCATATGTAACATTCTCTATAATTCCACTATTATTTATAGTGCATTCGAAGCTGTCTCACTGAGTCACAGTCACTAAATTATTTATATCTTGAGCTACGGAACTCCAAATTAAGATCCGTTAATTTTCCCTGAAATTAGTCTCACATATCTTATTACCATAAAATTTTCAGAATTTTTTGTTTAGCCAACAAGTACAGTTTATTCTTTGAAGTTTCCCCTGTTTCATTGTTTGACAGTTCCGACCCCTCTTCACTAAATATTAATTATCTCATTGTACAGAATTTGGATGATGTTTCCGTTTGTTTCTTATGAAAATAGACTCATAATAATTTTTGTACAATTTTTAATGATTTTCCAAAGTCAGAACAGGGGAACCCGAATTCATTCTGACCTTGTCTCAAAAAATCTATTATATCTCATGATTTACAATTTCATTGCTTACACCGTTTCTTTTATAAGAAACTAGACTCAATAAGATTTAATTTAATATTTTATTAATCCTCTAATTCGATCTATACAATTTTTGGTGATTTTTCAAAGTTAGAGTACTGCTGTTGTCCAAAACTGTTTTAGTGTATGATGTTAATTACCATTTTTCCCTAAACTTTCAATAAATGATAATTTTATCCCTGCTCAATTAACCTCTCAATTGAGCTGATTTTTCTCAATTAACACTTTATCCCATCACTTTAAACTACTTTATAAGCTTTGGAAATCAGAATTTTAGCACTAGACTTTAATCCAAACTTTTTTACAATTAAGTCCTACAAATCAATTTCTATTGAAATTACCTAATAAAATCATCTCATAAACAAATTAAAGCTTCAATTTCATCCTATTTCATCATAAAATTCCAGCACATATTCATAGAAACTTTCAAATTCATTCATAAAATCAAAAACTAATGAATTTAGTAATAGGACCTAGTTGTAAAAGTCTTAGAAACATAAAAATTACAAGAAAAAGGCAAGGATTAACTCACTTGGTGCAAAAATTATGAAAAACCAGCTTGATGAAACCCTTAGGACATTTTTGGCTGATGGGAATGCAGAAAAATAAAGAGGAATCTAGATAATTCCACTTTAGTCCTAACTTTTAAAGCAAATTTTGCAATATTCCAATTTTACCCTTAATTCTTCAATTCTCCTGATTTTTCTCGGGTTTGCCGCCCAAAATATATCCTTTTGGGGTTATTTTCAATTTATGTCCCTCCTCATTTAACAATTGAGCTATTTAACCCTTCTAGTAACTTTTACACCTTTTTCAATTTAGTCCTTTTCACTTAATTGACTACCCAAACATTAAAATTTTCTAACGAAATTTTAATACCATATTAGTAACACTTAATAAATATTTATAAAAATATTTTTGACTCAATTTTACGAGATCGATGTCTCAATACCTTATTTTTACCCAATTTCTTCAATACTTTCTTTTTCTAACTAACCACTAAATCGGTAAAATTTTTCTATCGATATTTTCATATGATTTTCCTATCATACCAATATTCATGCAAAAATATTAAAATAAATTTCTCTTTAAATCAGATTTGTGGTTACGAAACCACTATTCTGATAACCTTGAATTTGGGGCATTACAAAACTACTTCGAATGTGAACTCAAACAAATTTGAATCAAACACAAAACTAGAAATTATTTACTTTACTTTCACTGGGAAATTAAAACTCTCTCTATAATAGAAACCAATAAAAGTGTTATTCCCGGAAAATATAATTTATACTTAGAAATAAATTCTCACTATTTTTGGGTAGAATAATAATATCTCAAAGTTGTGTGTAACTTATTGTGTTTTTAGCCATATCGATGTCATCTATTTATAGGGAGAGGAAGTAAAGCCCTAGTTGAATTAGTAGAATCCATTTAATGTCTATTTAATAGAAATACAATCCCCTAGTTAAACTAGGAGAGAGAGAGGCTAATAGGGTGCGCTTCCTTTCATATGTATTATGATGAGGATTCGGGTCTCTCTTGTATTGGGTCCAATTATATGTGCTTCCTGAACTTTTAACCCAACACTTTATAATTCAATCTAACCAAATACATGTTTGAATTAAATTAATTAATTAATTAATTTCTCAGTTAAATAATATTCTCAACCTGATTATTATTCATTAAAATCATGACAACTTTACCATAAAAGAATCTATGAGAAAATATGTTTAATTTTTTACATTCAAACGGATTCACAATAACCAATTAATTTAATTTTATTTTTGAACTTCAATTATTTAATTAAATAATGATTCGAAAAACTTAAATTAATTCTCAGTCATTTCCATACTATGTGAGAAACCACATTCATTTCTGAATATAACCCATTTCTTTATCTTTATCATTTCTATTCATTTTTGTTTATTTGATTCATCATGCAATACATTTCTAGGTTCAACGAGCTAGCGGATGGATCGATTGGACATATGTAATTAGGACTCAAATGATTTATAATTAAGTTCTAAATTTTTGCCTATTAACTATAAACTCATTTAGTCACGAAGTCATTCAACTGTAGTATCTTGATTGAGCTCTCCCCAATGACATACTGTAATAACCCGTTTTTTAGTGGTGTCGAAAATAGTGGTTTCGGGACCACAAGTCCAATGAGTAAGTTCGTATAATTAGTATTTAAATTATACGAGTCAATAATAATTTTTATAATGAACTTTGATTTGAGGATTTTAACTAATTTAATTAAAAGTTAGTATAAGTGATTCGGTTCAAAAGGCATGTGGTTATTGAAAACAAGGTATTAGGACATCGTTTCCGTAATTTAAAGCCATAAATATTTTTATTAGATATTTAAAAAGTCGTATTATATGTGAATTGAAGTTTGGTTCGGTAATTTTGACGATTTATTGCTTAATTACTGTAAAAGGATTAATTTGTAAAAAAGGTAAAAGTTAATTGCTATATATTTAAAATAGTAAAGGGACCAAAATGGTAACTAAACCATGGTCAAAATGTCCAAGCGGTGGTGGATATGATTAATCCACTAACTTTTGAGCTATTTGCTCTTTTAGTCCTAATTAGTTTAGGGCTAAATTGAAATTAAGTTTGTTTAGATGGAATTTAAAAAGAATTGAAGGACCTATTGTGCAATTAAACCTTCCTTAGATTGTAATTTTACCATATTTATATATTATGGACATTTATGGACATGCTTTAGTAATTTTATAAGTTTTATTAAAAGGTTAAATTTGTAAAAAGTTAAAAGTAAGTTAAAAAATTAAAGAAATAAATAATAATATCATGAATTTCCTTTCTTCTTCTTGGTGGAGAACCAAATACACCATGGAAGAGAAGAGCAAGCTTCGGCCAAGCTAGATTTCTTTAATTTGGTGAGTAAATCTCGTCCGTTTTTAGTAATTTTTATGTTTTTCAGCTCGTATTAGCTTAATCTAGCTAACTAAAGGACTAATTTATAATACTATTAAACATTGTGGATTATTCCATTGATGAATTTAAGTTGTTCTTGAATTTTTTTTGGTAAATTATTAATTTTGGTTGTTAGATAGGACTATTTTGTAAAGTAATGTTTAGTAATTTTAATGTTTAAGGACTAAATTTTTAAAATGATAAAATTACAAGGACTTGATGTGAAATAACAACAAGTATGGACTTTAGTGGAGTGCTACATATTCGGCTGAAACTAAATTTAGTTAAAATTGGTTAAATTGTAAGTTTGAGCTTAAAGACTAAATTGCATAAACTGAAATATCGGGGGTAATTTCGTAAAAATGCCTCAAAGGACTTAATTGCATAAAATGAGTTAATTTTAGTATTGGAATTATTTAATTGAATGAAAATACTATTTTAGATCAAGAACGAGTGAAAAATTGAGGAAAAGAAAAATTATTGAATAGTCCTTGTACCTTTGTCATTGCTACAATTTAGTTAGGTAAGTTCGTTCGATTTAACTTTAGTACATTTATAAATGTATTATATAAACCTAACTGCATAATGTTGAATTATATTGATTTGTGTAATTGAAATAGAAATAATTTATTGAAATAACGTCAATCATTGACTGAGATACTCTTAGCCGTTCTACAAATCAATCGTGTAAGTTCGTATGTTTATTTATACTTCTAATGATTTTTATATTGTTTGTTAATATAATTTTATTAAATGTTATATTTTATAATGGTATGATCTTGTAAAATAAAAAAAATGGAATACTGATTCTACTAAAAGTGCTCAAACGAGCAATATCTACTTATTCTACTGAAAGTGCTCAAACGAGCAATATCTACTGATACTACTAAAAGTGCTCAATGAGCAATGTCTACTGATTCTAATGAAAGTGCTCAAACGAGAAATATCTACTGATTCTACTAAAAGTGCTCAACGAGCATTATCTACTAATCCTACTAAATGTGCTCAAACGAGCAATGTCTACTGATTCTACTGAAGTGCTCAAACGAGCAATATCTAATGATTCTACTGAACCTGCTCAACAAGAAATATCTACTGATCCTACTAAATGTTCTAAAACGAACAATGTCTATTGACTCTACTGAAGTGCTCAAACGAGCAATATTTACTGATTCTATCGAATAGTTGCTCAAACGAGCAATATCCACTAATTATACTGAATGCTTACTCAAACGAGCATTATCCATTGATTATAGTGAATAAGATTTTCTGTACCAATGATTGGACACGAACACTGAAATAAAGCTCTGAATATTATTCATTTGATGGAAGTTGTGATTAAAAGAAACTCTTTTCATTAATCTTTATTTGAATTATTATTTATGTTTGATTTGATAAGCATTACCGTTCAATCGGCGAACTTACTGAACTTTATGTAAGCTTACTTGTATTTGATTTATTTTTGTAGATTATGTTTTTTGTGGACTCAGAAGATCAGATTAACATGAGAAATCACACTATCCAGGAATCTTTGGTTGATTTTAATTTTGTATGGCTTATATGCAATGTAATAGGACCCTTTTTTGAGATGTGGTATTAGTTCTTGATTTTGTGCAAGTTTACACTTGAGCTTGTGATGTTGTATTTGAATAACTATGAAAATATGCATGTTTCACCTAAGTTGAGTTGTTGGTCAAGCATGAAACACAATGATATTATGTTGAGTTATGGTATGAAATGAAATGAAATGGAGGTAAGATTTTGATGTGTAAGTTGTGACTTGTATATACAACTATGAAAGTAAATTGTTGTGAAATATTGTGGTGTCAATGATGGCACATTGGTTAGACACTTAGATTGATTGTGTTTACAGGAGTTAAATGTATTTGAAGGTGTTTAATGACCTATGGGATTGTATGTTTGAATATGTTTAAGTACTTAGACATATGGATGAAGAAAGGAACATGATTTAGGTAAATTTTGGGTACACACAGTCTGGGACATGGGCTGTCACATAGTTGTGTATCTCACACGGGCTACCCACACAGGCGTATGCCCTGAGCGTGCTTAGGTGTGGTTTTCACACGAGCTGACACATGGCCTGTGACACAGCTGTGTAACCCAACATCAATGTTACACGTGCTAGCACACGATCTGGCACATGGGTAGCGACATGGTCGTGCCCGACACCACATGGTTTGGATCATGTCACATGGCTTGGGCACATGGTCGTGTGACCCTTGTTTTAAAAATTTTTCAAATTTTCCCTAAATATTTTAATTTATTTCAAATTGATCCCTGATTGTTCCCAAACTAATTTTAAGGCTTCCATAAGTGTATGTTTACTTCGATTTGAATTATTTAAAAAAATATTGTTAATTATTCTAGTGAACTGGATGGTATTGTTATTGAATGTTCTAAAATGTACAGTGATACTTTGTAGCCCTAATCTGGCAACAGAAGCAGTTATGGGTGTTACACATACCATTACGAAAGTAGCTCAATCAACACATGTTTAATAACATTGTCATAAGTGTGTTACCCTCATAGGGTATCTTTAATCTCTTTAGGATAAACTTGTTCTCCAAATATGATCCTATTTTATCTTATGGTAACTATGACATCTTTCTTAATGAAAATTCAATTACTATCATATAGTAATTAAGTTATTTATCATAAAGAGAAACGACCCGTGACCAAGTTTACTTTTAATCTATCATTTAATACTAATGAGAAGATATCATTTACCCAAGTCTTGAGCTATGAATTCCACTATTGTGAATGATGCTACATACTACAGAAGTCGTATACTGACGTGATGTAGGTCACGTCATGTGATTCAGTTAAAAAGACTTGAGATTCGACCAAGCGTGAAGGGCCCAAATTCAAGATGATAACATTCCAAGCCCATGCAACATTTTGCATGTGGGCTTTTAACGCCCAAATCGTCCATCTTATTTAGTATTTTTAATTCTATAGCTTTTTTAAATTTAAGTTTTTTTAATAGCCTTCATGTTATTTAATTTATATCTTTTTTATTACATCTTTTTAATGTGTCTTAACATGTCTAGGTTGTTGTGTTTTTAATATTCCTAACACATGCTTTGTAACATCTCGCCTAGCGGAATATTAATATCTCAATATTGTTCAGAGAATGGGTCAGATAATATAAGTGGGAAAACGATAGTGTTAAAGCTAGTCTAACGATAGGAACCATCTTGGTGCGCTCGTGACACCTATAGATTTGGCGAACACCGGGTTAGCACGTAATAATCAAATAAGTAAGCCTGATAAGGGAAAATTCACCCCAAAAGCCTTTGATTGGTGTGAATGGAATGAGCAGAGTCTTTTATAGGTAATGAAGAAATAAATCTTGTTTTGAAAAGTTTATGTCAACAATGATGGTAATTAGTAACGATGGCTTTGAGTCAGTCAAGATATAAGGAAAAAGATAGTTAGAAAGTAACCAAATGAGAACTAAGATAGTTAAAAACTAAAATAGAGTACTTGATTAGTTTTTGGAATTCATAAGATTTGGATAAGGCCACCAAATGACTGATGTGACGATTATTGAGTCCTATTAAAGTCAAGGGAGAAGTCAAAACATTTAAGACAAGAAAGATATCTTTTTCATCGGGAGAGCAGAACCAAGGAAAGATAGGAAAGCTCTTCTAAGTTAAGTATAAGGCCTAATAAATCATGAGCTATGAACTTTATGAGTAAATAAAAATACTAAGACTTTTGATGTATATGTAGGGGCGTAGTTTGCAATGAAACCTGATGCAAGACGTTATTAGGAAAGGACGCCCAGAAAAGTAGTAAGTGGACTCACGTAATAGAGTCGCTACCAAGACGATGAGATGCGCCAAAGCGTGATCGGTTAAGTGATAAATGTTAAAAGTAATATGTTTCTGCCTTATTCTTAATGCATTTTTGGATGATTATTCGATTTAAAATGGTGAATTGTAGGCTCTTAATCCTTTAAATTCATGTTTCTATACTTAGGAGAGCATTAGGGAGTAAAATGAGCGAAAATTAAAAAATAGGAGCAAGTTTCAAGAGTCACACAGGCTAGGCTATTCCACATGGGCTGGATACACGTCCATTTGCCAAACCATGTGGATTTCGCGAATTGCATTCTGAAAACATGAAAAAATGCAATTTTTAGGTTTTTCAGGCATTCTAAGACCTATATATACCAAATATAAGAAGAGGGGAAAAAGCTGTCAGAGAATACTCAAGAAGACAACTCGAAAAAACACCATTGAAGACGACTCTAAAGTAGATTTCCTTCAAGATTGAAGATCTCCTTTTGATTTGTTGGAAGTTTATTATGAGTTTTCTTGTTTATTGTGGTTATACTGTCTTTGAGATGTTTTTATTTGCAATTATGAACTAATTTTCGAAATACTTAGGGGAGATGAACCCTATGATGAATTTCGTCTTTTGATTTCTGTTTTATGTAATAAATATTTGGATCTTGTTCTCAATTTTGTGTGCTTAATTCTTGGTTTAATATTTTCAGACTATTAATCCATGTTTGATGTGCTTGAATAGAGGAGGAAACGTTCCTGTTTAAGAGTAGATCTAGCATAATTGAGTGGAGTTGCATGCAATCCTAGAAATAGGGTGACATAAATTTACTAGATTAGAGTCAAATCTAATAAGGGGATCCATAGATCGAGTTAATGCGATAATAGGGGTTTTAATTAGAAAGAAAATTCAATTTAATCAACCTAGGGTCAATTACTCTTACTCTCAAAAGAGATTTTAGTATAATTTAGGGATTTCTACGGATCAGGACACTAAGTGAAGAAATTGTTCAATTAAAATTGATAATGACAGATGAAGACTAGGTGGATTCTCTCTTGGGTATTGTTTTGTTTCTTGATTGTTTTCTCGATTATTTTCCTGATTTGTTCTTTGTTGTGTTCTTTAGTTAATTTAATTAGTTAATTTTAGTTTTTAATCTATCACTTCAATTTGTCGATATCTGTGCTCACCGTAGCTATACTATTAATTTATAGGTGCACTTGCCTTTGTCAAATTTTTAGTTAGTTTCAAGGACATCAAGTTTTTGGCGCTGTTGCCGGGGACTGAAATATAAGGAAAACTTTATTTCTATTAATTTAGCCTTTTTTTATTTTAATATTTTTATTTTTATTTAATTTTTACATTCTATTTTTTTGTTTGTTTGCTTCTGGCAGGTTCTTTTGGTTTATAACTAGATGAAACCCATTGGATCCATTACTTTTTTATAGTGAGATTGAAAAGACTACTCGCAGAAATCGTAGAGAGGTTAGAGAAGCAAGACAAAGTCAACATAATACAATAGACGATTAAGAGGAAAAGGATATTACTGTGGAGATGGGTGATAATCAAAATAATCAGCTACCTTATACACGTCCTGCCCCTCGGACTATGTATGATTATGCTAAGCCATTCTAATTAGGGATGAATCGAGTATTGTTACACCGACTATTAATGCGAACAATTTTGAGATCAAGCCGAATACAGTTAGATGATGGAACAATATGTTTAGTTTGATGGTTTGCAAGATGAAGATACGAATGCTCATTTGGCCAACTTTTTAGAGATTTGCGACATGTTCAAGATTAATGGCGTTACTGATGATGCCATACAATTATGGTTGTTCCCATTCTCATTAAGGAACAATGCAAAACAGTGGTTAAATTCATTGCCACAAGGTTTTATCACTACTTGGGCGCAAATGACTGAAAATTTTTTGTTAAAATATTTTCCTTCGGAAAAAACAACTAAGTTGAGGAACGACATCTCTTCTTTTGTTCAGTTTGATATTGAAACTCTTTATGATACATGAGAGAGATTTAAGGATTTATTGAGAAGGTTTCCTCACCATGGACTATCTTTGTGGCTTCAAGTTCAAACTTTTTACAATGGTTTGAACCCTTCAACTAGGCAGATGATTGATGCAGTAGCTGGAGGAACATTGAACAACAAAACATCTGAGGTAACTCAAGACTTTATTAAGGAGATGACACTGAATAATTATCAATGGCAAGTTACGAGAGTAAAACCTGTTAAGGCAGCCGGAGTTTTTGATATTGATGTAGATTCTATGTTGGCAAGAAAATTGATGGTTTAAAATTTTCTAAGTAGGTGAATCCAGTGATGCAATGCGATGTGAATGGAGTGGGGATGATTAATTCAAAATATTCACCTTGCAAGTCTAACATGGAGCATGAGCAATTCTACTTTATGGGTAATAATTTTCGACCTCAAAATAACCCTATAGCAATACTTATAATGCAGGATGGAAGAATCATCCAAATTTTTCTTGGGGGTGGTCAAAGAAATCAAAGGTCACAATCCCCTCCGAGTTTGCAATAGTCTTATCAGTAAGAAAAGAAAGCAAACCTTGAAGAGATGCTTGCTAAATTTATTTCAGTTTCTAAAACTTGAATTCAAAACATTGAGATAGGCTTGAAAAATCATCAAGCATCAATTCATGGACTTGAAAATCAAATTGGACAGCTTGCTAAATTGGTTTCGAAAAGAAAACAAGGTATTTTACCTAGCAACACTAAACCAAACCCAAAGGAGCATGTGAAGGTAGTTACATTAAAGAATGAGAAAGTGCTGTATGAGCCCGAGAAGAAGTTGAAACAAGAAATTGATGAGAAAGACGATGGGTGACAAAAACTGAAAAAATTCAAATACAGGAGCTTAAAGCATACAAACCGTCGATCCAATATCCAGCAAAGTTGAAGAAAGACCGCATGGATGAACAATTTGGTAAATTTCTTAAAATTTTTAAGCAATTACATATTAAATTACTTTTTGTTGAAGCTTTTTCGTAGATGTCTACATATGCAAAATTTTTAAAGAAGCTATTAAAAAAAAAGGAAGTTAGAAGAGTTATCCACTGTAGAACTAAATGAGGAGTGCTCAACCATTCTCCAAAATAAACTACCCATTAAGCTGAAAGATCTATGAAGTTACTATTCCTTACTTTATTGGTAGTTTAAACATTGAAAAAGCATTGGAAAATTTGGGTGCTAGTATTAATTTGATGCCTTATAAAATGTTCAAGCAACTTCATCTCGGGAACTCAAACCCACTAGGATGAGTATTCAATTAGCTGACAGATCTGTTAAATATCCTAGGGGCATTATTGAAGATGTACTTGTGAAAGTAGATAAATTCATATTCCCTGTTGATTTTGTTATACTTGACATGAATGAGGATATTGAGGTGCCTTTAATTTTAGGTCGACCCTTTTTAGCCACTGCTAGAGCTATTATTGATATGGGTAATGGCAATGTAATGCCCCATATTTTTTTTTGTTCTTGCAAAAGTGTGACACAACTGTGTATCTAATTCAGTGGTTAAGTGTTCTGGGTGTGTGTGAGGTCCCAAGTTCAAGCCAGGGCTTGGGCAAATTTTGGTATTTTTATGAATAAGCCCTATCCTTGGTCAGTAGGCTTTTAAGTAAAAGTTGGCAAATAATTAATAGAATGGGCCTGCTGGTCTAGCGGATAAGTGGAGTGTTGGTGTGAAGGAGGTCCTGTGTTCAATTCTCTGTGATGGCGTGCAGACAGTATTTTTTCTCCAATTTCGGCTAAGAGTTGTGTTGGGGCAAAATTCTGAGTAGTTGTGTTTTAGTGGGTTAATAGGGAGTGATTTTAGGAGATAATGGGGGAGAGGTTATCAGAAAAAAATTTGGTTATCTTTTTGTTGCAGAAAAAAAGTAGAGTTTCGATTTTCTCTCCAATCACTTAAACTTTTTCTGACGTTTTCTTCTTTTTTCCCTCCTCTACCGATTCTTTCCTCTAGTTGCTGTCGAAATTTCCATTATTTTTTCTACTTCCATTTCTTTCTTTATTTTCCAATTAAATTTTGTTGAGTTTAGTTTTTAATGGAAAAAACAGTGTAAGCAATGAAATTGTAAGTTATGAGATATAATGAATTTTGTGAGACAAAGTCAGAATGGGTTCGGGTTCCCCTATTCTGACTTTGGAAAAATCATCAAAAATTGTAAAAAAATAATCAGGGGATTAAATTTATATATTTAAATCCTTAACGAGTCTATTTTTAAGAGAAACAAAGCAAAACATCATCTGAATTCAATACTAAGAGATAAATAATTTTTAGTAAGGAAAGTTTAAAGCTGTCAAACAACAGAATCGTGATAGATTTGAAGATTTTACTGTACTTATTTGATAAACTAGAAAATCTAAAAATTTTATGGTAGAAATGTATTTGAGTCTAGTTTGGAAAACATCAAGTGGATCTTAATTTGGAATTCTGTAGCTCAAGATATAAATAATTTAGGGACAATGACTCAAGTAGACAACTTTGAATGAACATATAAGTAAATAGTGAAAACATATATGAATATTTAGCTAGCATGGGTTACATTAAAAATGGATCACACGGCCAATGCCAATTTTGGCCGAGTGGCCCATATGGGCAAACACAGGCGTGTGGGCCCATTTTTACCAAAATGTTTCTAAAGTTGTACGGGTCGCCCAAGTCGACTGTGAACCTACTGTAAGGTCGGTAAGCGCTACTTAAACCCCTAAATGTGTGAAATTGACTGAATGATATCTGTACTGAGCATGTTAATGTCTGAACTGAATATACGTACTGAAATTGCATAACAGCATATCATCCATTGTAGGTTGCATTGCATTGGCTTGGGGGTTGTTATTCGGAGGAAGTGTACTGAAAGGCTTTAAGCCTAATTTACTGGCAGCTCAGATGCAAACTACTGTTTTGTGCCACATTTGGTACTACTTGGAGTGTAGGGATAAGTGGGTTGATTATATCCCCATATGGAGTGTAGGGTTGAGCGGAGATGGTGTGTAGAAGCTGGGTGGGTAGGATTTTGCTATTGCATAACTATTACTATACTGATACTGTGATGGGCTAAGGCCCTACTGCATTTTTGACACTGTACTGAGATGGGCTAAGGCCCAAACTGTCACTGATTCTGAAAAGGGCTTAGGCCAAGACTGTTCAACTGTGCATTGTGAATACTGATTGTTTGCTTGTTTCTGCGGGATTACACACCGAGTTTACATAAACTCACCCTTTTTGTTTAATGTGCATAGGTAATCCCCAGATTTAGACGGATCGGTGCGACGGAGGACTCAGCAGTGACCACATAAAATTTTGGACATCATGGTTTTCAATTTAAGTTTTATGATTTGATTATTATTGATTATTTGGTTTTTTAATTTAAGGACCCTCTGGGACTATGGTTTGAAATTTTGCGTTTTTGTTTATTTATTTTTCTTTATGGATTTATACCTGCTGGTCGTAGGAAATTCGATTTTCAAAAAGTTAAAGTAGTTTCTAAACGCATGATCACTTAGACTGTTTTATTAAAGCCTCCGCAATGAGGGAAGTTTCAAAACAAATTTTTTAAATGATTAAAGATGACTTCATAAGTTCTAACAAAGTTTTACTAAAGATAATAACATGGAATGTTTTCAACGTAACAACGAGGTTTCAAAAACACTATCGTGTAACATTGCCAGATACGACCATAATGTCTAGGCTGGGTTTGGGGTGTTACATTTAGTGGTACCAGAGCCAGGTTACAAAACTCCACTGTTGATTATGGGTTTTAAATTTGGTTTTTGAAAATTTGGTTTTTAAATGAGTTGAAATATTTCTACTGGGTATGTGGTGCACCAAGTCTCCAGCGCCGATCCTGTAAGTGTTCTGAAACTGATACATGCTATGATACTCTGGAACTGATATATTTTAGGATATTCTAAAACTACTGTAAGTAGTATACTGTGAAAACACTCTAGATGGTGTATATTGAGACTGTAGCAAAACTGATAGAGACTGTGATTTACGAAAATCACTCTGAATTACTGAAACTTTTAACATAAAACATCTCTTAATAAATACTAAAACTCAAAATGATGCATAAAAATTCATAATACAGATAAATCTGAATAGACATGAGTGCATGAGATATTCGTGGACATGGTACTCAAGCCCGAGGTAGAGGCCATAGGGGGTTCGATCTGAGTCCTCTTCCCTAGGTAATATACCGAATTTGGACACAAGTGAGATGCCAGTGTCGCCTGCTACTGAGACTGAGTCTCATGATCGCATGGCTGAGGATGGTGCATTATCCTAGGCTATGTTGAGGATATTGGAGAGGGTCACGGGGCCTAATACTGGATCTAGGGGCCGTGCGTTGATTACGGAACAACTCCAGTTCAATAGAGCTAAACTCTTCAGGGCTGTCACTGGGTCGCCCCTAATGTGGCCGAGTACTGGATTGAGGCCATGGAGAGGATCATGGATGACCTGGATTGCTTCTCCGAGTAGAAATTAAAGGGTGTAGTCTCGCTGCTGTGTGATAAGGCTTATCAGAGGTGGCTTACTGTTAAGGAGGGCACTTAGCCCGAACGTCTGACCTGGGCGTTCTTTAAGACCGCCTTCCAGGGAAAGTATGTAGGAGCTAGTTGTGTGGATGCTTGTAGGAGGGAGTTCCTGAATCTAACACAGGGAGATCGATCAATGGCCGAGTATGAGACCAAATTCCTACGACTGATCCGTTATTCGCGAGGTATGGTGGCGATTGATTATGAGCATTGTGTCCGCTTTAAGGATGACCTCAGAGATAATTTGAAAGTCTTGATAGCTCCGCAGAGGGAGCGTGGTTTTTCTTCATTGGTTGAGAAGGCGAAGATCGTCGGGGAGGTTAAGAGTGCTGAGCGCCAAAACAGTCATAGGGAGAGAAGTAGGAATAAGAGGGATTCAGAGCCCTCGAGTTCTGTGTAGAGGCCTAAGAAAAGGCCGGTGATGGGCGATTAGAGTGGGCCCTTGTTATCTGCATTGGACGCAACCATGTGTCGACTGTGGTAGACGCCATTAGGGCGAGTGTTGGAAAAGGACTGGGGCGTGTCTAAGGTGTGGATCATTGGATCATCGCATTAGGGAGTGTCCGTTGAGGGCCGATCAGATGCAAGCTCAGGATACTGGTACTGTAGAGCCACAGAGGGTAGCATAACAGCCACCTAGAGGCCGTGGTCAGGCTAGGGGTGGTAATGTCATGGGTTGTGGACAGAAAGCACCGAGCAGAGGTGCTGGACAGACTAAGGTGAGGTAGCCTACTTTAGTTTATGTTGCACGTCACCGAAAGGACAGAGATGCTCCGAATGTCATCACAGGTACGTTTCTTATTTATGATGTGCCTTACACAACATTGATAGATATAGGATCTATGCATTCCTATGTTGCCTGTTCCGTTTCCAAAAACCTAGGGATTCTAGTTGGGAGTACTTCTAGTGAGGTGGCTATGCTAAGCCCGCTAGGGCGAACTGTTAGAGTTAGAAAAATGTACAGGGATGTTCCTTTAGAGGTTCAAGGAATGATATTTCTGGCTGATTTGATGGAGCTTCCATTTGGGGAGTTCGATATGATATTGGGGATGGACTGGTTGGTCAAGCATCGTGTTAGTTTGGACTGTGCGACTAAGAGGGTCGTATTGAGAACTAAGGAGGGTAATGAAGTAGTTGTGATTAGGGAACGTAGGAATTACTTAGCTAATGTGATCTCTGCACTGGTAACTAAGAAACTGGTTCACAAGGGATGTGAGGCGTATTTGCCCTACGTAAGTGTTTCCGCTTCTGGGGACTCTACTGTAAAAGACATCAAAACTGTGAGGGATTTTTCGGATGTCTTTCCTGAGGAGCTACCAGGATTACCTCCAAATTGGGAAGTGGAGTTTGAGATTGAGCTTTTCCCTGGTACAGGTCCGGTGTCTATCGCTCCCTATCGAATGGCACCAAAAGAGCTTATGGAGCTTAAGGCTCAAATTTAGGAGTTATTGGATTGTGGGTTTATCCGTTCTAGTGTGTCCCCGTGGGGAGAACCAGTACTGTTTGTTGAGAAAAATGGTGGATCTATGAGGATGTGTATCGAATACCGACAACTAAATAAGTTGACTATGAAGAACAAGTATCCACTTTTGAGGATTAATGATTTGTTTGACCAGTTTCGAGGGGCGTCTGTGTTCTCCAAAATAGACTTGCTTTCTGGGTATCATCAGTTGGGGGTTAAGGAGGTTGATGTGCATAAGACGACATTTAGGACTCGTTATGGTCACTACGAGTTCCTAGTGATGCCATTTGGACTGACTAATGCATCGGTAGCTTTCATGGATCTGATGAACCGAGTGTTTCAGCATTACCTAGATTGGTTTGTAGTGGTGTTCATCGATGACATATTGGTTTATTCAAGGACTGAAAATGAGCATGATGAGCACCTTAGGATTGTTCTTCAGATTTTGAGGGAAAAGTAGCTCTATGCTAAGTTCAGCAAGTGCGAGTTCTAGTTATGTAAAGTAACATTTCTGGATCATGTGGTGTTTGCTGAGGGGATTCGAGTCGATCCACAAAAAATTGAGGCTGTATTGGATTGGAAGAAACCTAAGAATGTGTCTAAGATCCACAACTTTTTGGGGCTGGCTGGTTATTACCAACAGTTTGTGGAAGGATTTTCACTGATCGCAGCATCCTTGACTAAGCTGCTATAGAAAGGTGTACCATTTGACTGGACTAATGCACAGTAAGAGAGCTTTGAGAAGCTTAAAACTGTACTGACTGAGGCTCCTATTTTGGTACAGCCTAAACCTGGAAAGGAGTTCATAGTTTATAGTGATGCATCACATGTCGGTTTGGGATGTGTGTTGATGCAGGATCGTAAGGTGGTTGTATATGCGTCTCGCCAGTTTAAGATACACAAGGTGAACTATCTGACGCACAATTTGGAGTTGGTCGTCGTAGTCTTTGAATGGAAAATCTGGAGGTATTATCTGTATGGTGAGAAAGGTATCATCTACATTGATCACAAAAGCCTCAAGTATCTCCTTACTCAGAAGGAGCTGAATCTAAGGTAGCGAAGATGGGTTGAGCTGCTTAAGGATTACGACTGTACCATTGAGTACCATCCTCGGAAGACCAATGTAGTGTTCGAGGCATTGAGCCGTAGGGCTATGACTGATCTGAGAGCGATGTTCGCTCGACTTAGCTTGTTCGACGATGGGAGTTTGTTGGCTGAGCTTCAAGTCAAGCCAACTTGGATCGAGCAGATTAAGGGTAGACAGTTGGAGGATAATTCTTTGGGTCTTCGGTTCCAACAGATTGAGAGTTGTAGCACTACGGACTTTGGGTTGAACTCTGAGGGTGTGTTGTGTTTCCGAGGCCAGATATGTGTGCCGAATGATTCGGACTTGAGGCAGTCTATTTTGAGAGAGTCGCATAGTAGCCCTTATTCTATGCAGCCTGGTGGAAATAAGATGTATCGAGATCTTCGAGAGTTGTATTGGTGGCTAGGGTTGAAGCGAGAGGTTACGGATTTTGTGGCTAGATGCCTGACTTACCAGCAGGTTAAGGCTGAGCATTAGTTGCCTTTGAGATTACTGCAGCCGATTAAGATTCTGCTATAGAAGTGAGAGCCAAAAACAATGGATTTCGTTAGTGGGTTGCCTTTAACACCCACTAAGAAAGATTCAGTATGGGTCATCATGGATCGATTGACTAAGTCTACACACTTCATCTCAGTTAGGAAAAATTATTCTTTGCAAAAGCTGGCGAAGCTCTATATTTCTGAGATAGTGAGACTGCATGGGGTACCAGTTTTGATCATCTCTGATAGGGATCCTCTTTTCATGTCTCAATTTTGGAAAAGGTGTATAAGACTCTGGGTTCAAGGTTGGACTTTAGTACTGCGTTCTATCCTTAGATCGCTGGTCAGTCAGAGAGGGTGATTCAGGTACCGGAGGATATGTTGAGGAGCTGTGGTATTGATTTCCGAGGCAGTTGGGAGGATTATTTGCTGTTAGCTGAGTTTGCCTATAATAATAGCTTCCAGTCTAGCATCCAGATGGCACCTTACGAGGCACTGTACGATTATAAGTGTCTCACTCATTTATATTGGATTGAGTTAGGTGAGTGACGTGTTCTGGGTCCTGAGTTGGTCTCTGAGACAGAGGTTAAGGTTGGATTGATTCAGGATCATTTGAAAGCAGCTTCTGATAGGCAAAAATCTTATGCGGATTTGAAGAGGCATGAGACCGAGTATCCTGTGGGGGACTTCATTTTTCTCGAGGTCTCACCATGGCAGAAGGTACTGAGGTTTGGTCGTTAGGGCAAGTTGAGCCTTAGGTTTATTGGACCTTACCGTATTCTGAAGCGAGTGGGACCAGTTGCTTATCAGTTGGAGCTACCTCCGGCGTTGGATCGTATCCATGATGTGTTCCATGTCTCTATGTTGAGGCGTTACCGCTTTGATCCTACTCATATTGTCCCTGTTGAGGAGATTGAGGTTAGGCCAGACTTGACCTTTGAGGAGGAGCCTGTCCAGATTTTGGATCGTGACGTAAAGGTTCTGAGGAGGAAGTCTATTTCTTTGGTGAATGTTCTATGGCTTAATCATAGCACTGAGGAGGCCAAGTCGAAGCCTGAGGATGCGATGCGTTAGCAGTATCCTTATTTGTTTTGATTAGGTAAATTTCGAGGCTGAAATTTTCTTTTAGGAGGGGTAGAGTTGTAATGCCCCGTAAATTTTATTTTTGTTCTTTCGAAGGTGTAACACAACTGTGTATCTGCTTCAGTGGTTAAGTGTTTTGAGTGTGTGAGAGGTCCCAAGTTCAAGCCAGGACTTGGGCAAATTTTGGTATTTATCTTTGGTCAATAGGCTTTTAAGTAAAAGTTGGCAAATAATTAACAGAATGGGCCTGCTAGTCTGGTGGATAAGTGAAGTGTTGGTATGAAAGAGGTCCTGTGTTCAATTCTCTGTGATGGCATGGAGAAAATATTTTTGCTCCAATTTCGGCTAAGAGTTGTGTTGGGGAAAAATTTTGAGTAGTTGTGTTTTAGTGGGTTAATGGGAGTGATTTTAGGAGAGATTATCAGAAAAAAATTTGATTGTTTTTTTGTTGTAGAAAAAAAGTAGAGTTTCGGTTTTTCTCCAATTACCCAAACTTTTTCTATCGTTTTCTTCTTCTTTTTTACCTTCTCTGCCGATTCTTTCCCTTAGTTGCTGCTGAAATTTCCATTATTTTTCCCTTTTCGTTTATTTCTTTATTTTCCAATTGATTTGGTTGTTCATCGTTGGTTGCGTGTGTTCGGTAAGTAACAGTTTTGTCTATTGTTAATTGTTCTTGGTTAATCTCTGAAAGGGGGATTCCTTTTTGATGTTTAGGAGTTAATCAAGGGGCTGGTGGTTTTGAATCGACGCTGTGATTGTGTGAAGTCGTGGTTTACTCAGGCCAGGTAAGGGTTTTGTTAGGTTTTTAGTCGAGTTCCTTCCAAAATTGGTTGATTAAAGACGAATTAAGTGATTAATCTGGAGATTTGTTAGACGATTTTTAGGTTCTGGAGGCTTAGGAGTGCTTACGCATCAGAAACGATACCAGGTGTGTACCCGAAACGTAGAAAATGGGATTTGGCGAAAAGCCAAAATTGCTTGCTGTCGAGAAATAAGAGAAATAAGAGAAAATGTTGCGAAAAATTGTAAAGAAAGGAAATAAGGGTGTTATAAACTTGGAAATCAACATTCTGCACTAAAATAGTTTTGGACAGCAATAGTAATCTAACTTTGAAAAATCATCAAAAATAGTGGAAATTGAGTTAGAGGTTGAATAAAATACTAAATTAAATTTTATTGAGTCTAGTTTTTCATGGAAGAAACAGTGTAAGCAATGAAATTGTAAGTTATGAGGTATAATGAATTTTGTGAGACAAGTTCAGAATGGGTTCAAGTTCCCCTATTCTGACTTCGGAAATATCATCAAAAATTTTTAAAAAATAATTAGGGGCTTAAATTTATATGTTTAAATCCTTAACGAGTCTATTTAAAGAGAAACATCATCCAAATTTCATACTAAGAGATAAATAATTTTTAGTAAGGAAAGGTTGAAGTTGTCAAATAGCAGAATCGGGATAGATTTTAAGATTTTACTGTACTTAGTTGATAAACTATAAAGTCTAAAAATTTTATAGTAGAAATGTATTTGAGTCTAGTATCGAAAACATTAAGCGGATCTTAATTTAGAATTCTGTAGCTCAAGATATAAATAATTTAGGGGCAATGACTCAAGTAGACAGCTTTGAATGAACATATAAGGAAATAGTGAAAACATATATGAATATTTAGCTAGCATGGGTTACATTAAAAATGGATCACACGGCGAAGGCCAATTTGGGCCGAGTGGGCCACACAGGCACACATGGGCGTGTGGACCAATTTTTACTGGAATGTTTCAAGGTTGCACGGGTCACCCAAGTCGATTGTGAACCTACTGTAAGGTCGGTAAGCGCTACTTAAACCACTAAATGTGTGAAATTAACTGAATGATATCTGTACTGAGCATGTTAATATCTTAACCGAATATACGTACTGAAATTGCATAATAGCATATCATCCATTGTATGTTGCATTGCATTGGGTTGGGGGTTGTTATTCAGAGGAAGTGTACTGAAAGTCTTTAAGCCAAATTCTGGCAATTTCACCGCCAACTCACTTTTTGTCTTTGCATTGGTACTACTTGTAGTGTAGGGATGGGTGGGTTGATTATATCCCCACATGGAGTGTAGGGTTGGACAGAGATGGTGTGTAGAGGCTGGATGGGTAGGATTCTGCTACTGCATAACTATTACTGCTACTGATACTGTGATGGGCTAAGACCTTACTGCATTTTTGACACTATACTGAGATAGGCTTAGGCCCAAGACTGTTCAACTGTGCACCGTGAATACTGATTGTTTGTTTGATTCTGGGGGATTACACACTTAGTTTACGTAAACTCACCCTTTTTGATTAAAGTGCACATGTAATCCCCAGACTTAGACGGATCGGTGCGACGGAGGACTCAGCGGTGACCACATAAATTTTTGGACTTCATGGTTTTCAATTTGAGTTATATGATTTAATTATTATTGATTATCTGAGTTGTAATTTAAGGACCCTCTGGGAATTTGGTTTTAAATTTTGGGTTTTTATTTATTTATTTTACTTTATGGATTTATACCTGCTCGTCGTAGGAAATTCGGTTTTCAGAAAGTTAAAGAAGTTTCTAAACACATGATCACTTAGACTGTTTTATTAAAGCTTCCGCAACGAGGGATGTTTCAAACAAAATGTTTTAAATGAATAAAGACGACTTCCTAAGTTCGAACAAAGGTTACTAAAGATAATAACATGGAATGTTTTCAACGTAACAACGAGGTTTCAAAAACACTATCGTGTGACATTGCCAGATACGACCATAATGTCTAGGCTGGGTTTGGGGTGTTACAGTTAAACTTGTGCTTAGGGTAGGTGTGATGAGATCAATTTTCAAATTTATGATGCCATGTGATTTTCTAGGGAGTAAGATGGTTCCTGTTATTTTATCGATTCTATTGATCATGCTATTCAAGATTCATTGCAAGAAATTGTTCATAAGGACACATTAGAACTGTGTCTTATTCAATGTGAGGAGGTCGATGAAGATAATTCTGTGATAAGTGAGATTGAAACTGATTTGGATGGTAATGCGTCTCCACTTAGACAAAAAGATTTTGAGGCCATTGAGGTAAGTACAAATTTAAAGTTGAAACCTTCTATTGAAGAACCTCCCAAATTAGAGTTGAAGCAATTGTTAAATCATTTGGAGTATGCATTCCTTGGAAATAATTCTACACTGCCAGTGATTATTGCTTCAGACTTAAAGCCGAATGAGTAAGATGAATTAATACAAGTGTTGAAGGAACACAAAAGAGTTGTAGCCTGAAAATTCTTTTGATATTAGAGGAATTAGTCCTTCTTCTTGCACCCACAATATTTTAATGAAAGATGAGTATAAGCCATGTGTACAAGCTCAAAAGAGGTTAAATCCCAACATGAAAGAAGTTGTCAAGGTTAAGATAATTAAACTTCTAGATGCTGGAGTTATTTATCCTATTTCTGATAGTACTTGGGTGAGTCCTGTGCAGGTTGTTCCTAAGAAAGGAGGCTAGAAAAAATGACATTTACATGTCCATATGGTATGTTTGCTTACTGAAGAATGCCTTTTGGATTATGTAATGCTCTTACTACTTTTTAACGTTGTATGTTAGCCATCATTGATGAACTCATGGAAGACATCATAGAGGTATTTATGGATGACTTCTCAATATTCGGTAATTCTTTCTATTTATGCCTTCAAAAAGAGGCAAATCTAAGGTTCTTGTTCCGGCTTTGAAAAAGAGGAAGACTCCAGGCGCAACCTCATCTTCAGGCACAACCTCATCTTCAGTCCCCACCTCAGTTGCTAGACACCCATGTCTCTAGTTCCTTTCGGGTCTTCAAGAGGACCTATATCAGCACTTACGACAAAGACCCTTGGGATTAGGCCATTGTATCGATTGAGAGGCCTTATAGGAGATACACTTGGTCAATATAGTGCACGCACTGACGGGAAAGCTCATTGGGATCGATTTTTCTCCTTCATCGAGCCCATCTACTTGGAGCTTACATTAGAGTTTTGTTCGACATTTTTTCTGCAGCATGTGTTGCCGCGCACTATTTCTTTCTAACTTTGTGGTACGACGTGTTATCTGAGTGTCCTTGGCTCCGGAGCTGCCCTTGGACTTTATTTTGAGGAGTTCATGAGTTCCGAGGGGTTCTTCACATTATAGCGACACATCCATTAGTCCCCTTCTCCCTGTTGGACTGACATTGCTGCGACTGCAATATCATATAACCTAATTTAGTCGAAGGAGACTTCTCTACCTCTGGCATTGCGCTACATCCATGCCATTTTATCCCATACTTTGACCGGTTGGAGGGAGGGCATCGGTGTTGTGGGTACATATGATGCTTACTTTCTTTAGAGCATGGCGATACGACGACCCTTCGGTCTTACATACTTCGTCGCCCTATTTTTCACCACTAGTCTGACCGCAATAGGAGGGGTCCTATCTATTTGGGACCCTATGTGACTCGCTTAACGAGGTATTTTGGCCTCTTTGCTACTCTAGAGCAGGCATCCTCTTTTACAGTAGTTTGACAGATGACCCCGAAGGGATTATTGATTATGAGTCACATGTGGATGATCGAGCGACAGCGTAGAGTGGGTCCATATCGATACATATTATCTCATTCCGACCCTCATGATGAGCATGAGGAGTTTCCCAATGATAATCCTCCTCACCATGCAAACCCACCTCATTTTTCACTACCGAGTCACCTTACCGCTGCTCCTACTATTACACTCGAGAACTTTACAGCGCAGTTTGATCGTTTCGAGCAACGCTCCTTTGATTGATTCGATAGCATTAACGCAGCTTTGCATCAGATTCATCACCATCTCCATATCTCTCCACCCGATTATGAGTCGAGAATGAGAGGATCAAATTTGAAATACCCTTGGAAAGGTAAGATTTGTAGCCTTGCATGAGATGCTGCCTAAGAGCAGTTACGTTGAGCTTATTGAAGAAATTATGACAAGGTTTTGCTATGTGATTATGATGTTCAAAGTTAAAAAGAACCTCATTTTCCACTACCGAGTCATCTTATCGCTACTCCTACTATTACACTCGAGAACCTTACAGCGTAGTTTGACCGTTTAGAGCAGCGCTACTTTGATCGATTCGATAGCATTAACGCAGCTTTGCATCAGATTCATCACCATCTCCGTATCTCTCCACCCGATTATGAGCCGAGAATGAGAGGATCAAATTTGAAATACCCTTGGAAAGGTAAGATTTGTAGCCTTGCATGAGATGCTGCCTAAGAGAAGTTACGTTGAGCTTATTGAAGCAATTATGACAAGGTTCTGCTATGTGATTATGATGTTCAAAGTTAAAAAAAAACCTCATTTTCCACTACCGAGTCACCTTACCGCTGCTCCTACTATTACACTCGAGAACCTTACAGCGCAGTTTGACCGTTTCGAGCAGCGCTGCTTTGATCGATTCGATAGCATTAACGCAGCTTTGCATCAGATTCATCAGTATCTCCATATCTCTCCACCCGATTATGAGCCGGGAATGAGAGGACCAACTTTGAAATACCCTTGGAAAGGTAAGATTTGTAGCCTTGCATGAGATGCTGCCTAAGAGCAATTACGTTGAGCTTATTGAAGTAATTATGACAAGGTTCTGCTATGTGATTATGATGTTCAAAGTTAAAAAGAAATGAGTTAAGTAGATAGATCTTGATTTTTTGTGGTTTAACGTTTAAGGGCTACTGATCTGATTGATGGAAGCCCATATTTGAAGTTTAAGTTGCCCTTGAGGCTAATAGGAGACTTTACTTGCTTGTATGTTTGCATTATAATCTTGTATGTTTTGAAAGGCTAATATGTGAAATGAAAACATAAGATATGTAAGTGTAATGCTTGAAGATGATGTGTTTCTATATGAATAAATAATAAGCTTGATGATACATTTCTATTATGAAGACAGTATGTACATGCATAAACACATCTAAAAGTATAGGGAGTCTTTGCATGTCTGAACGAGTGAGTCTACTAAGAATAAGTATGCATATCGAGTCTGCTTGCATTTGAGTCCGTTGGGACAATAAAAATGAATTCTCGCGATGAAAAGTGAAGACCATATTGTGTAAGGCCTAACCATTTGCATCATATGGCAAGTGAATACCACATAGTGTAAGAACTAGTCTGGGACTATGGCGTCATGTGGGGAAAAAGATAAATGATGGTTGGGTGAGTACCAGGCGATGAGAGGCAAACCTCAAGACATTGAGTTTAGGCAAGTCCTATCATCGAAAACCCCATTTACTGAAATGTGGAAGCCTTTGTGGTTGTTCTATGATAAGTGGAAGCCTCTATGGCTATTCTATGTTATATGTGATCCCTTGTGGGCGAATCTATTAAATGTGGAAGCCTTTGTAGTTATATCTATTAAATGCGCCCTTGTGGCAAAGTTTGTTATATGTAGGCATCTTTATGGATATCTAATGTTGTGTGAGAGCCTTGTGGCTATCTAATGTTATGTGGATGCCTTTGTGGCTATCTATTTGTATGGATGCCTCTATGGCTATCTTATGTATGTATCTGGACGTACTTGCAATTATCTAATGTGAGTAAGTGCCTTTATGGAAATCGAAAAGTGTGTGGATGCCCTTGTGGCTATTCAAGTGGATGCCTTCATGGCTATCTATTGATCAAATGAGTTTCTGAAGCTCCTAGAGACAGGAGAAGACAATGGAAGTCAGGAATACGCCTTAGTGGCACAGTTTGTGAAGTGACCTCGGACCGAAGATTCAATAGCAACACCAAAGTGGTGAACTCTATTAACGAAACACGAACACGGCAAAGTCTGGTCAAATGACTCTCTAACGGAAAAAGTAAAGGTACGAAATCTAATGAACAATGTGAGAAAGATGCCAAATGTTAAGGACGAGACGGGGTCTGTATAAAAGAAAAAGAAAAATTTTTAGTAAGGTGAAAAGGGCCAAAATGAAATATGTGGCAGATACGAGAAGAGTAAGGACCCGATATGGATAAGAGGATGAAGAAGTAATGAATGATGCATGTAGTACATTCTTAACGAAGTCTTAGTCGATTACGTATGAACTATACTATAAGGAACGATAGAAAATTGTTCCCGCCAAGGAAGGAAATAGGCCAAATAGTATGCAAAGTGTTTAGTATGCGCTAAGAAGAAATTTCATTGTAATAAATCTAATGTTTCACACTTTCTTTAGGGAATGAATCTGATAAGTATCCGTTAAGAAGAAAAAGAAAGTGTGAAGCATTAGACTTATTACAATGAAATAGATTAGGTAATTATAGTTTACCTCACTAAGTTCTTGTGAACTTATTGTGATTGCTTTTAAATGCAGGAGTTGGTAGTAAAGAGTACGCTGAGAGACGATGCCAAGGCTACGCTAAAAAGCGGTGGTCCGTGCTGATATGCATTTAAGGAAGGAAAAGATCGTGGTAAGGTTACGGTCTACGCCAAAGAAAAGCTTAAAGAAGATTATATGAACAAGTCACAAAGATATGATAACATTTACATTCATATGAAGGGTTACTTGGCGTAGTTAATGTCTATGCATAAGTTATAGAAATTTGTATATGTACATAGTAAATTGAAACAATATCGATGGTGTTCATAGTTTATTTCAGAATTTAAAGGCAAACATGCATTGTACAAAGAGTTAATCATGGTAATATACACGAGGTAATTCAGTAAACAAATGTAGAAACTTTTATTAAGTCATTGTTCTTCTAGTACATATGTGAATAGAAGAGTCTAAGTATGCCTGTCCTTAGGTGTAACACCCAATACTCGGCTCCGGTCAATCGGGTCGAGTGGAGGGTGTTACATGTTTCAATTATGGCGTCATTAGTATGTCTAATTTTACTACATGTTTATTGTGTTCTAATTGTGTGTTTAATGTGTCCTAGGGATGTCTAATGATCGACCACCTTTCTAGAAGAAGTTAAAGGACTATTCATGTTACCAAAAGAATCAAATGTGTTCACACACAAAGTGGCTGCTCATTTCAACATGAAAAGTGACCATTCAGCCAACCATTGCTTCATTATTGTCACCATCCATAGAAGAGCTAAATAAGACCCTTGAGAAGCATTCTAGAAGCTGAATTTTGAAACTTTCCATGCACCATAAAGGCCACTGTCCACCAAGGGAGGAAGTATGAGACCTTTGAAGAATGCGTAGCCATTAAGCATGTGTGAATTCTTCCCTAACGTAATTAATGGCAGCCACCATATTCAATGCTAAGATGCATGGACGACTAAGGTCATGCACTTATGTTTAAATTTGCATTTCATTAATGTATTTCACATTAAGGCTGAATGTGGTTATTGGCATACCTTGTCCTACAAATATTCAGTCATTTGAGTTGTTGAAGGTTAGACTATTTTGATAAATATACTTCTGAGTGTTAACTCTTTGTTCTTTAAGAACTATTTTGAACTTATTAAGAACTCGTTCTTGTGGTGTTCACCCAAATCTGATCTTATCACTTCCCTTCTCATCTTTTCGAAGTGTGGCGATCAACCCTATACCTTTGGTTCCTATCTTCATATAAATAGCGGGTCAAGGTGTTTCTTTCTTTCCAAACTTTTCAAGTTTTAAATAACCTTATAGAAATAAGGTTGCGTTGTTATATAACGTTGGTTCGTTTCTAGTTTGTGTAAGTTCACAATTTATATCTTAAATTATCAATTTGTTTTATTTTTATTCGAATTTCTATCATACTTCTAAAGAGTACCTATTAAGAATAATCGAGAACTTAAAATTGTGACTCATTTTTTCAACGCGTAGCGAGGTTCACGTCATATACCCAACGCATCAACTTTCGGTTCCTTATCTATTTGAACTCAGGCTTTTACTTATATCAAAATATACGATTCACGCACACATAGTCCATCATCCAACCATGATTAAGGTATGCCACACTATGAACGTCACAAGTGGATAAATCCACAAATGGGCTCAAGATCTTTTCTTTTTGGATATTATCTGATGTACTGTTTGTCCAGTTAGTACATTTATGTCTGTATCTTTTAGGAGTCATCTGCTTCAACGCCTAAGACAAAACATCTCCCCAATTGGACTTGATAGACGACATATTAGTCTTTTAATTAGTTTGCTCATTTCGGATTAGACTAAGGAAATGTTTTAGTCTACTAATATAAGTTGTCTTTCATATTATGATCCGAGCACATAATACCGCTTAGTATTAGTTAAATATTAGACAACCAGTGAGCTAATATTTATTTCTATTTTACTTTACAAGCAAAACCTCGTGAGGAAAATATACAATGGGTATTTATGTAATCAATGAATAATTTTATTAAATTAATTTGTTTGAAAAAATTACAACTATACAAACGAATATACTTCACTTAAGGCATCAGGTACAACAATGGGGAGGTATAAGGTTTCGAAATCTCTACTATTTCAATATGACAATGCTTGCTAAACAATATTGGCGTTTGCTTTTGCATCTTGACTCTCTTCCTGCACGTATTCTCAAAACTAAATACTTTTCGACATATGGGTTACTTGAAGCTTATAAAGGTCACAACCTTTCTTCTATTTGGAAGAGTGTTATAGTTTTGAAGAATGTTCTGCTCAAAGAAATCTGTTGGCATATTGGTGATGGTAGGTCGATTCATATTTTTAAGGATCCTTGGATACCTTATGATAATAAATTTTCTCATTAATTCAGACATACCCAAATTGTAGGAGGTTGCTAACTTCCTTCAAGTGGATGAGATGTGTTGGAATCGAGGTATTATAGAGGGTATCTTGACTCCATCTGATGTCTCTCGTATTGTTCGCATTCCAATAAATATGTATAACTCGAGTGATGCCTTGGTTTGGCCCTTCACTTCAAATGGTTAATACTCGGTAAAGTCTCAATATAGAGTCGCATTGACTCTTTTCGTTGCCATTAGTTCTTATGTTGTGGAGGGACCTTAGTCATTGTTATGGAACATGAAATAACCAACCAAATTAAAAGATTTTACTTGGAGGTTGTTGCGTGATTTTATTCCTTATAATTTGTCTTATCGAAACAGGTGTGATAGTACAATTGGCTTGTTGTAGATGTGGGGGATAATGAGAATCTCAATCATGTTCTTTTAGGCTGTTTGCATGCTCATAATTCGTGGTTTTCAGCAGGACTTCAACCTTCTTATAATTCCATTAAACATCTTGTTACCGATCTGTTAGCTAACATCAATACTGTCACCATTGAGAAAGTTCTTTCTTTATTATACAACTTATGGTTTCATAGAAACTTGTTCATCTGGAAGTAGAAAGACTTGCAGGCAGCTCACGTTGTGCACTTTGCTTCTTCTTTTGTGCAGGATTGGAAGATGGCACAAACTTTTTTTGATCGGCTCCATCTTTCTTTTGTTACAGATTCACTAGTGAGGAATGCTTCAAAAAAGCCATCGGGGGATGGTTGAAATGTAACATTGATGCAGCAAATTTCAGGGAGGACATTAAGACCGGTTGGGCAACAGTGGAGCGTGATTCAAATGGCACTGCAATTTCGACTATCTCTAGTACTTCCGATGATATTTTTTGCCTAACATTGTGATATAGAGCAATTAGAGGAATGATTCTATGTTTAGATTTCTGTTAATCTTTTGTTAGTTTCATTTAACACAAAACGTTGCATTTGGATAATGATGTTAGTAAACGGTGCATGTAAGGGGAATATTAAAATGGGTCTTTTTTAGGATGTAACCGTTTAGTTAAACGATGCAAATTGAACAGCTATGACTGACAGTTTGTCACTCCAAACTAGCATTCTCATTTATTTTGGCCAATCAAGTTTGGCAAAGGTAGTTATGGAAATGTTTGTCGTTTTCTTCCTCATTTCTTTCTTCTGAAATCTCATTCTCTCTTCTTATTGTTCTTCATTCCTTTCAATTTTTTTTACAAGTATTCTTTCTTTAACAAAGGTATTAAAGTTACAGTGGTTCTCATGGCCAATGATGGAGTCACCACACATCAGCAAAAGGAAATGGGCTTGATGCAGCAGGAGTTGACACAGTTGAAGGACTTCTCACAGCTTAATGCCAAGCTGAATGGTTGTTTCAAGGATTTTCATGAGGAGTTCAAGGGTGAGCTCAGATATGAACTCCATGCTTTCTTTGACCAATATTTGACACAAATTTTAAGGTAGAACTCAAGTGGAGCACCTGGACGAGGGAAGGGAATTCTGGACACTCCACCACCTAGGTTTCCACCTAAGGATACCTTGGTCATGTCTCTTGTTGCAGACTTGGGTCATATGTGGGTTCATTCTCGAGCCACATTGATGGATAAAGTGGGTTGGATGTACCAGTGGGGCTGTCCGCGATTCAACTAAGAAGACTCTCGTAGTTGGTGGTCTAAACTCGAGCAATTCTTTAAAGTTGAGAATGTGAGGGACCATACCAAATTCAGCATGGTTATGTTGCACTTGGAAGGTAAGGCACTCGATTGGCATATTTTCTTTACTCAATGACATGGGGGCCTTCATCAACTCACTTAAGAGTTGTATTCTCGGGGTTTGAAAGATCGGTTTGGTGCTAACAGTTGCTTGGATCCTATGATCGAGTCGTTGGCACTCAAACAAACTAATATAGTAGATCAATTTCATGATACCTTTGTGAGCTTTCTCAACCAAGTACATTTACCAGAGAGTTATACCCTCAGCATTTTCATTTATAATCTTAAGCTTGAGATTAGATAATACTTAAGGTTGTTTAAGCCTACTACTCTAGTGGAAGGGTATACACTAGTTCGACAGATGGAGGGCGTTTTATGGAGCATTCTTAAGAAACTGGGGACTGTAGAAGGGTCACTAGGTTTTTCGAAACCATTATTCTCTGCTAGCAAAGATAATTACAACACTAGTAGTAGTTTTTCAAATTCAGGGAACTTTAGCATCTCAACACCACAAATTGCCTATTAAGGCCCTGTCCCAAACTGAGATGGATGAAAGGGGAAGGAAGGGTTGTGCTTTTGGTGTGCATCGAAATACACACTACGTCACAAGTGAAACAGATCCCAGCTATACCAGCTAGTGATAAAACCTCGCTTAGAGCACAATTTTGAGCTTAAGAGTCCTACCTCGGAGGAGTTCCAGGATTGTCTTGAGAAGTTGGATACCTTTGAGAATGAGAATGATGTTGTTGCTCCAGTCCTATCCTTACATGCCTTGAATGGATCATAGGATCACAACACTATGAGGTTTTCTACTAAGATCGACCAAGTAGAAGTTATCATTCTGGTGGACTCTCGCAGTACACACAATTTTGTGGATTTCAGGTTTCTTAAATGATTGATCCTTTCAGTGAATTCCTCTTGTCATTTAAAGGTGATGGTTGCCAATGGAGCTCCACTGTCAACCCATGGCTTATGTAAATATGTGGCTTGGGAATCACAAGGGTGGATATTCTGTACTGACTTTATGGTTCTACCTGTAAAATGATGTGATTTTATTCTTGGTGTACAGTGGTTGTTATCCCTTGGTCCAATTGTTTGGAATTTCTCTTTTTTGGTTATGCAATTTGACCATTGAGGCAACCCTTGTACTCTTCAGGGTATTCTTCTTAGGAGTCTCTGTATTTTGATTGGTCCACAGTTGTCTAGATGCCTTAGCATGCCGAAACATGGACCCTGTCCAATAATGTTCACTAGTTCAGCTCTGACAGCTTTGACACTGCCATCCCAAATTTTCCCTCAGCATCTTGATTTACTTCTTAATGAATTTGGTGATGTTTTCCAGTTTCCTAAAGGACTACCTCCTAAAAGAATGTAGGAGCATCAAATTCTCCTTCAGGATGAGCCCCAGTTGGTCAGAATCAAGCCATATAAGTACCTCACTGTCTAGAAGGCTAAAATTGAAAAGCTAGTCAATGAGATGTTTTAGGCTGGCATATTTTGAGACAGTAACAATCCTTTCTCTTCTCCCATTGTCATGGTAAAGAAAAAAGATGGTAGTTGGAGATTGTGTGTGTACTATAAACAGCTCAACCAATTGACCATCAAAGATAAATTTCCAATACTTGTGATAGATGAGCTTTTAAATGTTGGGGCAAGCCAATTATTTTTCTAAATTGGACATGTGTTCAGGATACCACCAGATCCGAATGTGGGAAGGGGATGTCCATAAAACTACTTTTAGAACTCATAAGGGCTACTGTGAGTTTCTTGTCATGCCTTTTGGCCTGATCAATACCCACTCTAGCTTTCAGTCTTTGATAATTGGAGTCTTCAAGCATCTTCTAAGGAAGTTAGTGCTAGTGCTCTTTGATGACATATATGTTTATTCCATTGATTGGGCATAATATATGCTCCATTTGAGGTACGTCTTGGCTTTGATAAGGTAACATTAACTCTTTGTAAAAAAGGGAAAGTGAAACTTTGGTATTTACTCAAGTTGAATACCTGGGGCACATCATTTCATCTGGTTCTGTTCACATGGATCCCTCCAAAGTTGATAGAGTGCTCAGTCAGCCAACTCCTGGATCGATCAAAGACTTGAGAGGTTTCTTGGGCCTCTCAGGCTATTATCGCAGGTTCATTAGGCAGCATGGGGTCTTAGCCAAACCTCTCACCACTCTTTTAAAAATAGAAGTACAGTGGAACTGGTCCCACAATGAGCAACCAACGTTTGAGAAGCTCAAGCAAGCAGTATGCCAAGCACCTATACATGCACTTCCTGACTTCCAAGAAGAGTTCACTATAGAAACTAATGCATGTGGTCAAAGAATTGGTGTAGTGCTACAACAAAAAGGGAGGCTTATTGCCTTCTTCAACAAGGGTTTCGGGGTTCGACATTAGCCTTATCCATCTATAATAAGGAGATGCTCGCAGTTCTACTAGTTGTCAAGAAATTTCACCCTTATTTAGTTGGAAGACATTTCAATATCAAGATAGACCACTAGAGCCTCAGATTTCTCGTTGATAGGCAAGCCATTACACCCTACCAGCGAAAGTGGGTAGCCAAAACTTTGGGGTATGAGTACTCTATTACCTACAAACAAGGGAACCTTAATATCGTAGTTGATGTCTAGTCAATATGAGATCATTCGTAGGATGGTTAGTTATTGTAGCGTGAGGGCAGCATCTCATGGTCTGAGGTTTGGGGGCAGATTTTGGATTCGTGCTTCACTAACCCAACTCTACAAGAGATCTGTTTGACCCTTCACACCAGCCTCAACACCACCCAAAGTATTCCTGGGATGGTCGAGTCTTAAAAAAAGGGGAAAGCAATGGTTGGGTAGAATGTTGGTTTAAGGAACTTCTTTGACTTATTTCATGGAGGAGCCCTCGAGGGCATTCTGGAGTTCATGCCACTAGGCACAGAATTGCTGGTCTCTTGTACTGAAAGGGGCTCTCAGATGATGTTAAAAAGCATGACACATAAACATCACTTGGCTTATTACAACCTCTACCCATTCTCACTCGTGCATCAGCGTGGATTTCATTGAATGATTGCCTCTATCCATAGGGAAAAACACTATCCTAGTGGTGGTTGATAGACACACCAAGTATGGCCATTTTTTGGCCTTGTCCCAACAATTTACTACTCTCACAGTAGCTCAACAGTATTTGGACCATATTTACAAGCTACATAAAGTCCCTTAGTGTATCAGCTCCGATCGAGACAAAATATTCATCAGCTCTTTCTAGCAATCACTGTTTCAACAGCTGGGAACCAAACTCCATCTCTCCACTGCCTATCACCCTCAAACTGATAGGTAGAATGAGGTTTTGAATAGGTGTTTAGAAAGATATTTGAGGTGCATGTCTGGGGAGAAACCTGGTGAGTGGCTTCAATGGTTGCCCTTAGCTGAGTGGTGGTACAACACTACCTTTTACACTGCCATACAGAAAACTCCATATGAAGCATTATATGGCCAACCACTCCTCATCACATGCCCTATCTAGTTGGTTCTTCACAGGTGGCCACTGTGGATTGGGGCCTCCAACAGAGACAAGCAGTTAGGGATATGCTGCGATTCCATCTAAAAAGGGCTCAAGAGTGTATGAAGCAAATGGCTGACATGCACATATCTGAGCAAGAATTTTAGATTAATGACTTGGTGTATCTCAAGTTACAACCTTATAGGTAGAATTCACTCAGGAAGAGGGGCAATCAGAAATTGTCTCCACGATATTTTGACCCTTATCCCGTGGAAGCTAAAAGAGGCAATGTAGCATACAAGTTGACCTTACCTACTGGTGCCCGCATTTATTCCACCTCATATGTTTCCCAACTAAAAAAGCACATTGGTTCAGCTGTCAGCACTCTAACGCTACCTCCTATAGATGTCTATGGTACTCTGGATAAGATACTAGTAAGGGTTTTGGAATGAAAAATAGTGAAACGAGGGAATCAGGCAGTTACAGAAGTACTATTCGAATGGGCAAACACTTTTCCTGAAGATTCCACCTGAGAGAGTTTGGTCGAGTTGCAACAGAAGTATCCAACGTTTGATCCTTGAGGACAAGGATCGTGTTCGTGGGGGAAATATTTTATATGGAACAATTAGAGCAACTGTTATATGTTTAAATTTATGTTAAATTTCTGTTAATCTTTTGTTAGTGTCATTTAACACAAAATATTACGTTTGGATAATGATGCTAGTAAACGGTACGTGTAAGGAGAATATTAAAATGAGTCGTTTTGAGGGTATAACTGTTTAGTTAAACGATGCGGATTGAACAACTATGTCTGATAGGTTGTCACTCCAAACCTTTATTCTCTTTTAGTTTGGCCAATTAGGATTGGCAAAGGCAGTTATGGAAGTGTTCATCGTTTTCTTCCTTATTTCTTTCTACTAAAATCTCGTTCTTTCTTCTTACTGTTCTTCCTTCCTTTCAATTTTCTGTTACAAGTATTCTTCCCTTAACATATTGTAGAAGCTATTGCTATTGGGAAGACTTTATCATGGTTGAAGAGTTGTCATTTCGATCGCATTATTGTGGAGTCGGATTGCCCCCCTTTAGTCCACACTTTACTTGACCAAAGATTCAATACTTATAAATTTGGCTTATAGATTCATGATTGTTCTATCTTTAAGTCTAAGTTAAGCAAATTTTCCTACCATTGAACTCGTAAAGACAGAAACAAGATTGCTTACAAACTCGGCAGGGTCGCTTTGTTATATGTAAACTTCTTCGTATGGATTGATTTCCCGGCTAATATTTATGGTATTCTAGTTTCTGATGTATCCAATGTTATTAATATTAATGATGACAAGGATCTTAAGCACGGGTGTAACGAGTAAAGCTTATCTGTTTGGGTTAGATTTCCTCCTGTTAATTGGTTTTATTTCTTGTGTTATCGATGAATGAGAAATTTGGGTAAAAAAAAACTAGTATAAATAGAAGTGTTTATGGGCCAGGTCAAATTTGGGTCGAGCCTAAGCATGATATTAATATACTTTATACTTGTTTAAGCTCGACCAGAAATATAGGCCTAAAATTTTTGCCAAACACGTCCATATTTGCAAAAGTCTAACCTAAGCCCATTTTAAGCCCGCCCATATTATTTTTAAAATTTTTTAAATATATTTTTATTTTATTTTAATATTTAATAATTTTATACATTTTTTATATAGTCATCTTAACATTATTTTAATGTTTACATTAGAGTAGTATTATATGTTTAGTATAGATTTATTTTTTTAATGTATTCTAAATTACATAATATATAAAAATAACATAATATAAAGTATTATAATTTTAAAAATGAGTCGGACCGGGCTTTGAAGGTTCAAGCATGAACCCAACTCATATTTTAAACGAGCCTAATTTTTTTGCCCAAATCCATTTTTCGGACACAACATTTTGCCCAAACCTTCTCAAATTTTGGGTGGATCTTTGGGCCTGGACGGGTAACCGACCCATGAACATGTCTAAGTATAAATAAATAATTATTGTATATTTAGTTAAAATAATTTAATTTTTACTTTTACCGGACTAAAAAATGTTAAAAAATAAAATTCAACCCCAACAAAGTTCTAGTAATAATAATCATAACAAAAATCTGTGTTTAGGTGGTTTTGTCGTAAAAGAAGGGCCAATAATGGAATTTGAGGAAAAACATGCATCTCAAAAACTACAAAAGCTCTGGACATGCTTTACAGGTAGAACAGTTGTAGCACTTGTAATAGTGGAAATCATGTCAGCTCACATTGAATCTGCTTCTACCTTACCAGAAAAGTGAAGACATTTTCAATTTCATTGCGGTAAGCTAGAGAAAATCACGATAACCTTTCTTTTTTCTTTGGGGTAGTGGTGGTTATTTATTATCCCCCCCCCCCCCCCCCCGGGGGCGAGGGTCTTTGTTGTCGTTGTTTAGTTTCCTAGAAAACTGTAGAAAAAAAGAGAAAAGATGGGAATGTTTGCAAAATTGTAATAGGGACTAACTGTACCATTTTAGTTTTTTTTTTGTATGTTAATCTCTGAAAACGGGTAGTTCCCATTTTTTTTTTTTGTTGATTAAGCTTTTCTGTTTTGAGTAACAAAGAGTAATTTTCTTGTTATCAGCTCTGTTTTCTTAGGATTTGAAATGTGAAAGAATTTGAACCCTTTTTTTTTTTTTTAAATATATGAGCTCTGGGTGCACTTCAGCTTGAGCAGAAGATTCATGTAGTTAATGTCTTTTTACATTTACTTTCATGGGATTCGAAAGCTCACATTTTGATTACATCTTCATTTTTTTTTCCTTGAGACCAGAAAAATGAAAAGAAACATCAGCCTTAAGTCTGTGCAACTCAAATTATCAGCTTTTCTCAGTTCAATTATTTTCATGAAGTTCGTCGAGCTAGATTCTTTTGTTTCACTGGACAATGAACAAGACAAGCATTCAAATTTCATTTTGTTTTGTTTTCTCCATTCATTTTCTCCGTAACCAAACATAGTTTTGTTTCTTTCACTCTCTCTTCTTTCTACCTATTATAACGGACCTGTTATCAAATTCTCATGGGGGATTTATTTATTTTTCTTTGTATGTAATGTTAAAATTGAAAAAAAAAATACAAAACAAAATAAATGGTCTGTATCTTTATTACTGTTCCTTTTTCTATTGGGACATTTTCTAAGTTCGGCAATCATTATATTCTTCAATTTTTTATTAAGGCCTAAAGTTTCTTTTCATGAATTATGTAGGCATTTACATTATTCATAGTGATGGAGTCTGCAGCTACGGTTCTGAAGGGAAAGGCCTGTCATTTGCTGATGAAATGGATTTGGCAGTTGATGCTTCGGGTAGTAGAAAAGCATTGCTAGGTCGGGATATCAAGCCTTTTACTGATTCTGAAGCTGTTGAGAGCATGGAATTCATGGATTTTGGTTTTTCACATATGAACAAGAAACCCTTTTATGGTAACACCAGTTTGGGTTTTGGTGCTGAATCTGCTAAAAAGCTAGTTTCTCCTACTTGTATGTTCACCTCTAGTTCATATTATGGTGAAGAGGAATCTGGTTCCAAGCAGTCTAGTTCTTTGATGGAGTTCAACAGTCAAGGATCTTCACTCATTGATTTGAAGCTAGGGAGATTGACTGATTATAGAGATGCACAACATGGCAGACATTTAAAGGAAACTTTTGTTGTTTCTTCAGTTTGTTCGGCTATGACTGCCAAGAAAGCTCGAACAACAAGCTCTCCTTGCTGTCAAGTTCATGGTTGTAACAAGGATATTAGATCCTCAAAAGATTATCACAAGAGGCATAAAGTTGCTGTCAATGGAATTGAACAGAGATTCTGTCAGCAATGTAGCAGCTTGATCTTTTTTTCTTCATTTACCCTCTTTTTCCCTTCAATTTGGTCTGAGCTGGTTATAGTTTAAGATCATATTGTGATTATATTTGGAACGAGCTGATGTACTAGCCTTGTTTTGAGAATTCTTAGACCTTCCTCAAACAGGCCAGAATACAGAACACCATGTTTTTTATTCTGAAGAAATGACAGTATGCAATTTAAATCCTTGACATAAAGTTTTGCTAAGTTTATTGTTAGTTCAGTTTGTTCTATTTAAGCTTTGCAATAAAAATGATTTTAGTTCATTGTTTTGCATATTTATTTTCCATATTTTGATGTTACCTATGGTATTAGTTGTAACTCCTGTTGCTTCATCTGGTTCCGTTTATTGGCTGAATTCGATGACAGTAGGCGCAGTTGTCGTACACTGCTAGCAGGCATAATGAGCTCAAACGAAGCTTACATTCGATGCTCTTCTTGGAAAACGGAGTAACTTGCTGCAGACATATCAAGGTATGAACGGAAACATCTTTATACATTCAAAAATAAGATATAAAGTTCAATGAGTGCAGATATGTTTTTCAACGTAGATTTATCAGTTCAATTTCCTAGTTAAAAAGAAAAGAAAGCAGAGTTGAAGCAATCATATGGTTCCTTACCTAGCAATTGAATTTCATTTAGCAAAATTTTAACATATTGGTCACCTATGTGGACTCTCAGGTAGCAAATTACTGGGAACCTCAAATGTATTTCAAGGTGAATCTAAAGAGAGATCTAATTATAGTCCTCAGTCAGCCATACCCATTGCAAATGGCCAGTTTGTAGCAAAAACTTCCTTCCATATGCATGGCATTGGGAAACAATATGTTCCTGGAACATTTTCATTAGAAGCTGAAGCTTGCAATGATCCTAATGTAGTTGAAGAGTTATATGGAGTCTCGCATTTAGATTGTACTCTTTCTCTTCTGTCAGCTCAATCATAGCACTTTTCAAGCCATGCCCATCATAGCTTTGGGAAATCTGCACTGGTGGGTTCTTATTTCTATGGAATGAATACTATCGGAGTTGGCCAAGAAGGTCCATTGGGGTCTCTGGTGCTAGTCATATTGTTACCTTTGAAGTCCAAACAAATAGTGATTTGCCACAATTTGTTGTCGAAAATTAAAGTCTTTCCGCCACTTAAGCAGTTTGTTTTTAAGCCATTCTATGTCATTTTGATGCATTTTTTGTTTTAGTAATTTAGATTCAATAATTAGCAAAATAAGTATTTTTATGCATAATTCAATAATTAGCAAAATAAGCATTTTTATGCATAATTTAGCATTATGTGACCTATAGGGCCAATACAGGCCGAAGGTAGTATTAACAAACTTAATCGGATGTGCAAGACGCCTATTTTCAGGCCTAGGAACACTAGGAATGACAACAATGTCGCAACACAAGCACCTAGGGTCACAACACAGTAGAGCAAACACCAGAATTTCCATTCGAAGTTGCGTGTCAAGACACCCACATCCTTTGTCATGACACCATTGTGACGAGGGCCAGAATTATGCTAGGGGTGTTTCCGTTCACGCAATAAACTTTTATCAGTTTTTAGCTTGTATTTGACCTAATTAGGGCAACTAATATTGCCTATAAATAGCGAGGCTTAGGCTGAGCTTTGGGGAGCCACTTTTAGGTTATTAGTTAGTAGATTTAGTTTTAATTAGACTTTAATTTTAGTTTACATAAAAATTTTCATTATTGTTTCAGACTTGGATTTGATTTGGATCCAAGCCTTTATTTATTCAGTTATTTAGAATTTTCTTTTTGTTTTCTATTGCCATCAATGATATCTTGCTAGTTATTAAAGGATTTTCAGCAGTCGAGCGCATCATATATAAAAAACGAATCAATTTCTCTTTTCCCTTCTTTTTAATTCAATTCTTGTTTGCATGTTTAAATTAATTGGTGGGGAAATTGCATCTAGATTCATGAGTGACTAAATTTCTTAGGGAGATTAATGATCAAATATGGGAGTAATTAACTGAAGAATTAGGGATTGTTGTAGAATTAGTTGACTTAAATTATGCATGCTTAAACCTTAAGATTGAAAATCCTAGGAAGTAATTCAGATAAATGAGGTCGAGAGAATAGTTTACCGAGCATCTCATAATTTATCTTGGTTTAAACTGTGAGGTCGAGAGATAAGTGGTTTTTATCGATTAATAAATCAGTTAAAGGTCGAGAGGTAATAATGGTTAGTTATTAGCTAATTATTGAAACCCGAGTTCTAAAGTTAATTATGAACATTAATGAGAGTTAAGCTTCTGCTTGTTATCCGAGATTCAATTAGATTGTTAATTTACTTTCAATAATTTTATGTTATTCGTCGTACTATAATTTTCGGTTATTACTATATATATATGTTCGTGTAGAAAATAATTTTAAGTTTAATCCATCCTCCCTTGGGTACGACCCTCAGAATACTTCTCGAAGTGTTTCGTTGTAAACTTACTATATTACAATTTGACCGGTATACTTGCAAACACCACTGTTCTATTTTTGTTCTTGTTATTTTTAATTTGATTTTGGTTATTAATTTGATAATTTTTTATCTGATTTCAGTGTATGACTTGGAGCAGAACCATTCCGATCGAGCTAAGTCTTGAACTGGGGAGAATTTTGAGATGAAATCGATAATAAATGCAATATAATCCACCATTGGTGGCCAGTTTACAACGAGAAAACCCGTTGTTTAATGATTCGATTAAACCACCAACTCAGATAAGAAAAGAGCCATTGATGGCTCAACAGGAAAAGACATTGCGTGAATATGCGTTACTTACATTAGATGTGGTGCGAGGCAGTATTGACAGGCCGACTATCAATGCCAATAATTTTGAAATCAATACGGCTACCATCCAGATGATTCAAAATACTCTGCAGTTTCAAGGAAATATGATAGAGGATCCAAATCAGCACTTCAATCGATCCCTTCTACTCTGTGATATGTTTAAATACAACAAGGTCACCGATGATGCTATTCGTCTTCGACTGTTCCTGTAACAGCCCGATTTTCAGGGTGATGGAATAATGGTTTCGACACCACATATATCTATCGTTTCAACTGGTAGATATTATTTATAGAATACTTACAGAGTCATTAAAGTTGTATTAAAATTTGGTTAAGAAATTTTAACGTTTAGATAGCTAATTAAGGAAAAAGGACAATTTTAAAAGGTGAAAAACTTAATAATTATTGCATTTAGATTATTTAATAGCTTAATTAATAAATGTGAAAGAACCAATAAGGCAATTAAACCTTATTGCTTGATAGTGGACGGTTTTGGAGTGAAATTTTAAAGAAAAATTGAAAGTAAATTAAGTATAATGGCAATTTTATAATTAAAACAAAATCAAAACAAAATTAAGTAAAGAAATAAGTCTTTCTTCTTCATTTTTTGTTTCTTTCATAGCCAAAAACACTAAAAACCTAGCTTGTAAAATCGGCCAAACTTATTGCCTTGCATGTGAGTGATTTCTATACTCGTTTCTTGTAATTTTTATGTTTTTGATATCGTTGCAACTAGGTCCAGCTAGCCCTACCTTCATTTTTGAATTTGTTAAAAATTTTAGAAGTTTCCATTGAAGAATCTTGAATGTTTTTGATGATAACTACGTTTTTGAAGCTTTGATTGTGGTATTTGGTGATTTTGTGAAGTGATTTTTGTTAGATTATGATTTAAGGATTAAATTATGAAAATGTCAAAATTTCAAGGTTTGATAGTGAATTTGATGTTTAATAGGGACTATTTAAGGGCCTAGAATATTCGAATGTAATGCTTACTTGAGAAAAATGGTTAATTTGATGATTTTCGGGTTAAGGGACTAAATTTGCAAAAGTTATAAAAGCTAGGGGTAATTGTGTAAATTTGAAAAATAAAAGGTTATAAAATGTAAAGTGAATTGGAATGTGAAATGTAAGTTAATAATTGAGAAATTTCACATTTTAGATCAAGACCCTGTTGATATACGTGGAAAATGAAAAATCGTGGATTAATCCCTAAACTTCTACAACTACTACAATTCAGTCCAAGTAAGTTTGTGCGACTTATAATTTAACATCTATATGAAATTTTTGATGATATAATACGATATAATAGATATATTTGATTATAGATCAAGTAAAGTTATTTGAGAAATATTATCGAATTTCAATACTTGGATCGGTTGGATGCAGGATAGAGTACAATTGAATGTTGGTGTGATATGTGAGGGATTAGAATGGACATTGATGTGGTGTGATATATATACATTTTTCTTGAGTTGGCTGAGGTTAAGCATTTGTTGCGAAATCTTGTGTTATACTCTATTTTTTGGCGTGTTTTCGGTTGGACTAGCTTTTCGGAGCAATTGGCGTGTTATCGGATGGATTAGCTCTTATAAGCATCTGGTGTGTTATCAGGTGGATTAGATCTTACGGGTGATACTGGTGTGTTATCAGGTGGATTAGCTCTTACGGGCGATTGGCATGTTTCGGTTGGAATATCTATTTACTCCATAAGTCGTTCATCAGATCGTGAATCTCTGTATTGTAATGTATTTTTTGATTTTGATAGTTATGTCATGTATTTGAGATTTAAATTGAACTATGCAATTCACCGGGTTGAGATTTTGGATGATAGGGAACATATGTAATTGAGTTATTATTGAATGATTTGTTGTATTTAATTCGGTAAGATTTATAATTTTTGTACGTTGAACTTACTAAGCTTTACAGAGCTTACTTATGTTATTTTCTGTTCTTGTAGATACTTTTAAAGGTTGGAAGGTCGGATTAGCACTCAAGACACACTAGCCACCTATTTTCGGTAGTTTTTGAACATCTTGGCCAAGGTTTATAATGGCATGTATAGTGTGTTTTATAATGATATTTTGATGAATGTGTTGTTGATACTTTGGCAAGTAGAAACTTTGGAAGTCATGTTGGTTTGGTACCATTTAATGCCTTGATAAATTATATCACTTGAGTCACCTTGTTATGTATGTTTATAAGGTCCCTTCTGGTATGTTTTAAATGGATTTAGAATGGTCAATATGTGGTATGTTTTGGTAAGTGTTGAACTAGGATATGATGCTTGAAATGTGGTAATTTTTGACATGTTTAGGTTGGTGTTGTTTTAATGCATTTGAGGTTCCTTTGAATGGCATATTGGTTAGTTGAATTAAGATCTTGGAATGATATTTTGATGTGTTTTTTGGTGATGTTTAGGTAATTTCAAAGTGTGTTTAAATGGGTTGAAAGGTCATGCATGAAATAGTCTTGGAAATGGCTAGATTATAGGTAAATTTGGGTCCACATGGCTTGAGACACGGGCGTGTGACTCAGCCGTGTAAGGCACACGGCCTGGCGACACGGCCGTGTGTCTTCTAATGATTTCTTTAATGTGCAAGTTAATGAGTTACATGACCTAACAAACGGCCTGGTGCACCAACCAACTCAATTTGGATTGTTCGTACGCTGACCTATAAAAATCAATGTTCATGATTAAATCTGATAATCAACAAGGTTAATAAAAATATTTAATTAACTACAAAAATAAATATATTTAGTTATGTACAAAGAGAAAAAAATTAAGATCATAATATTTTTTTACACACTAAATAAAATTAAATAAAATTTAGAACACTATCTAGCTCGTTTGTCTTTCGATTAATATTATTTTACAGTAATCAATCTAATAAAATTTTCATCGTTGTAGTCCTCGGCAACGACGTCAAAAACTTGATCACCTATAAACGTGTTATCATTTGTAGTATAAATATCACACCAAAAATATATAATAATTAAAGTGGCAGTTTTCGCAAGCCTATAGATCAAATTATAATATAGTATTTTGTTATAATGGAACATCGGTAAGTATTTTGAGGATCGTATATGTTTAGCACACTTTGTGTAAGCTTTCCCACATATCCGATATTATTCTAAGTGCTTCAACGGGCATGAAAAGGGAAAGAACGGTAAATGTTCTAATGGCCATGTTATGAACCTATGGAAAGGTATGAAATGATAATGATCTATGAATGTATATCTATGTTTATGGAAAGCATGAATTCAATGGCATTATGTTCATGTTAATTTACCTTATCATGTGATAATTCAAGTGAATTATGTGTTAATGCATTAACAATTGTTGTTGATGATACTTAGGCTTGTGCCAAGCTATTGGTTGGATTGTATCATGTTAAATTTTAAAGTTATGCATTGAAATGGTAAGTTATGTTCATGTTATATGAAATTACTAAGCATTATATGCTTACGTAGTTTTCTTTCCTATGTTTTATAGATTATCAGAAGCTCGATCGGTTTGGAACTCGTCAGAGACCTACCACACTATCCAGCGATGATATCGATATTTTTTGATGTTTTTATCAAGGTTATATGGTAGGTATAGGTGGACTTATGTTTAATGGCTAGTTGATGTTTATGGCATGTAAATGCTACTTTGAATTTGTGGTACCTTTGGTACTTTTGATACTTTGTGGTTGGGTAGTAATATGGTCAAGTTGATGCATTTTTTATGATCAAAGTGCTAAGTGATGGTATGTTTGAAATGTGGTCAATTGTGGTATGTTTTGGTATAGAAATAAGTTAGATGTGTATGGTTCATGTATGGCCAAATATGCATATGTTTAGATATGTTTAATGGTTTGTGATTAAGGTGCCTTATTGGAATATTGGTTGTATGGATTAATGGTATAGTGAATTGGTCATTTTATTCATGTTTTGGGCATATTGTAATGTCTTGGTCATATGTGCAAATTGTGTTTAGCTGCATACTTGAATCGGGTGAAGGAAATGGCTTGATTTTGGCCAATTTCCTGTCCACACGAATTAAGACATGGGCTTGTGTCTCAGCCGTTTGTCCCCTGTAAGTTTTAAAGGTTGCAAGTCAGGCAGTTACACAGCCTAGCACACGGCCTAGCACACAGGTGTGTCAGGCCATTTCGAGTGTTACACGACGTAGTACACTTGCGTGTGGCTTGGTTCTGTGACCCAAGTCAGAGAGTTACACGGGCACAGACATGGACTGGGACACTACCATGTGTCCCTATTTCGATTGTTACACGGCTTGACACACCGGCGTGTGCCTCAGCCGTGTGAGTGACATGGCCTGGCCACACGGCCATGTGACCCCTGCAGTTTAAAATTTCTAACTTTTTCCTCAATGTTCCAAATGTTTCCAACTTAGTCCCGAATCGTTTCTAAAGTGTTTCTAAGGCCTCAAGGGCTCGATTAATGGATGATATGCATGTATATGAATTGATTATGCTATGTTTATATCAATGTTTGGAAATGTATGTTTTTATGTTACAGTTTTATGATAATGCTCCTTAACCCTATTCCAGCGACGGATATAGGTTATGGGTGTTACAGTATCCAAGGGATTGCAGATTGGAGAAACTATTATTAAATTAATACAGAAAATAATTACTAATCTAATTAAGTCATGAATTAGTAGTGTGAATCCAAATTAATATTTTAATTAAACTAATTAACCTAAACTAACCTAATGAAATTTCCTATTCCTAGATTCGACAATGTGAGCCTCTAGCGTATGATCGATTAAATCCCTAATTATCTAATTAAATAATTAATTATCCTCGATTGCGTTATTTATAACCCTTAGCTAGAATATCCTCCTGATATCACCACTTGGTACAAGTTATACACAACAAGATACTCTTCCAGTCTCACCTATTTAGATATTCAATTAGGGGCATCAGTCCCAACCAATTTCGAATAAATGATCACTTAACAAATAAATTAGTTTATTAATCAAATCATGCAAGATATGAGTAAAACAAAATAATCTATTCTAATATTCATACAACGATTAATGGGCCAAATCAACAAAATATAAATAAAATAATAGAAGATAAGATATAAGAGAATACCCATGAATAAATATATTGAAGCTTGGATCCGGAGAAATCTCTACTCGCAAGTGCCTTCACATTGGAATAGAAAAGTTTCTATTAAGCAAAAATAAAAAGAAAAGAAAACTAAATAGTAAAATTGTGTTTTATAGGTGGATGGATACCCTCATTTTTGTACAGAATCCTCTTATTTATAGGCTAAAATATGTGCAGTCTATGCTCGATATGCCCTTGATACTTTGGGTGCAAGTATGAAATAAAATCTATGAGAATTTGCCAAGATACAGTTGTTGATGTCATTATTTCTTGTGCCACACCCCAAATTTGGCAGATATGAGGAAAAGGCATGTAGGTATGAATGTTGCCTATTTTGGCGAATTTTGGTAGTGTAGTCCACCAATCTATAGACTTTTGGTGAACTAAAGTTGGTGCATAAAGTATTCACCCGTAGAATTATCTAAGGATTTCATCTTGGGGTACTTTTCAATTGAGGAAAGAGCACAACAAATGAAGATTATGCCTCAGAGTGTTGGCTGAACATGAAGCACCTACTAAGTTTGTGAGAAAGTTATAAGGGACTAAAGTGTCTTTACGACCACGCCATACGCGAGTAATCACCAAGGCATAATACGCCTAGTTGCTTAAACATTATGCAAAGTAGGTTTGCAACGAAATCTGGTTTGGAGCCAACAAAATTGATTGGCCAACTGGCATCGGCATAGGATTTTCTTTTACAATTATATATATGATAAGAAGGGAACATTAAGATGGCTTTTCTTCTTTCTGTTCTACATCCAGGTTCTTCTTTTTAAAAGTTAGCATTCTTTCCTTCTTCGTTAAACTACAAGCTAAGGATTTTGGGATAATCTATTGATATTTCAACCTTCTGTTAAGTCTGATATCTCTGCATGTTACAACTTTTAAAGAGAAAGGATGTAAAGAAGCATAAAATAGTAAAGTATAATTAAGATGTTTTGCATAGGGGTCTTCTGTAATTGAGATGTTAGTAAACTAATTTGTAAATGAGTTTTTAATGGAAGTCCCTGGTTTTTTTAATTAGTTTTTGTTGTTGGTTCGAGAAGGATGATTGGATTTAAAACTCTGAGCTACAGTGAAGGTGATTTTCAAGTGGGTCTTTATGTTGACTCATATATGTTAAATTACAATGGAAATTAGTATGTTGATGTCATTTCATATATCTGATGGGTGTAAGTGTGTATGCAAAGTACTATAAAGATTTTGCTTGTGTAAGGATGGTATGTGTGAAGTACTGCTTGAATAAGAAGTTGAATCGTAAGTATGCATGTAAAATTTTAATATGGGAGAGTATGAATCAGATATGTGTGAGAACAGATCTAGGTAAGTGAATTCTGAGTAAAACATCCATTTGTGATGCCTCTGGTAGGGAAGTTACATTGATAACCAGAATGACAGATCACGGTATAAAAATATGTGTCAGTCCATGTGGTAGAGAGCCTATGGCAGTATATGAGAAAAAAATACTCATGGTGTAGCCTACGGTGAGATGTAAACTAGATGGTAGAACATGATATGAGGATGTGTAAGACCATGTGGCAGAGACCCAAGGCATTATATGACAATAGAAATACTCATGGTGATGCCTCTAGAGAAATGTAAGCTAGATTGGCAAATCACAACATGAATATATGTATAAAATCATGTGGGAGAAACCCCATTGCACCCTCGAATATAGTTCTACGGGAGAAGCCTGTGTGGGATATTCTGTAAAACCAGTGTGGTATATTCTTTCAAGCCTGTATGGTGTATAAAATAAAAATTTTGTGGCGTATTCGGTGATATTTGTGTGACTTATCTTGTAACGACCTTGAAGTGAAGTCTGGTTAAACGCTTCTGTGTCGTGATCTGGGTAAGCCTTGAGACTTCTCCACTAACTGATGATATGATAAAGAGCTAGTGAGTGTAAAAGTATATATGTTTTGGTTAGTCTTATGGTAGAATTTGATTATGACTTGAAGGCATTTCTTGAAAGAGTTCTCTGAAAGGTGAATCTGCCACAGTAGTCTGTCAGTATAATTAATTAGGAGTATTTGAAATCATGAGTAGTTTAATAGATGTCAGATTTGAACTTGTTTATGATATGTAAGGGAGTAATCCAAATTATCTGGTATTCTCCAAATCTGAGTAATTTACGTGTCACGTATAGAGATTATCTAGAGGCTATGTTGTTCGCCAAGTCGGGTGTATTCCTGATTTGAATCATTGTTGTCTAGGATTTCCTAGAATGATTTAAAATGTACCATCCATCAAAATAATATGTAATTTTACTGTAATCTTATAATTGTCAATTTATTTTGAGATTCCGTTAAAGGGAGGATTCGTATGACGTTCATCTTAAAGATCTGCTAGTATGAATATTCATTAAGAGTAATGTATGTAAGTACACTATCTGGGTGAAATTTTGTAGAATGTAAGTTTGTACTCGGTATAGTAAAGGTAATATGGATTAAAACTCACTAAGTTCAATTGAACTTATAGGTGTTTGGTTATGTTTCAGATTCCACAGTGGGTGCGTCAAAAGGGACCAAGCCAGGAGTGCGCCGTGGTGACAGATCTTGCGTAATATTATGCATACATAAGGCATTGTAGGGAATATGCATTCAATTCGCAACGCTTTAAGAGTCTGTCTTTAGCAAATATTCTAAGTTGTAATGTCATATATTGACTTTAAAAGTTTGATGAATTCTTAGATATTTTTTTAAATTCTTTTGTTCTGAAGACAGTTAATAATAATATAAAAAGTATTATAGAAAAAAGGGTTATACACTGATTGTTTTTAAATTCTTGCTAAGTATTTATGTATTGTAACATCTGATATCCAGACTCAGTGATTTGGGATGGGTATTGGGTGTTATAGCTTGTGACCCAAATCCAAGCTATGGCTCAACATAGTTTGCTATGGCTCAACACATGATGTGTGTTGTGCCATGAACTTTCTATGTCGCACAATAGTAGTCATTTTATGGCTTTGGATGTTTTTATCGTGCTTTCATGGCTCAGGAAGCTTATCCAACACTCATCCCAAGTTCTTATGCTCATTAGGCCTAAAATTAAGCCTTCTGCACACTTAAATACACAAATTAAACTTACCTAAGGCCAATGTCGGCCTAATAGGTCATCAACACTAAAAAATGTGTCAAAAACACTTCTTTTATTAACTTTTACTACTTAGCTAATAACTATTGATGTAACACCCCAAACCCAGCCTGAACATTAGGGCCGAATCTGGTGATGTCACATTGTAACACCCCTTACCCGTATTCTACGCTGTAATAGGGTACGAGGCATTACCAGAATAAATACACTTATAAACATATTAAACCGAGTTATAAAATTTCATCCAAATTAAAAACTTTCAAATTATTATCTTCGAGTTGCTAATTAGGGTTTACAAGGCCCAATACATACCTATTCATATGCTCAATATATCCGTTAAATCAATCCAATATTGAAGAGTCCACTTTAAGTCAGAATCAATATTAATCACAATCATAAATCTTTTCATGTTATTTTCATATATCACTAACTGAACTTTGAATGTCAATTTACGAATATGTAATTCACTAAATGTCAATTTACGAATATGTAATTCATTAACACATTCTGGTATACACAATGTTTAATTGATGAAATCATTTAATTGAGCTAAATTTCATATTCACTCCAAATTTTCTTCTATATCCATAAATGCTTTCACTTACCATTTACCTAACCAATTTCTCGAACCAAGCTATCACACAACAATAATACATCACCTGTGCTTCATGAATTCAATGTTCGAATCTTATCACCATCAAATCCATGTCATTTGAATACTGAAAGTTTATTCAAGCATATATTATTACGTTTCATATACCAAGCATATGTCAAAATTATGAATACGTAATCAATTCATTTGTCATTTATTTGACTAGCAAATTAATATCAAAATTCATAACATTCCATTACTTAAGATATGCCATAAAACACTCATTTAACATAAACTAGCACCATGGCCGAATTTTCAGTATGCTATTTATCCCCTTTTTCCAAATCACATAGCAAAATATTACAAATATGTATATATTTGAATACTATAATTATGCATCAACTTACCAACATGAGTTAATTCATGAGCCACTCATGACATCATTTCATGCCAAATATACCACACGCATATGCTATGAAACTTTATTTTCTCTCATGAGCTTACCATGACCAGTAATGCACCAATATAAGCATCACTCCTATTTCAACATTTATCGATTATAATCAGACATTTAACCAATTATACACAATTCATTCATATACATTATTGTCCTCCTCCTCCTCTCCATCCCACATCCTTTATGTATATAACATGCTTAAATAGCATTATACATAATTTCACTATTCACTTATATTTAAATTCAAAGCAGTCTAGTCGAGCTACAGTCACTAAATTATTTTTATCTGGAGATATAGAACTCAAAATTAAGTTCCATTAATTTGACCTGAAACTAGACTCACATATATTATTATCATAAAATTTTCAGAATTTTTGGCTTAGCCAATTTGTACAGTTTTTTCTTTAAATTCACCCCTGTTTCACTGCTCAACATCTCTGACCTCTCTTCACTAAAAAATGAATTATCTCATTGTACAAAATTTAGATGATATTTACGTTTATTTCCTTTGAAAATAGACTCGTTAAGGATTCTAAGAATATAAATTATAAATTATAATTATTTTTTTTACAATTTTTAATTATTTTCCAAAGTTAGAACAGGGGATTCAGAAATCAATCCAACCCTACCTCACTAAAATTCAAATATCTCAAAATATATAAGTGTTTTGCTTTCTCTGTTTCTTTTATGTAAAATAGACTCATTAATCTTTCATTTCATATACTCATTAATCTTTCATTTCATATCTTATTCACTCTCTAATTAAATTTCCACCATTTTTGGTGATTTTTCAAAGTCACACTATTGTTACTGTTCAAAACTGTTTTGTTGCTAATTTTACTTTTTTATAATTTCACTTTTTCACTTTCAATCATTATTCAATTCAATTCCACACATATATTCATCATTCAATCACACTTAATTGTTACATGATCTCATGTATTTTCACTTAGTCGTTTTCCCGATGAACACTTCGGAATAATAACAGATACACGGTGGATTCAGCACACAGCAACCACCCTTTGTAATCAATGATATTCGGTGGGATCAGCACATAGCAACCACCTTATAATTAATGATACCGGTTCACCTAGTAGCCTGCACATAGTACTACACATGTGACCATCACTATCTGATACACTTAGTAGCCTGCATATAGTACTATACACGTGATCGAAGCTATCCGGTACGCATAGTAGCCTGCACATAGTACTACACATGCGACCTATCATTCTTGTACACGTAGTAGCCTGCACATAGTACTACACACGTGACCATCACTTTCACTTTCACATAGTGGCCTACACACAGTCCATGCCACACATGTGATCATTTCTGTCACTTCATTCGTATCCCTTTTTATTCCGAATGTTGAATCGGGAAATTTCTCACTTTTTCTCATTTTTTCCTTTTTCACTAATCAAAGTCAATTCCTTGTCTTTCTTGACTTATAATAACATATTTAATTTATTTAACACCCACATTATTCAATCCAGTCCAAAAATCATATTTTAGAAAAATTGCATTTTTGCCCCTAAAGTTTCACAAAATTACGATTTTTCCCAAGGCTCGGAAATTAAACTTTATTCCTTTTTCTTATTTTTTATGACATGCTGAACATTTTTCCCTTCTATGGAAACATCAAATTCTCACTCTAACACTTACTTATGAACATTAGGTATTTTTACCGATTAAGTCAATTTACTCGTTTTCACTTAAAATCAGCTAGCAAAAGTTATTTAACATAATTTCAAGCTTCATATCCTACCATAAAACATAAAAATAAACATATTTCACCTATGGGTATTTTTCCAAATATGAACCCTAGATTAAATTATGGCTAGAAATAAGCTAAATCAAGTTACCGGGACTCTAAAAATGTAAAGAACATTAAAAACGGGGCTTGGAATCACTTATTATGGAGCTTGGAAGCTTGAAAACCCTAAATATGGCTTCTCCCTTGCTTATTTCGTTCACCATGGGGAAGATGGACAAATTTTTGGCTATTTTGGCCTTTTTAATTCTTTTAATTACTAAATGACCAAAATGCCCCCAACTTAAAAAATTTCTATTTCACTTATCTCTTGTCCATTTTTGTCCAACAAGTTAACCAATGGTATAATTACCATTTAAGAACCTCCAATTTAAAATTTCATAACAATTGGACACTTCTAACATGTAGAACTCAACTTTTGCACTTTTTACAATTTAGTCCTTTTGACTAGATTGAGTGCCCAAACGTCAAAATTTTCGAACGAAATTTTCACAAAATCATTTTGTGAAATCGTAGACCATAAAAATATAATGAAAATAATTTTGAAACCACTATTCGGACTATCCCAAAATTCGGGCTATTACAATTGAAAATGAAATAATTAATATTAAAATGCCTAGAAAACAAGCTCATTAAGTGTCAAAATATCTCAAAATAACTACTACATTTGATGTCAGGTCACTTGTCACCCCTCGCAAAATTTTTCACTTTTACGATGCTCCATACTTTGTCTCTGATTTTCTAAACTCCATTGATTTAAACTACTGTAGGGATATTGATATGGATCACATCGTGAATTACCTTACCGAGGGAGAGGCAAGTGGACTAGCCAACCCAATACCCAGCTCCCCATAAAAATTAATCAAGCAATCATGTTCCTGATTGCCAATATGTGGATGCAATTTATCTACACTCAGATTTCGCCATCCCAAAACGTATCTAACATCAAGGCCTTCAGAGAAAATTTACTTGATGCTATTTTGCAAAGATGCCAGGTTTGTATGGGAACATGGATTTACCAACCCATGCGTACGTGCATCAACACCAAGAAGGTTAGGATTTATTCCCACACCTTGTGATGGCCATATGCAAAAGGACCAAGGTTCATATGTCCACCACCGAGCATTTCGTGAAGTCGAAAAAAACATCATTGGTGATTTGATGTGTACACAATACGTTGAGGTTTAACAAAAAAAAATAGCAGAATGGAACAAACATTGCAAGAACAAGATAGATGTCCCACCAACCTTCAAAAAAAAAGCAAAACAAAGGTTGGCATTGATTATGCATAGAGGCATGGCATTCGAGTGCCAAATCCTCCGCTGAACAGATAAGCGCCCACCTCATTCCAAAGCAATCTAAGGACGATAGTGAGAAAAAAGAGGTTGAGGAAGAAGAAGAAGACGAAGAAGAAGAAGAAGTGTTTACCCATGCTTACGACCTTACGGAGACGTTCCAAATGGAACAACCATCAACTGAAAGGGTTAGCATCTGCAACCCGAGACGACACAACCCAACCCAGTCTACGGGTAGACTGGTCACAAAGACCGCATTGTAGAAGCAAGGGAAAATACGTAGCAAAAGATGAGGCAATACCCGATTTCGATTAAATTATGCCGTTAATTTAATTTTGGGGGTTTTATTAAAACCTTGGATGTATGTTTTTCTTATATTCTATATTTTGTTTTAGTTAAAAGAAATGTATTTCTTTCTGTGTAGGAACCTCACACAAAAGTGGCACTACATGATTGAGCTAACTTAGCAAGAGGAGGACATCCGACTAACCTCGCAACACTTTCACGGAAAAGTGGGTAATCTCTTCTCTTATATTTTGGGTGCACATTAGGGACAATGTGTCAAATAAACTGTGGGGGTAACATAGAAATTTTCAAAAAAATTATTATTTTTCATTAGTTTTACTAATTTTTAGTTGAATATTTTTCTTGTGTGATTGGTTCTACTTAAGCTTGTAGAAATACAAGTGACTAGTTAGAAGCATGTGAATAGGTTGTTTGTTTAAACTGTAAATCTAGCCTGATATTAAATGATTTTAGGTTGTTTACATTTAGTTTAATTTGTTAAAACTGTGAACAGGAAAATGTAGTTAACCATACAAAAAGATAAAGGTAGACACAAGTAGGAATATATGTTTGTTTGAATTATAGGTTGTTAGAATTTGATCACTCAGTTATTGAATCCATAAATATTGAAACGATAAAGTATAAGAAGTATAAAACCCTTGGAAGTATGTGCTTCAAAAGGAAAAATAATTAGTGAACAAAAGCATTTTGAGGTTTAAAAGAAAAGCAAGAGTTACAAAACCATAGAATGGTTAAAAGCACTGCGAGTAAAGAGTGAAAAAATAAAAACAAATAAAAAAGTATGATTACTTGAGAAAATCTCACTCATAGTTACACAAACACCGTGGATTGCTTATAGTTGTAAATACTATATTAGAGTTCAAAGCATGAATGAAAGAAACTGAGTAAGTGAAATTCTAACCACCCGCATTCTTCAACCATAGCAGTTATATTAGTGAATATGATTTGATGGAATTATATGTTTAGCTTTAACTTTTTTGTTTTGTAACCTATTGAACTAGTATGGTTGAAGATAAAAATCAAGAATCTTTTAGATATCTAGCTAGAGTTACTTGTTTAGCAAAAATTTTCTATCTTAAACGTTCTGAGACTAATTTTGTGTATGAAATGTGTTCAAGTACATTGTTTGTTTCGTGTGTTTTCTTTTTCTTTTCATTTATTTTGTTTTATTTTCTTGAGGAAAAGCAACGAGTTAAGTGTGGGAGAATTTGATCTACCACAATTTGTTATGGCAAATTAGAGTCTTTCTGACACTTAAGAAGCTTGTTTTTAAGCCATTCTATGTTATTTTGATGCATTTTTTTTGTTTTAGTAACTTAGATTGAATAATTAGAAAAATAATTGTTTTTACACATCATTTAGAGTTATATGACTTATTGGGCCAATACAGGTATAAGGAAGTATTAATGAGCTTAATCGAGTGCGTGGGACACCTATTTTGAAACTTAGGAACATCAAGAATGACAGCTGTGTCCTAACACAAGCAGCTCGGGTCACAACACTGCAGAGCAAACTCTAGGATTTCCATTCAAAGTTGCGTGTCGTGACACCCACATCCTATGTCGCGACACTACTGTGACGAGGGTCAGAATTATCTCAAGGGTGTTTTTGTCTGCACAATTAAATTTTATCGGTTTTTAGGCTTTTATTTTACTTAACTAGGGTAGCTAATATTTCCTATAAATAGCAAGGCTTAGGTTGAGCTATGGGAAGTTGTTTTTAGGTTATTAGTTAGTAGATTTAGTTTTAATTAGACTTTAATTTTAGTTTACATACAAATTTCCATTCTTGTTTTAGACTTGGATTCAATTTGGATCCACGTGTTTATTTATTCAATTATTCAGAATTTTCTTTTGGTTTTCTATTGCGATCGACGATATCTTGCTAGCTGTTAAAGGATGTTCAGCAATCGAGCGTATCCAATATCACAAACGAATCAATTTCTCTTTTTCCTTCTTTTTAATTTAATTCAATTCATGTTAGCATGTTTAAATTAATTGTTAGAGAAATTGCATCTAGATTCATGAGTGACTAAATTCCTTAGGGAGATTAGCAATCATATGTGAGAGTAATTAACTAAAGAATTAGGGATTGGTGTAGAATTAGTTGGCTTATTATGCATGCTTAAAGCCTAGGATTAACAACCTTAGGAAGTAGTTTAGGTAAATGAGGTTGAGAGAATAGTTTATCGAGCACCTTATAATTTATCTCGGTTTAAACTACGAGGTCGAGAGATAAGTGGGTTTTGTCGATTAATTAATCAGCTAGAGCCCAAGAGGTAATAACTGGTTAGTTATCAACTAATTTATTGAAACCCGACTTTTGAAGTTAATTATGAACACTAAAGAGAGTTAATCTTCTGCTTGTTATCTGATATTTAATTAGATTGTTAATTTAATTTCAATACTTTTTGGTATTGTTGATATTCAATTTTCTTGTTATTTAACGTACTATAATTTTTGGTTATTACTATTTAGTCATGTTCGTGCAAAAAATTATTTTAAGTTTAATCTATCCTCCCTTGGGTACGATCTTCAGAATACTTCCTGAAGTGTTTTGTTGTAAACTTACTATATTCCAATTTGACCCGTATACTTGTAGGCACCGTTGTTCTATTTTCTATCTTTTTGTTGCAGTATTTCCAGCCCAGATGTTTGCACCTTTGGCAGTGGTCAAATAGATATTTTCAAGATTGGGTCTTTAGATTGAAAAGTATTGTCTTTCACCTAAAAATGGAAGCACTGCTAATTTGCTTCAGCTTTCAACAAATCTCCAAAAAGTGGAGCGACAAAGGAATTCAATCCAAGTAAAGCAAGAAAATGAGGACCTCTACTATTTTACTACCACTTAATTGGTAAGAGAGGGACAAAGCATGTGAAAAAAATATATTGCTGATTGATATTTAACAAAGTGATTCGGTATGCAAGTTTAGTAGTATTTGTTCCTCTATTGATTCTAAGTGATTTTTGGTTCAATGATTCGATTACTATACTATATTAAGACATGATTAGATGAGTTTTAGTTTGTTTAGTGGAGATACTATTACTTTGGTGACATTGAAGGGACAAACTAATAGTCATGTTTGTAGAAAAATTTTAGAATTGAATCATGTAGCACTAACTGCTTTTATAATATAATAAAACCTTTTATATATGAATTACAAATTGGCTTAAAGGGTGTTGTCTATTAAGTATGACGATCAGCTGAGTCAAACATATTTTTGTTGCTTTGATTGATTGATTGTTGTGTGTGTGCTTATGGCTTAATTAGACTTAAAACTTGATACTCTTTTGAACTTTTATTTTCTGATTAATGAAAATGATTTCTTAGGTGACATATGTCCATTAGTTTTCATGAAACAATTATCAGCATCTTCTTTGAACTATAATATCTGGCTTGAAATATCAATAGGTGCATTGTTCTCTATAGTTTTAATTATTGAATATAAATAGTAATTGGGGTTGTGGAGATCAATACACTATATTGTGAGAAAGACATCGAATCCAAGGCTGTGTTTCACTAGTATGTAAGGAATATAATACTAAAATAAAATCTAAAATATCAAACATCTCCAAAATTAAAATTTATAGATCCTAAAGTTTTTGTAAATATATTTGTATCTTAGCCAGGATAAGATATTTTTAAGTAGTCAATAATTCAACTAAATATGTCATTATAAAACTCAAATTTAAAGTTTCATAAAACTAGACTTCAAAATAGATGTATCAAAATTTGGAAAGTTAAGGTGAAAAAAGTATTGAGTTTTATAATGATTAATCGAAATTAGAATTTAGTAATCTTGCAACACTCCATCTGGTGTAGTCTTGGTTGTTGTTTTGTGTGGGTGGATAGTTAGCTAGGTTAAGCCAAGGAAAGACTAATTTGTGCCTTATCCACCGATAGTGTAATTATAATGATTGTTGTGCCATGATTGGCAAACTATTTGGTTAATCTGGTTGGCCTATAATGTTTCGATTGAAGGGTTCGTTTTTAGGAGAAGTATAGGTCTGTGGTCTTTATGTTTTATCAAGGTTATTGTCGGATTTTGGACCTGATTTTTTTCTGTTTGTATACGTGTGTTTACTGTTTAGTTTTAGTCAAGTCTTTGCTAAGATCTAGTTAGGAATTAATTAATGTTTTATGATTATTTTATTGTATGTTAACCACGTGTTAATTCTGAGAGTGAGAGAGAGATGTGAGCTATAAGTATCAGTGAACTTTGATAATGAGGGGTTCATCTTCTCTTTTCTCTTTTTCTATTATACCTTGGTATTCTACTTAAGGAAAAGTTCTTCGTTGGAAAGGAATCAGCAAGTGATCGAATAGTAAGAAAGGGTTGTGCATGTAGCAATTGATATAGTGTAACAACCTCATTGGAATTTTCTATGAGTATCCAGTTTATGCTAAACTTCTTTGAGTTTGCGTCTAGATCAAGTCTTTTACTAAGTTCTGGATGTTATAGTTTAGAATTTAGGTGAGATGTATTCGTGAAATGTAGTATGCTTCTATACATATACATCTACATGTGCTTGTTTGTAACATGAAACATATTTGAATTCCTTGAGGTGTAAACTCAGTATCCAAATATGATAAGCCATCGGTAGGGGATGTTAGTTGCAAACCAGAATGGCAGATTTGCTTGACCATTGGTAAGGCATGCTAGTTGCTAACCAGGTGGGAGTATATGATGGGCCACTGGTAGGGCATATTAGTTGCTAACTAGATAGGCGTGTATGATGGGCCACTGGTAAGACATGTTAGTTGTTAACCAGGTTGGTGGGCCACTGGTAGGGTATGCTAGATACTAACTAGTTGGCGTGAGTGCTAGGTTTCTAGTAGGGCATGTTAGTTGCTAACTAGCCTAGCTATATGAGTTCTGCCTATGGTAGGACATGTTAGTTTTTAACCATGGAAAAGAGCCCTAAACTCACGAGAAAACACATGTGTTCGATATGATAAGAAATGTGATATTTGTTCTGATATGGGATTTGGGATCTGAGGTTTAACCCAAGGAAGGATATGAAAAGAGTAAGTTAATATGACTCCGAATATGTTATATGTTATGTATTGAAAAGGGGAAGCAAATATGACTTTGTATGTGTCATATGTTATGTATAATTGCTGATAGAAAAGAAAGGTTAAGTGTTAAGTGGTAAGTTCTGATCCTTGCTTACTATGTTGGAAACGTAACATATTTACTAAGTGTTGTAACTGGGGTATAGATTCCGCCTTGCTGAAGATGTGTATGAATTAGCCTGATGATAAGTTTGAAATGTGGAGGTACGTGTTAGTAAAGACTGTGTTTAACAAGGAAATGTCAGTTCTGTTAAAGTAAAAGTTTTGTATGGATGTAACGAAGAATGTATAGGCCTAAAAATGCTATCTAGCATGATTAAGTATCTGCCAATAGTATGAGAGTATCCGTCCAGATGTCAAGCCGTGTAGGATAGTGATGTATTAGCTTAAATGTATATAGATACAGTTGTAGTATTATTTGTGCTTTTTTAATTTCATCAAAAGGGTTGAGTCTTTTCTTTTCTGGAACTCCGTAAGTTGTTTTGAAATTACCCCATTTCTTTCTCCTCTTTCTAGGTGATACTTCATTGTAAGCTTGTAGAAGGGATTCACCTAGAAAGAGTGACCTCTATAATGAGTTTTACATGTATAAGTTTTGTAGCATGCATATGATCTTTGGGGGTGACGTGTAATTCTTTTTTGAATATGAATCTAAATCTGTAACAAAGTACCTTTTTAATAAAGTAGAGTTTTATAATAATGGTACTTCTTCAGAAATTGGTTAAAGTTTATTGAACTATGATTTGTGAAGTGATTTATATTTGTATATGCCAAACTTTTTTATATGATATTGTTATTGTCAATACTTTTATTCTAAAGAAAAGATTTGAACCGAAATTTTTAAGCTCAATTATGTTTGTTCTAAAGTTTAATTGTCAATACTTGTTTGATTTCATTATCGCTTAAAAATCTTTTTGAGTTAATGCTAGTTCAGTTTGTTATGCACCTCAGCTAAATTAAATTCAAACTATGCATAAGTTTGTTTTCTGTCTATGTAGTGTCTCAGGCAACCTTTGGGGATTGGGGTGTTACAAATCTAATATTTAATAAAAATATTAGTACAATACGGTGGCTGCTAACTTGTAATGTGAGTTGCAATTAGATTTGCGACAAAAATAGAACAGAAAATAGATGGTTGTGTTATTATGACATGTAATTGTAACTAGTGTTGCAACATGCATTGGTAAGGGATATAAAAGCAGTAACAAACATAAGTATAAACAAGAAGATAAAGAACACTAGAAACTTGTTTACATAGTTCAATGTCACACATATGTTTGTGTGGTCTTGCCTAATAAAGAACTCATAGTACAAGTAAGCCTGACCAATCCTTAAATTGTTGTGGCCTTAATTTTTTATATTTAAAATGAACCCACTGACTAATTAAGACTTTCCAAATGAAATTTTAGACACTCACTAATAAAATATTTTGACCTTAATGATTTGAACTAAAAAATGCTCCTAAAAATAAACTTGATTGTTCTCTCTCAACTCTACAAACTCCATGGAAAATGCAACTTCAATATGTAAAGATTGAATTAAGCTTCTACCAATAGAATATGATCAATTTCATTCTCCAACATATCACTCATATGAATCATCCTTAAATCGCGGACAATAAAAACTGAGATATGTCACTGTAAAGTTTAGCCTATATCATTTATTATTATTATTCTTTAAAAAAAAGTAATTCTTCAATATAAAGGCATTTGAAAGTAGCTTCAATTATCTCCAAAATAGTCATCTTTAAATGGGATAAGATATGATGGTAATTGATTTGATTATAAGTCTAACACCCCTTACCTGATCCGGTTGCCGGACTCGAATAAACGATGTTACGACAAAGCTAGACCATTGATAATCACTTTATTATACACAAAACTCTAATATTTATTATATCAATCACATGTAAACTAATATATATAATTTAATTTCATAAACCTTTGTGAAATTAAAATATACAATTGATTAAAACTCAAAACATTAAGTTTTAATGCTAAAATGAAAGTTCCGTAGTTGGTATCGATACCTTTCAAAAAATCAATACCAAAATTCAATTTTTTTTCTTTGTAAAACAATTGTACCAATAATTAGTTGATGGTATCGATATTTTATGAAAAATTATCGATACTCAATTGAAAATCGATACCATTTTGACATTCTGTTTTGTTTGGATATTGTTCATTTGGTCAAGTATTGATACAAAATGCCAAAGTATCGATACTTATTTCAATAATGATAAAAATATCAACTTAGCAAATTCATTTCATGCCAAAAAGTTACCGAACCATAAAAGACCATAATTTTATTCATTCAAACACCTAAATAACTAACCAACATGTCCTTCAAATACACCACATTTAATAGACATTCAAAATAATAATTTAGCTATATAAAGTACATACCATTGCCAAAATAACCAAATATGAAAAACACATAACAAATCGCCAATTCAAGCATTATGACCAAATATTCATCACTAGGATTACCAAACCAAAACAAATCATCCAAACATTTTCACATCACCTATTACACTAAATATGCAATTAACATATCATTTGCATATTGACAGCAAAAGTACTATATACATGCCACAAACCAAACCAAAATTACAAAATCTTCCAAAATGGCTGGATAGTGTGAGCTTTCAGTCGATCCCCCAATCAGTCTGCAACTTTGAAAACTACAAAAAAAATATAAATGTAATAAGTAAGCTTAAGAAGCTTAGTAAGTCCACAGTTTAAATCATCAAACTCAACTTACCTCAATTGACATCAAAGTAATAAGAGATAATAATAATAAAATTCTTGGTAACCAAATACACAATCATATGTCACATTAGATCTTGATCACATAATAGCATAAATCATAATAATCCTCTACTCTAATAACTCATCCACTCTATAACATCCTTTCATCAATATAAATGTGCTCATATATAAACAAGTAATTCTTTAAATATTTGATGCTTTCAATATAATGAATATGAATTAAAATTTAAATCCATAGATTATCATACATTCCATTAACATTTAGCCTGATGAACTAAGTAATTTGACTTAGATACTAGGGTAACTACACCACACCAAAAGCATCATAAATGCATAACATAGGCACCGAGGTCCAAACAGAGGCACGAATGTGCAAGCAGAGACACTGTAGTGTGAAAAAAGAAACTGAAGTGTATACAGAGGCACTAAACTGCGAGCAAAGGCACCAGAGTGAAAACAGAGGCACCTAAATGCAAATCCCGCACAAGCGTGCATACTATCCTATGCGACTACTATGTTCAACCGGGTAATACACCTCAATCCATTACTTTAATACATTCTCATTATATAGAGGCGCTTCATCATTTCCATACATATGCTATATCCTTAATACGTTCTTATATATATAAAAATATACAACTCCAAACCAAACTACTATCATTTCATGTCAATTTCATAATAATAACTAATGGAATTTCTCATACATTCAATAACTAATTAGAAAATATATATATATATATTCACAAGAATTTTATTTTATATAATAAATCACTATGAACTTACCTACGATTCAATTAGCTAATCTGCAGAGACTATTCTATAATTTTCTCCTTTCCTCAGTTAGTCTTTTTTATTCAAGTCTTGATCTATATAATAATTAAATGCAATACATTAACCTCATACGCATTTCACATTCCATTCAATGCATATGATCCTTAATTTTTCATTAATTACACATTTTCCTAAACTTTTACATTTTTACAATTTAGTCATTATACCCAAAATTTCCAAATTAACAAATTTTCGCAACTTTCCAAAGCTAACCAAATTTCATTCTAAGCTAGGGCAATCCACCATTATTCACTAATTACTCAATTTCCATGAAATTTTAAATATTTAATCAATTTAGTCATTTACTAAAACTATCAAAGAAATCAATTAGTAAACTAATCAAAATCAACAACTAACATTTCAACTCCATCAATTAACATCCAAAATAAAAAGGGTTCATCAATGGAACATCTAAAATCTTTGATAGTTTTAAAAATGAAGGTACGAATTAGCTAGACCTAGTTGCAACGATCTCAAAAACATAAAAATTACTAATAATAACCTCAAAAAGAACTCACATGCAAGAAGAACTATGGCCAAACCTCCCTAAGCTCTTTAATGGTGTTTTTCCTTCAAAAATTCAATGGAATTATCCACTAAAGAAGATTATATTGGTTTTGTTAATTTGTTTCTTTAATTAATTTCTTAAATTACATGTTTACCCTTTTAATTGTTCATGCATTTTCACCTAATTCATGCTTTAACCATCCAAACTACTTAGAAATGGGATATTTACTTTATAAGATCCTCACCTCTAATAATTACTTCCCTTACTCATGTAATTCAATAATTAATGAGTTTGACATCTACAACAATTTAGTCCTTTTATCTAATAAGTAACTATACAATAAAATTTCTTCATAAAAATTAACACGACTATAATGTAATGCTATAAATGTCAATTAAGTAATAAAACACAATATCACCAATTAGAATTGTGGTCCCAAAAACACTGTTTCTGACACCACTGAAAAACGAGATATTATAATAAGTCAATCTTTTAATCAACTTATCACAAATCTTCTTACATAAGGAAAGATATTCCTTGAAGATTTGGACTCTAAATATCCTAGATTCCTTTAAAATATAAGTTATCCCATTTTTTCCCTTTGTCTTAACATAAATAAAAATTAATAAAAGATACAAGTAAATAATGGCAACATAATCATGTTACTGTTATGTTGCAGCGGTTGTTTTGTGAGTTGTAACATAAGGTATAACAAGTAATACACAACAGTTTGTACTAACAATCTTTGTTTGACATTTTTGACAAAATCCAACAACAAATAAGGTACTCGCCCCATACAACAATAAGCTATAAGGAAACTAGTTATATTAGAAGTCAACGTATAAGTCTAAGCCAAACAAATACTCCCCCACATAAACTTTGTTGCACCATATTCCATTTTTTTTACAAAAAGTGTCCAAAGGATAAAACTCTGCAACAATATTCATTAAACAAACATCACAATAAGTTAAGCAGTAGAGGAAACTAAATTTATGCCAAATAACTCTTTTTTTTTCTTTTAAATAATGCTTCAACCAAATCAATGTGCGTTTGAACAATCACACAAATTAGGTAAAACAATATAGGATAATATTAAGAAATAATAGCATTAGAGATTGTTGGGGATCGACCCGTATAAACAATGAAATAGAAAAAGGTAGAGAAGATCGAACACAAATATTTTACGTGGAAAACTCCTCTAAAGAGGATAAAACCCACGACAAAAGAAAACATCACTAAAACGGAAAATAATCTGAATGAGTAAAAGATGGAGATAATAAAAAAACCCTAAACTCTAAAAATAAAACTCTTTGACTAAAACACGAAATTCCCATCAACCTCTCTCAAAACTCTCTTAATATTTTTTAATCTTAATGTGATGAAAATATAAATTCTAGGGTCACTAAGGCCCTTTATAGGCTAAAATTCATGTGAATATACGACAAAAATATCCCTAGAATAATAAGATTTTGACTGAGAAAAGAAACCCGATTTCTGTGGGTACACATCGCCATATCGCAACGTCCCGAATCACCTTGTCACAAATAAACCCTAATCCCCAAAAACAAAGCTCTCTTGAAACTCTCTTAATCTTAATGTGATGAAGATATCAATTCTAGGGTTACTAAGGCCCTTTTACTGGCTGAAATTCGTATGAATATATGACTAAAATATCACTAGAATAATTTGAGTTCGACTAGGAAAAGATAGCAAAGTTTAACTGGGAACAAAGCCCAATTTATGTGGGAACATGTCATAACATCTCAAATCACCTCGTCACAACGTCGTCCTTCATCATTACGTCGTGAAACTACACATCATGACATCGCATCGTTGTGACATCGAAAACTTCCTTGTCGCAATGTCGTCTCCTATTGGATGTGTTACGATTTTGACATCCTTATCTCGTGATACAGGTAACTGTAAGTGTCTAAAAGGGTCTAAAAATACGAGGCATAAAATATGGAGCAAAACATAGAGCACCAAAGACTTTAACAATCACTAGGTGGATAACCCAACACTCTTCAAACAAGTGTTCATAGAACAATTCAAAGGCATCTTACACTGAGAGGACTTGGGTGATGTGCATGATATGAAAAGGAAACTACATAGTTTAGATAATCCTTCACCATCCTAAGATCAAATTCAAGAGCATAATAAATCTGTTAATGAGCAAGAGGTTAAAAAATATGTTTTCCAATTTGGAGCTATAAATGTTTTAAGAATCGACAGAAAACCATATTATTCTTCTGGAGATACTAGTACATTGTAGGACCTTTCATTATTGAAGCCACCTTATCTTTTCTCAACTCAAGAAATATATTGCAAGAGTTGAAAAACCTCTTCTTCCTCTTATTTTAAAAGGAGATGCACAAGTTAGAGTGGTGGATTTTCAACAAATTAGCCTTTTTAATGAGGGTTACAACTAACAATATAAAAAAAAGAGAGATGGATACAAAATTTTAGTTATGTAGTTCGAAAACTTCCTACATCTATGAGGGCTTTCCTAGAGAGTGTTCCACTATAAATGTTGTTGTAAAATACATGATTTAGTTTTAAATCGCCCACTAAGTTCCAACCTTACTCCTATACACAATCTAGATCACTTTCTGATGTGATCCGGCTCGGGTTAATGGAGTTGATTCACTTGATTGCCCGATCACATCATTTGGTATCAGAGCTTGCAAAACGAAGAGCACCAACGTTCGTGTTAATCCCAAAGTAGATTCGTAACGTAAAAAAATCAAATGAATAAAATAAAATTCAAGTTGTAATTTTTTTTTCTCTTTGTATTTCATCTATTGTAATTGAAAAAAAAAGAAAATCACGAAAAAAGAAAGAAAAAAATTGAGAATAAAAAAAGAGTACGAAGTAAAAAAAAGTGAAGTGCTGGAATTTTTGTTTATTCATTCTTTGTGTTTCCCGATCATCAAGTTTCCCTTCCTACCATTATTTACCCTTCCTAACTCCAAACTTTAAACCAAATTTTTTTCTTTGTTCAGCCTACCCTACACCCGACGTTATCCCTTGTAACCCATTTTGAAGCTGACCACAAAGCCGCAATAGGTTTATGCGAGACAGAATTTGATCAATTAAACTTAATAGAACTTTTGTTCTTGTGAGGTTACCTCCTCTCTTCTTTCGCTCGAGTCTCGAAATGACTTATCTAGCTTGCTAGTGGCGTCAATCCGAACTCCATTGAACTTATCACCGAACTGGTGTGGCGTTCAACCATATTATTATACCTTTGGTTCTTAATTTGCTAAGTAACGGGTCAAGGTCCATATTCCTGTTTCCATCTTTTCACCTTAAACCATATAAGATTTGGGGCGATACTCATTATAGTATTGAAACTTTCTTGACGTTTAAGTTCTATTTTCCATCTCCATCAATTACCTTTTTCTATCCTACCTTGTTTCTATTCTAAACCAAACCAAACCTACCAACACCAAACCACTCATCTAAATCCTTTCAAAGCTTTCGCAAACCTTAGCCTAAATCACCCAATTTCGACAACTCCAACTACTCCTCGTCGACGATCGGGCAACTACGTGAAACGACTCGATTAACCTGGGTCGAATCGCATCACTTTCCCCACTAAGACTTTCCCCTTAAAAGCTTAAAAGAAAACTGAACAACAAGAAAAATCTATTTACAACAATTTTGCACTAAAATCAGATCCTTCCATGCATGAAAAATATAATTGCTCTCCCAATCTTGTACATAAAATTATAACATTGTGTTAAATAATCATATAATTTCTTGCAAAAGTACACTTAATGTGAATCTTTATTTCCTTAAATCTAGCTTGATAAAGTCTTCAATATGGAATAAATGACCATAGATCTTCTCGATGTGAAATTCTTTGGAAAATAAGTCTCTTTAAATAATAAAACTTTATCACATTGAAAGTCTTCAAAAATATCCTTACTTGAATTAATTTTCTCCATGTTTTGACCTTACTAAAATTTTACTAAAATTCCTCAAAGATGAGCTTTTAAAGAGTCCAATAGGTGTGCTCAAAAGATTCCAACCAAATATGGCAAGTTACGTTGGTCGTCCAGATGTAAGCTAAGTTGCAATTGGAGTTGTATCTAGCCTATGTAACTGACAATGACAATATCCCCATTTGGAATTTTTTTATAGAAAAACATACTAGCACATTCAACTAAGGTAAATATGATCTTCAATTCAAAGTTATCCCTTAATCCAACCATTTAGCTATGTAAAAGAAATATGGAATCAATTAATAATGCATAAGGGTAAATAAGCATTAATAATAGAAAATAATAGTAATATAGCAAAAATTAGAATAGCTTAAGTATAATTTAGTAAGTTTAACAATAAAAAAATAAGTATCAAATCATTAAACCAAAATTATAATCAAATAAAAGAAATTCCCCTTAACATCCTCATTGTACTCATTCTCTCTCTCTCTCTCTCCCTCTTGCTAAAAAGTACAAAGATACGAAGTTCCACAAGTAAGAAAATTTAACTTGTAGTAAAGAGTACGAGTCTTTTTTGTTGATTAAGAAGCTTTAGTTTACTCTCAAAATCCTAAATATTTTTGTCTATATAAGTGAATTCCTCATCAAGGTTTCCGAAAGTCTTGACTTATTAGCACTGGATACCTTACCAGATGTTAATCTAGTTGTAATAGAGGCAACAACTAGTTTGGGATCTTCATCTTCATTAATACCAACTCCTAAATTAGTGTTATTAGCATCATGTTTAGCCTTCTTCCACTTTTGGTAATATTTTAATTTACCCACCTAACTCTTACTAACCTTATCTTTCTGTAATATATCTTTCTTTTGTTTAAGAAGAATTTGATAAATGAGTGAAGGAAAGGGCAATGCATAGGCATCGATATTCTTTATCTCTGCATGCTTGACGATTTCATTGAAGATTTGTAGACCAAAATCAAATGGAATAAATAAAAATATATAAAGTAAGGTAGTAATCCTTTTGTTCACCACCATACTTTACTCGTTAGTGAGTCAGTTTCGTATAGCAATGGCCTGAAACATTGCATATATGGGCTTAGGTTCAAATGTCCTGAAGTCTTGCCCTTTAGGCCAAGTAGGACAAACATTTTTGGTGAGTTGAGAAATAAGAAAATCATCTTCAACATTCTCATAGAAGCCATTTTCCTAGATTTTTCTCTCAAGAATAAAGCATTTTTCTTCTATAATTTTCCTCTTTTTGGAAGAGAAGGGATTAGCAAACTTTGGCTTCCTTTGTTTTGGTTTTGGTCGTGCAACCTTGGAACCTTCATTCATAATTTTAGGAACTCTTTTCCTTCATTTTTTTCTCTTCTTAGTTGAGGAAGGAGCACTACGCCTCTTTGATCTATGCTTAGGAGCTTAAGGTGTTAGCTTTTTCAATGGCACTTTCTTATTAGAATATGAATCATATACCTTGACTGCTTCAGTAGTTTTTCTCTTCCTCTCAACTATTTTATTCTTTGTAACCAAAGGGCTAAAAGGTTTATTTCCCTTTCTAGCTTCTTTCTTCCTTACATACTAAAATTAAATAGCCTTTAAGATTAGTGCCCTTGTAACACTCTAAAAATCTCAATGTCATTAACATTAGTATTTCAAAAGATAAATAGCAAATTTTACCAAAAAGTAAGAGTTTGTCAATTGAATAATGATAGTAAAGTTAAAATTTGATATTTTAAAAGAAATTATGAAAAGTGAATTTTTGTAAAGATTAAATTGAAATTTTGTGAAAGATAGACTAAAAGTGCAAATTCACTATTTTATAAAAGGGGAAATTTTAAGAAATATTTTTATGAACGTGAAATGGATATGAAATGGTCGGTGGAGTCAAAAAATTGAGATATGTACTAGATAAAAAGTGGTGAAAAGTATTGGGACTAAAGTGTAATTTTACCATTTTGTGAGAAAAGGACTTAATTGCAATTATACCATGAATAAATTTAAAGGTTACAATTTGCATCACTCATTCTCTAGTATGGTTTCTACCCACGCTTCATGTTGGATTAATTTTTTTTACTAAATTATAGTGTAAAAATTTAAAGGTTACAATTTGCTCAACGTTTTGTACTCTTTGTATATTTAAAATTTAGTCTACATACTTTTATTTTCAAGAATTTAGTCTCTCTACTTTTGAATTTAAAATTTAGGTTCATTTATTGACACAATTAGAATTCTTTTGTGATGGTGTGCCTTTTGAAAAACATAAAATAAAGTTGGTATCCATGTAATAAAAAACAACATTGTAACAAACATGAATTTAATAAAGAAATTATTTAGACTAACTAATGACATTATAAGAGTTGAAGTATCAAATTATGTCAAAATTAAAGTATATAGATTAAATCTCAAATTTAAGCAAAATATAGGGATCAATTTGAAATTTAACTATTCTTATAGTCTAAAAAGTAGAGGGATGGGAATTGAAATTTACCCATAATGTTCGCATATAAAAAAAAGGAAAAAATTGGATAGGTGTCCATTGTAGAAGGCCTTAGAGCTTCCTTTTTTATATAGTTGCATAGATGTGTGTGTGTGTGTGTGGCATGGGAAACCATGAGAAGAGAGGAAGTTTTCCATTTATTTCAATTTGGTCATTTTCTTATTCAAGCATATTCCTAACCTAAAATTCTTTGAAATTAAAGTGAGATTTCATACCCAATTTTAATTCAAAAGTGTCTTTTCAGATGAAACCAACCATGGAGGCTTGAAGATAAAGATGAAAGTAGGAGAAAGCTTGGGTACATTATTCTAATTATTATGTTATGTTTATTTGAATGTATAATTTGATGTGAATTTGTAAGATTTGTGTATAATTATTTTCTATGTTCTAAGTGATGAAAGTATTATGTTCATGTATGATGTGAATGTTGAATGATTTTATGAACAATTTGATGGATGATTTTAAGTGATTAATTTGATAGAAATTGAAATAAGGACTAAATTGCAAATTATAAAAAATTAAAAAGTCAAGGAATTAAATAGATAAAATAAAGTTTGGATTTTAATGATAAGACTATAAGAATATGATATTTAAAATATTGGAATATTGTGCTTATATTAGGATGTTTTAAATTAAAAAGACTAAATTGAGAAATTTTAAAAGTTCAATTTTAATTATGAAATTTCAAATATGAAGTTTTAATGTTTTAATTATTAAGTATGATTTTTATTTGGAAACTTTAAATGAGACATTATGTGATATGATTTGAGTTAATAGGGACCAAATTGTAAAGATTTTAAAATCTAAAATTTTTGGTAAAAGGGATTGATTTGTATATATAGAAATTCGGAATGTTTTCGAAGGAATAAATTCAATTTTAAGGATTAAATTGTAGAATAATGAAAAATTGGATTTCAAGGACTAGATCATAAAAACTAAAAACTATAATTTTAGGGATATTTTGTAAAAGTTGTAAAATTTTAGGAATGACGATTGTTTTTCAATCCTACAAAATTTAGTTACAAATTTGGGCATAATAAATACATACTTGATTCGATGAAATATTTCATAGATAATTATGTATGAAATTAAATAATCAAAATTTGAAATTGTTAAGTTAGATTGGTTATGATCTGTATGTGATTCAAATACTTGCTTAAGTCGTGTATATGAAATTTGTGATAAATTTGTGTTAATAAGTAAAATTAAATTTTAAGGCTACAACATATGCTCGAATGATGGATACATGTATCAATTTCGAAATAAAACACAAAAATGAAATTTAAAGTTTGAAATTGACTCCAATAATAATAAATTAAGTGTTTAAATGTTATGAAGCGTTTTGAATTTTTTTTATGTGACATCTCTTGCTTAGATTTATTATTAGATCACGTAAGGGGTATTACAACCCTAGTTTTCCTTTGAGATGCAAGGCCATTTGCAACCAAGGTAACAATTACCTCAATCTCTACACTTACATCAACATTCCATACAATGAAATCTCATTGCTCTTAAGCAACAACAAATTCCTCAACAAACTAATGAACATTAATATCAACTTGATGGTCACTAAACTAATTATAAATACGACTAACGCAAGCGCACCTATCGAACAATAGTATAGTTATGGTGAGTAGGGAATATCGTATCCACGAGGACTAAAAGTACTAGTAATTACTGTTTTTCTATTATTTAGCCGGCAAATTGGCATGATTGTTTTTAATCTAAAATTACTAAACTAATCTAACTAAGAACGCAACAGAGAATTAAATAGAAAATAATCGAAGATGACTAATGAGAAAGACAATATCCAAGAAAGAATCCCTCTAGACTTCACCTATTATTCTAAATCTAAATTAAATGATTTATTCACTTGTGTCTTGATCCGTAGAAATCCCTAAATTATGTTAATATCTCTTTCGAGAGTAAGAACAACTGACTCTAGGTTGATTAATTGAAATCACTTTCTAATTAAAACCCCTATTGTCACAATAACTCGATCTATGGATTCCCCTATTATATTTGAATCTATTCCGGTAGATTTATGTCGTCCTATTTCTAAGATTGCATGCAACACCACTCAATTATGCTAGATTTACTTTTAAACAAAGACTTTTGTTCCACTAAAATAAGCACATTAAACTTGAATTAATATCTCAAAAATATTAAAACAAGAAATAAGCATATATAATTGAGAACAAGAATCAAATATTAATCGCGTAAATCAGAAATCAAATAATAAGATTCATCATAGGTTTCATCTTCCTTAGGTATCTAGGAAATTTAGTTCATAATCCTGAATGAAAACATCTCAAAGTCCGAATAACCACAAGACATAAAGAAACTCAATAAAACTTTGAAAGAAATTAAATGGAGATCTTCGATCTTGAGGGAGATCCACTTCCGAGTTGATTCCGATGGCTTTCTTCGAGTGCTTTCTTCGATCTTCTTTGAGTGTCCCCTTAGGTCTTCTATTAATTGGTATTTATTGATTTTAGAATGATCAGAAAGCCTAAAAATTGGGTTTTTCTGCGTATTTGGGAAGCAGGGTGCGATATCGACAAGGGCGTATAGCCAGCCCATGTGGAAATGCCCAAGCCGTATGGATCCTGAAAATAGCTCTATTTGTCTGATTTTGGCTCGTTTTTCGCTCCTTTCGCTCCCAAATGCTCTCTTAAGTATAGAAACATGAATTAAAAGGATTAGGAGCATCAAATTCACTAATTTACATAATTAATCATCCAAAAACGCATTAAGAATGGGATTAAAATATAAGTTAGCTTTACAGCTTATCAAATATCCCCACACTTAAGTGTTTGCTTGTCCTCAAGCAAAATCCTCAACTCACATTAAAAATAATATTTCTCAACTTATAATTCTCATCAATGATGTTTTGTCATAATTCACAAATAATCATACATTGATAATTCAACTAAAAGAGAACTAAAAATTCAAACAATCCAAGTCCAAAATTTTTAAAACATAAGAACATAGGTATTTTCCCTTATCTAAGTAATTACCTTTAATTCAAAATCGACATGAATCGACATCTTCACTAAAGATTCACTCAAATCACTTAAAGTGTTTAAGTTTCAAGAATAAGCACTCAATTGTCAAACATGAAAAGTCATTACCATGGGCTTGCAAAAATCAAATCTCTACCACTAGAAAATGAGATGATACACAAATCAAAAGGTCTTCAAGAGGTTGTAAGGGAGCTTAGGTTAAGGGTGTGGAGAAAGGCTAAAAAAGTTGGTTAAAATCGAGATCGAATTGATAAATTACCAAACTACAAAAATAATCAATGCTGAATTAAAAACAATTACATCAATCGAAAACTACTCAAGGATAAAACAAGCTTCTTTTCAAAATATGAATTTAACTGTTCAAGCTCAAATAACATAAAACTAAATAATAATCAATATATTTTTTTCTTCGATTTTCTTTTTTTTACAATAAGAAATAATTCAACAAATTAAACAAAAGAGCTTAATTAGGCAATTAACCAAATCAAATCTCAACAAAAAGGGAGTCAATAAAACGGGAAAAATTCTTAACGAGCAAAAAATGAGTTATGGGTTAACATTATTGGGTAAATCAAGAAACGGTGTGTTAGGCTCAACGCGGTTCACTAAGGGCTAATTATGTAGGTAGGTTTTTTATGGGATAAGTAGGTTAAAACCTAAGTGCCTTTATCATCTCAGTATATCAAATCAAAGGTGTGGTCTCGACATGCATAATCAAAGCAAGTTCTAGAATAACAAATCAAATTGACACACTCATAACCAATAAAAATGAGCAAGAAAAATGTATGCTGTAAAAGCTCAAAATCTCACACAAAAAATTATGGTTTTTGGTGTCAAACTTGTAAATTTAAAACTTCAAGATAATACTTCAATTCAGGGAAACAACCTAAAATTTTTAATTCTAAAAATAAACTTATCATGCTTGATTCTCTCATGTCTTAAAGTTTAAATCAACCAATACACAATTATCGGCAAATTAATCTAAAACCCATCAACAAAAATCATAAATCGATAAAAATTCATTCTAATAGAAATAGGAGAAAACTACTTAAACACAAGACATCATTCAGGGATTTTATAATTATTATATAAATAACCTCCCCACACTTAAGTTGTATGTTGTTCTCAATGTACAAACATATACAATCACAATATAAAAGAATATCATAAGAGAGGGAGAAAACTGAAACTGCCCTGAATATTGGATGAAATTGCCAGAATGGTGAAAAGTGGAATTGTAGAGAAATTTAGATGTAGTGCATGATTTCGAGCAAACTAATAAGAAAATAAACACAAATAATGAAGACGATTAAGGGGTTATAACTCGAGTAGAAATAACCATAAAAATATAATTCAAAAGATAATAATTAAAAGAAATACAAGAAAATAAAAATAAAACAAAACAACTAAAAAGAGAAATAAACATAAAATAAAATGAAAAAAACAAATGAAATCAATGATCCTCATCGTCGGAGGCATCAGTAGGGTGAGTCGCCGGTGCCGAAGAAGAGATGTGGAGGTGCTGACAGATTCGCTGTAGTGTCGTCAATACTATCAAACCTCTGAAATCAGTGCTGCTCGAAGTGCGTGAACCGCTCGGAGAGGTCCTCTAATGTAGCACCAGAATAAACAAGACGGTGACGTGAAGGTGGAGGTGGAGGATGAGGTGGGTCCTCGTGATGGAAATGGACATTATCAGTGAAGTCCTCGGGTTTATTCTGAGAGTTAGAATGAAATAATCGGTATTGAGGAGGATTAACTCCACGAAGTCGCTCGATCATCCTCATATGGGTCATGCTCGATATACCTTGTGGGGATATCTGGCCAGTGAGAGTAAGCGTAGAAGACTGCTCCGGTGTGTCGACGTGACAGAAATATCGAGCAAGTCGAGTCACATAAGGGCCTAAATAGATAGGACCCTTCCTGTTGCGGTCTGTCTGATGACAGAAAGCGAGGGCGATGAAGTAAGCTAAATACAAAATATGCCCGGTGGCCATGCTCCATAAAAAATATGCATCGATAGTACTGACGACTCCGATGCTCTTTCTCTTACTGGTTAAAGTATGAGCTAAAAGGGAATGAATATATCGTAAAGACAGAGGGAGAGAAGTCGCCTTCGAGTGACTCGCGTCATAAAGTGTCGTACTTGCTGTAAGATCTACCCAAAACTAGATGGCGAGTAGTGGATGTGTCGATGTAGGTGGAGAAATTTCTCGGCACTCATAAACTCCTTACTGTATAGTTCTAAAGTAGCGCTGAACTTAGGGACACTCATATGGCGCACCAGGCCACCAAGTCTAAAAGTGATGGTGCCCGACTTGTCATGAGTCGTCATCACATGCTGAAGAGTAAATGTTGAGCAAAACTCCAAAGTTAGCTTAATGTATGTGGGCTCGATGATGAAAAAAATTGATCCCACGGGGCTGTAGAAATAAAAGGCTCAAACATGATCAGCTAACTGGACCTACTCCAAAGCGGCCCAATAAATACATCGGCCTAAGCCGAGTGGTCGCAATCGAAGTAGCTGAAATAAGTCCTCTTGGGGACCCACTAAAAATCAAAGATAGGGGTGGCGGGCCTCGACAGAGGTGCTCAATGAAGAGGTCGCGCTAGGTGTCTTCCACATTTTCAAAGCAGGAACGATGACCTTGGACTTGCTTCTTGTGTTCGTCATGATTAATCTATAATAAAGGAATCAAATAATCAAGTATTAAAACAAAACGAAGCAGACGGGCGAACAGAACATAATAGAAGCAAACCAATAACGAATGCCATAATCAAAGGTAACATTAATAACTAAATAAATTAAAGAAATCGATAGTGAACAGATTATAAACAAGAATTCAAAATAAATATCAAAAGGCATATGAATTATTATTAACCAATCAAGAATAACGGTACTAAAACTAAGAAGATGACTGTAAGAATCAAACGAAACCAAGAACTTTCAAAGCAATAAACAATAGTGCAAAAATAAGAATCATAAATAACTACTGAAACACACTATCCGAGACAAAAATTAATATACATAGACATAACAAAACCAAATGGAATAAGAAAATTGGGAGGAACACAATATTAAATAGAATAAAATATAACGAAATAATAATTATAACTGAAAAGAAAACTAAAATCAAAGTAAAAGAAAACAAATAGATAATAATAATAATAATAGAATATATGAACTAAAATAAAAATAAATGATAAACAATTAAGAATAAAAAACAAAGAAATAAAAAAATAAAATAAAATAAGGACAAAGAGGGGCAAACGGTGGTTGACTGACGGTGGGATGGGGGCAATTCTAATGAGACAGTCGGGGGTGCGCGACGGTGGAGCGTTGGTGGGTCAGAGTGGGTCGTGCATGTGGGTACGTGAATGAGGGAGAAGTGCTGGTGATGGGGATAAAGGGAAAGGGTGAGGGGGCTGTTGCGTGGTGGTGCGGGAGAGAAAGGCCGAGGGAGGGGGTGGTTTGGTGAGCGGTGCGACGAGGTGGGGGTTTGGTCAGTGCGAGAGGGTGGGGCGGGCGACTTGGGTGAGGGAGAGGTGAGGGAGGATCGTCCAGGAGGAGGTACGAAAGGGTGGTGGCGATGGTGGCCAGAGTATTAAGGGAAAGGAAGCAGCGGCGGCTAGGGTTGGTGGGGAAGTTGGGGAAAAAGACAAAACAAAGGTAAAGAAAAGGGTCCTAGGGTTTTATTAGGGTGACACAGTCATGTAAAGGCTCGTGTTGGGCCACATGGCCGTGTCACATGACCGTGTAGTTCTCTTTTCAGCCTATGTTTATTTTAAAAAATATAGGTCCAACCTTCACACAGCCATGTGCAACCTTCTTCGCTTCTCCCAGGCTCGTGTGACAGCCCACATGCTCGTGTGGCACATCCATGTCTCGCACACGACCGTGTGCCTTGCCCATGTAACTCTTTGCTTTGATTTAAAAATGAAAAAATTAGCTCTAGGTTTCACACGGCCTAGGACATGCCCATGTGTTCAGGATTGTGGACTATTTCAGGTCGTGTAATAGTCAAATTTTGGAAAAATTAAGTCCTCGTATCCACATGACCTCGGACATGCCCGTGTGCCATACGGCCATGTACAACCTCTTTCACTTCTTCCACGCTCGTGTGACAGCCTACACGCCCATGTGGCACAGTTGTGTCTCGCATGCGGCCGTGTGCCTTTGCCCGTGTAACTCTCTAACATGATTTAAAAATGAAAAAATTAGCTTCAGGTTTCACACGGCCTAGGACATGCCCGTGTTTCCAGGCCGTGTGGACTATTTTAGGCCGTGTAATAGTCAAATTTTGGAAAAATTAAGTCCTAGTATCCACACGGCCAAGGACACGGCCGTGTGTCTAGGCCGTGTGGGTCACAGGACCATGTAGCTAGGCTGTGTAACTCACTGTCGAACCATTTATAGTGTACATGGCTTGGGACATGCCCATGTATCAAGGCGTGTGGGTTTAAAAACTTTTTATTTTTTCATATATTAATTAATTTTAAAAATATCATGAAATAAAATTAAGAAAATTAGCAGTGTTAACACTCGGGTTGCCTCCTGAGAAGCACCTATTTAAAGTCTATGCTCGACTTACCTCGTATTTGCACGGTCACGGTGGTTTGCAGAGTTAAAACTCATCTTTTTCGCTATCAATTCTATTATCAAAATAAGGTTTAAGTCGAGAACTATTTACCTTAAATGTGTCAAATTTAGAATGAGTTACCTCGATTGTACCGTATGGGAATACATTCAGTACCATAAAAGGAGTTGCTCCATTTGCATTAAGCTCTGAAGTGGTAATACGTGGATCTGTTTTATCTAGTAGTACCCTGCCCCAACCTTAATTTTGTTTGATCCATCCACATGCTCAGCATGGCGTTGTTTTGGCTTTGCATCGCGTATTCTCGATTTTTCCTTGACATGTGTCCGCCATTTGTCTAGCTAATCGATCTGTAACATTCGTTCTTCATGAGTCATTCTATTTTTATCGCATGGACTGGAACGTGGCTCCATCATGTTTTTCCGAGGGGTTTCCTGCAAAGAAGTTTGAGCCACATGGTTACTTATATTAATAGAACTTGTAAAATCATCTCAATCACTAGATGTCTTAACAGAATCACGAGCTTGGAGAGTAATTGTTTCGTCACCTACACGAAGTATTAATTCACCTGTACCAACATCAATAATAGTTCTAGCAGTTGCTAAAAAGGGTCCTCATAAAATTAAAGGTACGTCACTATCCTCATCCATGTCTAAAACAACAAAATCAACTGGAAATATGAATTTATTAGTTTTTACAAGAACATCTTTAATAATACCCCTAGGAATCTAATTTATATATCTGCTAATTGAAAACTCATCCTAATTTGTTTGGGTTTCCCAAGACCTAATTGTTTAAACATTTTATAGGGCATGACATTAATACTAGATCCTAAATCAGCAAAAGCATTATTAATATTCAAACCACCAATTAAATAAGGAATAGTAAAACTCCCTGGATCTTTCACTTTGTCGGGGAGTTTATTTTTCAATATGGTCGAGCAAATTGCATTTAGTTCCACATGCGACGAATCATCTAACTTCCTCTTGTTCATCAAAAGCTCCTTTAAAAATTTCACGAAATTGGGCATCTACGAAAGAGCTTCAATAAACGGTAAGTTAATATGTAACTTTTTCAGAAGTTTAAGAAATTTACCAAATTGTTCGTTCGTGTGGTCTCTCGTCATCACGTTAGGATATGGCACTCGAGGTTTATATCCTCACGTTAGGATATGGCTTTGTCCTAATGACTTGTCATTGATAATTATTCAATGTCATCTCCTATATAAATTCATAAGCTGTTTCGGGTGTTTTATTATTAAGTGTTCCATTGGCTGTTGCATCGATCAACTGTCTAGTTGAGGGGTTCAAAACGTTGTAGAAGGTCTGAACCTGTAGCCATAGGGGTAACCTATGGTGAGGGCACCTTCTTAATAAATCCTTATACCTATCCTATACATCATATAAGGTTTCTAAGTCAATCTAAACGAAGGAAAAGATATCATTCCTTAACTTGGCTATCTTATCCGGTGGGAAGTACTTCAGTAGGAATTTCTCGATCATTTGATCCCATGTAGTGCAAGAACCTCGTGGTAAAGAATTCAACCACTGTTTAGCTTTGTTCCTCAACGAGAAAGGGAATAACCGTAGGTGAATGGCATCATCAGAAATGTCATTTATCTTGAAAGTATCACAAACTTCCAGAAAATTAGCCAAATGGGTATTTGGATCTTCGTCTTGCAAACCATTGAACTGAACAAATTGTTGTATCATCTGAATAGTGTTCAATTTCAGTTCAAAATTATTTGCAGTAATAATGGGTCTCACAATACTCGATTCAACCCCAGTTAAAGTTGGTTTGGCATAGTCGTACATAGTATGAGGAACAGGATCTGGATTTGCAGCAACTGCAGGAGGTAGCTAATTATTCTGATTATCACCCATCTCCTCAGTAATAATAATAACATCCTCTTGCTCGTCTACTATACTCTGTCGACTCTACCTTGCTTTTCTACGGTTTCTACGAGTTGTACTTTCAATTTTGTTGTCAAATAATAATGGTCTCAACGGGTCTCTTCTATTCATAAACTAAAGGATCTACCGGAAGCAAATAAAAGAAAAATTAGAAAACAAAAATTAAACTAAAACAAAAATAAAATGCAATTAAAATAAATGGATAAATTAATAAAAATCAAGTGTTCCTATTATTTTAGTCCCCGGCAACGACGCCAAAAACTTGTTGGTCGCTAAACTAATTATAAATACGACTAAGGCAAGCACACCTATCGAACAATAGTATAGTTATGGTGAGTAGGGAATATCGTATCCACGAGGACTAAAAGTACTAGTAATTACAGTTTTTTTATTATTTAGCCAAAAAATTAGAGTGATTGTTTTTCATCTAAAATTATTAAACTAATCTAACTAAGAACGCAACAGAGAATGAAATAGGAAAATAATCGAAGATAACCAATGAGAAAGATAATACCCAAGAAAGAATCCCCCTAGACTTCACCTATTATTCTAAATTTGAATTAAATGATTTATTCACTTGTGTCTTGATCCATAGAAATCCCTAAATTATGTTAATATCTCTTTCGAGAGTAAGAACAACTGACTCTAGGTTGATTAATTGAAATTTCTTTCTAATTAAAACCCCTATTGTCGCATTAACTCGATCTATGAATTCCCCTATTATATTTGACTCTAATCAAATAGATTTATGTCGTCATCTTCTAGGATTGCATGCAACTCCACTCAATTTTGCTAGATCCACTCTTAAACAGAGACGTTTGCTCCACTGAAATAAGCACATTAAACTTGAATTAATATATCTGAAATATTAAAACAAGAAATAAGCATACATAATTGAGAACAAGAATCAAGTATTTATTGCATAAATCAGAAATCAAATAATAAGATTCAGCATAGGTTTCACCTTCCCTAGGTATCTAAGGAATTTAGTTCATAATCTTGAATGAAAACATCTCAAAGTCAAAATAACCGCAAGACATAAAAAAACTTAATAAAACTCCGAAAGAAATTAAATGGAGATCTTCGATCTTGAGGGAGATCCTTTTTTAGTTGATTCTGATGGCATTCTTTGAGTGCTTTCGTCGATCTTCTCTGAGTGCCCCCTTAGGTCTTCTTCTAATTGGTATTTATAGACTTTAAAATGCTCAGACAGCCTAAAAATTAGGTTTTTTTGCGTATTTGGGAAGCAGGGTGCGTTATTGACATAGGTTGGCACATAAGCGTGTAGCCTGCCCGTGTGGAAATGCCCTGGCCGGTTGCATACTGAAAAAACTCTATTTGTCCGATTTAGGCTCATTTTTCACTCCTTTCGCTCCCAAATGCTCTCCTAAGTATAGAAACATAAATTTAAAGGATTAGGAGCATCAAATTCACTAATTTACATGATTAATCATCCAAAAATGGATTAAGAATGGGATTAAAATATGTTACTTTTACAGCTTATCAGAACTTCAAGTTGGGCTTTAGAAATCTTTTTCTAATTGTTTGCATTGTTTAATTGATTAGGTTAAGCATTTTTATTTGGATGGGGTGGTTCCGTGAGTAATCAATTAATTTCTTTCACTACTTCGTCAAGCTTTTCAGGGGACACAACTTAAATACCCTCTCAAACATTCTTAGCAACATCCACATTCTCAGCAGTAACAATTTCTCAGATGAAAAATAATAAGAAACATTATCAACATCATCAATAGGTGGTTCTTAATGAGCAGGATGATTACCTTCTTCATCACCACCTTGCTCAATTACAACTAATAGAACATCTAGTTGAGTTTCTTGAATATGTTATTCTTGAGACTTAACTTAAGGTGTATCTGAAGTTCCTTTACCACTCTCCTTCTTTCTTTTCCTCTTGATTAGAGATCTAAGTGATGGTGAACTTGATAATGATTTTTTAGAGGTGGCATGTGTCACACACCAAATCTTAAGCCGATATTTTAGTTGGCTGACACGACGAACGTGGGTAAAGATCTTGTAAGTTAGTTTGTCTAATCAACAAAATTAAACTAATTGATTCGTTCGATGAATTATTTGGTTATGATCCACCATCTGGCGGATTTTCACTTGTGTTAATTAATAAGCGTATAAACTCAACTAAATATGGTCTGTCTAGATAAAGTTGTTAAACTTCTAAGTGTGTTTAACTTGAAGCGGGTTAGTCTCGTAAAATGAACGATGTAATATGTTAAGTACTATTGTTGTATGTTGATGCATGTGCAATCTCATGATAGCGAAGACCATATATGAACTCAAATGAAAGTCCATGTGTGTTTAAAATGAATATTCCCTCATTGGTGCAAGCTCTGTATCTGAAATGGTGGAAGGGGAGTTTGGAGGTAAATTGTGGATGTGTGATTGTATTAGGAGAAGTACAGAGATATTGAATTGATATGTGATTTGCCTCTGGTATGGAATGTAAATGCAAACGAGATTGGTGAATGTTGCCGACCTTGCGGGGGAACACGTAGGTGTTCAAACTGACGAGGAGGATTTTAGGAGGTTTGATAGGATAAATGTATATTGGCTCTACATATCGATATTGTGAAAAATTGCTATTTAGAACATTAATTGGATAATAAGCTAGCACAAGGAAGGTTCTATGAACTGTTTATGTTTAAGTATGTTTACGTAAAGTCTTGCATGAGAAGTTATGATAGGTATCCGCACATAAACTATAGCTAACATGTCTTGCTCTGTTAAAAAATTATACCTAGAAGCGAATAGTGTCTACCATTGTATAGTAACGATTTTGCACTATGTATCTGCCGATGAAATATGCGAAATAAAAATGTCACATTCACGAGTAAAACCAAGTTACTTAATATCTTTCTGTGTGATTTTCTTTTCTTTGGGAACCTTGTTAATGAGGTTGACGTTTTACTGGAACTCACTAAGTTCAAATCGAACTTACCTTGTTTCATTCATCCAAATTTCATGAACTTTAGGTTCTCGTGGATCCTTGAAGACTCAACCAAAAAGCGGCTACAATTGTAAGCCTTGTGTTTGTTTTGTAACATGTATATATATATCAAGGTAGCTTATAGAAATATTACTCGGTGTTTTAAAATGATGTACTATAAACCTTAAATCTAGTTTTATTCGAGTATCTTACTTCCTATAAAATAATTTACGAAGGCATTAGCCAAACCATAAAATTCTATTTATTATAATGCATACTTTTATTTTATTCTTGACTTGCTTCAAATCATTACCAGTGAAACGGTGAGCAAATTATGTTTACTATTCTATAATAACTTTTATTCAAAACCTCTTTTGTTTTAAAGAATGTGTTCGTTCAAGTTCTCTGGTAACACTGTCGTTTGTCAATATGATTGCCGAAATAGAGGGTGTTACAGCATGAGTAAGACGTTTGGTTTGGTTTACATGAACCATGGATTTCTTTAAGACTAACAGTAAGGGTTTTATAAAGAGAAATGTTTCTTGAATTTCAAAGACTCAAGATAAGAGTCAGAGGGAATTAGGTTTCTTTAGGACTAAAATTTCAATCAATAGAGTTCAATGGAAATTTAAAACACAATATCTTAACTTAAATATCTAAATAATTCCACCAAATTTCCCCGTACAAAAATAAAATTTAAGAACTAAAAATTACCTAACTATGATAAGAGGCAAAATGACACTTGAGACTTTAGTTTTAGTGCCTTACCTTGTATGCCAAGTCAAACTTGACAAACCCCAACTGGATTCTTCAATTTTTCAAATCTAACAGCTTTAAGACTCTTAGTAAACAAGTGTTGTAACACCCTCAACTTGACCCGATTCGCCATGTCCGGATCTAAAGTTTTACTATAGAAAATACTTAACTGAATTATCAAAATAATTGAAAAATACTTCTTACTAAAAACAATTTTCTTATTATTTTAACTAAAAGATTGAATATCTAATAACAAAAGAAATTATTTAAAATAAATTCTTACAACAAACTTGTTACAACTTATACAATATAAAATTTTGTTATAGATGGACTCTTAGGGTGTAACCCTAAACTATGCCACTTTTCCATTGTATGCATAATAACCCACTTCGTCGGTACCTTGGCATACTCCTGGCATCGTCCCTCTTGGCGCATTCTTCCTATACAACTAAAAAAACAACAAACATTATAAGTTTAAGAGAACTTAGTGAGCTTTATCCCAAAAGTACATTGGCAGATACTTTATCTTATTTGAAGAACATCCATGCGCCAACTACCCTTCTGAACCAATTACTTCCATTTCAGGTAGATACTATTACAATTTCGGTATACACTTACTCGCCAATTTTCATACTCTAAACTTATCAGTGTACCATCCAAAAGAATATATCTTTAGAGCCCAATTAATAAAGATCATCTCTTAATACACAAACTTACTCCAGAACAGTTTTTCACAGATATTAATCACTAACGGATACATACACATTTTGTATTCGAATACTAATAAACTACTATTTAAATAATACCTTGGTTCGATTCCATACAAACTCCCATTGATAATGTACTACACAGATCATTCAAATGAATTCCACATCATTTTATTTCGCAACCCTAGATACTCAAGATAATGAAAACTCAAATTCTATATGATTTCAGAATAAGACATTATACAACTCAAATATAACATATTTCGGATAAATTAGATTCAACCATTACCTAACTCAGACGAACTTGAATTGATAATTTCTTATGTCTTCCATAACCATGAATACTGACCACCTCCTAACGTTGTAGAAATCCTGCACAAAAGATATAGGAAAAATAGTATCTACAAGTATACGGGTCAGGTTGTAATATAGTTTACAATGGAGTAGGTGAGTACTCCAAGAATCATACCCAAATGAGGCGAGCACTAAATTAACCTTAACTAAAACATAAATAGATCTAATTAATATTCGAACCATATTATAGTATGAATAAATAAAAGAAGAGTTTTTGGATAAATTATAATAAAATAAAAAAGAAAATAAAAGTAACCAAATGAATGGAAAGCAAGAAATCAAATAAGTAAATATCAAATCTGGGCATGGGTGATTAGCTTGCCTTGGTAGTCTTAATTAACTTCCTTCTCAAGTTCTCTTGTTCAATCAACTAGTCAGTACCCCAACAGAATCTTTCGATACGTCCACTAAAATACTAAGTTGGTAAGAACTATTTATCTTCTAACCTCACAGTCCAAACTGATTTAGGGTTAAGTTGTTCACAGATAGGCCATATCAATTTTGGGTTAATTCTGACCTTGATGACTTCCTAGGGTTGTCAAGCCCAAGGTTTAGGTTCTTTCTGTCTTGAAGAGCTGATCCGTTAAGAAATCCCTACAAAATAGTTAATTACTCATACCTCCACTTGTTAATTCCTCATAAGAGGATTAGTTCCTCATGGATCTAATAAACATTATGAACTTGAATGAAAGATTGAACATAAAGAACAATTTCAAGAATAAAGTTTAGAAGAAGCCTGATTGTATTGAATTAAAGTGTTGAATCCTCACAAAGTTTGAGAATAACTTTAGAAGTTGATTTCTTCCCAAAGAGTAAATAACAAGAATGAAAATAAAGGTTAAACCTTAAAGGAAAAGAAAAACTAAAATCTAATACTAATGAGAAAATTATACAAAGGAAAAAGTCTTCAAAATAAGTGTTAGCTGAGCCTATTTATAGACTTAGGATGGTTGTCATCCTTAACCCTAGGTCAGCCGACGTTCCTGAGCTTAAAGTTGGATTGTGCAAACCAAAACACCCCTAGCTCGTATTAATTTCCTGTGCAGAGCAGATGTCGCGAAACAATAGGTCCTATGTTGTGACATCGAGGGCAATATGTTCAACTTTAGGGTGTCTTCAAGGGTATGTCGCGACATTCTCAGGCTATGTTGTGACATTAAAGGCAGTCTTGGGCTTCTTTAGTTCTGCTCTCTATGTTGCGACATCTAATGCTTCGTGTTGCAACCTAGCGACCAGTATTGAGTTAATACATCTTCTAATAGTCTCCTGCACACTCACAAAACATATTAGCTCACCCTTAGGCCTCATTCGACCCTTAAGGTCAAGAAAAGACTCGAATAACACATTTTATTACACTTAACCAAACTTATTGAAATGTAATTAAAACATAACTAAAATGCTTATGTTCAAGCTCCCAAAGTGCGAAAACTAGTTTAACTATTATATCGAATTACGATAGATCAAATACGCCCATTTTCAAAACTAACAAATTACTATGGCAGATACCCGTTTTATCATACAGATACACACTTCTTTTTAGAACTTCCTTTATCTAATTCAACCAAATTAACCTTAGATGTTTCATAAGCTTATCATAGAAGTATCTATCATAGAACAATTAGAATTTACCCAGATCTTACTAGAATGGCGGATAAGCATACCTTATCAAATAAACTTAGCATAGTACGCCATAAGGGCCAAATAGAATACACTAGAAAGACATCATACAGATTCACATTTTTACTATCTCAATAGACTTTCACAGAAGGTGCCATGGGTATCTCCCCTATGCACTTATACATAACTTCATATATCATGATCTGCCAATTCGATTTACACATTATCGAAGGCTACACTACGAACATACATATAGGCATATCTTGCCATGGATCTCAGTCACATGGACTATCGTGATCTGTCAATTCAGTCTTCAGCTTACTAGAGGCTACACCGTGAGTGTTCTCATATAATACGATTCCATAGGTCTTAACCTCAAGGTCTTACACTTAATTTCATATTGTGATCTTCCAATCTGATTAGTAATAAAACTATCATACCAAAGGCTTCACAAAGGAACATTTTCTCAACATGTATTTACCCATATAATTTCGCATTCCAGACTGAACTCATATTTCCTGTTTATCAAACTTTACATGTATTCTTACCCTTTAACATTCTTTTTTCAATAGAACTTTATACATATCATTATAACCCATATCTCCTATTTACTATACTCATACACTTATATATTGCAGTTTACATATATATATATATGCTTCTACTTGAACAATTTGCATAAGATATTCAAAATAGAGACTCACCTGATACTTGTAATTCTAAGCTCCAAACTTGGACATCCTTTTCGAACCAGCCTCAACAACTGCTTATAGACCATAGGACCACCATTAAAACTCATTTACATACAATTTACTGTCATCTTAAACTTTGATAACCTCCATGCCTATACTTACAACTTATTATTCATATACCACATACAGACTCACTCTTTCAAAAACATCTAACATGCAGAACTATAATACTTACCCAGAGATGGAATAGTCACTGGTTAAACCAATAATCCTTGACTTCCAGCTTAATGAGGAAAACATACCATTGGATTTAAGAAAAAGAATCAGAAAGTACTATCAAAGGAAGAAGAAAAACCTTTCTCAAAACCCTTCTCACACATATCAATATGACCCATCCTACCTAGTAAAACTTAACAAGTGTCACACATTTTAGAATTTGTCTTCTTAATGGTCTACAGTTTTCAAGAGAAATATAAATGAGAATCCTACATTATAAATATCATACTAGTCTATCCAGTTAGTTCCTAACTAGGTTACTTTACAACCTAACTAGCACAGTACTTTAGACAAACAAGGTGTAATATACCTTTGGCGATAATTCATATTATACTTACCCCCTTTCACTTAACACTATCTTTTCCTTTAAATAGCAGAATATCCTGAAATAAAATATTCACTTACATTTATGGTAGTTACTATACAGCCACACTTATGTGCCAAAAGAAACATATGGGTGGATTACACTTCGCCAAACAGATTATTTTGCCACTATAGGCAAAAATCTTAGGTCCGCCAGACTTAGGGTGTGACAAGTATATCAACTAATACTTAGTAGATACATACTTTAATTTAATGTTTCCATTCTCTGCCAAATATTTAATGAAGTGATATCATATATCAATATGCTTGGTCCTTGAATGACACATAAATTCTTTGAGATATTGTCCCCATTGAAGTTGTCACAATATGCAATTGCAACTTACAGTGCAATTCCAAAATCTTCATGTTTTTGCCTTATTCACAATAGTTACATGCAATAACTTCCAGCGGTTATATACCCAACTTGTACAGTTGAAAATGATATTGAATATTTCTTCTTACTATACCAAGAAATCAAATTCAAACCTAAACAAAAACATCTTCCACAATTATTCTTCTTATAAACCATAGTACCTTTCGCTTGTCCATACTTTGTGGCGTTCTCTAAGATTTAGATGACCATAAATGCAATAAAGCCAAAATGACTCAGAAGATTCCTCCATATACAAAAACAAAATAATGTTATCCATAAAAATAGCCTTACATCTTAAAAAGGCTTTCCACATTATGGTTGTTCCTCATATCCTTCCAACATAGGTTATACCAACAATAAAATCAACACTAGATTTGGTTTCCATAAAACACATATTAACCTTGAATCAACGATTCAACTGCTCATAAGAAAATGAAGTTAAGGGTTGAGACAATCCCTTAACAACCTAATTAAATAAAATCATGTTGAATTGGGAGGTTGATACTAGATAGCTTGTTTAAGCTCATTTGCTTTTTTATTGATTTCCTTGCTTATTTGCTTGAGTTGGTTCTAGGGTAGCTTCATTTTGGTTATCATTATCCTCTAGCATTTGGTTTCCCTCCACCAACTTATTGTTCTCATCTACAACGATTGGCTTTATAGAATTTGTTTCCATGTGCTTCTTATTAGCAACATATTGGCTTCGCATAGAAGGATTAGACACAACAAAAATAAAAAGTTTATTAGTATTAGGAGCTTCGGGCAGAAACTCAAATCTATCTCATTGAAATGGATATGGATTTTTGGTTCTAATTGCCATCCTCGACAAAAGTTCAATAAAAGTAAATCACCTTGGTTATGACTCGTTGCAAAAAAATAGAACTTCTAAATAAATTTTTTTCAACATCAAAATTTGTTTTCAAAACTAAAACATGTTCATATGCTCTCCATTTCATCTTTTACTAGGCCCTCAATCTCCTGGTCCTCATAAGTACAACTTGGCATAGAATGGCAAATCATCCCACACCTAATACACACTTTGCAAACTTGCTTGTACCGATACTCAATCCATTTTAAAACTTTTTTATCTCTTTGAATGACACATCCAGCCCTCTATAGATGCCACAGACAAATTACAACACAAATTCTAAAGAATTTGATATTTCTTAGGGTGTTGTCGCTCAAATCCACCTAGCTATGTGCTCTACTATTTGATTTATCCTATTAGCCATAAATGGCTTCAAGTTTTCAAATGAAAGTCCCTATATTTGAACCTAAACATGTATGGTAAGGAAAAGTACCAAACTTGGGGTAAAATTTTGGGGTCCACTTAGTGGTCATTAACAAGGCCTCATCTAGTACCCAAAAGGCTTCTCTCTGAATTATATGCAAGTTTGACATCCTGTCAAAATGAATGACATAAAAACTATCATCCCTATTGATAACGATTGCATGTCTATGCAAGTTCCACACCCTGTTAACAAGCCTTTGTAGGTACCATGCTAAGAACTCTCAAAAGTCATTAAAATAGGTAATAAAATTATAATGATCCTATAGGCTCTACTTATTGTAAGATCATCATGATTGAACATGATAATAGGCCCTCATCTCACTGGCACATTCTTGATAGGGTATAAATCTGTCTCTATCTCTAAGAGGAATATTATGTTGGAAGGAGGAGGAAGAGAAATAATTTCTAAAGAAGATTTTGATGGAGGAAGAGAGAAAAATATTAGGAAGAGGAATTTTGAAACACATTTCTACTTATGAATTTATTTTCTTCTTTTACTTTAGAACAGTCAACTCATGTAATTTCATTACTACGAGGGGGTATTTATAAGAACTTGGGACATTCCCAAAGATAAATAACATAAGTTCTAAGTACTTTCCCCAAGCATAAACTAACATAAGGTTAATTACACTTCTTATCCATGTCTAAAACCAACTAATAATATACTCATACTTCTAAGTACATAATCTAAAATTATTTCAAATTACAATATCTAACATATTATCCATTTGCAAAGAAGAAGGGGCAGTAGAAGAATCAATGGGGAAGGTTGAAGAGGTTGTTTGAAGTGTTTGCATATACCTTTTTACATGCATGGTCCTTTAAATAGGGTTTAAATCTCGATAAGGCCACATTATTAACTTGATTCGAAGAGGCGACATTTTTCAAGAAAGAAATGATGGGGTGTAGCAAAGTGAATCAACACAGAAGAAAAAAAAAGGAGAAAAGCTCTCAATGAGAGAATCTGCCTCACAATCTTCATTAAGATCACATAATATGTTATTTTTTGCATTCATATCTCTATCACACAATAGAACAAAACACCAATGTTTAACTATTAATTAATTGTAGTACTAGGTTCGGTTCACCTGTGATATAAACATGATTAAATTCAGTTCTGGATTCTAATTAAAGAAAAACTTCAATCTAAATTATCTTTATTAAATTCAAAAGTAATGCATAAATTATAAACAAAAATATAATCCAAATAACAACTTCATCAACTCTTTCCCGCTCTGGAATATTAATAACCAAGCATAAAAGCAATTAGATCATGCATTAGATATAGTGCCAGAAAAGTCAGATACATATTGTTCATTGGAAGGCCAATACCCTAAAACTAGACGACATTAATAATAATTAGATATGATACTAAGAAAGTTTTAAGACACAAAAGTTACGTTAAATACGCCCTAAAGTTTTGGTAGCAGTCAATGACTCAAATCTCCATATCTAGCCTTCTCTCATTAGCTTTGTTCTTGCATGCAACTTTCACACATTATCATTTTGTTCCTGCAAAATTTTCATAGAAGCCCTAAAAGGAATCAGCCCCAGCCCTTTTCCAAATCCCATAATCAGAACATTTTTACCATTATATATATATAGTGTATTTGCTTACTTACATTGCTGCTACTTCCACAAACGGATGATGCTGCTGGAGAATTTGGGATGTACCGAGCCCACTGTTCCCATTTCCCAGCAAGTCAGCATAAGAATAAGAATCCAAATTGTCATAAAAATTGAAGATAATTAAGCTATATTTATTATAAACAGGGTGGGTGTTCTTAAGTTTTTATTCAGAGAAAAGAAAAATAAAAAACCTCGATGGCAAGTAGATAGATGAAATAGTATATATGTCTCTTACATTTTTAGCAGCTGCACTGAAAGCTTCACGATGGGGTATCTCAGGATTTGCTGCTTTAATGCGCTGTATTTCCTCCCTTTCAATTTGGGAAAAGAATTGATGTGAGAGAGAAAAAAAAACATATAGTATCATAGCAGAAACAGCAATATTTCATTACTTCATAAACCGATTGTAAGCAGATGGAAGCCTGTGTTTCTTCTCGGGAGCTGAAAAAAGAAAAAGAAAAAGAAAGTAGCAGTTTCCAATTAATCCAAACATATTGGAGAAACAAGGGTTGCAAGAAAATCAAAGGAGTATGATACTATTAAGGGTTTCCATATATATATATACGTTTTACAACAAATGGCGCTTTAGGAGATGATGGCTCGCTCGATGTTGATGAAGATGGCGATGGAAACTGAGTACCTTTCCTGAAATCACCGCAGAAACTCTGCATCTCCTTGACATGAACAAACTTCATTCCATTACTAATCAAATCAAATCAACTCTTGTCTGTTCTATTTTACTTTGAGGTGTGTAATATAAATGTGCATGCATAATTGTGAAAGGTAATACAAGAATATATAGAAAAGAAATGGAGATTTGCTTCCTAACTGTAATTGTATGCTAGAACTAATAGTGGCATGCACTTGGTTTCCACCTCTGATGCTTTTATTTCTCTTGGTTTAAAAATGGAAAACGTACCTGGAGAGTGAGGCTGGTTTGGGGATCGAGGCATTGACCTTGCAGTGGAGGTCTGGTGCTGAGAAAAGAAAGGTTACTGCAATGACCACATTTCACTGTCACTGTTTCAAGCAATCTTTTGCATGGGATCCCAACCTATCAAAAACCAATTCAGATCAAGAAAATACTAGAAAATGGGCACAATTACGGAGACATAATAAACATATATACAAACCCCAAACCAGCATCTTATGAGAACATCAAACACAAAACTTGCAGCTTAATTTCATTATAGATGAGGTTAGCTCCCGAGACCCTAATAATCTATGTACTAGCCAGTAAGGATTTTAATAGCGTGTTGCTTCGCAGCGACTGGCTTTGATATTAACTGGCGCAATTGATTTCAATAACAGTTCGTTGTATTTGCAGCTACAATAAATAATAATAATGATAACCATGGAGCTCCATATTGGGAGTGAAATTATACCGCAAGAACAGTGTTGCAGAAGTTGCAGCGGACATAGCAAAGATGCTCGGATTGTGGAACCAAGTCCATCCCAACTTTGTCTTCAAGGTTCATATTATCAAAGAGAGAGGTGTGGGTTTCAGAAGCTTAGGGTTTTCGATAGGAGGAGAGTGGGCTATTGCTAGATGGTGGGTCTTTTTTTCTTTATTTTTCAAAAGAGGATGGGTTGATATGGAGGCAAGATCGAGAGTCAAAAAGAAAATCTAGCGTTACTAATATCAGTTGTCACAGTACCTGGTACCTGCTCTGCAATTTACGGACACACGCTCCTCCACCAATTTCATTTTTCATTTCTTTTATTTTCTTCAAATATTCAATTTTCATATTAGTTTCAAATTTCATAATTTTTTTCAATTTCATTCCTGATTTTGGATTTATATCATCTCTTGAAATATTTTATAAATTATATAGAACTTAAGAAAATTTTAAAAAATTTTAAACATTATAAACAAATTATAACATTTTTAAAATTTAAAAAATAACGATTAACAAAATCTAAATTTAATAATCAAATTAAAAAAAATTCGAGACTAATGTAAAAAAAACATTCAATGATTAAAGTAAAAAAAAATGTAGTCAATTATATTTTGACGTAATTAATTATAATTACTTATGCCTAAGCAATCATGACCCGTCCATGGGCCGGGCGGCCCGGCCCGGCCCGACGGCCAGCCCGAAATATGGGAGGGTTTGGGTAAAAATATAGGCCCGAAATATGTGCTTGGGCAGAATTTTTTTGGCCCGGGCCCGGCCCGAAAATATATTAAATATATATTTTAAGTTTTTTATGTTTTAAGTTTTTTATGTTTAAAAAATATATATATTTATTTTTATGTTTAAGTTTTTAGTTTTAGTTTTCAATTTTATTTTTATGTTTTCAATTTCATTTCCCCGACATTTACTCTTCTTTTCTAAAATATATATATTTATTTTTATGTTTAAGTTTTTAGTTTAAGTTTTCAATTTTATTTTTATGTTTTCAATTTTATTTTTAGTTTTCAATTTCATTTCCCGACAAACTGTAGAAAGGAAGTCAATGCATGATACAAATTGAAAGTGATAACATTGGTATTTGGTAAATCCTGCACATAACAATTGACAGGATAGCAATTGAAAGTGATAACATTGGTATTTGGTAAATTCTGCACATAACAATTGACAGGATAGCAATTGAAAGTGATAACATTGGTGTAATATTGGTTGGATATTGGGTGGTTTTAAGATAATAAAAAATGTAAACTTATTTGTTTACAAAAATATTTGATAATACAAAAATGTAAACTAATCAAATGTTAGATTTTGTTACAACAATTAATATAATTAACAATTAATATAATTAATAATTTGATAATTTTACTAATCAAATGTTAGATTTTATTACAACAATTAATACAATTAATAATTAATAATTTGATAATTTTACTAACAATTAATTTTAATAACAATTAGTTTTAATTTTATCAAAAAAATTAATTTTAATTAAAAACGGGTCGGGCCGGGCTCGGGCCCCATATTTTTTCTTCGGGCCGGGCCTGGACAAAATCTCAGGCCCGGCCCGGCCCATGGACAAGTCTAATTCTAAGTAGTGGGTTTGAATGATTTGATTGCAAATGGAGCACATCAGTTATATTTTTTAGTTACTTTTATACAATAATAATATTTTAATTTTTGGCATATATTTTATTTTTAAAATGTAATTATATATATTTTATTGAGCTCTTTTAAATAATCTAAAAAATATTAATGGGAGATAATTTTCATACATTTTGATATTCTAAACATTTAACTAAATTAAAAAATTTTGTTATTAATTTTTATACTAATTTTAACTAAGGGTGTGTTTGATAAACTGTTGAAAATTTTCATGAAAATAAAAATTTCAACATGTAATATTTTAAATGTGTTTGATAACCATTTTAACTTTTTACTTAATATAAAATTATCAACAAAAAGGTGTTGAATAAAATAAGTAAGTAGGTAGTTACTTATCACTTAATGTAGAAAAATTCAGTTGATTTTTATTTTATTAAAAATTAAAATAAATTATTCTTTAAAAATTCAGATATTCAAATTACTATATTTATCTTTCAGTCCAAAAATCTCCAAAATTATATACTTAATAAGATTCAATAAAAGATAAATAATCTTTTAAAATTAATATTTACTTTTATCAAATGAAATAATTATGTTCACCACTTATATTTGCTAATTTACCAAAAAATTCTAATATAAATTTTGTACTTCAATATTTAGTAGTAAAAATTCAGTACTTAAATTTTCAGTTTATTAGACACACCCTAAATTACATAATATTTATTATCAATCATTTATACTTGGTCAAGAACCAACTAATTATGACATTGAATATATGTTAAATATAACAGAGGGTATAGCCAAACAAATATGGAATGCTAGAATATGAGATAAAATTGTACACAATATTTAATTTTCTTGTTAATTTTATTTAGTAATTTTACTATTGCTATTTTCTTGAACTAACATATTAAAAGATTTGGTTTTAAATTTTGTTACTTGTATAGAGAACCTCAAGTATTATTATTTTTCAATATTAATTAGTATTTTTAGAATTTAAAATTATATAATTGTGTAGTTGCAATTTATACTACCAAATATAATATATAAATTATGACATAATTATACTTTGTCAGTCAAACATAATGACTTATTTATACTACCAAATATAATATAAAAGTTATGACATAATTTATACTACCAAATATAATATAGTATTTTACTTTATTTTTACATAATGACTTATTTCACCTTTAACCTTAAAGAAAAGTCATTTTAGTTCTCTATTCAATTTTGGCATCTTTTAGCCATTGAACTTGTGTTTTTGTCAACCAAAAATGGATGAAAAAGTTAATATTTGTTAACGTTGCTAATGTGGCATCCATGAGTATACGTTAACAATCAATTATTTAAAAAAATAAAAAAAATACAATTGAAATTGTTAAAAATGTATAATTTATTTAATAACAAAAATTTTAACAATATTCTATAATATAAAAATATTAGAATTGCAAATAGTTTGTATGAAGTAACAAATTCTCAAAGATTGGATGGAATCGAATCAACCAATCGGATTCCCTGGTTTGAGAATGCCCGGATAACTTGGAAACATATCTTGAGATTCATGACTTATCTTGGACTTTATGAAGATATTATCATTGTTGATTGTGCCACTATTTTATTATTATTTTTTATTGTAATTGATCTTTATCGTAACAAGCTTTAAACTCTTATATATTGAAAGGCTTGTGTTGGTAAAAGTGTGTGGAAAAATTTAGCACTTATGTTGTTATTTACAATTTGGTTTTTTAGTGGATTTTATTAGTAAACAAATGAGTAACTTGAATCAATAAATAAATACTTAGACATGAGTGATCTAGATCTTTAGGTGCAAAGGTGAAGTTACCTGTAACCTCCCCAACTCGACTTAGACTTTAGGCCCGAATTCGGAAGATTATATTAACCATCCGAATGGCCCAGAATGCTATCGAAGTTTATAAAATAGTCGTATAGAAACTTTTGTTTAATTTATAGGAAAACTTGGTTAAATTTTCAGAAAAACTCATGAATTAATAAAAACCAATTAAGTTATACGTTTTCGTATAATGGTGATTTCCTTTGAAACTTAGCTAATTCCTAATTTATTTATTACCCAAAATTTAATTATAACCTAGCAGCAGAAAGAAATATTCAATATAGTTTTTAGTAAAAGTCGGGGCTCATGCATATCTAATTAATATTCATAATATGATATCCTAAACTCATATTAAATGCCATGCAAGCTACGTATAAAAAAAAACCAAATCCTATGTCTTATGCCATAGTTCAAAATAAAATAATACAAAGTCTAAATAATAGAATTATCAAATAAAAATCTTAAAATATTTTAATAGATAAAACGAAGCCGAGACCTTCCTGATGTCGTGTCTGCGTCCTAACCTGATGGGTTATCTGTAGAGAATGAAACAAGTAGGGAGTGAGCTATGAAGCTCAGTGTGAGTTCTATTACAAGAAAATTAGTGCAAATGACTAACCATACAAAAACACGACACATAGAGTAACCCACAATAGTAATTTTAGATTATCAATATTTCAAATCACTTAACAGTATATATATATGACATCTTAGAAATCTCAAAATTGTATGCATATGCTTTTATGAATACAGTACAGTTTTTGTTTAACAGAAAAGGTCCTACCCTACCGCTACACATCACAATGGGAGTTCCCCTGAACTCCAACCACCTACACACCTGGTTGTTGTTTTAACCACCAATGGTTTACAAATAAACTGTTAATGGCTGTGGACACACAGCAAAAACACCGCAGATGGAATTTGCTTATGGTTGTGAGTACACAACAAAAACACCGCAGATAGAATCTGCCTAGGGCTGTGGGTACACAACAAAATAATACAGATAAAATCTGCCACTGGTTGTGGATGCACAACATGTTTGAAGGTAAAAGCTGCCAATAGATTGTGGATGCGCAGCATAATTGCAATTAGGGGAAAAACACTACCAACGGTTGTGGGTGTATAGCAAGTTTGAAAATGAACTACCAATACTTTCTCCGTACATATCATCCCACCTCGTGTAATGCAATAAAGTATATTCAAAACAGATCAATACGGTAGCATTTAATATGCTTTTAACAGAACAACACGGTAGCAATTACTATACTTCTAACTAATCAATTCAATAGCAAAAGACATGCTTATCATGTGTTCAGTTTAACAGTAACATTAGTCATGCTGAACATACCATCAGAAGCACAAATACATTAGGCATATATTATTCACATAACATGCATATACAATAATAGTTCAGTTAACTAGAACATGCATTCCAATATTCATATTCTCAAATATTCAATTGAAAGAAATAAAGTTCTAAAAATAGTTCGGGGACTACCTAGGGACTAAATTGAACAAATTATAAAATTCTGGGAAAAATTGTAAAATGTGAAAAATAGGGGTCACACAACCGTGTGGCCAAGCCATGTGAGAGGGTTGAAACTGTGTGGAGGGGTTAATGTCCGTGTAATCGACTGTGGTCGTGTGGATTTTGCAAAATTAAGCTACAGGGAAGACACAGTCATATGGTAAGCCGAGTGAGATTCGAACTAGCCTAGGGTTTCAGAGGCACATGACCATATGAGGGGCTGTGTGGTCCATACGCCCGTGTGGCAGATCGTGTGGCCCTAATCCTAGACACGGTTTGCCTCGATTTGCTTGTAAGAGAACACACACCTTTTATCGGAAGCCTAAACGATGTCCTTTACAATCAAGTCTGATCTAACACACCTAAAACAGGTCCTTCAAATGATGTATTCGCATGAATTAACAATTGGTTTCAACATTTGATAAGATTAATGGAACGATCCGGCAAGAATTGCAAGATAACATAATTGGATTGAAAGATTAGTGTGGATTGTTGCTATTTCAGTTTTTATAAGTTTTACTAATTGATATGATAATGCTTATTAAACTTTTGACGAATATTTGGGGCTATGGACGATGAATTTGACAATCGGTGGAGAAACGGTTTAACGAAAATTGATTTTGATTTGAGAAAAGCAAAAATAATTCTTAGCAATAAAATGGAAGTATGATGAAAAGAAAAGGGGAGAAAAGGAAATAAGAATATATATAGAAAATGAGGAGCAATTCTAATTGGAATGAAAAATAAAACAAAACCCTAATGTCATTAGGAAAATAGGGACTAAATACTTAGGGTTTTCAAACTTCAAGGGGTTGTATGGTAATCTTCCTTTAATGCCGAAATAAAAGAAAATGAAGGGGTTTTGGGGTAGTTCAAACACGAGTCTCCAAAGGAGAGAAGCAAGCATGTAACCATTAGGCCTAGGGTTATTTCTTGTTAAATTTTCACTCCTAATGATATATATTTTAGTGTGATCTTTATCCTAGTTTGCTGAAATTTAAAAGAAAAGAAATGGGAGAGGAGTGATTTGAACCTAAGATCGCTAAAGAGTGCACAAACTACTTAACCATCAAGCCTATTCAATTTCTTGGGTTTTATTTTTGTGCAATTAACCTCTTTGGGGCATGACATTACCAAACCAATGTGTATGAGGACTTAAATCACTTAGTGTACGAGGTTGAAAGATATTGGATTATGCCTTTGAGCAAAGCTTCATAGACATAGGAAAATTAAATTGCATAAACAATTGTATTGTGTTCATCTTTGTTCTTTCATCGTGACAAAAGCAGTGAGCATTGCTTGTAGATTGCTCCCTATTCTTGCAAGTTTCGACTGTTTTTTACAAAAATCAATGATAAGATATGTTTAAATAATAACATAAAGATGGTGATGACATTAACATAAAAAAAATGAATTAATCTAAAATTCTATTAATAAATTATTTAAATAAACTTTTTATTTTTATTAGAGGTAAATGTTAAAACTATACGTGAACTTGATTTAATGTGCAATGCTATTCATGAAAATTTGATTTGATTCAATTTTTAAAATCATTAACATTATTATTAATGTAACACCATTTTATGTTTACACATTGCACAAATAAATAATTATATTTATCTAATATAAAATTAATTGATTGATTGATTTATTTCTTTAAATATGTATGATTGAATTAAAATTAAAGTTTCATATATATATTTGAACCACAATCAAAGTTCATATGTAGTTTTAGATTTATCCTTTTATTTATAACATTTAAAATCTAATATTTTTAGACAATCAATATATTCATATATAATATTTACTTTAGTTTATTATATAATAAAAATTAATAATTTATTACTTTATTATGATAATAAATTTTCATTATACTAAATACAAATAATTAAATAACATAAATGTTTTGTCAACTATTATAATTTAGAAAAAAATAAAGTTGCAACTTTTCTCTAATTAATATCTAATTTTTTTGTCTACATTAATACTTATACAATTAACTCTTTTTTAGTGCATTAAGATGCAATTACGTAGCACTTTAAAATTGTGGAATATCATCTCTTAAATAATAAAATATATAATTTTAAAAAATTAAAAGAAGTCAAAAGTATATAAAATTAAAATTATGAAAAATTAAAAATATATAGAGAAATGTAGAAAACCTTAATTAAGATTTTCATTAATTTTTTTCGTACCAATCTTAATTTTTATTTTCTTTCTAAAGCTTATAGGGACAACGTTTCAAAAATTTAAAAGATTATATGTATAGAGTCAGCATTTTTATAACAGCCTCGGTTTTTGTTAAAATTTTGAATGTCATAGGATTACACACCTATAACAACATTTGATATTTAAGTCATATTTTTATTTTAAAATTAAAAAATATAATATGTTAATAATATTATTAATTAGTGAGATTAGAGAACATCTTTAATAAAGTTTATAAATGTGATTTCATTTATTGAAAACTAATTTTATTTAATAAAACATGATTAATATATTTTTATGTAAATTTTAAATAATTTATTAAAATATTATTTTAAATAAAATATATGATTTCCATTTCACTTAGAATAGAATTAATAGTATTATATTTAATAATTGTTGTTATAAATAAAAAAATTGTTATGAAGTGTAAAAATAAGACATTAAAATTGATTATAAGACAATCTTCACAATATATATATATATATATATATTCTAAAATAAGATGTTATTTACTATAGAGGGTGAATATTAGATTGAAATAAGAAATTTCAAATATTTGAATCTTTTAATGACTTTTTAGTATTTCGTTTTATTTGGTTTGAAAATTTACAAGTGAGATAGAAATTAGAGGAAAAATAAATAAATTGAGAGATGTTGTAAGTAGTGACTATACTGAATAAGAATCAAAGAGAAATTGAAATTTATAGGTTTAAAAGAACAAAGGACATTATGAGTAATTGTTTGTTTGGAATTATTGGGCTGGGAGAATTTGGGTACAGTTTTTTAAATTGATTAATTCCATTGCAGAGAGGACACCAGAATTCGTTGTAGATGATGCCCATTTTCTTGGTACAGATGTTTTTTTTTTATTAGGATATTATTCTTGTCATATAAATTTTTTAATTTGATAATTTTTTTAAAAAAATAAATCTTTCTAAAAATACTTTTATAACTTTTATTTGTATATTTAAAAATATTTTCTGATTTTTAATATATATCTGTAGTTTTTTATTTTTCAAATTATGTATATGTTTTTATATTATATATATATAATTTTTAATTTTTAGTATTGTTTTAAAGTGTCATATCATTAAAACTTAATACTATTATAAAAAGCAATTTATTGCATAATCAAATATAAATTTAAATATAAACTTAAGATGTTAAAATAGATACCAACTTCTTTAAAATGAAATGAAATTAAATAGAGATAACTTATTTTCATTTTATCTCTTTTAAAAATGGATCCTACCTTTCATAACTCATGGAAATGACATACACTAATATTTTTTCTATCTATAACAAAATACCAAAGCCAAATATTTTATGAAAACAAAATACTAATATTAGATCCTAAAACTTAAATTCCATTGAATTCTAAATACTAAACTTTTTCTTATTCTAATCCCATTTAAATAATTTTATTTGATTTAAGATTTATTGTCCTTAAACTTGAAAACTCATTTTTATTTAACTTTAATAAATATAAATAAATTTTCTTTTACTAAAACTATTTATAATTTTTAAAAATATAATGATATTTTTATTGAATATTTTATAATATTTATTTTTATTTTATAATTTATAATATTTTAATAATTTAATTTTTTAAAATCAACCATTTATCCAAATAAAACAATTACAAATATTAACATTTTAAAAATCTAAAAAATTTAAAATTTTCATCCAACCACATTCTAAAAATTGCCCTATGAATTTATTGTTTTCTAGTTGTCATTATAAATTTTTCTCAATATTTTTATCATTATAATTGATTACATGTTGATTGAATAGTTATTGTCTAATAGTTGAATGTTATGATTTTTTTAACTACCAAAAACAAATATTATGATTTTTAAGCATCGAAAAAAATTATTTATCACATTAATCACTATTAATTTAGTGGTATAAGAGTTCTTTAAATGGTATTATAAGAATTCTCTGATGAATTTTTCTCCGACCCTTATGAATTTGTTTAATTATTAATTAATTAATTGATATATTATTATAATTTTATCTTTTTAAAATATAAAATATTATTTAATTTCAATTAACAATAAGGGTAATTTTGTTAATTTAAAAGTTTATTATATAGAGAAGTATTATAGATTATATATTATAGATAAAACTAGATATGCCGTGAAAAAGTAAAAAACTCTTTGCCCACATAGATGAATACGGAACATTTTGTTTAAAAAAATATAAGTAGAGAATAAAGTTTGAACAACAAATACAACTAACGTGATTCAAATCTAAATCATATCTGAGGCGGTGAACACTCTGACCTTTAGGTCATCATATGGGGTTCAATACGGAACAATCTTTTTGAGTGTGAATCAATAATAATAATAAAAGATTTACTCTTTTGTAATTTCAAAAGGTTATGGATTTAATCTTTATGCTTTAATATGGTCATTCTTAATGTATATATTTTTAAAATTTTAAAATTTTAGTTTTCACCAAATGATAATAGTTAAATTCATTAAGTTCGCTATTTCTAAAATTTAATGCACCAAATATATTATTATATATGTAATGCCATGTAAACTTGTTATTTCTATACAGTCCTCGCTAAAACTTCAATTACTAGATTAATGATGATAGTTGTGTCAAAACTTAAATTTCAAAATTCAAAAGTATAGGAACTTAGAAATGATCTAATTTAAGAATATGTACCAAATCTACAACTGTACTCATAGCACATGATTAATAATTGAATTTAAGCATAATGACTTATTTGACTCTCAAACTTTACAAAAAAAATCATTTTAGTCATCTATTTAATTTTTAACCTCTTTTAGCCCTTGAACTTGCATTTTATTATCAAATCACGCCAAAAGGATAGAAAAATTAACATTTATTAACTTTTCTAACGTGGTAATCCACGTGAATGTCATGTCAACAATTAATTAATTTTTTAAAAATTAAAATAAAATTTAAAAATATTTTTATACTGTTGTAATAACTTTAATAAATTTTAATTTTAAATATAGTTTTTTAAATTTTTAAATTAAAAATAATTAGTTATTGATGTGACAATTCACGTGTATAAAGTTAACTCCACAAGTTTAAGAGCTACAAAGACGAAAAATTAAGTGAACGGTCAAAATGATTTTTTTAAAGTTAGAGGGTCAAATAAGTTATTGTACTTGTATTTAACCAAATAAATTTAACTCATACTGTTTGGGTTAGGACTAAAATTTCAAATGTTAAAAAAGTACAGGGACTAAAATGATTTAAATTAAACCACAGAGACTAAAATTACAACTTTTGCAAAGTACAGAAACTAAAACTAATCAAACTAAAGCACAGAAGACTAAATCCACATCTTTTACAAATTACAGTGAAAAAAACAACCAAAACTTGAAAGAATCCTAAATAAAATTTGTATGGGGCTATCTTTTACCCGGATCTTCCGTATTATTGATGTATATCTTACTGGAATAAATACAATAAAGTAAAAAGGAACAAAACAAGCTCTCAAAAGCTCTCAAGACTCAGATCATCGTATCATAAGTTTCAGATGGATACACAGAGAAGACAAGGGACCAAGCCCCTTGAGTGTTGAGCATGTATGGTAATGGGAATCAAGTCATCAAAACTGTACATCATTCACAATATCTTGAAACCAAGTGTTTTCATTACAGCCAGACAGTAGTTACTAGGTAGAGCCAATGGCGATGGGAACCTAGTTTGGGACAGTGTGAAAAAGATAGTGAAGAGATGGGGTCCTGCCCAAGCATTCCATCTTTTGTGGGTGCAATGTAAAACAAGGAAACCTGAAAGAGACCGATGCTACAATCACATGTCAATGTCACACACGCACACTGTTGTCGGTGGGAGTAGTGTACTATATACAATGAAATTTATAGGAAGAAGAGGGGGAGGGGGGACACTGAGGAAAAATGGGGGTAGGGGTTCCCTGTCTTTTTGTGATGGGACGATTCCTCAATTTCCATACTTGGTAACAATGGTGGTTTGACACTCGGTTTCTTCACCTTTCTGTGCTGGTATAACTCGACTTTCCCAAGGCTAAAGAGTGCTTTTGCACTAAAGGGTTATTACTCTTCTATCTCCCAACGTACATGCTGGTTTTGCTTTTCATCACTGCATTCTGCCTTGGGTTTCTCCCAAACTTCATACGCATTTGTTGTTTGCCACGAGATTCCCCTAATTTCCCTGATATCCACCATTACTTGATGACTCATTTCGTACGTATAGAGTCCTATTGATTAACGAATATGGACACAATCATTGGATCTAACGTCACTCTCTTTCTTACCCATATCAGGAAACTTTTCAACTGTGATTGGACACCTCTTTGGCACTAGCTTCCAAGGTTACGATTAGGTTGGTTCGGATCAAATACTACCTTTACTGGCCAATTATAATAAACACATCAAACTTACTAATACGTTTATTATCACCGACTCGTTGCATGATTGCAAATTGTTGTACATGATCAGCAGTTTTACTTATGTATATAGTATTATATTATCTGTCTATTCAAAACTTATCATAATTTTAGCAAACTTAAAATGGGCTCCTACTTTAGCCAAGTTCATGCCCTGTGTTTATATAATAAGAATCAAACTTTTTCCTTTAGGACAAGCAATGATATACAATCAAGGTTGTTATATCGTTGTATATATATACACATATACTCCATTTCGATTTATAGAATATGCTGGCATGAAGTGTAACCTGCTTTTACCATGCTTTGATATTATTTGTGGCTTGGAACCTTTCTTTGTTATGTAACATGTTTTTTTTTTTTTTTAAATAATTACAAGTTACATAGTCGGTTTTATGATCCAAGTCTAGTCCTATTTGATAAACTGAGAGAAGTATTTAGGTAAAGCTCTCCCAACAATAACTGAATTATTAGTGTCATTAGTTAATCGGACACCAATTCACTTTAAAATTTAATTTAAATATTATTTTCTTTAAATAAGTAATATATTATTTTTAGAGTTGTGTGACCCAAATTCTAAGAGATTGCTTGCAAGTCAAGTTAAACAAAATATATTTTCTTTCTAAAAGATTTAGTATTTATTAGTATAATATATTTAGCATTTATTAGCATAATTTATTTGACTTACTAATTTAGCCTATAAATAGGTTCTTTTACAACCTTAGAAAATACACCCATTAGAGATTAGAACTCATAACCTATTTAGAGAATTTTGTGTTCACATTTTGAGGGTTATTTGTTTTTGGATTTTTCGGGGTTTAGTTTTTTACCTTCATCTTTTGTACTCTTCGTTTTTTTGCCATTATAGTAAAATTATTTTTGCCCGTAGTTTTTTATCCTCTTTGAAGGGGTTTTTCCACGTTAAATTTGTGTGTTCAATTTCTCAATTTATTGTGGTATTTTTGTTGTTGCTTAACCGGTTCGATCCTAACAAGTGATATCAGAGCTAATTTAATTTTCATAAATCAGCCCATTTAGAGATTAAAGCAACAAGGTTTGAAATTGAGAAGTTCGATAGTGAGGCAAATTTCAATCTGTGACAAGTTCGGATGATGGCAATTCTAGTTCAAACCGGCTTGAAAAAGGCTGTTACTGGGAAAAAGCCTGAGAATCTAAATCAAACAGAATGAGAAGAGCTTGATGAAAAGACCTTGTCTGCAATCCTGTTGTGCCTCGCGAATACGGTATTGTAGGAGGTATTGATGGAGAAGACCTCATCTTCCTTGTGGAAAAGGTTAGAAACTCTTTATGCGACTAAGTCTCTAGCTAACCATTCAGTGTTGAAACAACGTCTATTTACGTTTCTCATGAACGAATGTGAGCTTCTTAGAGATCACATCAGTCAATTCATTACTCTTTTAAATGATTTAAAGAACGTTGAGGTTCATATTGACGATGAAGATCAAGCTATGCTATTATTGTGCTCTTTACCCCCTTCATTCAAGTCTTTCAGGGAAACCCTGATTATGGCAGAGACAAACTCTTGTTCGAAGATGTGAAGGGTTATTTGTTGAGTAGAGACAAACTCGACAATGAATTTGGTTTGGATAGCAAGGCAGATAGGCAAGCTTCTGTTTTGGTGGCATCAAAGAAATGAGACAAAAGGTGTCGTTATTGTAAAAAGTTAGGTCACGTCAAAGCAGATTGTTATAAACTGTGAAATAAAAGAGCTACTGAGAGTAACGAGGAAGATGTAGCTGGTACTAATTTGGCCGATGAAAGCGGTTATGATTTCTTATTAGTGTCAACGAGCGATGTAACTCCAAGCTCACGTCCGAGTGGATCCTAGATTCGGGATGTTCTTTCCACATGTGTCCCAATAGAGAATGGTTCTCCACATACAGTTCGGTTGAAGGTGAAGTTGTGCGCATGGGAAACGATTCATCTAGTAAGATAATTGGTATTGGTACTATTAAAATTAGGATACATGATAGGATGATTAAGACACTCTCAAATGTCAAGTATGTACCTGATTTACGAAAGAATCTCATCTCCTTGAGTCTTTTAGACTTGAAAGAATGCAGAATCAACATCGAGTCGAGCGGCATTAAAGTATCTCGTGGAGCTCTCATTTTGTTAAAAGGTAAAAGAACAGACAATCTTTATATTCTGGAAGGTTCTACAGTGACCGGTGAAATTGGATGCCCCTCGTCCGTTACAGAATCGAAGTCAACTCGTTTGGAGCGGAGGCAACTTGGTCATAGGAGGGAAAAAGGTATGACCGTTTCGTTGAAGAGAGATTCTCTTTTGGATGCAGGTTTTGAAAAGCTAGGGCACTGTGTTCATAAAAATTAGACCCGGGTTAGTATTGATTTGGCAGTGCACAAGTCGTAGGCTAGAAATCTTCCAGCGTTTAAGCATAAATTCGACTCAGTTAATTCCCTGCATAGTTCAAGATAGGCCCATGGCGGGTTTTGGCAAAGATGGCGTTGTAAGAATTCGTGTCAAGATGGAGATTGTTAGAGTTGTGTGACCCAAATTCTAAGAGATTGCTTACAAGTCAAGTTAAACAAAATATATTTTCTTTCTAAAATATTTAGTATTTATTAGTATAATATATTTAACATTTATTAGCTTCGTTTATTTAACTTACTAATTTAGCATATAAATAGGTTCTTTTAGAACCTTAGAAAATACACCCATTAGAGATTAGAACTCATAACACATTTAGAGAATTTTATGTTTACGTTTTGAGGGTTCTTTGTTTTCGGATTTTTCAGGGTTTAGTTTTTTTATCTCTATCTTTTGTACTCTTCGTTCTTTTGCCATTATAGTAAATTTATTTTTGCCAGTGGTTTTTATCTTCTTTGGAGGGGTTTTTCCCCGTTAAATTTGTGTGTTCAATTTCTCAATTTATTCTGCTACTTTTGTTATTTGTTACTTAATCGGTTTGATCCTAACAATTATAATAGTATTTTTACCTTTCGATAAAGGTAAAATCTTAAAAAAAATCGCTTAGAAATATAGTATTAACGTTTGAACTTGTAACTTTAAAGTATTAATAAAGAAGTTCAACCGCTTTAAATGGGTATTATGTATATTTTTTATAATGTATTTTCTTTCACCAATATCATGGATATCACATAATCTAATTTTAATTAAATTATTTAATTGAATTTAGTGTTATGAGTCTAGCCACAAAAACACAATAAACTTTAAACTAAATATTAATAAAAGTGTACTTCTAACTTTTCTTTTTCAAAATTTAAACCTTTAAAATATTATCTTATTTTCTAATAACTTTTAAAAATTCCTATCCATGTCTGTTAAAATAAATTACCCATGCATATAATTATAAATTCCCATTTTTTAAGGATAATTTATTTTCTTAAAAATTAATATTTTACTCTTATCAATATATATTTTAAAATTTATTATTTAAAGAAAAGTACTTTTTTATGCAAAAGTGGATGTCATGAGTTATACTATGAAACATCTTTAATGGCCGACCAGTTCAAGGTGACATATTTGTTTTATATGTGTTTGAGATAGAGACGCTAACTTTCCAAAATATTTAAAAAAATAGAAGAAAATGATTGTAAGCTTCGTTTCCTTTAAAAATATTTTGAAAAATATATTTTAAAAAATTAGATTTAAAATTTAAATATTTAGTCGTAAAAGACTGTTTTTGAAAATATAAAATATTTATTTTAAGCATAATATTTTAAATTAAAATACACATTTAAATGATATTAAATTCATTTATTATGGCATTTCAATAAGAATATAATAAATAATTTATTGTAATACATTATTAATATATTTTTAATATCTGAAATATAATTTTAAATAGTTTTAAAAATAATATAAATCATTTGTAAATTTTAATTTGAATATTCAAACAATATTTTAGATATTAAAATATAACTATTACAAATTCAAATATATTATATATTATACATTTCAAATAAATTTCAAAAGAGAAATAATTATATATCAATATAAATATTAAAAAATACATTGTATGATCAATGAAGGTTAAACACATCACTTTGACTCTATAAGTTTTATTAAACTAAAAGCTACAAACTATAACTTTTGTGTTTGGGTTTAAAATTTTTTACCTTCAAAAGTTATTTGTTTAGCATTACTTATAGCTCTAAAGGTTCTCTCAACCCTAAAGGTGTTTTTGAAAAGAAACGATGAACAAATATCCTTAGTTTAGTATGAGTTTTAGTTATCTATACCACTATAAAGTATTTAATTGAATTTGATATCACAAAATCAAGTAATACCTAACTCAATGGTGAATTATTAATTGATATTGTTGCTGCCTTAAGTCGCTTGTTTGTTGAGATGCAAAGCAATAATACAAGTTCTAAATTGTACTGGCCATTACGACTTAGCATTGCGAAAACTATGCAAACAAAAAAACACAATGAACACTAAGGTTTGTTTACGCAGTTCAATTTCCTTACGTTTGTGGAGTGAGCTGCCATAAGCCGATATGATAAATTAAGTCCTTTTTGACACTTAATGAGCTTGTATTCAATCGTTTTATGATCTTATTTTGCACTTTTCAATATTTATTAGATTTTTACATTAGTGTGTTTTGTGACCAAAATGGCAAAATCTTGCCTCTTGGAGTTTATCGATTAATTTTAGCTTGTGTAGGAGGTGACTAAGGTAAAAACTTGAAGAAGCTTTGTTGCTATCCTCCAGGTCCCAACACTAACCCATGGTGTCGCAACACTGGAGCTGTCTCTCACCCTAGGAGTTTGAATTTCAAGAACTATCACACTGCAAGTGAACTGGTGATGGAGTCGTGACACTGAGAGCATGGAGTCGCGACATTGTGTTGCTGAAGTCGTGACATCAATGGCAATCACCAAAGTCGAGGGATCCCAGCTATCTAAGAAGCCAAAGTCACAACATTAGGGACCAAGTCATGACACCGGTGCTACCAAATTAATCTGGGTGAATGTTGTTGGCAAGGTCGCTACACCAATGCCTAGATGTTACAATATTGAGGCTTGACGAGCAAAAATTTGCAAGGATTGTAACACCCCAACCCGGCCTAAACATTACAGCTAGATCTCAAGAAGTTAGAAATAACGAAAGCTTTGATAAAACAATTTTGATTTTTAAATGAAAATAACTTCCTTACTTAAATTGTTAATTATGTCGATTAAATTATATTTATAAAATGCTTATGTTTGCAGCGGAACTCTTAGTTAAGTTCAGTTTGGAAAACTTAGTTTGAATTTTGAAAACCCCACATTTATCCGATGGTACAATTATGATTTTTAAAACGTTTAAACGGTTTAAAATAGAAAATAAATGTCCAAAAATAAAAACAATCCCAAATGTCTGAAGCAGTCCAACAGTTCCAAAACAGAATAAACCAAGTTTTTAAATAGCAAAAATTAATAGTGTTTAACCGAGCTCTCGTTGCACAGACCCGTCTTACGCCTGAGGATTACCTGAGAATCAAACAACCAGAAAATGAGCTTACAAGCTCATTGTGTAACTTACTTCAAATTTAAAAAATAGATACAATTCCAGACATGCTTTTAGATATCAATCAAATGGATTTAATAAACAAAAACATATGTATATCAGATACATATTAATTTTCCTACCCCCATCCGCTTCACACCATCTCCGACCATTCTTACACACCAATTAGGGTATTAAATACCTAACTAGCCTTACACACCAGTTAATACCTGTATGACGCTTTTCAGAATGTTTGCAGCCTAGCTGCCAAATCAATAGGTCATATACCGCTAGATACAGATATATGTGGTTGTGCCACTAAATTAGGTAGATAAATTAAACTGCCATCACTTTATGCATATGCAAAACTAGACAAATATCACATACGTATATGACAAACATGTTTTTCTTATCAGATTTGGATCACACTTAGCATATAACAGATCATGTTATAACATATAACATACTAATCATGTGTACATAAATCATATTTAACATTAACAAAACATCAAATATCATGATTTGTAGCCCAATTTTTTAACCTAAGGAAGGCCTACATTCGACTCATACTACGAATACGACCCTAGGAAAAAAATTCAGAGTTTGGACCTACATGCCTGTATGGACCACACGACCCAATTGGCCTAGACCGTGTGGTTCACACTGACTGGCACATGGTCTGTCACACAACCATACACGACCATGTGGCGTTGACAAACCAGTTTATCAGCTTTCAATCATTCACAATTTTTTGGGTTTTCGTTACACATCTGATCTGATTTTGATGCAAAACCAACCAAGATACTTCGAGAACCTAAAAACGTAAATTAAATCATCAATTAAAAATGATTTCCCACACCTGATTTATTAATCACTATTACCAACAAGAAGTTTTAGCAAAGAAATTCAACCTTAAACCTTAAATTGAATCATTACCCTCAAGCAAACACCAACCCACCAATGATTCTAGGTCGCCGAAGGATTAATTGCCTCGTCAACTTCATCTAGAAACTCAAACAATTAACAATGAAATTTATACACCGATAAAATAACATTCGTGTGTGAGGAATAACCAAATTTAACAACAAAAACTAGTTACTTACGCCAAGATTAGCCACGAAGAAAACCCTTTTTCAAAAATCCCTCTATTGATTAAAACAAGATTGGCGAGACAACAACGACCACAAATCCGAAGAGAACATCATATTTTTTAACCATCTTATTTAAAAAAAATATTCATGATAACAACTCATCAAATTCTGATAACTACTCAGCTTTTCAAGAGTTTAAATTTAATCTAAACTTATTCACATATATTACACAGAGCATGAAAATAAAAATATTTCCACTTTCTCACATAGGAACTCGAACACAAGACCAAAGGGTAAGTTGAAGCCTTACCACTGAATCAATAGGCTCATTCTTATTATAGGTGGAGCAAAAATAACACTTAAGCCTAACGAACAGAGATAGAGATAGGAACAAAATAACAAAAATTTCCAACAGTGAGATTTGAACCCATGACCTCAAACACACCATCAAGGCTCTTAACCAAAAAAGTAGATACTTAATTATGAAAACATTAAACAAATCAAATATTCAAATTTTTGGGACGATACAACTCTCACCCCTAAAAGAAAATTCGGTTTCAAAATTTTACCTGATTTAAACATATGTGGGTATTGTTGTTGAATCGAATCCTTAGGTTCCCAAGTGGCTTCCTCAATGCCATGATTCTGCCACAAAACCTTAACCAAATGAGTGGTCTTCCTCCTCAAGACCTTAACCTCTCGATACAGAATCTGAACTGACTCCTCCTTAAAGGTCAAATCCAATCTTACCTCAATATCCTCAACATATACAATATGAGATGGGTCAGACCAATATTGTCTCAACATAGAGATGTGGAATGCATTGTGAATATGATCTAACTCTAGAGGTAGCTCTATCTGATAGGCAACCAATCCAACATGTTTCAGAATCCGATAAGGCCCAAAGAACCTAGGGCTTAGCTTGCCCTTATGTCCAAACCAAAAAACTTTCTTCCACGAAGATACCTTAAGAAAAACTTGGTCACCCAAACAAAACTCGATATCTCTCCTCCTCATATCTAAATAAGAATTTTGTCTATCAAAAACTGCCTTAAGACGATCCCAAATCGGTCTAACCTTATCCTTAGTCTCAGAAACCAACTTAAGACCCATAATCCACCTCTCACCCAACTCAATCCAACACAAAGGTGTACGACACTTACGACCATACAGAGTCTCATAAGGTGCCATTTGAATACTGGATCAAAAGTTGTTATTATAAGCGAACTCAGCCAGTGGAAAAAAATCCTCCCAACTACCACGGAAGTCGACTACACAACTCCGTAAGCTATCCTCCAGAATTTGAATCACTCTCTCAGATTGCGCATCAGTCTAAGGATGAAACTCAGTATTTAAGTCCAATCAAGTACCCAGAGCCTCATGAATTTTCATCCAAAATTGAAAAGTGAAACGAGGGTCCCTATCAGAGATAATCAAGACCAGAACCCTATAAAGATAACGATCTCGAAAATGTATACCTTAGCCAATTTCTGTAGAGAATAGTCTGTCTTGACCGGAAAAAAGTGAGTAGACTTGGTAAAACAATCCACAATGATCCAAACAGAATCCTTCTTAGTGGGTGTCAAGGGCAACCCATTGAAGTCCATAATCACACACTCCTATTTCCAAAGGGGAATCTTAACGGGTTGAAGCAAACTTGAAGGTAGTTGGTGCTCAGCCTTAACTTGCTGGCATGTCAAACAAAAAGAGACGAAATTAGTTACCTCTTTTTTTAAAGCCACCAGTATAAGTCTCGAAGATCTTGATACATCTTATTTCTACCGGGATATATAGCATAGGGGCTATTATGCGCTTCTCGCGGAATAGATTACCTTAACTCAACATCGTTTGGCACACAAACCCGACCTTTGAAACATAGAACCCTATCACTATTCAACCTAAAATCACAAGTTTGACCTTCTTCAACCTATCGAAATCGCAGAATTAAGAATCATCCACTAACTGCTTAACCCGAATCTGATTAGTTCAAGTCGACTTAACTTGCAACTCGGCTAATAAACTACCATCATCAAATAGACTTAGGCAAGCAAACATTGCCCTCAAATCAGATATCAATCTACGACTAAGAGCATCGACCACAACATTGGCTTTACCAGGATGATACTCAATGGTGCAGTCATAGTCCTTACGCAACTCAACCCATATACGTTGCCTAAGGTTCAACTCCTTCTGAGTAATGAGATACTTGAGGCTCTTGTGATCAGTGTAAATGATACACCCCTCACCATACAGATAGTGCCTCCAAATTTTCAAAGTGAAGACAACCACAGCCAACTCAAGAACATGCGTGGGATAGTTGCCTTCGTGTGACTGAAGCTGTCGGGATGAGTAAGCCACTACCTTACCATCTTGCATCAGAACATAACCCAACTCGATGTGAGAAGCATCACTATAAACCAGGCTGTATCAAAATGGGTGCTTAAGTCAAAATAGATTGGAGCTTCTCAAAGCTCGATTGTTGCTCATCGGCCCATAGAAAATGTGTATTTTTATGCAATAACTTAGTCAGAGGAGCTAGGATAAGTGAGAACCCCTCACCAAATCTCCGATAATACCCCATTAAATCAAGAAAGTTTCAGATCTCAGAAACATTCCTAGGTTGTTTCCACTCAAGTACAACCTCAATCTTCTTAGGGTCTACACGGATACCCTTAGTAGATACTACATCCCAGAAAAGTGACCTCCCTTAACCAGAACTTACACTTGTAAAACTTAGCGTAGAGCTTTTTCTCACGAAGTATCTACAGAACTACTTTAAGATGTTCATCATGATCATCCTCTATCTCAGAGTATACCAAAATATCGTTGATGAAAACCACGATAAACTAATCCAGATACAGTTGGAAAACTCGATTCATAAGATCCATAAATGTAGTCGGAGCATTTGTCAAATCAAATGGCATAACTAGGAAATCGTAGTGCCCATAATGAGTCTTAAATACGGTCCTATGTACATCAACCTCTTTAACCTTTAACTGATGATACCCAGAACAAAGATCAATGTTCGAGAATACAGATCCCCCACAAAATTTATCGAACAAGTCACCAATCCTCTGAAGTGGGTACTTATTATTTACCGTCAATTTATTCAGCTGGCGATAATCTACACACATTCTCATAGTACCATATTTCTTTTTCACGAAAAAAACTAGTGCTCCCTACGGGGACACACTAGGACTGATGAACCATCAATCGAGAAGTTCCTAAAGTTGAGCTTTCAATTTCATACGCTTATTCGGTGCCATGAGGTAGGGAGCAATAGACACTAGAGTTGTACTTGGCAAAATCTCAATACCAAACTCAATCCCCCTATCTGGAGGCAACCATGACAATTCCTTAAGAAAGACATCCAAAAATTCTCTGACTGTTCAAATTTCCCCAAAAGAAGATTCCACGAAACTTGAGTCATGCACATAAGCCAGAAATATTTCACACCCTTTTTGAACTAACTTTTCGACTGCTAGAGTGGATATCACATTAGAGAGGTAATCTCGACGGTCACCGATCATGATAATCACCACATCATCCTCAGATATTAAATTTACCCTCTTTATAGCACAATCTAAGCTGACTCGATGCTCCATAAGTCAGTCTATTCCCAGTATCAAATCAAACTCCCCAAACGATAACTCCATCGTATTAGCCAGAATCACAACACCTTATATCTCTAATGGACACCTCTTATAAATCTTACTAACCCATACTGACTGACCTAGTGGACTAATTATAAAAACCTCACCAAAAGTACTCTCAACCAGAATTCCCAGATTTACAGAAATAATACTAGCTATATATGAGTGAGTTGAGCCAATATCCATCAGTGCAAAATATGAAACAAAATTAATATAAAACATATCGGCTATAACATCAGCGATGCCCCTGTCCTCACGGCGCCTTGTCGTATATACCAAAGTAGACTACTTAGCCTTAGTTTGATTCGCACCTTTGCCCGGTGCCCTCTGTCCCCTACCGAGACCTTTACCACCTCTGGTTAGACCACGACCCCTAGATGGCTGTTGAATTGCCCTCTGAGGTCGAACCAAACCTAGAGCTAGAGCTTGCACCTGATCAAAACAGAGCGAACAATCCCTAATGTGGTGCTCCATAAACCCGCATTGTAGACAATATCCCAGTTACCTCCAAAACTTACTCAGATGGCGCCTACCACAATCCCTGCACAACTTAATCTAAGAAGTAGCAACTGGTGCCTCAATCCGCAGAGGCCCAGTAAACCTGTCCCATTTCTTAGATCGCTGAAAAAAGCTAGAAGGACTCGAATCCCTCTTATTTTTGCTCTGGCCCCTCTCTTTCTCTCTCTTTCTGCGCTCCACACAGTTTTATATCTTCAGTGATCTTAGCTTTCTCCACCAAAGTTTCGAAGACTCGCTCCATCTATGGAGCCACCAACACCTTAATATCATATCTCAAACCCTCCTCAAATTGGATGCTCTTATCATAGTAAGTCACTACTAAACCACGAGCATATACGCTTAGCCTAAAAAATTCGGCCTCATACTTGACCACAGTCCTATCTCCCTGAGTTAGCCTCATAAACTCACGTCTACGGGCCTCTACATAACTCGTCTCCACATACTTTTTCTAGAAGGAGTTTCAGAAATTATCCCAAGTTATTCGCCCGGGCTGAGTACACTCCTCAATAATCAGCCACCACTGATAAGACTCACTGTGAAGCAAGGACACTGTACCCTTTAGTGTCTACTCAGGAGTTCAATATAAGTCATTCATAATCCTTTCTATGGTCACCAACCATTACTCGACCACAGTCGGAGCAACTCCAACGACGCCCCTAAATAACTCTGCTCTATTGGATCGGAGTAGTTTAGTTACCAACCCTCGGCTCCTAGATCTATAATGGGTCCTAGCGACCCTATCAAAAACTCTTCACATGGCTTGGGACAATGCGTCGTCCCTAGTCGTTGAGTCTGAGACCTTGTCTCAGCAGTAGGCGTAAGCATAGTCTCTCTCATATCTAGATTAGGCATATTGCCTATCGAGGATGACTCAGTTCAAGTCCCTCTTTGGCGCCCACAGAGTCCACGGTTAACTCGTCCACGAGTTTTACGCGTACTCATTGTAAATTATCTACATTTCCAGAATTTTATGTATCAGCTTTGAAGTTTGTTATCAAATATTTTATGTCCAGAATTTCATCAAAAGATTTTACAGAGTTGTTACAATCTTTAACTACACCAAAGTAATTCTAATATCATAGTGTTTTTATAAACTAAAAGTTCAGCTAAGGCAGAAGTACTTACAAGATCGACGCTGGACACTCGATATTCTATAAACCCATTTTTCATATTTAGTCGTAAATAATATTTTATTTAAAAAAACACTTTTTACAAAAAATTTGAACCCAAAATATTATAGCTCGATTTTTGAACCTAGGCTTTGATACCACCCAGATGTTACGGCCAGATTTGAAGAGATTACCATGATTCTCTTTGAAAATCTAGAAATCAATTGGGCTTGTAGAAATGATGCAAACTTTGATAAAAATTACTATTTTTAAATGAAAATAACTTCCTTAATTAATTCGTTAATTCTGTCGATTAAATTATATTTACAAAAGGCTTATGTTTGCAGCAGAACTCTTAGTTAAAATTACTTTGGATTTAAATTTTGAAAACCCAACATTTTGCCGATGGTACAATTATGATTTTAAAATGTTTAATGGTTTAAAATAGAAAATAAAAGTCCAAAACAAAAAAAAACCCCAAATGTCCAAAGTAGTCCAACAGTTACAAAATAGAATAAACTAGGTTTTTAAATAGTACAAATTAAGAGTGTTTAACCGAGATCCTGTAGCATGGACTCGTCCTACGTTTGAGGATTACCTGAGAATTAAAAATAGAGAATGAACTTGCAAGGTCAGTGTGTAACTTAAAATTTAAACAGTAGATACAGTTCCAGATATGTTTTCAGATATCAAACAGACGGATTTAATAAATAGAAACAGATGCATATCATATACAGATTAATTTTCCTACCCCCATTCGCTACACACCATCTTTGACCATCCCTACGCACCAATTAGGGTGTTAAATACCCAACCAACCCTACACACTAACTAGTGTTTGTATGACAGTTTTCAGAATGTTTACAACCTAGTTGCCAGATCAATAGGCAATATATCGCCATATACAAATATACGTGGTTGTGCCACTAAGTAGGCAAATAAATTAAACTTCCACAACTTCCTCCATAAACATATCTCCCATCCAATGAATGTGCAAAACTAGACAGATATCACATACATATATGACTTACATGTTTTTCATATGCGATTCAGATCACACTTAGCATATAACAGATCAGGCTATCACATATAACATACTAATTATGTGTACATAAATTGTATTTAACACTAACAGAACATCAAATATCATGATTTGTAGCCCAATTTGTACCATACGAACTCTACGAAAGGTCTACATTCGACTCGTACGGTGAATACGACCCTAGGGAAACATTTTAGATTTTAGGCCGTCAAGCCCGTGTGGCCCACACGACCTGACAGACGGTCTCACACACGTCCGTGTGGCCTACACGTTTATATGGCCTACACGACCCAATTGGCCCAAACCCTGTGGTTCACATGGTCTATCACACGGCTGTGTGTCACACACGACTTGGCATACTACCTTGTGGCATCGATAGTCCAAGTTTTCGGCTTTCAGTCATTCACGATTTTTTGGGTTTTTGTTGTACACTTATTTAATTTTAATAAGAAACCAACCATGATACTTCGAGAACCTCATAACAGTAATTAAATCATCAAATAAAAATTATTCCCCACACCCGATTCACTAATCATTATTACCAAAAACAAGTTTTAACAAAGAATTTCGACCTTAAACTTCAAATTGAACCCTTACCCTCAAGCAAACAGCAGCCTCCCAACGATTCTAGGTCGCCGAAGGATTAATTGCCTCATCAACTTCACCTAGAAACTTAAACAATTAACAACAAAATTCATACACTAATAAAACAACACTCGTTCGTAAGGAATAACCAAACTTAAACAACAAAAACTAATTACTTACACCAAGATTAACCACGAACAAAACCCATTTTCAAAAATCCCGCTATTGATCAGAACAAGATTTGTGAAACAGCAACGTCCACAAATCCAAAGAGAATAGAAAAGAAACAACAGGAAAAGGAGAAAGAAAAGGGAAAGAAAATTAAACTAACAGGAGAACAAAGAAAAAAGAATAGAAAAGATTGAAAGTGGGAAAGAACAAAATGAACGTGAGAAAAAAAACATTAAAGAAATGAGAGAAAATTTGGGAAGAAAAATAAAAAATAATCTTGTAATTAATCCCCTTTTTTTAACTATCTTATTTTAAAAAAATAAAATATTCATGATAACAACTCAAATTTTCAGAGTTTGAATTTAATCTAAACTTATCCACATGGACGACATAAAGCATGAAAATAAAAATATTTCTACTTGTTCACACAAAAACTCAAACATAGGATCAAAGGGTAAGCTGAAGCCTTACCACTAAACCAACAAGTTCATTCATATCATAAGTGGAGCGAAAATAATACTTAAGCCTAACGAAAAAAAGGTAAGCATAGAAACAAAAATTATAAAATTTTCCAAGAGTGAGATTTGAACCCATGACCTCAAACACATCATTAAGGCCTTTAACCACAAAAACATATACTTAATTATAATAGAATTAAACAAATCAAATATTCAAATTTTTGGGGCGTTACGAGGATTTTCTTTAGTCAAAGCAGACTATATTAATTGTTTAGAAAGGGACAATTTTTTCCATTCTAGGTCAAACTTATTAACACTATAAATAAAACTTTTAAACATGTTTTAGGGAGCTTTTTTTCATTTTTTGGTTAATTTTAGAATAGAGGCTGTTGTTTTTATTTATTTATTTATTGCAATTTTTATTTCTTCCCAACTCAAAGGTACAAGGACCTTATTATAACTTTGAGTTTTTTTCCTTTTAATCTTAATCGAGTTTAGTTAGCTTTTCATCAAAGTTTACAATTGAATAATCAAAACCGCGAGATCTTTTGTTTACGCGCCATTTCAACTAGGGGTGTTCAACCGATTAACCAAACTGAACTAGTATTAACTGCATTAAGTAAACTTTTTAAACCCTTAATCGTTAATCGAACTAAAATATTTTAAAAAAATAACCGAATCGAACTATTTCGGTTAATTTGGTCGGTTAACCGAATTAACCGAAGTTTTTATGTTTTTGTTGTTTTTTTGTTTGTTAAAAAAGGTATAAAACACATCAAAAAATAAATTGGTAATTTTCATTTAACCGAATTAACCAAAATCAACTGAATTATCCAAAATTAACTGAAATTTTAAGTCTTTAAACACTACAAATTAAAAACACTACATAAGTCTTGAAATTAACACATAATTAAAATGTAATAGTCTTTAATATTCTTAATTTGCATCCATTTCTACTCTCCAGACGATCTCCATTTGCATTATACCTACAAAATGTGTGCAAAACATGAGCCTATAATAGAAATATATGCATTAAAAAGATCAAATAATATAAACAAAAGAATTGATTGTTAGTTAACAAGAATTAGATAGCAAGAACACCTTTCAACTCACGAAAGCTCATGAATTTAGGGTAGGCTCTAATGCATTTCAAGAAAAGTCTAAACATTAAAATGATTAAATAATTTAATATAGAAGTGATGTGGTAAAAAAATTGAAACTAGTAAATTAAAAATAAATACAACATTTTCTATATTGTCAAGCTCTTGGATTTGTTTTTATTAGTCTCAGCTAGATATTATCTAATTCAGACTTTTTTCCTCACCACCATTTATTAACGCTTTTTACACAAAGCTTGGATATGCCTTTTCATTTTTTATTGTGGTTCACAGAGAAAAACATGTGCTGACACACTCGATTGGCTACAAGCATTATGAAGTGGAGGATTATACTCATCAAACAATTCATACAAAGCTTCTTTCAACTTTTGCATCACTTCACAAGCTTTTTCAACATTAGACATTTCATTAAGTGCAAATTCAAGATACTTTAATTTTTTTATAGGATCTAAAACACAAGCAACAAACACAAGCAAATTTATCTTATCAATATCACCCTAATACTTATCATATTTCTCTTTCATCTTCATTGCCATAACACTAAATTCAACATCAATATTTGACTGAGCATCTCGTAAAAGGATGTCAACTTTAGAAAGCTCATAAAAAAAATATTCGATGTGACATATGAAGTGTTGGAAATATGCAAAGTGACTTCATAAAAGTATTCTAAAAGACCCCTCAAGTTTCTAACACTAGCCCAATCATCTGCACTAGGCCAACCCTCCCCCCTTTTAAGTTCAGCCTTAAAGTTTGTATCTTGCTCCTCAAAACTCTCAAAAGCTCTCTCAAAATTCTGATTAGTGACTGATATTAAGTAAGTTGAGTTCCACCTAGTACAAACATCAATACACAACATCTTCTTGCACTCTATCTTTTCCACCACAACACACTCTTTAAACTTTTGTAATCTAGTTGGAGGTGGCCATACATATCTAACAACCCCCTAGTGTCTATATTATTTACATCATTTAATATACTGGTAATATTAAATTCTTCTTTTTCTACACAATCAGTTTCATGAAATTTAATATACTGGTAATACTTTTCGTCTACAAGCATTTGCCAAAATACATTAAAAAACCCAACTCCAAACGAGAAAGAGATAGAAAGTTACATTTTTTATGTAAATGATATATCATAAAAGTAATTTAACTAAAATATATCAAACAATCAAAAATTGAATTTGTTTCTAAAAAAACAGAACCAACCAATTAGCGACATCTAAAGAAATAAAGGTTTTGTTTTTAAAAGGGTTGTTCTAAGAGATGGATTAGCAACCAAATAAAAGAAAGGTTTTCATAATTTCATTGGCTTGGTTTTATTGGTGATTAAGGGAAGAATGTTGGGGATATAGATTGAGTAGACAACTGTAGCTTACTGATATCTCTTCTCTTGACTGCTAGGCAAATGTCACCCAGCCTAACCTCAATCAAATCTCCTTAGCATAAGCATCACACCTCAATTAAAAAACATATTTAACAAAAAAGAAACCAGATTTAACAACCAAACACCTCAATTAACAGCATCACACCTGAAGGCAAAAGGGGTTCTAGCAATGACGTGAGCAACGACAACAGAGAAGGTGTATGAGTGAAGTGGTCAGACGGTGAAAGTGCATCACTACGTTGGGTTACGGTGGTCGATGGTGACTGGTGGCTGTCAGCAGTCGGCACTCGGTAATAGGGAGATTTCAGAGAAAGCTAGATATTTGAGGAGATGAGTGATGAATTGACGATGAGGATGAATGAGAATGAGATTCAAATTACAGATTAGTGGTTAAGGTTATAGGATTTGGGATTTTTTTGTTATTTTTTTATTGTAGGTTAGGGATTTTTGAATTGGGTTACGGTTATTGGGTTAGGGTTAATGGGTTGCAGATTTTTAATATTGGATTGGGTTTATTAGGTAGGCTGGTGGTTGGGGCTTGGGTGGGAAGTGGGCTAACTAGTTAAGCCTAATATATATAATATATAATATTGGTTTTTTTGAAAGTTCAATTAATTCGGTTAATTACTCAATTTCAAACAGAATTAACCGATAACCAAACTTTCAAAAAACTATTAACCGACCTCCGACCGAATTAGATCGATTAATCGACCGATTAACTGAAGTAGTTTGGTTCGATCGATTAATTCAATTTTAATCGAAATTTGAACACCCATAATTTCAACAAGCAAAATCAAGGACTTTATCGAAAAATCTAAGTAATTTCTAAACTCTTTAAATTTTTGTATTGTTTAATTATTTAAATGAACATAAGAATTATTGGGTATTGTTTGTTTAAGATGAGCATGAACTAAATTCCTTGGGTAGTTGGTTAATTGAACTGTTAAACATTTAATTTACAAATTAAGGACTAAATTGAATAATATGGACTAAATTGAATAGATGTAGAAACTTGTAATTGACAACTCTAGGTGAAAACATAGATAAGTGAGACCAAAAGGAGACCTTATCGAGTAAAAATTCAATTGTCCCTCTTTAGTCTAAGTTAGATCTAGATAATAATTAGCCTAAATTGTAATTAGGTAATTTATTAATCGAGAGGCATTGATTAACTGATTAGAAAGTTATTCCATTCAATTCCCTAATTCGAGAATTAATTGTCAACATGAAAATTAATCAACCACTACTTTCGTTTTTGATTATTTTTATTATAAATTTTAGAATCTTTACAATTAAATCCTTTAGATATTATTATAACTTAAACATTCAATTTATGAATTATCGTACTATAGCTTGTTAGATATTAGCTATTTAAACTTTTTGGTTTGTGTGATTATTGCTTTTAATTAAATCTTATCAACCTGTTTCTTGTGGGTTCGATTCTTGGAATACTCTACAAGTTTTCCATTGTACATTTTAAAAATAATACAACTCGGCCTATTACACTTGCAAAACTCTGTACATTTTAGTCTTTGTTTAAAATTTTCTCTGCTCGGTACACGTACACCGAGGCACTGTCAAGTTGGCGTCATTGCTGAGGAGATTTTTTTGTTTGATAATTGAGTTATTTAGTGATAATTTGCATGATTTGTAGGAAGATAAGTAATGAATTCTAAAATTATAGATACAACACTTTATTTTTTATGTATTGTTGTATTTTATTTTATTAAATTTTAGTTTATTTTAATTATTTAATTTGGTTGAATTTCTTGTGGTGTTTTCATTCAGTGTTTGACTTAGAGTAGGAACATGTTGCTCCAGTTTGATCCTAAACCAGAAAGAACATTGCACGATGCAAGAATGGGTTATTTCCTAAGGAAGATCAATTGTACATTGATTGACCGAGACAAAGCCCACTTTTTGAGGAATCACCGTTGCAAAGGCCACAAGTAGAGGAATAAATGACAAATCATACATTGAGGTTCTATGGCATGAAAAACTTAGATGTTCTGTGATGTGGTATCAACAAGCCAACGATAAATGCAAATAATTTTGAGATTAGGCCGGCAATGATCCATATTATCTAGAGTAACCTGTAATTTTAGAGGTCGATGGATGAAGACCTTAATCAACACCTTAAGCTCTTCTTAACTCTATGTGATACTTTTATATATAATGGGGTATCCAATGATTCTATTCATCTTCGACTCTTCCCCTTTTCATTATGTGATGACACGTTTATGTGGTTAGATTCACATATTGTAGATTCCATCACTATGCGGGAAGAACTTACAATCAGTTTCCTACAAAGTATTTTCCATCTAGCAAGGTAATGAAGTTGAGGGCAGACATCACCAACTTTCAGTGATTTGAGGGGGAATCACTCTATGAGGTGTGAGAGTGCCTTAAAGTCATGCTATATAAGTGCTCTTACCATGGTCTTTAAGAGTGGCTACAGTTGCAGACCTTCTATAATGGTTTGTATGGGAATCTAAGGTCTAGTTTAGATGGAGTGTCTGTGGGGATGTTTATGTCTAAGATATATGCTGAGGGTTACTAACTCATAGAGGATATGACAATGAATTCTTACATGTGGTCGATTGATTGGTTCACATATAGAGTTAAACCACCAACTATGAATTCAATCAGTGGTGAGGATAAGTATAAACAAATCCTCAAGAGGCTTAACCACCTTGAATTTAGCTCTAATAGACCTCAAATACCTAAAAAAATGACTTAGCAGAGTCCATAGAGGTGGTGAGAATGAAAATTCTATTTGGGGTAATAATCAAGAGGGGAATTATGCTGAGGTGAATTATATGGGTAATAGTGGTGGTAACCCCTGTTTTAATACTTATAAGTCGGGGTGGCATGATCATCTTAAACTTAAGTAGGGAGGAAAACAAGAAATTTTAACTACCCTAGGTAAGTTCCTTCATACCAGCCCTCAAAACTTTATAGGCTTCAAGACAAAGAGAGGAAACCCACCTCTAGTAATGACCCTTTGATGAACATTAGGGTGAGAAAATTTGATGAAAGGATGCATTTGATTCATATGAGTATCCAAAAAATGCAAAGTAAAATGTAGAAAATGCTTCGAGTTTGCAAATGAATGCTAACATTGGCATCCCTAGTCATACAGAGAATAACCCTAAGAGGGAAGGTAAGAGGCATGCAAAGGGTATTACTCTTTGACCAAGAATGATGGTGAGAGATCTGGTTAGACAATCTATTGTGGTTGTAGATAATGACAAGGACGATACCCCAAATCTTAAGGTCAAACAAGGGGTGTGTTAGAATAAGGAGGATAATGAAATTAGTGTAGCTGATCCTAATTCTAAACAAGTTAATCAACCTAGCATCAAGAAATTTCCATTTGTGGCTAGGTTAGAGGAGAAAAAAAAAGACAATAAAGAATTTGTAAGTGTTCTGAATCTTTTTAAATCTTTGAATGTCAAATTACCTTTGCTTGAATTAATTGAAAAAATACCAAAGTATGCTAATTTCTTAAAGATATTATGTCCAGGCGCAATAGGATAATTAAAGGTGAGAAAATAATTGTTAATGTCGATTGTAGTGCGATTATTGCTAGAAAGATTCCACCTAAGCTTAAGGATCCTAGAAGCTTTATAATACCTATAGAAATAAGGGGAGTAAATTTTGGGAAAGCCCTTTGTGACTTAAGATCTAGCACTAATCTGATACCTCTATCTATTTATCGTATATTAGGCTTAGGGGAGTTAAGACACACTTCGGTTACTCTGCAACTTGCTAATAGATCCCTAATGCATCCTAAGGTTGTGTTAGAAGATGTGTTAGTCTAAGTTAAGCAGTTTATTTTCCCATTTGATTTTCTTGTGCTAGATTTTGAAAAAGATTTGGAAATTCTCCATTTTCTGGGAAGGCCATTTTTTGCCACCTTTAAATCCACCATTGATGTAGAAAAAGATGAGCTTATTATGAAAATCAATGGCGGTATAGAGGTGTTCAAGTGTGTTAACTCCTACTCAGAAATGGGAAATTCTCATTATCCTGCTTATGCTTATTATTCATTTAATTCCCCATTTTCTCATATTACTAATAAGCTTGATCGAATGTATTTGGAGTATTTTGGATTTTCAAGTGTACGTTCGCGATCATGAGGGAGAAAACTCTAGAAAGATTTGAAGATTTGGTGGTGCTCAAGAGAGAAAGGATGGATGAACCACTTTTGGAAGAAGTAGAGTAGTCAAGAATGGAGCACTATTTAATGGATTTTCATGGGGGCACGGATAATTTCCCTAGAAACAATTTTTAAACTTTGTGTTGATTTAGTGATTGTGTAAATTATTTAAATTTACGGATTTATACTTAAATTTTTTATGGATTTTTTTATTTTAATTTTTTTCATTTAGGATTAAATTTTATTATTATGTTATAGAGATTTTATGTTAATGGTTGAAGAACTAAAGTTAAAATAAGTTATAACACGATTGTGGTCGGTGTCACAATGCCTGATGTTAGTGCGTGTCATTAGCAACAGTTTTGAGTGAAGGATTTATGGATTAAAATAGATCAATGTCGCGACACGAGTGTTAGTATAGAGTTTGAGACTTTAGGCTGAAATCAGGATCAGTGTCACGGCACTGGGATATTGAAGTAGCGACACTACGGGCAGACTGTTTGCATTGTCACGATATTAAGACCCTTATGTCACGACACTGAGTCATGTACTGTGAAATACCCGATTCTAATCCTCCGTTTTAATCCTCATTTACTCATTTTACTTCAATTTTCAAGTTCTAAAACCCCTAAAGTCTTTCCCTTTTTTTTTCTCTTTTCTCATTCTAGGGTTTCAAAAACTCTTTTCCTCCTTTAAAATTCTACACTTTGTTTCTTCTTTCTCTTTCAAGTTTCAGCAAGGTACTTCAATCTCAAGGCAAGGAACAACCAAGGGAAGGGCAAAACTCGATATTTTCTTAAACAACAACTAAGGTTAAGGGTTTTGATATTCACCATTTTAGTGTACTTTAATATATTTGTAAAACTCTAGGAATTTTAATAGTTGTATAGGGTTATTTTATGAGTAGTTTACTAGTTTTTGAAAGCATATAGTCTATTGAAGTCTTGTTTAGTATTGCATGACTATTTGAGTTTGTAAATTTGTTGTTATTGTAAAATTAGTTGGTTTATTTCCCAAATTCTTGCTTATTTTAAAACTTAGGAACAATAGTAACATGGCTCCTAAAGGTGCAAAAGGGCTAAATCGTACCAAGCAAGCCAACTCTCGTCAGATTTAAACAAAGTTAGATTTTGTAATAAATAAAGTGAAAAATATTTTTTAGAACTTCAAGGAATGACTTTCATTCTTATACGAGATTTCGATTCAACATTGACTTTGTGCGATGAAATGTGGGATTTAGTCCACCATCATGGATGGCATGACTTCTGCCTTACCTCAAAAGAGATTAACGTCATCCCTATAGTAAAATAATTTTATGCAAATCTAAAAGATACAGAGGGAGGTGAGGTACTCGTTCGGGGGCAATACGTTGATATATCCCCGAACAACATTTGTAGAGATTATAACATCCCAATTTTTTATGACCGATTATCTTGAGTCCCATGATTTGAAATATTTTCAAGATATCAATATGGATGCATTTCTTAACTGAAAACTATTGGAAATGGGAACATCACCCAATCACTAATTTATCACTAACTTTTAATCAAGCTATTATGTTCCCTATTGCAAAAATGTGGATATAATTAATATGCAGTCGACTTTGTCCTGCCTTGAACATTTATAATGTAACAAATTTTTGAGCTATAGTATTGTATGTCATTTTGTAGAATAAGAAGATTAATTTTGGGAAATGGATCAACCATTTTATGTGAAAGTGCGTCCGTGGGTCAAAGGTAGGAATATATTTTCCTCACTAGGAAACAAAGTTGTGTCATGAAGCTAATGCCCCAATCAGATCTACAGAGCAATCCTTCAACCCTACAAAGAGTGTTATTGGAGACACGATGTATGCTCAGTATCAAAAATTGCAATGCAAGCAGATTCAATAATGGAATCAGTGAAGGAAAAAGAATATGGAGATTCCATCTTCTTTAATGACCAAGAAGATGAAGGATGTGCCTAAATTGAAGCATCAAACGAAGGGTGGAGGTCACGGTGAGACCCTAAGAGTGATGTTCCTCACTCAATGGGTGTCTACTCTACAACCGTTCATTGATCGATATGCTGAGCAACAAGGATAGGATATCCCACAATGGCCAATGAATCCCTATGTCACCTTCCACCATGGTGCTTCTATTGATGAAGATCCACATGTTGAGATTGCTAAAAAGAGAGAGAAGAATGAGAGAATATGGATGAGGACACCCCAATGCCCCAATTCCACGACTTGAATGAGGTGCTCATCCCAAAACGACCTCTAACTAAATAGGTAGTTTTCCACAACAAAGACAAAGATGAGTCATGTTGTTGTTCAATCAAGAAAGTTTATAAAAGGACTGGGGAAGGAAAGACAAGGGGAAAATGGTAGTGGTGTTAGAGTCAGATTTCGACGAAGACTGAAGTTACATTTCGTTTTAAATTTAGGAAATGTAATTTAAATATACTATGATTATTTTGGATTTGGTTGTTGGTTTCTTTCATTTTTATAGGTTAAATATAAAATTGGTACCCGAAGTTATCAAATTCTCCCAAATTGATACTTATTATTATTTTTTTCCCTAGATTGGTACCCGAAATTTTTTCTGTCCACTATATTGGTTCATGAGCCTAATGACGTTAATTTTTTAATGACATGGCAGCTCTGGCCAATCCCGTGCTGCCACACATCACCCTCTTTGACCCCTCTGACCCATCGTGTGAGAAAGCGATTAAAATTATTTCTTTTAAATTAATTAACATCATTTATTAAAATAAAAAAAATCAAAATCCATTAAGTTCTTTTCCATTGATTAGTGAAAAGTTTTCATCGATTGCTGAAGAAACCTTTTTGATTACCAAACGTTTCCATCCTTCAACATCAAAAGCTATCTTTGATTCTTTATTTTATTCACATTGAATCCTTTCACCAGAAGTTTCCATCCTTCAACATTTCTATAAAAACCCTTTCGATTACCAAACATTTTCATCATTTCAGCCATCTGAGAAACCCTTTCGATTACCAAACCATTTGAAAAAAGTTTCATCATCTCACTAAAAGAAGCCTTGTTTCATCATCGATTACTCAGCCTTTCATCTCAGTGAAGTGGTATTTGAATTACTGGTATTTTACGTAAACTTTCTAGGTTTTTTTTCTTGTTTCCATTTAAAAAACATAAGTTTTTTTTTAAAAAAAATTTATTGGTTTCTCGATGTGCTTTTTATTGTGTTTTTTTTGTAAAAAGAAAGTTTTTATTTTTCCCCTGCTTGGATTTAGCCTCATTCTCAGAAACTGGCAAATTTTTTATTTCGACCATTGATTTTCTAGTTTATAAATTATTTAACAATTTCTAATGGTTTCTTAGTGTTGGTTTAATGTTGAACCATTTTAGGGTTTTTTTTGTTTAGATATTTTATTCGTATTATAACTGATTTGTAACTTTTTTTTTGTTGGCATTCGAGTGTATGGAAAGAACTTCATACTGAAGGGAATGTTTTTTTAGGGTGAAATTGATTGAGGTTGAAAGGTCAATCAATTGATATATTAGTATGTCTATTATGTATGCCTATTATGTATGTATAATAGTATGGATATTATGTATGTTAGGTACATTCTTGTTTATATATGTTATGTATATTGTTCTTTATATTATGTATGGATATCATGTATGTATTTTATTGTTTATATCATGTATGTTATGTATATTACAGTTTATATCGGTATGTTATGTATATTACTATTTATATTATGTAATTAACTTTATTATCTAACTAATTTTGTCTATGCAATGTTTTATCATGACTTAGGATAAACGGTCTAATTTAATGAATTTAAATGCAATTAAGCCATTTTTAATTAAAGCTGGACGACCATGAGTTTTTAATTAGGTAAGTTATATATTAAATTATTAATAAAATAATTTATATGTGTTAAATAGTAAAACGAAGCCAAAGCCATTATTTTTCTTATTTCTTCAACCTTCCACTTTCGAAAATAAAAGAGAAAACTTGAGAAGCCATAACTAAAAACTTCCTAGGTTCGCTTAATTGCATAGTAAGTGTTTCCTAACCCGTTTATTTTTATAAATTTTATGTTTTTGAAATCGTTGTAGCTTAATCTAGCGGGTATTAAATTATAAAATTGTTAAAGTTTTGAAATTTTGACATTGATGATTTTTGATGATTTTTTTATGTTAAATAACTTGATTGTAAGCTTATATTTGATTACAAACTAAATTGTAAAATGAAATTTGTTGGTTTTGAGTTTAGATACTAAAATGAAAATATTTTGAATTTGATATGAAATTTCTATAATTCTTGAAATTAGAGGACTGTAGAAGGATGTATTTGAAATTGGGTTGTAAATTGGGGTTTAAATGTGAAAAATATGATAGTTTTGATTTTAGGGACTAAATTGAATAAAATGCAAAACTTAAGGAATTATTCAATAGATTAAATTAAACAGTCGTATTACTTTATTATGCTGTTAAATGATGGTTGGAATTGATATTTGAATTAAATTATGGTTTAGATCGAGATTTTCAATAATCAGAGGATATACACGGAAAAAAAAAGAATTGCTAAATAGTTCCTGACGTCTTATCCGTTGTTGTTTTTGCCGGGTAAGTTCATATGGGACTTACTTTGTCAATTCATAATATAGTTGTAATACTTTCATTTTCTTTTTAGTTTGAAATGTTAGGTATATATATAGTTTGAGTATCAAAAAGATTAATTTAATAAGACTTGAAATGTATGATAAATATACGTAACATCAAATGGATTTAAATTTTATACTGAATCAATTAATTTTTAAGAAATTTTGATATATGAATTGATAGTGGTTATGATTAATTGAATCATATTGGTGTGAAATTGATTGATTATTGAGAGAGAGGATTAAATTGTATAAATTGGTGAAATTGTGAAATTGACTTGGGATTGAGATGAATCTTATAATGTTATGTATATAAAGATATTATGATGGATGAATTGACGATATTGAAATCGAAAAAAATGGAATCAAACTTATAAATGAATCAAATAATTTGGTTATCATATATATTGTTCTGCAGTTCGGTGCCTACTGATTTGCACTTTGGTGCATACTGCTTTACATTTCGGTGCCTACTAAGTTGCACTTCGATGCCTATTACTTTGCACTATGGGGCCTACTATTCTACACTTCCGTGCCTATTGCTTTGCACTACAGTGCCTACTGATTTGTACTTTGGTACCTACTTTTTTGCATTACAGTGCCTACTATTCTAAACTTAGGTGCGTACCGATTTGCTTTTCGGTGCCTATTGCTTTGCACTAAGGTGCCCACTGATTTGCACTTCAGTGCCTACTAGTGTGGTGTAGTTAACCGTGCATCCGTTCATGTTATTATAGTTCATCAGGCTATTGGACTAATAAGAAAAGGAAACGTCTGTTAAATTGTTATGAGAATACATTCCAATGATATATGATTATTAAATGATATGAATGGTAGTGAATTGATATAACATTGTGGTTGGTAGTGTCTTGAATGACTTATGTTTATACTACTTGATATAATGCTCTATACATACTTGATTATATGAGAGATTTACTTTATTCTTGTAAAATGCTATATCGAGTTAATGATAACATGTGTTTTGAATGGATACGTATATTGCTTAAATAGAATGATATTAATGGTATATTCTTGACGACTTCGTTGTACGGTACTAGATCGACTTAACAAATAAATGTTGGTTTGATATAGGATTTGAAATGACTGATGAACTCATCTTGATAATGTGAAACGCTGTAACAGGTAGTTGAGTTTCATTGATTATTTCATTATGTTTAATTATGAATTGTGGTATGTTTAATATTTTAAATACTATGAACTTACTAAGAATTTTTATGAAGTACCAATTTATGTCACTTTTAGGAGTTGGAATTGTATCAAGTAACAAATGACATATTTTTGTGTGTTACACAGGCTTGTCACACGCCCATATAGGTACTGTAGATTTAGTCCTTTTTAATGCACACGGCTTTAGTTTGTTACACGGTCTAGCCACACGGCAGTATGACTTTTGATAAAATTTTATAATTTAATCCACACATCCTCAGTGAGATACACAACTTGAGCACACGATCGTGTGTCCGCTATTTTGTATGAGTGCCCTTATCTATTGAAAATGTTTCAGTTTGATCCTTATTGTGCTTGGGTCAACTTAAGAGCTTTCGTAAGCTCGATTAAGACTCAAATTTAATTGTATATCATAAAATTTGAAGGTTTATGACATGATTGATTATTTGAAGGATTTATTTATGATATAATTGATCTGTAATTTTGGAAATGTTACAAATTAGTCCAAGTTAAATTCTGGGTTGATATTAGAGCATACATAAGATAGTATAAGACCCGACCGAAATTATATTTGATGATTATGCAATGAATTGATTATAACTGTATGATTCATGTTTAATTTGAATGTTCATGGTGTAATTATGAAGAAATTCCATATTTATTTTAAATAATCTATATGTATTGAATGTCTTATGTTTCGACTTTAACTGTAGCACTTTGTAGCTCAAGTCTGGAGACCAGACCGAGTAAAGGGTGTTACAAGCTTGGTATATAAATTATAAAGCCAAACAGAAGTAGCAAATAGGGTTAACAATGAAGGTGTAAAGGTAGTGAAAGGGGAGAGAAAAATGATGAGGTATCAGATGACTCAAGTGGGAGAATAGATTACGTTGATTCATCATATTTGGGGTCTTATGGAAGTGATTCAGATGGTGAGGTAGTCTGTAGGAGAAGCTGACATGTATGTTTTGATCCTAGTAACCCAATCCCACATTAGAGCTTGGTATGGTGTTTGATGGACTAGAGGAATTCAAGACTGCTTTAGCAAAGCATGCTGTAAACAAAAGGTTTGATATTGTCTATCTTAGGAATGAAAAGGAGAATAGTAGGGCTAGGTGTAAGGAAGATGGGTGCCCTTTTAGAATATATGTTTCTATAGATAATAGTGATGAGTTTTAGAAGATAAAAACCTTTATAGAAATCCACGAGTGTTCAATAACTTTTAAAAATAAAAAGGCATCTTACAAGTTTGTTGAGGAACATTTCTTAAGTAAAATCAGTGTGATTCTAAATCTGAAGTTAATTGAAATGAAGAGACTAGCCAAGGAAGAGTTTAAAGTTGATCTGGGTAGGGTTACATGTAGCAAGGCTAAGAATGGGCATTGGAGGAGATCAATGGAAGGGTAAGCTATTAGTTTATTAGACTATGGGACTATGCAAATGCAGTTAGAAAGACAGATTCGGATGACAATGTAAAGGTGATGGTAGAAAGACCAACCACTACTGAGGTTCCCAAGTTTAAGAGATTTTATGTAGGGTTTAGTGCATTGAGGAAAAGGTTTAGGGAGTGTTGTAGACCTTTTATTTTTTTGGATGAATGCTTTTTGAAGGGAAGATTCAAGGGGGAACTTTTTTCTATTTTCAGTAGAGATGACTATGACCAAACCTACCCTATTTCACGAGCTACTGTGTAGAATGAAAGTAGAGAAACATGGTGTTGGTTTCTTAAGAATCTTATTTCAGATTTACAAATTTGTGATGGTTTTGGATCAACATTCATGACTGATAAACAAAAGGTATGTTTGGCACCTCACATAAATAATTTTGTCCTACTATGCTTAATTTATTAAAGTAGATCCATCTAATACTATTGTTTTTATATGTATTTAGGGATTGATGGAGGAGAAATCTGAGTTGTTGCCAAGGTTTGAGCATAGAGTTTATGCAAGAATTTATATGCCAATTGGGGGAAAGAAAATCCAGGAGGAAACTTGCAACTAGCATTTTGGGGAGCATGCAATTCATACATAACTACTGAATTTGAAGCTAACATCAATAAGATTGACTGTATCAAACATAGTGCCAAGGTAAGTCTACTTAGGACTAATCTTGAGTAATGGTCAAAGGCTTTTTTTTTGGTAGGTCTATATGTGATGCAACTGATAATAATTTTGCTGAGTCCTTTAATGCAGCAATTCTAGGGGCTATGTCACACTTGGATTTCGCTAAGTCCAAAAACTAAGAAATAATTGAAGGGTTAAATTGAAAACATCCATAAGTTGACAACCTCTACTTGAAAATCAAGAGAAGATAGTAACTGATTTAGACTTGGTTGAAATCCAATGCCAGTTCGAATAGATTTAAACCAGCTGGTCCTTTAGTGGGAGACATAATGATTTTCAACGGATGGATATCACATGGTTGAAGACTGTGCAAGTAGGGCTATAAATAGCTGAGAGGTGACTTCCAGGAGAGGATTCATCTCGATTCTGTTTCATTCTCTCCTCTTGGTCATCTTCCTTGGTTGCTCTAAAGAAGAGATAACTATGGAAGCTCTACATGGAGCAATGGTCTTGAAGGTTGAGTTAGAAAAGTAGAGAATACAGTAAACTAGTGATAACTCTAAACTATATAGTTGTCCATAGCACTTTCTAGCACATAATTCTTGTAAATTATGAGTAATTGATAATGATTTTTTGTGATTTTTATTACAAAATTAATAAATTGAATATTTTATGTTCAAAATATATTTTTATTCAATTTCATGTAAACTCTAATTAATTTCAAATTATTTTTGAGCAGTTGACGCACTAGAGACAGTCTGATCCTAAAGCTCTTCCTTTGAGGACCTGACAGTGTAGCTTGGTGATAACTCTTGAATAGAGTTATATTTTATGCCTTGGAACCTAATTAATTGCATGTACTTAAGTGCATCTAGTTGCATTTTAGGACATTTCATTAGTTTTAGCCCAACTCTACTTGTACCAGATAAATATGCCTAGAAAAGAGGAGAAGATAAATCTTGGGGCTATTGGAATTATCCTAAAAAATAAAAACAAACAAATCAATTTAAAAAGAAAGAAAGGAGGAAACCCTAGGACATGGAACGATGGGTAGAGATCCTTAGGAAATTAGAAGGTAGAGACTGAATAGGGACAAAAAGAGAAAACAAGCAGACAATCCCTCCCAACCACCTCAGGACACTGTGTAGTTGAAGTGTGGATTGGACAAGCAAACGTTGTCTTCCCAATGTTCTTCCATTATTTCTAATACGTTCCTTCTTGCATTGCAGTGATGAAAACCCATTCATTAATCACTCAACATTCATTCAGTCTCTATTTTTAAGGAGAAGATTATGGCTGAAAATCTCTATTTTTAGTCCCCTCTTATGTGTATAAATAAAAGCCAAAACTCATTCATTAATCACTCAACATTCATTCAATATCTTCTCCTCTCTACCACGCCTAAAGCCTCTTATTTTCTCCATCTTTTCATTCTCTCTTTAAGAGTTCCCTTAGGAAGCATTTCTTGAGAGAAAAAGCTCTCTTGGCCGGCCATCTTGAGGATTAATTTGCATCCAAGAAATAACGAAAATCAAAGGAATGCGCCACGGATATGTCTCAGGAAATCACCAAATTCATCTCAGAGTTTCTTCTTCCTTCTCTCTTTTAAGTGTTCTGAGTTTAAAAAATGAATGCAAACTATTTAATTGCTTTTTCATTAATAATAATGACTTAAATTTGTTTTAGCTAGAATGATTGTAATGCATTGATTTAATTCATTCAATTCATGTTTATATTGTTTCATGCCTCAATTGTTTATGTTTCCAATTAAAATTATTAATGTTGTTCATGCATTAAGGTATGTTTCACTGCATTAGAATTAATCACTTAACCTGAACCAGATGATGGCTAACGGACATAATAATTGGAAAATGCATGCTTAATTCATATCCGAACCAGAATGAATTAAAGGTTTGTAATAATTCCAAAAGAACACTATTACCTTGCGTAACTTTAGCTTTATGTAAATTCTAAGAAATTCTTAGTTCAACGGTGAGATAGAAATATGCATGGTTTCTAAGTGACAAATCTAATATCTCAAAAGAGTTCATGATTTAGGTTCCAAGTTCATAAATGACGAAGTTGCCATGAAATTTTTTCAGAATATCGTTAAACATGATAAAGGATGAATTGGGTTGAGAGATGTAATTGTTATAGCTTATTAATGTTATTTTTGTTAAAACATGTGAATTTTTGTTAAACCACTTCATTGCTTTTAGGTTAATTGATTTGCATATAGCGGATTAATTTGATTTTAACATCCATTGCCTCAAAATATTGTGTTTTCTTAACCAACTTGTAAATATTAATTTTACAATTATTGATTTAAACATAGTCGCTATGGAGACGATACTCTTTTTACTTGCTTATTAATTTATAACGATTGTGTATACTTGCACATTCCGTAGTGAACCAAGTTTTTGGCATCGTTGCTAGAGACTTTTAACTTAATCATTATTTGTGAAATTATTTCTTGCAATTTGGTTTACTTATTTTATATTTATCTTTAAATAATTAACTTTTTGTGATCTTCTTTTTAGGTGTTTATGAACATAGTTCAAATCATCGATTTACTCCTTGTAGACCCTAAAATTGAGCAGACATTTAAACAAAGGAGATAAGAAAGACTAGCCCAGAGACAAGCCGCAGAAATGGTCCCTGAAAATCGAAACGAAGTTCAAGAGAATGGAACTGCTAATGCTCGTAATCCAATTCTTATTGTCGATGATAGGAATCGAGCTATAAGGCACTAGATTGTACCCCTTTTTAATGAGCTTAATCCAAGAATTAGGAGACCGGAGATTGAGACACAGTAGTTTGAATTGAAGCCTCTGATGTTCCAAATGCTTCAAAGAGTGGGCCAATTTAGTGGAATGCCCACAGATGATCTGCACCTTCGCCCTCAATTTTTTATGGAAGAGAGTGATTCCTTCAAGATAGTCTGTGTAACTGAATAGGCATTGAGATTAAAGTTTTTTCCATACTTTTTGTAAGATAGAGCACAAGCATGGCTTAATTCATTGCCACCGAGTTCAATTTCTACATGGCAAGAATTAGTAGAACGCATCCTAGTTCAGTATTTCCCACCTAGAAAAAATGCTAAGCTGCGAAATGAGATCACTACTTTTCAGCAATTGGATGACGAATCCCTATATGAGACAAGGGAAAGATTTAAAGGGTTATTACACAAATGCCCTCACCACGAGGTTTCGTATTGCATTTAGCTAGAGACATTTTATAACGATTTCAACGCACACACTAGGATGGTGGTAGATGTTTTTGTGAATGGTGCTCTCCTTTCTAATTCTTATAATGAGGCTTACAAAATTTTGAAGAGAATAGCCAGTAACAACTATCAGTGGCCAACCAATCGAGTAGCTTCAAGAAGAAGAGTACCAGGAGTGCATGAAGTGGATGCTCTCACTTCACTTGTTGCTTAGCTATCTTTAATTTCTTCAATGCTTAAAATTTTTTTCTACTAACAATTTAAACAATGTTGCAGCTCAGCTACTGAGTCAATTTGATGTTATTTCTTGTGCATATTGTGAAGACGAACATTCATTTGAGAATTCTGCATCAAATCTCGAGTTCTTTCATTATGTTGGGAATAGAAACCAAATAGAAGTGTACAAGGACCACAGTCCAACTTCTATAATGCTTTGTGCCGAAACCATCCAAACTTTTCTTGCAGTAACCATCCAAAATTTTCTTGCAGTAACCATTTAAACTTTTCTTGCAGTAACCAATGAGCGGGATCGAGCAACAACTACATGCATCAAAGATCAAATTAACCTGTACGGTTCAATCAACAAGTTTAGAAGCCTTAATCCAAAGCCAAGCAACAACACTAAAAAATTTGGAGAACCAAATAGGCCAGTTAGCTACAAAGATTCATAATAGACCCCAAGGAGACTTGCCAAGTGACATGAAAAATCTGAGGAGTATGGGTAAGGAACACTGCAAAGTAATTGCTTTACGAAGCGAAAGGAATTTGAAACCCAAGGAAGCTGAGGTTGAAGAAGATTCTACCAAGAGAAAGAAAGATCAACCAAGAGTTGAAATTCCTGCACCACAGATGCTAAATTCTAAAAATTCTGAAGAAGTAGAATCTAAAGTAGTCAATTCTGATAAGCTAACACCTTTGTCAGATGTAGATAGAATTCTTCAGAAAAGTTGTCTGATCCAAGCCAAGGTTCCATCACTTCTATATCTACAAAAACTCAAGCAACAGAAATAGGAGGTGCAGTTGAAGAACTTCTTGGATGTTATTAAGTAGCTTCACATCAATATCCTATTGGTACAAACCTTAGAACAAATGCATAATCATGTCAAGTTCATGAAGGACATTCTATCCAAGAAGAAGAGGCTTGGTGAATTTGAGACTGTAGCATTAACAAAGGAGTGAAGTGCATTCCTATAGAACAAGCTACCTACAAAAATGAAGGACCTCTAGAGCTTTACTGTACCCTGAAATATTGGAGAAACTTACTATGGTAAAGCTTTATGCGATCTAGGAGCAAGCATCAACTTGATGCCAATGTTTATTTTTAACATGTTAGGTATAGGTGATGTTAGACCAACAACTGTGATGCTCCAACTAGAGGATTGATCTTTAGCACACCCGGAAGGAAAGATCGAGGATGTTTGGTACATGTAGATAAGTTTATTTTTCCTACTAATTTTATTGTTTTAGATTTTGAAGCAAATAAGGAAGTGTTGATCATCCTGGGAAGACCTTTCCTAGCAATAAGGAGAACATTAATAGGCGTGTAGAAAGGTGACCTTACTATGTGAGTTCAAGATGACTAGGTGACTTTTAATGTTCTTAAATTCATGAAATTTCCTGATCTAGTGGAAGAATTCTTAGTAATGGTGGAGCTAGAATCCTTGGTCTCTATAGAATGGGAGTGCAATTCTGCAGAAGACCCATTGGAAAACACCTTAAGGTCTAAGCCAATAGAAGATGAACAAAGTAAAGAGAATATGGCTTTGAGGGAAGCCAATCCGAAGGACTATGTTCGCCCAGCACGTTTTGAATCATTAGAGTTGGAAACTCGAGAATACACACAACCAAAGTTGTCAATCGAAGAAACACCCCAAATTTAACTAAAGGTACTATCTTCTCACTTGAAATACGTTTATTTAGGTAACTGTTCTACTTTACATGTGATTATTTTAGTAGAATTAACAGAACACCAAGAGGAGCAGTTGATTGAAGTTTTGATGAAATTCAAAAAGGCGATCGATTGGACTTTAGCATACGAAGAATAAGCCATTCCTTTTGTACGTACAAAATTATATTAGAGGAAGGCGAGAAAGCAAGAATTGATGGGAAAAATAGGCTCAATCCTATTATGAAACAGGTAGTTCGAAAGAAAGTTATGAAGTGGTTAGAAGCGATAATTATTTAACCCATCTCAGATAGTTCAGGAGTAAGTCTGGTACAATGTGTACTAAAGAGGGGTGGAATCACGATTGTAGAGAATAAGCATAACGAGTTAATCCCGATGAGGATGGTCATGGGCTGGAGAATCTATATAGACTATAAAAAGTTGAACAAGGCAACTTGGAAGGATCACATCCCATTTCCTTTCATGGACCAAATGTTGGATTGACTGGTAGGTAAAGAATATTACTATTTTTTAGACGAGTATTTGGGGTACAACCAAATAGCTATAGCCTCGAAAGACTAACACGAAACAAATTTTACTTGCCCATATGGTACGTTTGCTTTTAGGCGAATGCCTTTCAGTTTATGTAATGCACCTACAACATTTCAATGATGTATAATGGTAATATTTACTAATATGGTTGAAAATTTTTTTGAGGTATTACTTGATGATATTTCTATTTTTGGTGATTCGTATGATATGTGTTTGAGTAACTTGGCTATGGTACTGAAAAGATGTGAGGTGACTAACCTTGTCCTAAACTGAGAGAAATGCCACTTTATGGTTAAGGAAGGGATTGTCTTAGGACATAAAATCTCCAGAAGAGGGATCAAAGTTGACAAAGCAAAGGTTGATGTAATTGAAAAGTTACCACCCCCAGTCACTGTTAAAGGAATTAGAAGTTTCTTAAGGCATACCATTTTTTACCGAAGGTTTATCAAGGATTTCTTAAAGATTTTCAAGCCTTTGTGTATGCTATTAGAGAAAGACACAGCTTTTGAGTTTAACAAATCATGCTTGGAAGCATTTGAAGAATTGAAAATTCGGTTTATCTCAGCACCAATAATCGTTACACCAAATTGGAACTCTCCTTTTGAGTTGATGTGTGATGCTAGCAATTTCGTTGTAGGAGCTGTGATGGGGTAAGAAGAAACAAAGTATTTCATCCGATTTACTATGCAAGCAGAACTTTGACAAGAGCCCAACTTAATCACAAGATAACTGAGAAAGAACTCTTTTCTATAGTTTTTGCTTTTGACAAGTTTCATTCATATCTTGTCGGTATAAAAGTCAAAATCTTCATGGATCATTCAGCCATCAAGTAATTGTTTACAAAGAAAGATGCTAAACCGAGGTTAATTTGTTGCGTACCCTTACTCCAAGAATTTTACCTTGAAATCTAAGACAGAAAAGAAGTTGAAAAATATGTCTATCAAGACTATTCCTCTTCAATGGGTAAACTATTGAGGAAGTATCAGCCAAATGGTTTATTTCATAGGGAACAATCATATAAAAGAAATCATCAACTCATATGACAGTTGACCTGTCATCAAATGTAGTAGTTAATTCGAGTCAGTTTCGCACTTAAGGAGCTTGTTTTCTAGCCAATTTAGCATTTACTATTGCATTTTTAGTATTTGTCAACGAGCTAGTGGAGGGACCGATTAGACATATGTGATTAGGTCTCAAATGATTTATAATTACGTTCCAAATTTTTGCTTATTAATTATAAATTCATTTAGTCACGAAGTCATTCTACAATAGTATCATGATTAAGCTCTCCCTAATGACATACTACGAAAGCAACTCGCTCAGTGCTCGTCCAATGACCTTTTCATAAGTTTTTTACCCTCATAGGATATCCTTAATCTCTTTGGGATAAATCTGCTCTCCCAATGTGATCCTTTTTTATCTCATAGTAACCATTACATCTTCCTTCATGAAAAGCCAAGTACTATCAAATAGTAATGCCAATGAGAGGATATCATTACCCATTTCTTATGCTACGAATTCCACTATTGTGAATGATGCTACATACAACAGAAGTCGTATACCCAACGTACCAGTTTTTAGTTCCTTATTTATTTGAACTCAGGCTTTTACTTACATCTAAGTATATGAGTCACGCAAACATAGTCCATTATCCACTCGGGATTAAGGTATGCCACATTTTGAACGCCACAAGTGAATAAATCTTCATTTTTTCATTTACGGTTTGGTCAAATTCGCTGCCAAGTATTCCTAATAGATCGACCAATAGTCCCTAATAGTCTTGATATTTTTTCCAATCGTCCCTAATAGTCTTGATTTTTTTTTCCCATATACTTTAAAAAGCTCATTGAATTCATAATATAGTATAGTTGAGTATTCTTCAATCGTGGGTACCATATCTACTTCATTAAATATAAAACAATGATAAGATGGATCCCAAAATTGAGCCATCACCTTTACCAATCCATCATCTATCATATTGATGAGTAGCAAGCGTGTGATATTGACCTGTCCTCAAATGTAGTAGTTAATTGAGATTATTTCCATACTTAAAGAGTTTGTTTTCTAGAAAATTTAGTATTTAATATTACGTTTTTGGTATTTAGAACTTAGAATTAAATATTAGTAAAATAAGTGTTTTTTAACATATTTTGTGAATGTTGTGACCTATTAGGCTAATACGGGCCTTAGGTATGGCTAATATGTGTAATTGAGTGTGTAGGATGAAAGATTATAGGCCCAATTAGCGTGGAAGCAAGGGACAAGTGACACACAAGTTTCTCGTGCCGTCAAAGCACAAAACGGAACTAAGAAGGCATAAAATTGCCATCCTATTGCGCCATACAAGGGCTATGGTGAGACATAGGTCAATATGATGCCAAAGAATATCAAGGTTATTTTCTTCCGCACAATCAAATTTATACAAAGACCTAAGACGTGTCGAATACCTAATTTGGGTTGCAAACACTCCAATAAATAAGATATTAGGGGTTTGCTGTAACTAAGTCGTCTTAGACGCAATAAAAAAACCCTAGTAGTTTAGGAGTATGAGTAAATTAGTTTTCTTTCGGATTTTTCAAACTATTTGTATTTCCACTTAGAATCTATTTCGATCGAAGATTTATTTTCTATTATTAAATTATTCACTTTATTTCTTCTTTGCATTCGACATATTTCATTATTCTGATCAATCGATTTACTACTTTGTTCTCCATTCGATATCAATCCACGATTATTCTAATCTCGCTTCTCTTTTAATTCAATCGTGTTCTTTAAATTATTATTCAATTAGGATTGATATTATGAATAACTTGAGTGGATAAATCCCTTAAAGGAGATTAACAAGTGGATGGGGACGTGATTAAAGGAGGATTTAGGATTTTCCAAGAAGATTAGTTGGTATAGATTACATGTTCTTAAATCCTAGGCTTGACAACCCTAGAAAGTTATCATAGGTTTGACGAGATCAGGAAATAAGTCAAACTGAGTAAATTGTAGTTTATCCTGGTTGAGAAAGTAAGGTTTAGAAACACAAAAATATAGACTTTTTCAGCACCTTTTAAGCTCTAATTCATGCAGTTTCGTAGTAATTTTTGTTGAAATTCGTACTTTAATTATAAGTTAATTAATTTGCACTCAAATTATTAACATATTTAATTTTAATTATTTTTATAATAAATTTACACAAATTTGATTTATTTTCAATAGTTTTGCACAAAAGGTGAAAATCAGCTCGGCAATCACCTCGAGAGGCTTGAACCGTTGGGGCAATTTTAGCATCGAGTGAATAAAAAGTATGAATAATTAATTTTTGAGACATGGAAAGTCCAAAACTATGTATTGAATATATTTTATAATTAATTTTGGTCCAACATAAATTGGGTTAAAAATTAAATATAAGCTTAAAAAAAAGGGTCGAATTTTGTTAAGAGAAGAGGACTGATCCACCAAGGATTTGGAGGCCGAAACCGTCCCATATAATGACCCAATCATCTTATTTAGCTAGTTTTTATAATTACAAAATATACATTTAAGTTACCTTTAATTCCTTTGAAAGCCCTCATCTTTTCATGCCTTCTATTTTTATCCTCAAGCTAAAAATAGCAAGTTTGAATCAATCAAACTTGCTCAAAGCATGGCCGGCCAAGGAAGAGGGAGTGGCTGATATTTTTTTCTATTTTTATCAGCCATATCCACCTATAAATACCCCTCTTCCCTTCCTCATTTCACATCCCTCACATCCTCAATTCACACATCTTTCTCTCTTCATTCTTTTCTATTCCCTTTCTTGTTTTCCCATTTCCTTTGTCCTTCTTCCCTTACTGATTTCCCCTCTTGAAAAAGAGATAGAATTCCCCTTAGAGTAGTAGCATTCAAGTTTTTCTAAAGGCCTTGGATCAATAGGACGAGTAGAAAACAAGAGGAGCGCACTAGTTTGGCTTCGAAGAAACACCAGGATTTTGTTTCCTAGTTCCCTTCTCTTTATTTTTCTCGTTTATGTTGTTATCATGATTATGAACATTTTTTGTGTTGTAGTTATCAATTTAATTAAAATTACTTAGATTTAATTTGTGTTAGATTGATTGCTCTGTTTGCTTAAATTATTAAAATCATGTTTGTGTTGTTATAGGCATTGGTACATTGTTCAATTAAATAAAATCATACTTATGTTATACTTGCATTATAATTGTAAGGTAATGAATGAATTAATTATTAATCATATTGAAATTATAATTAATTGACACAGTATTTAATTGGTGCATGTTTAATCTTCTAAGGTAGTTGAGGTTAAATTATCGATAGTATTAAACGATACTTTAGCCTTGCATAACTTATAAGATTATTATGATTAAATTGTTTCGATATAGAAATATGTTGTTACCGACTTAATCTTATACTTGCTTATGAAAATTAATTAATTGTTTAAATTGAGATATGAATATGTTCTAGAGATTAATTGATTTAGTAAGAATGCGTGTGCATTAGTTAACAAAATACTAAGTTGCCGTGAAATTATTCGTAATAATAGGAACATCATTTTAGTAATTCTAAGTTAAAGAATGAAATTGTGATAACACATTTATGTCATATTGATTTAAACTCATCTTTTAGAAATCATGCATTGGAACATCTTTATTTCTATTTTCTTAGTTAGCACTTAATTAATTTTCTTAGTTTTTATATATCACCACTTCAAATCAACATCACCAAATTGTTTAAAGTTGCATTTCATAACTATTATCTTTCACAGTTCCTTTGAGTACGATAACTCAACAATACTTGTTACTTTATTACTTGTTAACAATCCTGTACACTTGCACATTTTTGTCGTTGAAAGTTTTTTATGTTTTTGCCGAGGATTGTTTAAAAAGACATTATTTGTGAAATTGTTAATTTTGCATTTTGTTTTATTTTTCTATTTAATTTTAATTTAATCTTTTTTTGTGATTGTTTCAAGTATTTATGAATACTGATTGAATTATCGACTTACCCCCCGTAGATCTTGAAATTGAAAGGACTTTTCGACAAAGAAAAAGCCAATCAACTCAGAGAAGGACCAAAGAGATAAACCTTAAGAACCGAAATCAAGGGAATGGAACAAATTATGCTCAAAATCCTATCCTTATTGCTGATGATAGGGATAGATCTTTAAGAAAGTATGTCGTGCTAGTGTTTCATGAGCTTAATATGGGAATTAGGAGACTCGAAATCGAGGCACAACAATTCGAGCTAAAGCCAGTCATGTTCTTGATGCTTCATACAGTGGGCCAATTCAGTAGAATACCAACTGAGGATCTCACCTTCACCTCAGATTGTTTATGGGCCAATTCAAGTTGAACCCAGTCATGTTCTTGATGCTTCATACAGTGGGCCAATTCAGTAGAATTCCAACTGAGGATCCTCACCTTCACCTCAGATTGTTTATGGAGATGAGTGACTCCTTGAAGCTAGCCAACATACCCGAAGAAGCACTAGGATTAAAGTTGTTCCCATATTCACTAAGAGACAGAGTTCAAGCCTAGTTGAACTCATTGCCACTAGATTCCATCACCACATGGCAAGATTTAACACAACAATTCCTTATAAAGTACTTTCCACCTAGCAATAATGCTAAGTTACAGAATGAGATCACTACCTTCCTACAGATGGGTAAGAAGTCCTTGTATAAGGAGTGGAAAAAATTTAAAAAACTATTACAAAGATTCCCTCATCACGGAATCCCTCATCACATCCAATTAGAGACGTTTATAACGGTCTCAATGCTCACACGAGGATGGTAGTAGACGCTTCTGCTAATGGTGTTCTCGTTTCTAAGTCTTATAATGAGGCTTATGAAATCATTAAGAGAATTGCCAATAATAATTACCAATGGCCAACCAATCAAGCAGCGTCATGAAAACGAGTCACGGGAATACATGAAGTGGACACTGCAACACCCCAAAATAGAGCCTAAGAGTTTTAGGGTATTTTAGGAATTTTAGCCTTAGAGTGTTTGGGATTTTGTGACATGGTATATTGGTAATGTTTTCAATTATGGTTTTTTTAGAAAATCAAATCAATTTTGAAAAAGTGTTTTAGAAACCTTTAATTTTAGAAAAATGACTGATTTGTAACAGGGTCAAAATTGAGAGCATTTATGCTGCAGTTTGACCAAGTTTTAAAATTGAACCTAAAAACCCTCATCTACATCTTTAATTTTCAATCTATATTGCTTTCTCTCTTCTCGTTAGTGTTTCTGTCCCTTGCTCTCTCAAATTTAAAGAACTCAATTTTAATTTCTAAACTACATTGCTTTGATTTCCATCAACACCCAAGCCATAAACCTCCATAGATTTCAAGAAAGACACTAAAAATCACCATATTTTTCTCCATTGCCAAGGTTGTGGGTTTTTTGGGTTTTCAACAAAATCTTTGTTTTTCTTCCATCTAAGGTAATTGTTCATCTTTCTATTAATTTTGAATGTTATCTAGTCTTTAAAAATGAGTTTTTAATTATTAAATTGCATGTTTTAAATAAAAGTCAAAAATAGAGTCGTTAATAGTGAATTTTGGATTTTTAAGTAAAAATGTGGTTTCAAAGTGTTATTCAATAGGTTTTGACATGATTAAGAGGTTTCTAAACTTACCTTGAAGCTTCGCTAAAGATTTCTTTAGTTTTAATAATTTTTTTAAAAAAAGCCAAAAACATGTCGAAAAAGTCAATACAATGAATCGGGTGGTTTTGTTTAGTTTAAAGGTTGGGAATTAGTCGTAGGTGAATTATAGGATGAACGAAATTGGTTTTAGGTGAAAAAATTTAGTATAGACCGAGATATTTGAATTTAAAGTTTGCTATGTTAAAGGTTTCAGTTCCATGATAACATAATTTAGGCTTATGCTTTTGATTGCTTGTGGTGAGTCCTTACTTGATTCTTGAATGTATTATTGTGTAAATTGTTGTGTTGAAGTTTCAAATTCAGTAGGACCATCTACGAGTTAGGAAAGGCTAGTTCGAGCTTTCGGCATTTCGGCGAAAGCGAATTTGGTGAGTGTTTGAAATAATTGTTTGTGGACATGATTCAATCTGTTATTTGGGAATTTAGTTGTAGCCTAAACCCCTATTCTAAATTCTGAGTGTTAGCTTTCTCATGATCAGGAATAACTTATGTATTATGTGCTTGTGTTAAAGTAAAAATGTGAATTGAGATGATATGCCATTACATGTGTTATGTGTTCATGACTACCGTTGTTGAAGTGTATATGTGGGCATATCATACATGCTAAAAGATAGTGATTATAATGTGCTAATGATGTGTATATGCAGTGATAGTGAGCTAAAAATCGGTAAGTACTATGTGTGTTTAATAACGAATATTTTGGCCTTGTGATTCTTGAGACCGTTGGATATAGTTAGCATGCCAAGGGATTGTGAGTACTTACTTATATATTATATGATTTGGGCATTGAGGCCCTGGCACATGTTTGGAGAGATAAGGGAATGTGAGTAAAACTCCATTCAACAAGTCATGTTTGGTGTGTTGGAGAGTGTTAGTTTTATGCTTTACTTTTGGGACATGTTTGACTCTATGAGGCCATGTGGTGTGTTGTAGGTCCGGGTATTTGATGAGTGGTGATAGTTCTCACTTTTATGTTTCATAGCTCATGTGCTAAATTATCTACATATATGATCGTATAAATTAAGATGTAAGCATGAATATGTATGTATTGACTCTATAAATAAACTATCAAATATGCATGTAAAGTAAAATATGTCAACTAAGTTAAGGCTGCTATAAATTATGGTATATATATGTTTCACTAATGCTTGATGAATTTTTTCCATGGTAGCTGTTCTAGGCATTCACTAAGCTTGTTAAGCTCACCCACTTCATTCTTAAACCATTGTAGATTAGTTGTCTGCCGGTGTGAGTGGTGTTATTTTCGAGGGGTAATCTAAGCAAGTCCGTTTCTGTTTTCCCGTAAGTGTTATTATTAACTGTTTATATTTTGGGAATAAGGCAATGTGGTAGAATTTTATTGGTATTTTTCATGATGTTTTAGATGCTTCCATAGTCTATTCGTTCTTATGATTATGAGATTTGTTTCGTAATGGGCTGGGTATAGGGTGTTACAGACACTCTCACTTCACTCACATCTCAGGTATCTTCGATATCCTCAATTCTTAAAAACTTTACAACTAATGGGTTTAATAATTTTACAGCTCATCCACCAAATCAATTCGAAAATGCAACTTGTGTTTATTGGGGGGAAGGGCACTTGTTCGAAAAATGTCCATCAAACCTAGAATCATGTACTACATGGGTAACCAAAACTAAAACTGAGGTAGGTAGGAACCACAATTCAATTTCTATAACCCATCTTGGCGAAACCACCCGAATTTCTCTTTGAGTAACCAAGGGTTTGGACCAAGTAACACTTACACTCAAACCAGATCAACCTAACCACCTGTATTTACCCAACAAGATTAGAAACCAACTCAAGCTAAACCCTATAATAGTCTAGAGAACCTATTGAAGGCATATATGGTAAAAAATGTCGACACTTTAAGAAATTTTGAGAATCAAGTGGGTCAGCTTGCAATTGAACTTAGGAACTAACCACAAGGTGTTTTGCGTAGTGATATGGTGAATCCAAGAAATTTGAGGAAAGAACATTGTAAAACATTGACACTAAGGAGCAAAAAAATGATAGAGACCAACACTATTGAAGTTGAAGAAGAGTCAATTGATGCTCAATATAAAGTGGAAGTTCAACCAAGTGTTGAAAATCCAGCCTCACTAGAACCAAAATCTGCAAAATCTGATAAGGTAAATTCTGACCTAGTCAATTCTGATAAACTAACACATTTGTTAGATGTAGAAGTGTCACAATAGACGAAGTGCCCAGTTTAAGTTAAGAATCCTCCACCACCCTACCTTCAAAGACTTCAGAAGTAGAAGCAAGAACTCCAGTTTAAGAAGTTCTTAGATGTACACAAGCAACTTCATATCAATATTCCGTTAGTAAAAGCACTTGAGCAGATGCCAAACTATGTCAAATTCATGAAAGATATCCTGTCCAAGAAAAGGAGACTTGGAGAATTTGAGACAGTAGTTCTAACGAAAGAATGTAGTGCATATCTACAAGATAAACCACCCCCAAAAATTAAGGACCCTGGATGTTTTACCATAACTTGCAACATTGGAGCAACTTATTGTGGTAAGGCACAATGTGATTTGGGTGCGAGCATCAACTTGATGCCCATGTCCTTATTTAGAAAGTTGGGAATAGGTGAAGTTAGACCTACTACGGTCACACTTCAGTTAGCATATCGATCCTTAGCACATCCGAAAGGAAAAATTGATGATGTATTGGTACGTGTAGACAAATTTATTTTTCCTGCTGACTTTGTTGTTTTAAACTTTGAAGCAGATAAGGAGGTGCCAATCATCTTAGGAAGGCCTTTCCTAGCAACAAGAAGGACCTTAATTGATGTGCAAAAGGGCGAGCTTACCATGCGTGTTCAAGACGACCAAATAACATTCAATGTTTTTAAGTCTATGAGATTTTTTGACATAGTTGATGATTGTTCAGTGATAATTGAGTTAGAGGAGTTAGCTGTTAAATGGAACTCAATTCTGTTAAGGACCCATTGGAAAAAATTTTGATGTTAGACCCTTAAAGTGATGAAGAGGGGGAGGAATATGTAGCTTTGCTAGAAGCTAACCAAAAGGATTTAATCCACAATCCTGCTTTGAATCTTTGGAATTAGAGAACAGAGATCATGTCCAACCAAAAGCGTCAATCGAGGAGCAACCTAAATTGGAATTAAAAGTACTTCCCTCGCACTTAAAATATGTTTATTTAGGTAACTCTTCAACTGTGCCTATGATTGTTTCAGTAGAGTTAACTGAAGAGTAGGAAGAGAAACTTATTTTAGTACTAAAATAATTCAAGAAGACTATCAGATGGACCATAGATGATATTTGTGGTGTAATATCCCTAAACTGGGTCTAGTAGCTTCAAGTATATTCTTCAGGTTCTGAGCTAGAATTTAGGAATTTATAAGGTTAATAGTAATTTTTAATATAATTTAAAAGGTCAATTTCATCTAAAATCGATTAAACAATAATCTAGAAAAATAAAAATATTTTTGGAAAATTAATTTTAAACTAATTAATTATTAGTGAAAATAATTAATTTTGGTCGAAAAAGAATTTTAAAATAATTTTTATTGGTGGTTAATTTGAGTTAAATTTAAATATTACTTAAATTGAATTTAATTAAAATAAGGGAAATTTTGGAGTATTTATTTGGCAAATAAACCTTTAAATTTGGAATTTTGGAAGGAAAGGATCAATTGATAAAGTAAGGGAAATGTGGGAGTGACCATTCGGCAAATTTCCCAATTTTTTAAATTTTTGGTAGGTTCTTTCAGTTTTAAACACAATGCATCTACCCTACTTTTCACACCATTTACATCAAATTAGAGAGCTATAAATTTCATTTTCTTTGCATATTTTAAAGATCTATCATTAGAGAATAGATTCAACAAATTTCCTTCTCAAAATACTCTCTCTTTTCACCCAAATTTATTCACAAAAGTAGCCAAAAATATTCTAAAATTTCTCAAGATTCTTCAATAAAGATTTTCAATCAAATGATTTAGAACGAATCAAAGGTAATTATTATTTCTAAACTTATTTTTATAATGATTAGAAGCATATTTACATGATTTGAGTGATAATTACATGATTTTTTTTATTAATGTCATCTTCTTCAAAAGCTTAAGGTGCTTTAATGGTGGATCATGAATTTTGAGAGGAAATCCACAAATCAATGGATGTTCCAACTCAAAATGGATCTATTAGAAGGTTTTTGATCTTATTTATCAACATCAAATATGTTTTGGATCATGGGTTCATAAGTCCGAGTGTGCTTCTGTGGGGAGCACTGGTGT